>NC_089505.1:308050358-308673483 GCF_036850995.1 Saccopteryx leptura
ATTCTACTCAAAGTCTTCCAAAAAATTGAAGAAGAAGCAATACTTCCAAACACATTTTATGAGGCCAACATAACCCTCATACCAAAACCAGGCAAGGATGGCACAAAGAAAGAAAACTACAGACCAATATCTCTAATGAATACAGATGCTAAAATTCTAAACAAAATACTGGCAAACCGAATACAACAACATATTAAAAAAATAATACATCATGATCAAGTGGGATTCATCCCAGAATCTCAAGGATGGTTCAACATACGCAAAACGGTTAACGTAATACACCATATCAACAAAACAAAGAACAAAAACCACATGATCTTATCAATAGATGCAGAAAAGGCTTTTGATAAAATACAACACAATTTTATGTTTAAGACTCTCAACAAAATGGGTATAGAAGGAAAATATCTCAACATGATAAAGGTCATATATGATAAACCATCAGCCAACATCATTTTAAACGGCATAAAACTGAGGACTTTCTACCTTAAATCAGGAACAAGACAGGGTTGTCCACTCTCTCCACTCTTATTTAACGTGGTGCTAGAAGTTCTGGCCAGAGCAATCAGACAAGACAAAGAAATAAAAGGCATCCATATCGGAAAAGAAGAAGTAAAGGTATCACTTTTTGCTGATGATATGATCCTATACATCGAAAACCCGAAGGACTCCACAAAAAGATTATTAGAAACAATAAACCAATACAGTAAGGTCGCAGGATACAAAATTAACATACAGAAGTCCATAGCCTTTCTCTATGCCAGCAATGAAATATTAGAAAACGAACTCAAAAAAATAATCCCCTTCACTATTGCAACAAAAAAAATAAAATACCTAGGAATAAACATAACAAAGAATGTAAAGGACCTATATAATGAAAACTACAAAGCATTGTTAAGGGAAATCGAAAAAGATACAATGAGATGGAAAAATATTCCTTGTTCTTGGATAGGAAGAATAAATATAATCAAAATGGCCATATTACCCAAAGCAATATACAAATTTAATGCAATTCCCATCAAAATCCCTATGAGATTTTTTAAAGAAATGGAACAAAAAATCATCAGATTTATATGGAACTATAAAAAACCCCGAATAGCCAAAACAATCCTAAGGAAAAAGAATGAAGCTGGGGGCATTACAATACCTGACTTCAAACTATATTATAGGGCCACAATAATCAAAACAGCATGGTATTGGCAGAAAAATAGACACTCAGACCAATGGAACAGAATAGAAAGCCCAGAAATAAAATCACATATATATGGTCAAATAATCTTTGATAAAGGGGCCAACAATACACAATGGAGAAAAGAAAGCCTCTTCAACAAATGGTGTTGGGAAAACTGGAAAGCCACATGCAAAAGAATGAAACTCGACTACAGCCTGTCCCCGTGTACTAAAATTAATTCAAAATGGATCAAAGACCTAAATATAAGACCTGAAACAATAAAGTACATAGAAGGAGACATAGGTACTAAACTCATGGACCTGGGTTTTAAAGAACATTTTATGAACTTGACTCCAATGGCAAGAGAAGTGAAGGCAAAGATAAATGAATGGGACTACATCAGAATAAAAAGTTTTTGCTCAGCAAGAGAAACTGATATAAAAATAAACAGACAGCCAACTAAATGGGAAATGATATTTTCAAACAACAGCTCAGATAAGGGCCTAATTTCCAAAATTTACAAAGAACTCATAAAACTCAACAACAAACAAACAAACAATCCAATAAAAAAATGGGAAGAGGACATGAATAGACACTTCTCCCAGGAAGAGATACAAATGGCCAACAGATATATGAAAAGATGCTCAGCTTCATTAGTTATTAGGGAAATGCAAATCAAAACTACAATGAGATACCACCTCACCCCTGTTAGATTAGCTATTATCAACAAGACGGGTAATAGCAAATGTTGGAGAGGCTGTGGAGAAAAAGGAACCCTCATTCACTGTTGGTGGGACTGTAAAGTAGTACAACCATTACGGAGGAAAGTATGGTGGTTCCTCAAAAAACTGCAAATAGAACTACCTTATGACCCAGCAATCCCTCTACTGGGTATATACCCCAAAACCTCAGAAACATTGATACGTGAAGACACATGTAGCCCCATGTTCATAGCAGCACTGTTCACAGTGGCCAAGACATGGAAACAACCAAAAAGCCCTTCAATAGAAGACTGGATAAAGAAGATGTGGCACATATACACTATGGAATACTACTCAGCCATAAGAAATGATGACATCAGATCATTTACAGCAAAATGGTGGGATCTTGATAACATTATAAGGAGTGAAATAAGTAAATCAGAAAAAAACAAGAACTACATGATTCCATACATTGGTGGAACATAAAAATGAGACTAAGAGACATGGACAAGAGTGTGGTGGTTACCAGGGGTGGGGGGAGGGAGGACAGGGGGAGAGTTAGGGGGAGGGGGAGGGGCACAGAGAACTAGATAGAGGGTGGCGAAGGACAATCTGACTTTGGGCGAGGGGTATGCAACAGAATTTAATGACAAAATAACCTAGACATGTTTTCTTTGAATATATGTACCCTGATTTATTACTGTCATCCCATTACCATTAATAAAAATTTATTTAAAAAAAAAAAAAAAGAAACAATAAACCAATACAGTAAGGTCTCAGGATACAAAATTAATATACAGAAGTCTATTGCTTTCTTATATGCCAACAATGAAACCTCAGGAAAAGAACTCAAAAAAATAATCCCCTTTACAGTTGCAACAAAAAGAAATAAAATACCTAGAAATAAACATAACAAAGAATGTAAAGGACCTATATACTGAAAACTAGAAAGCATTATTAAAGAAAATTGAAAAAGACAGAATGAAATGAAAAAATATTCCTTGTTTGTGGATAGAAAGAATAAATGTAGTTAAAATGGCCATATTACCCAAAGCAATATATAAATTTAATGCAATTCCCATCAAAATTTCAATGTCATTTTTTAAAGAAATGGAACAAAAAATCATCAGGTTTATATGGAACCATAAAAAACCTCGAATAACCAATGTAATCCTAAGGAAAAATAACAAAGCTGGAGACATTACAATACCTGACTTCAAACTATACTACAGAGCCACGACAATCAAAACAGCATGGTACTAGCAGAAAAACAGACATACAGATCAATGGAACAGAATAGAGAGCCCAGAAATAAAACCACATATATATGGTCTGATCATCTTTGATAAAGGGGCCAAAAACACACAATGGAGAAAAGAAAGCCTCTTCAATAAATGGTGCTGGGAAAATTGGAAAGCCACATGCAAAAGAATGAAACTTGACTACAGTTTTTCTCTTTGCACAAAAATTAATTCAAAATGGATCAAAGACCTAAATATAAGATCTGAAACAGCCTGACCGGGCGGTGGTGCAGTGAATAGAGCATCGGACTGGGATGCAGAGAACCCAGGTTCGAGACCCCGAGGTCGCCAGCTTGAGCATGGGCTCATCTGGTTTGAGCAAAAGCTCACCAGCTTGCAACCAAGGTCGCTGGCTCAAGCAAGGGGTTACTCAGTCTGCTGAAGGCCCATGGTCAAGGCACATATGAGAAAGCAATCAATGAAAAACTAAGGTGTCACAACGAAAAACTAATGATTGATGCTTCTCATCTCTCTCCATTCCTGTCTGTCTGTCCCTATCTATCCCACTCTCTGACTCTATGTCTGTCACTGTAAAAAAAAATAAAGATCTGAAACAATAAATTACATAGAAGAAAACATAGGTACTAAACTCATGGACCTCGGCAGTAGAGAACATTTTATGAATTTGACCCCAAAGGCAAGGGAAGTGAAGGCAGAGATAAATGAATGGGACTACATCAAACTAAAAAGCTTCTGCACAGCAAAAGAAACAGTCAATAAAACAAATAGCCAAGTAAATGGGAGATGATACTTTCAAACAACAGCTCAGATAAGGGACTAATATCCAAAATATATAATTTATATAAAGAACTCACATAACTCAGCAACAAACAGGCAAACATTCCAATAAAAAAAAATGGGAAGAGGACATGAACAGACACTCCTCCCAAGAAGAAATACATATGGTCAACAGATATATGAAAAAATGCTCATCTTCACTAGCTATTAGAGAAATGCAAATCAAAACTACAATGAGATACCACCTCACACCTGTTTGATTAGCTATTATCAACAAGACAGATAATAACAAGTGCTGGAGAGGCTGTGGAGAAAAAGAAACTCTCATTTACTGTTGGTGGAAATGTAAATTAGTGCAACCATTATGGAGGAAAGTATGGTGTTTCCCCAAAAAATTAAGAATAGAACTACCATATGACCCAGCAATCCTTCTACTGGAAATATACCCACAAAACTTGAAAACATGGATATGTAAAGACATATGCACCCCCATGTTCATCACAGCATTGTTCATGGTGGCCAAGACATGAAAACAGCCAAAATGTCCTTCAATAGAGGATTGGATAAAGAAGATGTGGTACATATATACTATGGAATACTACTCAGCCATAAGAAATGATGACATAGTATCATTTACAACAACATGGATGAACCTTGATAACATTATACTGAGTGAAATAAGTAAATCAGAAAAAGCCAAGAACTGTATGATTCCATACATAGGTGGGACACAAAATTGAGACTCATGGACATAGATAAAAGTGCAGTGGTTACCAGGGGAAAGAAAGGGTGGAGAGGAAGGGGGTTAGGGGGAAGGGGAGAGGCTTAAAGAAACAAAATATAGGGTGACCGAAGATAATTTGACTTTGGGTGATGGGTATACAGCAGGGGTCGGGAACCTATGGTTTGCAAGCCAGATGTGGCTCTTTTGATGGCTGCATCTGGCTCACAGACATATCTTTAATAAAAAATAATAATAATGTTAAAAATATAAAACATTCTCATGTATTACAATCCATTCATTTCCTACTGCTCATGTTCATGGTTGAGGGTGGCTGGAGCCAATCACAGCTGTCCTCTGGGACAACACCAAATTTTTATTGGATAATGATTAAGGTACACGGGTCGTTGTATGGCTCTCATGGAATTACATTTTAAAGTATGTGGCGTTCATGGTTCTCTCAGCCAAAAAGGTTCCCGACCCCTGGTATACAGCATAATTGACTGTTTAATGATGTGTAGATGTTTTCTCTAAATCTTGTACTCTGATTGACCAATGTCACCCTGTTAAATTTAATTGTCTAAATTAATTAATTTTAAAAAATGAATTCCCAACTACTCACCACTCAGTCTTTTGATGTTATAAAATGTACATTGTTCCAATAAAAAATTAAAATTTAAAAATAGTAAATGAGATTATATGTGGAATGCCTAGCACAGAAGCTAGACTATAGTAGGTACTGTTAGTTTCCTCTATTTTCTATGAATCTAATTTATCTTTTTATCTTGTAGCTCCAGTTATGTGTTTGCAGAAATGGCTTTCAGGTAGATTTGAGGCTCTGTCCTGCTTAGGAACAGTACACCTGGGAATTTAAATTCCATTTCATCCCATCTGGCAGTAAATGTTCAGAAGTGATTGGGAAAGGAAGGTTGTGTATTAGTTATTTCTACCCATAGAACAGGCAAAAGCCAAAGTGCTCAGAGCAACCAGCACAGCTGGAAGCTCTGAAGACCCCCAACACAGCTTATCAAAGGACCTGACAAAAATGCACACAACTGACTGGTATCATCTGGAGGTTTTCATGGACCCTGGATGCCAGGAAGCTTTTCCCTTTGATTGGAAGCAAGCTGTTATCTTCTGCTCTGACAGCTGTCTGTGTATCTGTTAATGTCTTTCTGTCAAACATTGTCACCCTTATAACAACCAAACAATAATCAACTCTTGAAATAAGAATTTACAGGTAACTCCCAAAATTCATTGTTTATATCAGGGGTTGGGAACCTATGGCTCGCGAGCCAGATGTGACTCTTTTGATGGCTGCATCTGGCTCGCAGACAAATCTTTAATAAAAAATATAATAACGTTAAAAATATAAAACATTCTCATGTATTACAATCCATTCATTTCCTACTGCTCATGTTCATGGTTGTGGCTGGCTAGAGCCAATCACAACTGTCCTCCGGGACAACACCAAATTTTTATTGGATAATGCTTAAGGTACACGGGTCGTTATATGGCTCTCATGGAATTACATTTTAAAATATGTGGCGTTCATGGTTCTCTTAGCCAAAAAGGTTCCCGACCCCTGGTTTATATTTTTAATTTCTATCTATTCTATACCCTACGTAATAAGATCTGTTAGCAAGTTAACACTAACAACTTAAATTTATATTATTTTAGTTTTTCTTGCCCCCTACATAGCATAAGTCCTAAAAATATTTTTTCAGGCAAATGAGGACAGAAAATCTGAATAATCCACAAATTAGCTGAGCATATAGTTTCTTTTGTTATCTACATATAGACTCAAGAGAAAATTCGCTGTGAAGAACCTCATGTAAATTCTTTTCAATAATTACTCTCACATTTCAGTAACACAGTATATTTAGGGCTCAAGTTCTATAAGTGGATATTTTAATATTTATAGGCTAATTTTTTAAAACTAAACCACAAAATATACTGCTGAATGATTTATGTTCAAGGCACTCGCTCACTGCTATATGTGAGGAAGGGTGCTAGGAACAAAAGGAAGTTATATTTATTTTGACATTTGCTTAAGAATGTAAAAGTTAACCAAACTGAAAACAGTGCATGAATTTTAAAAATCAATTTAGTGCCCTGGCCGGTTGGCTCAGCGGTAGAGCGTCGGCCTAGCGTGCGGAGGACCCGGGTTTGATTCCCGGCCAGGGCACACAGGAGAAGCGCCCATTTGCTTCTCCACCCCTCCGCCGCGCTTTCCTCTCTGTCTCTCTCTTCCCCTCCCGCAGCCAAGGCTCCATTGGAGCAAGGATGGCCCGGGCGCTGGGGATGGCTCTGTGGCCTCTGCCTCAGGCGCTAGAGTGGCTCTGGTCGCAACATGGCGACGCCCAGGATGGGCAGAGCATCGCCCCCCTGGTGGGCGTGCCGGGTGGATCCCGGTCGGGCGCATGCGGGAGTCTATCTGACTGTCTCTCCCTATGTCCAGCTTCGGAAAAATGAAAAAAAAAAAAAAACAAAAAAAAAACAACAACAACAAAAAAAAATCAATTTAGTAAGATACTTCACTCCAGACACTATTATTAAAGTAATTTTATCAGTTTTTATTGAGTTTAAGTGAGTGTATTAGTTTCCTAGGGCTGCCATAACAAAGTAATACAAATTGGTGGCTTTAACAACAGAAATTTTGTCTCAGTTCTAGAGGCCAAAATTCCAAAATCATGGTGTCAGCAGGGCCACGCTTCCTCTGAAACCTGTTGTAGGGATCCTTCCTTGACTTTTCCTAGTTTCTGGTCATTGCCAGCTATCTTTACTGTTCCTCAGGTTGTAAGTACAACTGTAAACTCAGCCTTCCTCTCACATGGCCTTCTCCCTGAGTTTCTCTGTGTTGTCACATGGCGGTGTTCTTAATAAGGACACCAGCCATACTGGGTTAGGGACCCAGTGACCTTCAGTATGACCTCATCTCAACTAATTACATCTGCAGGGACACTATTTCCAAAGAAAGTCACATTCTGGAGTACCAGGGAGTTACAACTTCAACATACTTTTTTTGGTGGGGGACAAAAGTTAACCCATAATAGTAAACAAATATGAGATATTCATATTAATGAGTCTATTAACAAAGCTAAAAAATGATGACTCTTGCTTGAGTTTAATTGTTTATTCCCAAGGCTAACTGTTGGGGAATAGCTACAAAAATAAAACATATATTTTAAGTTCTAACACTCCCCATAGGTTGTTTTTAATAGACCATTGGCAGAAACAGAAATATCCACTCTTTATAGTTTATTTTCTTAAATAAAATTATATCCAAATTATGATGTACTTTTCTTAACATGGGAAATTTGTTAGCTTTAGACAGTGTCATGTATTACCTTCGCTCTCATTAATGATTTTGGGCTGCTGCCTCATGAAAGTATTTACAACTAAGTTATACTAGATCAAATCTAATTGAATAAATCAGATTTCTGTGCAATGTTAATTAAAGTATGTGGTAGATTAAGTGAAGTAATTACATGAACGATTGCATTTAATAGAATATTTTCATGAATCAGAATATTGCATAATAAACCTGAAAACAGCTATACTGAATACCTAATATATTTCACAAAATAAATGTCACTGAGAACTGCTAAGATATCTGAATAATGCACATGAAAATAAAGGCAACTTGAACACCTTCTAAAGCAGACTCGAAGTCATCATTGCCAATGTACTACCAATCCCTCCCCTGCTGTGTTTCTGTAGTTATGACTTCTAAGACAACTTCCTCTTGCTCCAGTGGATATCCCATGGGAGTCTGCTCAGGACATCCATCCTTGTTCCACCAGCCCAGACAAGGCACATCAAATGATAACTCTAGACTTCATAGTATATAAACTCTGGAGTTCTGTACTCTGTATAATTTAGTTATGAGTTCAACAAAAATGATGCTTCTGAATAACACTAAAACCAGTGTGTTTTAAGTTTTAAATTGACTCGAGAGTAAATGCTTCCCCAAACGGGAAGAATTAAAAACAATAGAAATGACTAGCTACTCCAGAAAGTGAACCTGCAGCCCAGAGTACATGCTCTGGAAGAAAATAATTTATGACCCAATGACTGGTGTTAGGTTCACTTATTGAATTTCTATTATAGCTATACTCTGGCAGAAGCACAGAACCCTTCTATTCCAGGTAGCATTCTTCAGTAATTTAAACCTGTATTCAATATTCTAAGGAAGACTTCATCTAATACTTGCTAAGCAGAAATTGTATTGCTAGCTGTGCTTAGATCCAGTTGTTTATCTCAAGCAATACTGGTCTGAAATACTGTATAAGATTTTCATTTGGTAGAACAGCAAATGGGAATAGACAGTTTGATGGCTTTGTGCCAGGATCAACAGAATTTCATAAAAGAGTGAATATTTGAAGTGTCACTGCACCTGTCACAATCTATCATGGGTGAAGCATAAGGACATCCTAAAGAGGTAGTACTGAGCTAACTTGTCCAATAATTAACTAATTATTTGTGATAATAATATAGCTCTGAGTAGAATTTACCCCCCAAAGGATTAATTCTTTAATGAGAAATTAAAACTAAATTAATGACTTTTTAGACTCATAAATATAAATACTAGCCTTTATCTTTCTTTTTATTTATTTTTTTGTTTGTTTGTTTGTTTGTTTGTTTTTTGCATTTTTCTGAAGCCGGAAACGGGAAGAGACAGTCAGACAGGCGCCCGACTGGGATCCACCCGGCATGCCCACCGGGGGCAACGCTCTGCCCACCAGGGGGCGATGCTCTGCCACGACCAGAGCCACTCTAGCGCCTGGGGCAGAGGCCAAGGAGCCATCCCCAGAGCCCGGGCCATCTTTGCTCCAATGGAGCCTTGGCTGCGGGAGGGGAAGAGAGAGACAGAGAGGAAGGAGGGAGGGGTGGAGAAGCAAATGGGCGCTTCTCCTATGTGCCCTGGCCGGGAATCGAACCCGGGTCCCCCCGCACACCAGGCCGACGCTCTACCGCTGAGCCAACTGGTCAGGGCTATCTTTCTTTTTAAATACTTGGAAATTTGTTCCTTTTTATGTATTTACTATCTTTAGTCTAGCTACTTTCACATAAAAGACATTTTAATCACAATTAACATTTCAACCATAGATCTTAATAACAATGTGCATATTTGGTTAAGACTAGTGAATTATTCCAAGTAGCTCTTAAATATCACTTCTAAAAGTGTCCCTATGATTAGATACAAATCTTGAGTGCACCACTGTCTTTCCCCTTTCCTCCTTCAGGGCTAGAGAGAATCTTAGTTTTGTCTGTCTTAACCCTTTTAGAATGAATGTTCATGTACGTCCTCATGCTTCCTGACCATCCAGAGTACGATCGATTTATTTTAAAAATGTGTAAGGCAACATTTTAAAAAGGCAAATGTATGCTCTTTTTGTTTCTATAAATTGGTTATCAAACAAACATTTTAAGTTAATTTAAATGTTTTAAGTTAATAAAACTGTAACTGGAATTAATTTCATTTTTTTGAAAAAAACTTACTCCCTGAGGTCAGTGAGCATGAAAAAAACTCACTACTCCAAGGGTTAATCCCTTTCCTCTGCCTCCTTCCAAGGCAGGTTCTTGAGCTTTTGCATGGAAATTGGGAGGAGAGGTGGGGAACAGAAGGAGAGCAAGAGGGTCCCCTATTCCTTAGATAAGGATTAGGAACTTTCCCAGGACTTTGACAGCAGGAGGCACAGGCAATGGGTATGAGAAGACAGAAATTTTAAGAATCTCTGGTGAAGATTTTTTGTGATGTTCAACAAAGAGTGTAAAATTGCTGGGCCATATTCTTTAAACAACATCATTACTTGAGAATGAACCATTTGGATATGAGTTTCGTAAACATTAAAATCCGTACTGGATATTTAATATAATTTCTGTGTAGCTAGCACCTTAGAATGCCCTTGCCATATCTAAATAACATAAGCTTTAAGAACCCCGTCTTCCCATGATGGAACCCAGAAAATGTGGTTCCCCAATATCTTTTGCAGAATACAGGCATGTGACTTAGGCTCCTCTAAGAATGGGTTCAAAAGTGAGAGTTGCTACTGAACAAGTGTAATTTCACTTATGCAAGATGAATAAGCTCTAGAGATCTATTGTACCACATTGTGCCTCTAGTTAACAATACTGGATTGTACACTTAAATTTTGTTAGGAGGATAGATGTCATATCAAATGTTCATACCACAATTTAAAAAAAATAAATAAATATAGGAAATGAAAAAAAGAAAAAAAACAAAAAGAGCCACTTGAGAAAGGAGGCACCACACAAAATCCATATGGTAGCAAAAATAGCAGCTACATCTGTGCTGCAGAAATGGCAGTGGCAGGGTGGGGGCAGCAGCAGTGTCCCTACGGCCTGCCAGGCAGTAGTGGGGGCCATGGTTAAACTGACCAGGCCAGTTTTGCAACCTGTGGTTGGACTACATTCTGAGATTCTCAGCTTTGAGCTGGTTCTACCATTAATATCTATGTAATAAACTCCTTTCCTGCTTGTTCAACTAGCGCCAATTTCCAGTACCACACAACACATTGTATTAAAACTTTTATTAGGTTATATATGAGAATAATGGCTGAGTTTTTCAGGCTTACGCTATTTTTATATTCAGCCCAGGCATTACTTGCTAGATAATGTTACTTGCACATTTTAATCAGTGGTTTTAGTTCAAAAGAGGTTTTGTTTCCAAAATATTAATGAAAATGACATGAGTAGACCATTGAATAAGGTGTTTTCAAAATTCCAAATTTTTCAAGGTAATTCACAAGCAAAACTGTAAAGAAAGTAGTTTGCCTCAACGCCTTCTTTCTTAGCAACTTCTGTGTCCTCTGAATAACCAGCACCCTCTGTTGCCTCCCAAGGCCTGTCTTTCCAGATGGGTCTCGCAGCCCAGACTTCTCCACACCTCTTCCTAGAAGGAAGTGCTCTCAGCTAACTGTCTATCGGAGGATGTACTTGTTTCCTCAAGCTGCCAAAACAAAATACCACAGATTGGGTGGCTGAAACAACATTCATCTTCTCACAGTTCTGGAGCCTGAAAGTCCAAGATCAAGATTTCAACCACTTCAATTCCTGGTAAGACCTCTCTGACTGGCTTGCCTTTCTTTCATGCATGTGGGGGGAGGGATGAAGAAGAGGGGTAGGCAGAGATAGAAGAGGAAAAGAGAAGGGGGAGGGAGGGGAAGAAAGGGAGAAGATGGAAGGAGAGGGAGAACAAGCTCTATCCTTGTGACCTCATTTAACTTTAATTGCTCCTCAGAGGACCCACCTCCAAATACATCTATGCTTGGAGTTAGGACTTCATCATATGAATTGGAGGGTGGACAACCAACGTTCAGTCCATAACAGAGGGAATACAGTTAATTCAAACATAGCACATGATGAAAGGATTTTAACCCTTTGCACAAAATGCACCTTTAGGCAGGGAATAATTACTTGCCAATCACAGGAAAGAATTTCTAATGATTCAGGAGGGTAGGTACACACTACACTTGTCATATGGCACCCACGTCTACCCTACTCCATGGGGTGCAAGGTGCATCCTCATCCTAGTCCCCAGACCTTCAGGCCACTGGCCATTTCTGGAGCTGACCCATGCCATGGCTTCAAGTAAGAAGTGGGACATCTGTCTCCTACTCTGACAGTTTGCCACACAGCCATGCCTGGATTGTATTCCAAATTTTCTAAATGATTTAGGCTTGTGCATACACAGTGACAGACACACACACAAGCTTACATAGTCTTAACCTTTAAGTTTTTCCTTGTACATATACCTGCCTTTGGGGAACTGACCGCAAAAGTGTCCAAATTAAATAATATATTACTGTGTAGGAGATACAGATAGTATTTAGAAATCTTAAAAGTTGCTTTGCTTTTTTTCTCAAAAAACACAGAAGAAGCCAAGATGTGTAACTTTTTTTTTCTGTCATATTCACACGTAGAAATCTGAACAGCTGCTCTCTCAGCAGACACCTAACCTGAATAACTATTCTTAACACACACACACACAAAAAAAATATCTTTGGGAACCTCATTTATGAAAGTTCTATGTTCTAAGCATTTGTACTCAGTGAATTGCAACAATGGATTTTGTGGTAATAATACTTGAAATGTAGGTTTAGTGTTTTTAAAGTACATTATATTTTCTAATAATCTGACAACATCCCTGGGTATTTGGCTAGAACCCTTAGAATGCTTCTGACACAGTAAGCTTTGCTTAAGAATTAGTTAATGATTAATTAATTGCAATATGACCATTTTTAAAAATTGAGGCACAGAACATTTCAATAATTTCAGTGTCTTTTATTTTGGTCCAGTTAGCAGGAAACTAAGAATATAAACCAAGTCCCTAGTTGTTGTTGGGTTTTTTTAACTAATAAAAAATTTTAAATACACAAACATAATATAGTAAAATAAACCTTATACTCCCATCCCCCAGTTTCAATAATTATCAATATTTTATTTTACCAGCCCTGGCCGGTTGGCTCAGTGGTAGAGTGTCGGCCCAACATATGGATGTCCTGGGTTCAATTCCCAGTCAGAGCATACAGAAGTGACCATCTGCTTCTCCACCCCTCCCGCCTCCCTTCTCCTCTCTCTTTCTCTCTTCCCCTCTTGCAGCCATGGCTCAAGTGATTAGAGTGCATTGGCCCCAGGCATTGAGGGTGGCTCCTTTGAGCCTCTGCCCCAGGTGCTAAATATAGCTCAATTGAGAGCATGGCCCAAGATGGGCAGAGCATCAGCCCCAGATGGGGGTTGCTGGATGGATCCTGGTTGGGGCACATGCAGGAGTCTATCTATCTCCTCTCCTTTCACTTGGAAAAAAAGAAAATAATATTTTATTTTACCAAATTTATATCATATTTCTTCTTCCAATTTGTCTAATTGCAGCATTTTTAAGCAAAGTCTAGAGATCATATAATTTCTTCCATAAATACATTAGTATTTATTTCTAATAAGGTAGTCCTTAGATTTTAACACATATCTGTGTTAGATTAAACCAGTGGTTCTCAACCTTTCTAATGTCGTGACCCTGCAATACAGTTCCTCATGATGCGGTGACCCCAAACCAAAAAATAATTTTGGTGGCTACTTCATAACTGTAATTTTGCTACAGTTATGATTCGGAATGTAAATACCTGATATGCATTATGTATTTTCCGATGGCTTTAGGCGACCCCGCCGGGGTCACGACCCACAGGTTGAGAACCACTGGATTAAACAATAGCCAAAGGACTGAGACACCGAGCCAAATAGCTTAGTAGTCTTCTTTCATTTTTTTATCTATGTATTTCTCTCCTCAAAAGAGAAAATTCAAATCAATTTTAATAAGCCAATAAATAGAAAAGTGAAAAACAATAATCTTGGTAACAGAAATATAAATATCAGCTTTAAAATCACTTTAAAAATGTCAATATGTTCCAGTTTTATCAAGAGCACAAGCAAATCCTGCTTTTATTTTTCTTCAAGAAAACCAGGTCCTTGGAAAGAGTGCGGAAGTAAATTCCATTCTGGGCATTCCCAAAATCCTGAGGTTATATGAATGCTATCTGTATATATAATTTGCTATGGAAATTGTGGTGGTGTTTAATAAAGTATAAGTGAAATTCCTAAGTGTCTCACCTTGTTAAATATTTATTTGGTATATAATTTAACAAAGGTTTTCTGCTATTACTATTTTTTATGGGCTTATGGAAATTTTAATTCTATTCTAATTTCAATATGGAACTTTAATTTTACAGCCATTAAAAAGCAGTCCACTCACTACAGAGGCAAATAACTTACCTATAGAGTGTTCATAAAGTCTGAAAGCAAAGGCAACTATATATATAATGAGTGGCTTATTGATATTACATGACAATACATGATGTTTGATGTGTTGTCCCTCGTTAGTGATGCACAGTGTAGTGTGCTAGGCAGAGTGGCTCTGAACAGAATACAGCAACACAGCATTCCAGCAACCCATGCACAAACCTTTGTAATGCATTGCCTCCTATCAGTAGTTCTCAGAGGAGATCCCTAGAATCAGCAGAACCAGCAATCCCTAGGATTGGTAAAAATGTAAATTTGGGGACCCCATACCAGACATAATGAATCAGAAACTCTGTGTTTTACCAAGCTCTGCAGGTGATTCTTATGCAAGCTCAAGTTTGAGAACCACAGTCTCAGGCTGTCTCTGATTTTCACTGGAGAAAAACAAATAAGCAAAAACCCTGCCCTTTCATTGTACCCCAAGCATAGAGTTGCCAGAGGTAGCAAATAAAAATATAGGAAAACACCAGATAAAAACCAAGTAAGAGTATAGTATAATTATATTCGTTGTAGGTATGTCACATATACATATCCCACTTATGCAAGGGGTGTATAAGTAGGTACCCTCTTGCATACTTACACTAACAAATTATTTGTTGCTTATCTGATATTCAAACTGAACTTTACATCCTGTGTCCTGAGTCTTTCTGGCATCCACACCCAAGGGTGTTCAGATCTGGCCAGCATCCAGCATATTCCACAGAACTGCACCATCCAACCCAGTTTTAGAAATTATGCTACCACTCTCTCACCGCTGGGGTCATGTAGGGGTCAGTCTCTGAGCGACCTTCCCTTGCCTGTCAAGAGCATACACCAATTGGAGGTCACATAACATGGTCAGGCAGGGCAGAATCAAAGTAGGTACAAATACAGTAAGTCCTCACTTAACATCCTTAATAGTTCTTGGAAACTGCAACTTTAACTAAAACAATGTAAAACAAAACTGATTTTACTGTAGGTTAATTGATTGAACAAGAGTTAAGTTCCTACAGCATATTTCTAGTCACAAAAACATTATCAAACCTCTAAGTTAAGACCCAAAATACTTCTAATATTAACATTGAAATCAATGTGAACTAGATGTACATTTAAGAAAGATGAATAAAATTAGTAAGGTTGGCCTGACCTGTGGGGGTGCAGTGGATAAAGCGTTGACCTGGGAACACTGAGGTTGCCAGTTCAAAACCGTGCACTTGTCTGGTCGAGGCACATATGGAAGTTGATGCTTCCTGCTCTTCCCCCCTTTCTCTTTCTCTCTCTCTCTCTCTCTCTCTCTCTCTTTCTCTCTCTCTCTCTCTCTCTCTGTCTCTCTCTCTCTCCTCTCTAAAATGAGTAAATTAAAAAAAAATAAATAAGCTAACTCTTTTTCTACCTGCTTATTCTAGTTCATGGTCACAGTGGCCCGAGCCTGTCTCAACAGCTCAGAGTGCAAGGCAGGAACCCACCCGGGACAGGACACCCTTCCATCCCAGGGCCATGCACGCTCCCTCAGAAGGGAACACGCAGACCCGCCCATTCACCACACATGCACGTCTTTAGGATGTGGGAGGAACCCGAGTCCCAGAGAAAACCCACAGAGATGTGGTCAAAACATGCAGACTTTACGCAGACAGTAGCCCCAGCTGAACAATTTTGTTTTTCTCATCAACATTATAAGGAAACCATGTTGATTAAAACAACCTTATTCAAGGACCTGCGGTATTGTGTCAGCTGAAGACAAAAGCTAAAGAAATGTGTGCCAAATCTCATCTAGCTAACTTTAATACGAAATGTAAAATCAATATTCTCCTGCTTCATGTAGGATTCTTGGTTTCTAATACAAATTTCTAACCATGAACTAAAATGTTTTTATAGCCCTTAGCAGAGCTGCATGCTGATGGTATGCCCTTTCCTCTGTCTTGATTTCAATCAGAAAATGAAAACCAAACAATTGTGAAATCTAAAACTTTCCTGAATTAGTTTGATGTAGTCATTTCTTTTTTCATTTTTGAACCGTCATCCTATTTTATTTTTAAATTTACTTAAAATAATATACAAAGATTTTAAATACACACTTCAGTGAGTTTTGACATACATACATCCTCAAACGCATTAAGATACAGAATATTCCTTTCACTCTAGAAAAGACCCTTAAGCCCCTTTCTAGTCTAATCCCCACCCTGGACGCAACCATCATTCTGATCTCTATCACCATAGATTAGTTTTGTTTGTTCTAGAACTTCATTGAAATTGCTTTCTCATATTCAAAATATTTTGCTATATGGCGGGGAATTTATAATGCATTTTTATTTATTACTTTTATCTGAAATTGTCTGAAAAGCCCTAAAGATAGCACCCCAACTGCCTCCCTAAAGGATAAAAGAGAAGGAGTGCTGGACATTTATCTGGTCTAAGGAGAGGCATCAGAACCTAAGGAAATGACTAGAGGGACAAGACAGGATGACTTAGGTCAGGGATCCCTGATGGCCTCCTGCGATGGGTCCTCAAATCAAGAAGTGCTTGGGCCAATGGACCCATGAAGGGATGGCTGTGAGGGACACCGCAAGGATACCCAGTAGCACCGCCATAGGCTATATAAGGCAGGTGCTGCACCATTGCCTTTATGGCCACGCCCCATCCCTATACCTCATTTAATGACCGGGGTCACACCATTGCCTGTGCGCTCGAAGCTGTCTTTAATAGACCTCTGTAGCATCCCAGAGCATAAGGGTGGGCAGCGGCTCTCATATCTGCACCGAGTCCAGGGGTCCCCAAACTTTTTACACAGGGGGCCAGTTCACTGTCCCTCAGACCGTTGGAGGGCCGCCACATACAGTGCTCCTCTCACTGACCACCAATGAAAGAGGTGCCCCTTCCGGAACTGCGGAGGGGGCCGGGTAAATGGCCTCAGGGAGCCGCATGCTGCCCGCCGGCCCGTAGGTTGGGGACGCCTGATAGACCATAGCAGTACTCTCTAAGGTAAGGTAAGGTCAGGGAAATGGAGATACCCCTGTTCCAGCTAATGTAAGTTAAACATTCAAGTTATTTAATACTTTAGTGCTTTTCAAAGTACCCACTGGAGTAGCATCTAATTATCATTTTAAAAGTCTACTACCCAGACAGAACATAAAATTTAAAATGCCAGCAGTATGTAATCTAATACTATCCTCCATGGAAAAAAAATATTTTCATGATGTTCACTTTTGCTCACATTCCTGGGGGATCCAGGAATGAAAGACCATATAAATCCAAACAGACATATTACTAGCATGGTTAATTTACATAGACATATTCAAATGTTATCATCTGAGACCAATTTAGAAAAATACATACAAAGAATAAAATGCATTTTAAATGCACCCTCAAAACATTAATGCTCATCACAAATCCTCACTCCCTTCACGCTGTTCTTGAACTTCCAGAATGTCTCAGAGGCAAACTTACCTGCAAATCCTCCAGGGAAGACTCTGAAGTCGTTCTCACTCACCTCACCGATCATGGAATCCATCCCTATTAGGTTTCAAGGATCCTCACTGCCGTGGAGTCTGGGAAGAAACCTCATAGTATTATCATACATGACACAAAGACTTCCTGTTTCTTTGCTGTTGAAGGTCAGGTCCTCCAGGAGTTTGAGGAACACGATGTGTATTAGGGATCAACACCTATGAAAGTAAGGGGACAGAAACAGGTTGGACTGAGGAAGCAATTAAACTGCAATGCAGACCCAACAAACATAAGCCAGGAGTTCTGTGGTATTGCCCGTGCCGGATGGCTGTGCCTCTATATCCCTGTCTCATTCAGTCACCAGATTCTGACAGCTCCAAGAAGGGGGTGACCTTGGGTGAGGTGGCTTTGGGAGATAAGGCACACCTGAAACAGCTGACAGTTGTAAACTGTTCTGCCGATTATTGTACACTCCACAGCTGGAGACCAAATCCTTCTTTAAAGAGAGATATAAGTACCTTACACAACTGTTCTCTAACTCTTTGTGCAAGAGCCATATGGATTTTTCTCCGTTCCTTAGAGCACCATGCTCACCCTCATTTTGGAGTGGGTCCTCATACCTGGCACATTTTCCCCGCCCTTTTCACCTGGCTGACTCCTTCACGTTCTTCATATCTCACCCACTCCTTTAGAACACTCATCTCACTTGTTAAGTTGTGCAATGCCTTTATTCCTTGCTTAAATACCCTCTGTGATAGTAGAGATGATACTGGGCTTGTTTGTGCTGTCTCTTCAGCGTTGAGGAATGTGCCAACAAAGAGTAAATATTCAGTGTATATGTGATGAGTGTACTAGTTAACTTGATCTATCTGGTATTTTAGTTTGGATTTCCCCAGAAGCAGACCCTAAAACAAGGTTTTGAGTGCAAGCCTTTTATTTGAGAGGTGATTCAAGGAAATATTGGTGGGTAAGTAGAAAAGTGAGACAAGAAAGGAGAGGCAGCCAATTAATTAATTACACGTTACCACTGTGGACAACAAGCTTAATTCTGCTGGGGAAATCTGAAAACCATCACTGAGCATGTGCCAAAACTGAGTATAATGCTATTTATATAAAATGTCCATAACTGACCAATTCATGGAGACAGCAAGTAGATTAGTAGTTGCCAGGGGATGAGGGAGGGAGAACTGGGCATAGCCCTGTGGGGAAGCAGCTGTGTTAGGCTTGCTTGCTGGTTTACTGGTTGCAAGCACTTTTCCTGATTGGTGCATGAACACATGGTAGAGCCACATGTGTAAGGCCTATGTAAGGCTATAGGTGCTTGCATTCAGGAGGATTGCGGAGGGGCCATTTTGCTCTTCTTTGCCTGAGAAGCAGTTTTCCTCTGCCTGTGTGCTTGTCTGCCATTGGGAGACGCTATTAAATGGAATAGCCCAATGCTTTCCAGCTCTGCAGTTTTTCTACCGTCTGCCAGAATCCAATGTGGACCTACCTGGCCTTGGCCACCGGCATTATAAACCCCATATGGGGTTTGGGTGGGGGAGGGATAAAAATGATGATAGTGATGATGGTTGTACAACATTGCAAATTTACTAAAAGTCACTGAATTTTATACTTACATATGAATTTTATGTTATGAAAATTATATCTCAATAAAACAAATTATGATAAACAAATAAGGAGCTGTAATCTTTATAGATAGCTCCATTTATTAATCAGGGTTACTGGGCCCTGGAGGCATTTATTTCTCCAGCATGCCAGCCTGTCCCAGGGCAGACAGACCACGCTCCAAGACCAGGGCAAAGAGATGCAGATGTGCATCTCATTACATATTGTCTCCCTTTGCAGTCTGGAAGCATGATGCCTGAAATGGAAAGAATGAGAGAGTATGGGTAGGGCACAGATGGTAGGGCACTTAGTGAGAGACAGGCGTAGCTAACCCACCTGGCATATTCTTTTTTCTTTTTAACTTTATTTA
The DNA here is from genome assembly GCF_036850995.1 of Saccopteryx leptura. Taxonomy (NCBI): domain Eukaryota; kingdom Metazoa; phylum Chordata; class Mammalia; order Chiroptera; family Emballonuridae; genus Saccopteryx; species Saccopteryx leptura. Next base: position 308,070,211 of record NC_089505.1, read on the forward strand.
TTGATTTTTAGAAAGAGGAGAGAGAGAAAGAAATGGGGGTTGGAGAGGAGCGGGAAATAGCAACTTGTAGTAATTGCTTCCCATAGGTGCATTTACCGGGCAAATCCAGGGTTTCAAACTGGTGACCTCAGAATTCCAGGTCGAATGCTTTACCCACTGCGCCACCACATGTCAAACCCCACCTGACATATTTAAAGATGAGCCATTCTGTGGAGAAGGACGATTTACTGAGAAACCACCTCCAAGAACATACTTTTCTAAACCTATTCTAAAACAGATCAATACACGGATGACATGTTTACGGAGCCCAATTATCTCAGCTGTAACCCAAATCAAGTAAAGCTGTGGAAAAAGAAAAGCACAGTGCTTTCAGTGGAAAGTGGGACTGAGGGAGGCTGAATAACGACCCTCCCTCCCCCAAAAAACTCCACATTCTAATCCTCATAACCTGTCAATGTTCTCTTTTAAAGGCAAAGGAGCTTTACACGTGTGATTAGGTTATAGATTTTGAGATGCAAAATTATCCAGAATTCCCTAGGTGGATCCAGTGTAATCAAGGAGGATCAAAAACAGAGGTCAGCATGACACACTTTTAACATAGAGACAGGGGCCATGAACCTAGGAATACAGATACTACTAGAAGGTAAAAATGGTAAAAACACAGATCCTCCCCCTCAGGCTTCCAGAAGGAACCAATCCTGCATGCATCTTGACTTTAACCCAGAAAAATATTATTGCAAAGCACAAATTGGCAGTTAAAAAAAATGGTCACAGGGATATAAAGTATAGTTTAGGAAATATAGTCAATAATATTGAAATAACTATGTATGGTGCCAGGTGGGTACTAGACTTATTTTGGGAATCACTTTAGAAATTATATAAGTGTCTGACCACTGTGCTCTATACCTGAAGCTAATAATATTGACTATAAACTGTAACTGACAAATGAAAGAAAATGATTGCAAACTTCTGAGCTCCACAACTCTGTCTTGTTTTATGCCACAATTTGTGGTAACTTGTTACAGTGGTAAAAGGAAACTAATACAAGGATCGAAAGCACTTTCCCAGAAAGGATTTAAAAAATAATCACCATCACTTCTTCCCTAGAACACATTGCAAAATTTGGAAGGGTCTTAAAATCACAAAGAAAAGAAAATACAACAACTTGTACCTTGACTTTATGTTCAATCTAGTTAGTCCATTTTTTAATATTTTAAAATCTTCATATGATTTCTTCTTAGAATAATTACATACCATTTTAAATAGAGTACTTGCGTGTTTTTCACTTTAATAAAATGAATGTTACAATTCACCTTTTTAAACTTTGGGTTTATAAATTATATCATACCAAGTAAATAATCTTACTAGAATATTGACATAAAAAATCAGTGGATATATTTCCAGAAAATAACATGTTTACAACTCTAAAAATACTGGAAATTTTGATAAATTAAATAGAAATATTCCTACTGTAGAGCAGCAAATATCTGAGCACTTTCAATGTGAATGAAAGGGTGAGGGCTGCCAGGCATGAGGGTGAGTGTGGGAGGATCTGGAAGCTGAAAATGGGACATAGGGTAAGATAAGGCAGTGACGTCTTAGAATAATGAGGGGGGGGCGGAGTAGGTAGGGAGTTAAAGGACATAAAATAAGTGAGATGTTCTGGAGATACCTAGTAAAAGGCTCAGGTACCTTATCTCTGATTCTAGCCTATCCTCACACTGTCACCAGATAATAGAAAATAAAATCCAATCATGTCATATCTCTACTTAAAATGTGTTGAGCTTTGTAAGGTAAAAATAAAACAAAAAACCACATGCCATAATCCCCATGGCATGCAAAGCCCTTGATGACTAAACGCCAGCTTACTTGTTCAACCTTATCACCACCACGTCAATCACGCCAGGCTCTCGCTGTTCCTGAAACATCTCAGTATCTCTCATACCACAGGGCCTTGGCAAATACGATTTCCTGTGACTAGAATGAGTCTTTCTTGTTCTCATCACATATTGACTCATCCCAACATAAATATCTTCTCAGTGAAGTTTCTGCTAGAAGTAATTCACCATGGGCCTTGAGTATCCCTCCCCGCACATTCTTGCCAGGCATACCAAGAACCCAAACCCTGACTACTCTTTATCCTGGCCATTTCTGAGAGTCATGCTTGCAGAGAGCAATCTTGAGGGCTAAAGTAAGATCTTGCCTTTCATTCATTATGAGAAGAATTCTTTAAGCTCAGTGTTCCTCTTCTGTAACACAATCTGTAGCACATATCGGCATGGGACCTGAGTACATCATGAGGACTGGGGAGTACATGGGGACCTGTGACTGATGTCATGCTAGTTCTGCTCACTGTACTGTGAGTAATAAAGTCATTCATCTATGATCTAGGAGTCTCATGTCTTTTGTCAGTGTCCATGAAACAGTACCAGGCTAGAGTGTTAGCTCACAAGTACGGTAAAATCCCAGATTTTTCATAGACCTTGATATTTCCCTATCTCTCAAGATAAGGTTTGTAGCCTCTTATATCTGTGATCTTATAACATTTACTCAAATAAAATGTGATGTTTTTATATGAGGGCATGGGTTATGGCCCATAGGAGATGTTCAGAAAAATGTTAAATAAAAGCAAATATTTCCAGTTCAGTAAAGGTGTCGTCTGCTCTGATAACTGCTTTATCTTCCCCTAACTAAAACTAGGCCCATTTAAATAAAATAGACAAAATGAGACTGTTCATTCATTGTCAGATGAAAGTGTTCCTTAAATGACTAATATTCTGAAGACCTTGGAGAATCTCATAGTGACAGTATTGGGCTCTTTCAATCTCTCCTCATGTCAATTAAATTTGACTGGCATGAACCTGTTAATGCCTAGACTTTTTTAAAAAATCCATTTTAAAAGCATTCTTTCTCTATTCCTTGTAGATGTTTTCTATTCTTGAGAACTGAAGGTTAAGTCCACATTTGAATATTTTAAATAAGATTTTTTTTTCTGAATGTTGTAAGCTGGGAGAATAAAACTTTCATTAATTATTGAATTTTTCTGGTAATTTTATCATATTTTTGCAGCCAGGAGGCATGGCAGTACATTAATAAGCTGAAAGAAAGAAATGAATATGTAGAATCTTACTTGGTTATGAGATCATGAAGAAAAATTGAGAAAATGCAGAATAGTGAACAGAAGCAGCTGTTATAAGCCCCAGAAGTGATTTATATTATAAAACAGTAGCCATCTCTTCAGTCAAAGGCAATCAGTTGGGTTACAAGATGAAAGCCATAGTCTCCCCACTTATGAGCTATACAAAAAGTACATTTTTCCTCCTGACCAAATGGTAGGAAAAGAAGGGAGTACTTATTTAATTCAATTCAAAACTAATCAAACATTTGTGTTTAAATTAAGAACTGACTGCTAAGGCTCTCATATTTGAAATCAGATTTATATTGATGAAATGTGCATCTTATTTTTCAGATAGCCTGTGGGCAGAGTTGGAAATGAATCCTTGTTAAATGAAGAAGGCAGATCCAGTCCCTCCGTCTCTGATGGCATGGTGACCTGTGAAGTCACACCAAGGTTAAAATAATACAGGTTTGTGCTATTCACCTCATATTCTGGCTCCAGGGCTCAGTCTGTGTGGAAAATTTAAAAAACAGCTAGATGTTTTGCCAGAACATTCCAAGATTTGGAATGACTCAAAAGAATGTTGCACATTTTATTCAATCTTAATCTGTTTTCTTTAATTTCATCCTGCATTTGAAAATGGGAAACTGGCCCCATGGAAATACCATTAATCAAAGCAACATGAGTAGAGAGGAGAGATGAGTCTCTTGACATTTGGAGAAAAGGATGATGTATATCTTCATACTTTTTGTCAACTATGTTGTACTGCCCTTATTGTGTCTCAAACCACAATGCTGGATCTGTATCTTGGGCTATGGAGAGGGAGCAGATAATCCCCAGGAGCTTGACTGGGAGGTCAGTGTTGCTTCTGCTACTGACACATAGGAGTAGGAAATGTGGAAACAGCCAAGGCCAGGTCTTGCCAATGGCATCCTTCTGCCCTTTTCACTGCAAAGCTGGAACAGCATGGTGCCTTCTATTTGAAAGTTGCATGGGCCAATTATAACTCTCACTCTACCAATTCCTTCATGATAGTTCAAGGGCCAGGGAAAAAATAAATTGTGTTGAAGGATAAGTCTTTAATAACTGGATAGTTTATTTAAAGAACTTGGGATGCAGCAGTGTGTGAAAGGGCGAGGTGAGAATGATGTTGAAAACAAAACAACTCAGGAGAAAGAAGTCTCCAGTCTCAACGCTTCACCTCCCCCAGCCACCTTTCCTACTCTGCAAGGCAGGGTCCTTTTCCCATTGACAGCTTCTGCAGGGAATGTGGTTATAGTTCCTGGCTGCTAAGAATGTCTGTTTTGATGTTTTGCACTGCAAACTGATCTTGTGGCATGAATATTAACTAAATCATCCCCTGTGCCATCTTGTGTACATGGCTAATAAGATGAGTGCCACTGAAAAAGACATTGTCACAGCATCCAAGGAAATCTGGACTTCCTGACTCTGGAGTTTTTTCATGTACCATAGGAAAAAAAAGCCCCTTTTTACCTAGCCACTTAAGTTTGTGCTTGAGTCCACTAAATCATGGGTTTGGTTCTTCTGTGGGTTTTGCTTCAGCCTTTTCAGGATGGGGAAATAACTAGTGAAAGTTGTTTTTAACTTCCTTATTTGTAGTAAGAGAAATAATAGGGCTCAAAAATTAGAGTCACCTAGTTACCGCTCTGCTTAAAGTTTGCCTACTGGAGGCTGGGACTTTTCCATGTTCTATGCTGCACGTGTCTCCAAATGCCCCACCCCGAGTGGAAAGTAGGAACCATGAAAATGACCTGACAGACATTTTCCTCAGGAGAGGTCGACTTGCTGTGATCCCTGAATTGGCAAGTAGTAGTTTAGAGCCATGCTCGCTTCCCTAGAGGTAGAGCCCCAGAATACTTTTTCTTAAAGCCTATAAAAATTGGCCACATTTTTATATTCATGGGTTACACAAAAAATTTTAAGTAAATCAGCTTTTTAAAAAAAACTGCATTGGCCCTGGCCGGTTGGCTCAGCGGTAGAGCGTTGGCCTGGCGTGCGGGGGACCCGGGTTCGATTCCTGGCCAGGGCACATAGGAGAAGCGCCCATCTGCTTCTCCACCCCCTCCCCCTCCTTCCTCTCTGTCTCTCTCATCCCCTCCCGCAGCCAAGGCTCCATTGGAGCAAAGATGGCCCGGGCGCTGGGGATGGCTCCTTGGCCTCTGCCCCAGGCGCTAGAGTGGCTCTGGTGGTAGCAGAGCGACGCCCCAGAGGGGCAGAGCATCGCCCCCTGGTGGGCAAAGCGTCGCCCCTGGTGGGCGTGCCAGGTGGATCCCGGTCGGTCGGGCGCATGCGGGAGTCTGTCTGACTGTCTCTCCCCGTTTCCAGCTTCAGAAAAATACAAAAAAAAAACCCAACAACAAAAAAAAAAACCCCTGCATTTAAAGAGAGTCATATATGAAACACTAAAAGTAAAAGGCCAGAATACACTGAATTGCTATATTGGACAATATTTACTACCCCAGAAATTTACTAGAATGATGAGAATATTCTAAAGACTTCACTAATGTTGGCTAATTTATAATTACCATTTAAAACTCAGTTACCCTGAGCCAGATTTCTCATGTAATCCCAAAGAGCTATTATTCATGACTATCCTATTTCTGTTAGTAGCACTAATATTCTTCTGTTCACCCAGGCATAAAATGTCAGATTCATCATGACACTCCTTCTCCACCCAATCAATTGCCAAATCCTCTATTTCCTTCATGAACTGGCTCCTAACCTCCCTTTCTATTGAAACCCTAGTTCTGATCATAGTTCTGACCGGCAGTGGTCTTCCTGCTCCTAGTCTCTTCCTCCAACCAATTCTGCACATGGCAGTTCAATGAAGCTGCCCAAATCATCACTTTGGTTGTAGGAGCTATCTGGTAAAAAGTCTCCCACAACTCTCTGTTGCCTACAGCAATGGTTTTCATTTAGTAAAACAAAGCATTCTGCTGCTATATTTTGCATGCTTTGCAAACATCCTATCACCTTTTGATCGATAGGTAAATTTTGGTTTTGCCAGTATTTCAAACTTTTAACAGCAATTTCTGTCTAACAGAATGCTGGTCTCAGCAACATCATGTGGGTTGTTAGAATGCAACTTGCTACAGAGGGAAGAGGCTTAGAGTGACGTCCAGTCTGTGCCAAGGGCAGTATCTTGCGCTAACTGGGACATGTGAGAACACTGCATAGAAGTATTCTAGAGTGCACTGTCTGGGAGTAAAAAGCTCTGTTCTGAATAAACAACGTTCAAGTTCAACCAAGCGAATAGTGAAAGAACTGTAGGTGATTTTGTAGACACTGTGAGAACATAAAGACACTGTATATTGCTTGTGCTGTGATTGCTGCTGGCTTGTTTAGTGTTTCCAGACCTTTCATTGTTCCCATTGTCCTGCTAAAAATTCTAGTATTTGAAAGTGTGCCACAAACCTAAAAGACTGAAAATCACTGTTAAGATGTAAGTCCAAATTTCTTGCCACTACCTACAAGGCTCTTCTCATTTTGACCCCAATATCTTTCCACGTTCAACTTCCAATACTTGCCCTTTAAGTCACATGGGACCACACTTTGAGCTCTTTTGTGTCTCTGGGACATTGTATGCAGAAGAAAGGTTATGTATCTTTTTCCTGCACTCATTTATCAGGACCCAGTTACAATGCTGTCTCCTCCCGGGTGTTTTCTCTGACTCCCCCAGTAATTGTTCCCATTGTTCTTTGCACTTAATTTTATTACAGCATGTACCCTCACATTTCATAATCACTGCACTATGCCTGTCTCCAAGGCATCAAGGATTGTGTGTCTGCGTTCCCAAGGGCATGGGCTTGACCTCATTCATCTCTGAATTCCCAGCTCTTGAGATATTACAAACCCTCAATAAATATTTGTACAATTGTGTTTTTCCTGAGGTTGAGTTTGCCTATGACCTATTGCTAATTAGTCTTTCGAAAGTTATCTCCCACAACTGTGCTACACACATTTTATACTCATACCAAGTTAGAATACTTAATGTTTCTGAAGTATAATATAATTTACCCTTTCCCACCCTTGCAAATGAGCTCATAAGATTCAAAGAATTCTTACATTTGGGACACTCACCCTTTTTCTGTGATAGCCACTTATAAAAAAAACTCTACTCATCCCTTTTGACCAAACTCAAGTCCATGTTCTCCCAAAAGTCAACCCTGATACCCACACTAAACATTTTCTCTGAACTCTTTTATATTTGGTATATAGGTCTCAGAACACTTAGCACAAACTATTCTGAATTATAGTCACTTGAGTATATTTTACCTCCCTTGGTAGGGTATAATTTCCCTGAGGAAATAAAGATACCTTATTAAATTTTGTTTTCTCATTAGTACCTATGTGATATCTTGCACATGAAAGGTATATATTTTTTTTATTCATTTTAGAAAGGAGAGAGAAAGGGAGAGAAAGAGACAGAGAGGGAGAGAGAGGAGAGAGAGAGAGAGAGAGAGAAAGAGGAGGTGGGGAGGAGCTGGAAGCATCAACTCCCATATGTGCCTTGACCAGGCAAGCCCAAGGTTTCGAACTGGCGACCTCAGCATTTCCAGGTTGACCCTTTATCCACTGCGCCACCACAGGTCAGGCCGAAAGGTATATTTTTTAAGTGTATGAATGAATGAAATGATGCATATGTCCAAAGCATCATGCTATTTGCTGTATTTTATTTATATATACTATTATACAATTAATTCATAGTTTATGTAATAGGAGACATTTCAACATTTGCTTGGTACATTTTGTAATTTAATTGCATGTAGCAAATTATTCTACAACATTCTCAACACTATTGCAGGCCTATTTGCTAAATAAGGTAAATTTTAAAACCCTACACAGGATACAGGTGTTAACTAACCTTATCGTGGTAATCATTTTGCAATACATATGTGTATCAAATTATTATATTGTACACCTTAAACTTGTCAATAATATCTTAATAAAGCTGGGAGAAAAAACCCTACACAGACATTCTCTCTTACTCTGGAATATGAAAATCCCAATTTATAATGCAAAGTAGTAAGTCCTCATACAAGTGAATTCCTTTTTTTCCTCCCCTTTGCTTCAGTTCACATATCTATTAAACAATTATTTCCATTGCTTTGTTATGTCTTTACATTTATCTCCACTGCTATGTTTTTTTTAGCTTCTCAAGGCTAAGAACCATGACTTATCCATCTCTATCTATCTATTGACCAGTCAATCTATAATAATTAGTTTACATATAAATATATGTATAGATTTATTTATATTATATTTATACTTATATAGAGATATATAAATATATACTTAATATGTATATATGTAATAAGAAATACATATGTAAATTCATGTAACAATTTTGCCTGATGATATTTTCCATTCAATAAATATTATTGAAGTAATGGATGGACATTTTAAAGGGTCGACTCATTTTATCACCAATAATTTGTTTTCAGATCTCCTAGAAGGAGAAAAAAATTAAAGCAAAGATACTAAGATCAATTGCTTCCAAAATAGTAACTGGCTATGAATACAAAACACCAGTGAAGTAATAATAAAAGCCAATAGTCAAACATGATTCAATTTTCATAAAACTTTATAGTTTGATATTATTTAGCCACTGGGGTAATACTGATCTTCCACTGCAATTTAGAGCAGGGTTTCTCAACCTTGAGTAATGAACAGACCCCTTTTAAAATATAAAAATATAAGAATCCTCCAGATTCACAGACTTGCTATAATTTGTGTTTACTGTTATTATTTATGTAAACAAATTATAAATATATTATACTTATAGACCTCATACAATTTAAAATAAAAAATAAACTTGCAAATTAAATTCCAACAAAACTAGAAAAATTAATAAAATTCAAATTAACAACATTAACATAATGGAATATGCCCTTTTGCCAAAACCAAATTACCATTCGCAGTAGAAAGGAAGGTAGTACCCACATATAACAAGGTGAGCTCTCTTAGAACCCTTGTGTTCCTATTATCTAAATGTGTCTTTCCTCAGAGGTCACGTATCTCCCACTACTTCTCCCTATTCAAATGTCATTTTTCTTACAAACACAGAATAACTCATTTGGTCTTTACTTGTAACAAACACATCATTTACTAAGTTAACCACTACACTTTATCATCAGCCCATGAGAATTAGAGTAATCAAGGCTATTTTACAATCACCCAAGCAAATACAAAAGTAAATATTGCTATGAAATGATTAGACGGTATTTTGGTATAAAGTGGTCATTCTGGTGATTCATGATATGCTTATGTTAACATTTCAGAAGGTTATGATCAAATGGAAACTACCAAATTTGACCCAAGGACACACCTTCCTCAATAATATAGGGTTCAGGCCCTGGACAATTGGCTCAGCAGTAGAGCGTCGGCCCAGGGTGTGGAAGTCCTGGGTTCATTTCCTGGTCAGGCCACACAGAAGTGAACATCTGCTTCTCTATTCCTCCTCCTTTTCTCTCTCTCTCTCTCTCTCTCTCTCTCTCTCTCTCTCTCTCTGTTTCCCCTTCTGCATCCATAGCTAAAATGGTTTGAGCAAGTTGACCCCAGGCTCTGAGGATGGCTCATGCCAAGCAACAGAGCAGCAGCCCCAGATGGGCAGAGCATCACCTGGTAGGGGGCTTGCCAGATGGATCCCAGTCTGGGCCCATGCAGAAGCCTGTCTGTCTGCCTCCCCCCCCCCCTTGCTTAATTAAAAAAAAAGAATATAGGGTTTAATAACCAGTCCAACAAACATCCCAGGAAATAAGATTCCCCTATTGTGAGTTTCTGTTGAAATCCCATTCACAATAGTACAAGTAACTTTGAAGGACCTGTGTAAGATAACACTTTTAAAAGTACTGATAGTCCAATTGAGTCAGGAGCTCAATTGGTTAAGCATCATCTCAATACTCCAGGACTGTGGGGTTTGACCCACAATCAGGGCACATATAAGAATCAACCAGGCCCTGGCCGGTTGGCTCAGTGGTAGAGCATCAGCCTGGCGTGCAGAAGTCCCGGGTTCAATTCCCGGCCAGGGCACAAAGGAGAAGCGCCCATCTGCTTCTCCGCCCCTCCCCCTCTCCTTCCTCTCTGTCTCTCTCTTCCCCTCCCGCAGCTGAGGCTCCATTGGAGTAAAGATGACCCGGGTGCTGGGGATGGCTCCTTGGCCTCTGCCCCAGGTGCTAGAATGGCTCTGGTCGCAACAGAGCGACTCTCCGGAGGGGCAGAGCATCGCCCCCTGGTGGGCAGAGCATCGCCCCCTGGTGGGCCTGCTGGGTGGATCCTGGTCGGGCGCATGCGGGAGTCTGTCTGACTGTCTCTCCCCATTTCTAGCTTCAGAAAAATACCAAAAAAATAAATAAATAAATAAAGAATCAACCAGTGAATGCAAAAATAAGTGGAACAAATCAATGTTTGTCTCCCTCCCTCTTCCTATCTTGCTAAAGTCAATAAATATTATATATTTTTTAAAAGTTTTAAAACAGTGATAAGAATATAATATTATCAATGCCAGCCTGTTTCTTCCATTTATTATGGTTTCTCCTCTCTTCCTCCACTGCCTAACTCATCCTTCCTACTTTCTTTATTTACCCACTTATTTGCATCTTTTTCTTTCTTCCATCTTCCCTACTTCTTCTATTTTACCTATTCTCTCTTTTCTGTTCTCCCTACTGGACATTCCATGAAATTAAAGCATACATTCCAAAAGCACTTTTTACCTTTGATTGGTCTTCTATAGAGTAGTAGCCACACACACACACACACACACACACACACACACACACACAAACTTTCCCATCCCTGATGGCATGATGAGATGCACATCTAACAACAAGTTTGGGTGTCTAGATTCTGTTCCCAGTTTCCCAGTTTCCACAAGTGCTTCTCTGAGAAGACTAGCTTGTACGCAAAATAATAGCAGATCTTCTTTCTTTTGTCTTTTCCCTGGAGCAATATTTAGAGAAAAATGACTGTTATCTCCACTTACATGTTACTGAACATTCTTATCATATTTTATCCCAGACTAAACATTTCTACTTGAAACAAGCCTGCCTTCACACCAACTATTTCTGAACTTCTACAGGTCACTAGGCTTCATGGCAGAAGAAAAGAGTCCCCTTAGATAAAGGTCTGCAAACAGCCAGAGACATTCCTCTTCTCTGCTCCTCTCCACAAATCACAAAGAAATGAAAGGAGAAGCCAGGGTGTCCCAGGCTCCAGACAAGCATCAAGTCCATGAAGGAAGAAATGCTATTTGTTTGAGCTGAGCAGTGAGCAGCATACTAAGAAGCAAAATGTGACTACAATGAAAGGGGGTTGATCATCCTGTGACTCAGAAATAGAAAGTAGAGGCAGTCTAAAGTAATTTGATTACTTGTGACATCATTCAAATATAATATAAATATAGTCCCCCAAGCAGATCTTGAAGGGTAATTCTGGTAGGTTTCTATTTGTTTGTTATTTATTAAATAAGACTTAGGTCAAATACTACCCTTTTGTAAAGCTTTCCTTGATCTTTTTTGTCAAAATTCATTGTTCTCCCCTCTTTATTTTCATCGGTATACCTCTATTAAATATGTTTCACTCCTCTTCATATTGTAATTAGTTGTTTAAAATTTATTTTATTACAAATTTATTGGAAACAAAAGTTAACTTTAAACATATTTGTATCCCTCAAGTTCCATGCTGGTGCCTACAAATATATAGAAGGTATTCAATGCATGCTTACTGATTAGACCAAAAGCCTGCTAAGTTATTTTGGTCATTAACGGTTGGGAGGGTAATGAGTCTATGTCACATGGTCTTTTAAACTAATTACAGCAGACCCAACCTGTGATGGCACAGTAGATAAAGCATCGACCTGGAATGCTGGGGTTGCCAGTTCAAAACCCTGGGCTTGTCTGGTCAAGGCACATTTGGGAGTTGATACTTCCTGCTCCTTCTCCCACCCTTCTCTCTCTCACACACACACTCTCTCTTTCTCTCTCTGTCCCCCCACCTCTCTAAAATGAATAAATAAAATAAAATAAAATAACTGGCTATTATAGTTGATAAGTTAGGATTTAATGAGATAATACAGAGAATATATACAGCTAGTGCTCGACTTACGACCACAATTGGTTCCGACAGACCAGTCGTAACACGATTTGGTCCTAAGTTGAGTAGGCTATATGTACAGTACTGTGAAATGATGTTATAAAAATCTTTAAGTCATATTTTATCATAATTTTCTTTCATTATTGTGATATATCGTAATTTTCATTGTTCATTTTATGCCATTTGTATCATCTCTACACCATTTTGTTTCTTATTTTTATATTCATTAAGTTTAAGTAAAACACTGCATTACCAGTACAACTAGTTTAATATTTTCAAAACATACAAAATTACAAAATAAAGGTGCATACAAAAATACAAAATATAGGTGAAAAAATACCATAGGAAACATTTTCCCAATTGCAAAACATATCAAAATATATAAACATGTATGAAACATTTTATTGGCTGCTGGTGCTTGGCTGCGAATCGTTGATGTCGTCAACTGAAGCAGCAGTTGGGGTTACCGGAGTTGGTTTTTTCATAAACATGTGCGATCACATTCACTTTCTTTCCTCCTTCGTACTTGTTCATTGATTGCTTTCTCATATGTGCCTTGATCAGAGGGTTACAGCAGAGCAAGTGGCCCCTTGCTCAACCCAGTAACCTTGGGCTCAAACCAGTGACCATGGGATAATGTCTATGATCTGATGCTCAAGCCAGTGCCCCTGCACTCAAGCTGGTGAACCCATGCTCAAGTCGGATGAGCCCGCGCTCATTTTCATGTCAAGATCAATGGCCTTTCTTTCCTTCTTGGCAGGCTGAGGCATAGACAAAGACAGTTTCCTCTTGGTAGACATCTTGGGAGGGGTTTGATGAAAAATATCTAAGACACAAAACACAAATTGCTGTACCAAGTCTGGGATGACAGTTGAAATGGTGCATGTGGAGATGGTAGTGCTGCTGGAAGCTGGTCCACACTGTTGTACACCTAGCTGGGCAACGCTTGCGCTGCCAGACATGGAGCAGTCGTGGCTAGTGACTGTGTCGTAAAGTCGAATGGTTGTAAGTTGCATAGATCGTAAGTCAATCAATATCTGTATACAGATACACATATATAACATTATCTACCACCTAAAGTTTAAGGAGATCTTTGAAAACACTAGAATCATGATGCATGTGAAAGGACTGGAAACCATAAAGTATTATAAAAATGCAAATGGTTACTGTGAGGTTCTGAGATGAACCAAGAGTATAGTATTTCTGTGGCTAGGCAGTCTAGTAATATTTTTTTTTTGGTTAAATGTGGTAATTTAAAATAAATCATAATATAATAAAACCTCACAACTACAGTTAATTCTTACTCTACCAAAATCATAATTAATTATTATGATCATATGGGCTAAAAGGTACCTTTACCAGTAGTACATGGTTTTGCTAAAAAAAAAAAAAAAAAAAAAAAAATTTAATCAGAAGAAGAGTAAAAAAGCTGTCTTCAAGGAATTTGATAGCCTGCATAAAGAAATTATTGTGATAGCTGTGTTATTAAAAAAATACTTTTTCACAGACTGGTACAAAGGGACCTCTAGCAACATTTTGGTCTAACGGAGAGACATCTCTAAATGGCTACTGCATCTGAAGGTATTAAAGGTGCCTAGTTTTAAATATTGCTTTTTATTTATACTTTTCCTTTAGCATGATTAATGTTGTATATCTTTTACATAGTTTATTTAAAATTGTTATAGACATGGATCACCAGAGAATCTCCGAAATCCAACTTATTTTATAAAACAGTGACAGAAAATCATTCCAAAGAAACTGTAATGAACACCAACAAGAAAAAATAAGTAACCTTCAGTATTTGCAAGCATATAAATTTTAAAAAGCTGACTATATTTGTAGCAATATACTGTTGTAAAACATTCCATGAAGTTTAAAATTCAAAAGATTCCTTTGAAATTAACAAAGGGAGTTTAGAAGGACCAAGATTGCAAGGAACTTAATGCCACATTGCTACATAAGAAAGTGATAAGTACTGGCCCATTGACATATGGTAGGTGTGCTACTGTTATTGAATATTTAACATTGGAGAGACTTCAAGCATCACCCAGTGGTAAAACTCTTGAACATAAAGAATTAAGTGTAAAACTAGAATTATATAATGCTATCAGAGCTAAAATAGAGGAACAACAAATAGACCAACTCATAAAAGGCACCAGGAGCTAAGATCTATTCCACTGAGTTCTGTTTTCCCATTGTTCAAATTGTTTTTATTGGAAATTGTGTGTGTGTGTGTGTGTGTGTGTGTGTGTGTGTGTATTTTTTTGAAGTTGGAAATGGAGGGGCAGTCAGACAGACTCCCGCATGCGCCCGACTGGGACCCACCCGGCATGCCCACCAGGGGGCGATGCTCTGCCCATCTTGGGGCGTTGCTCTGCCGCAACCAGAGCCATTCCAGTGCCTGAGGCAGAGGCCTCAGAGCCATCCCCAGCGCCCGGGGAAACTTTGCTCCAGTGGATCCTCGGCTTTGGGAGGGGAAGAGAGAGACAGAAAGGAAGGAGAGGGGGAGGGGTGGAGAAGCAGATGGGCGCCTCTCCTGTGTGCCCTGGCCGGGAATCGAACCCGGGACTCCTGCACGCCAGGCCGACGCTCTACCACTGAGCCAACCAGCCAGGGCTTATTGGAAATTTTAAGTAGAACAATAAGAGAGATATTTTCTAATCCCAATTCAAAAATAAAGGAAGGCAACACAGAAGCACTCTCAGCACTTGGGAAAACACTTGATGTAGGATCTGAGAAAATGTATAATCAAAAACAATAACACATGCAGGAAAGAGAAATACTATGAACATTAATTATAAAGAATTATATCTAGTGATCACACTTTTCTTATTATAAATTTTATGAATACATTTAAAATGTGCTGCATTCATGTTTTGAAGTAAGCTATAAATATAATCTAAGTAAATGAAAATGCCACAGTCCTTGGCTAGGTGGCTCAGTAGATAGAGCACTGTCCCAGGCACCAAGTCCAGGCATATCTGAGAAGCAGCCAATGAGTCACAACTAAATGGAACAACCAGATGCAACAACGAGTTGATGCTTCTCTCTCTTTCTCTGCCTCTCTCTCCCTTCCTCTCTCTCACTCTCTCAAATCAATGGACTAATAAAATTAAAATGCCACATTCCTATAAGACTATATTCTAATATTATGTCTCATGCATTTATTTTTATATTATTTTATATGCCTTTTTTATTCCTCAAGTGAAGAAACTAGAAAATATAGGTATAAGTGAAAAAAAAGAAAGGAAAGGAATTCTATATTTTCACTACCCAGAGATAAAACTTAATACACTTATTATATTGTAACCCATTTACCCCCCATTACTATAATGTAGACATCTTTCCATGTCAACAGACATGCTACCATTTTTAATGGCTTCCTACTATTCCACTGTATGGCTATGTACGATTTTCTCAAACCAATTCTACATCAATAAATGCTTAGGTGGTTTATTATAAAACTCTGTGATTAAAAAAAAACAAAAAAAAAAAAACACTTTTTTATCCTGCACCCAGAATGATTTTTTTAAAATAAAAATCAAATAACTCCCCTACTTATTATTTCACTTTACTCTTGGGGAAAATACCCTAAATAACAAGTACTGGCTCCTGACCTGTTGGTGGGCACAGTGGATAGAGCCCTGGGACATGGGACATGGAGGACCCAGGTTCTGAAACCCTGAGGTTGCCGGCTTGAGCCTGGGATCATAGACATGACCCCATGGTTGTTGGCTTGAGTCCAAGGTCACTGGCTTGAGCAAGGGGTCATTCACTCTGCTGTCAAGGCACATATGAAAAAGCAATCAATGAACAACTAAGGTGCCGCAACGAAGACTTGATGCTTCTCATCTCTCTCCCTTCTTGTCTGTCCGTCCCTTTCTGTCCCTCTCTCTGTCTCTCTCTGTTTCTGTCAAAAAAACAAACAAACAAACAAACAAACAAAAAACAAGTGCTTGCAAGGATGTGAAGAAAAGGGAACCTGCACTGTTGGTAGAACTTTTCATTAGTACAGTCACTTGAAAACAGTATCGGCCCTGGCCGGTTGGCTCAGTGGTAGAGCCTCGGCCTGGAGTGCTGAAGTCCCAGGTTCGATTCCCGGCCAGGGCACACAGGAGAGGCGCCCATCTGCTTCTCCACCCCTCCCCCTCTCCTTCCTCTCTGTCTCTCTCTTCCCCTCCTGCAGCCAAGGCTCCATTGGAGCAAAAGATGGCCCGGGTGCTGGGGATGGCTCCTTGGCCTCTGCCCCAGGCGCTAGAGTGGCTCTGGTCACGACAGAGCAACGCCCCGGATGGGCAGAGCATCATCCCCTGGTGGGCGTGCCGGGTGGATCCCAGTCGGGCACATGCGGAAGTCTGTCTGACTGCCTCCCCATTTCCAGCTTCAGAAAAATACAAAAAAAAAGAAAAAAGAAAAAAAAAGAAAACAGTATCAATATTCTCAAAAAATTAAAAATTGAGATGCCATATGATCCAGTAATTCTACTTCTGGGTATTTATCCAAAGAGAACAAAAACAGTAAATTGAAAAGATATATGCACCTCTATGTTCATTACAGCATTACTAGTAATAGCCAGTATATGGAAGCAAGCCCATCAAAAGATGAATGGATAAAGAAGTGGTATAGATATGCAATGGAATAATATTCAGCAATTAAAAATAAAATCTTTACATTTGACATAACATGAATGGACTGGGAGGGTATTATGCTAAGTGAAATAAGTTAGAGCAGCGGTTCTCAACCTGTGAGTCGCGACCCAAGCGGGGGTCGAACGACCAAAACACAGGGGTCGCCTAAAGCCATCGGAAAATACATATTTCCGATGGCTTTATCCGCTGAAAAGCCGCACTACCGTATGCAGCAGCGCTATTCAGCTTGAACGCACACCGTTATGGACGCCGCAGCAAGCGCCGGAGGACAGAAGCCTAGGAGGCAGAGAGACAAGAAGCGGAGAGCCAAGAGAGCCTGCAAGACTGAAAGAGGCCTCACACTGAGGAATCTGCTGTGCGGATTCTGCAGTGTAAAAGATCTGCCTCCTATAGAAGTCTATTGGGGGTGACAGATTCCACCTTTGAAATTTTTCTGCTCTAGGAAAAGTTCTAGCATGGAAAAAATTAAGCAACATGCTCTATATTTGAGCGGAATCTGCTGCAGCCTCCCATTGACTTGAATAGGAGAGGAAGAAATGTGTTGGAACTGCATTTCTGCCGTACAGGGGATCTCTCTTCTGCAGAATCCACGGGTCTCCCATTGAAGTAAATGAGATGTGGATTCCACCGCAGAAACCGCTGCTTTATAGTGTGAAAGAGCCCTGAAAGATACCATGCTGTGCAGAAACTGCAGTGTATCCTGTGACGTAGTTCACACTGTTCTATATAGAAAACTTGCCACTAATCTGGAAAAAACAGATCCATTAGTTAAGCAGCTATTTACGGAATGGTAGCCCCAATACACTAGGTAAGGAGGTCCATTAGTAATAAATATTTCTCAATATAAATTAAATATTGTTTTTGTGATTAATCACTATGTTTAAATTATGTTTGATTTGTAGCAATGAGAATACATAAAGCATATCAGGTATTTACATTCCAAATCATAACTGTAGCAAAATTACAGTTATGAAGTAGCCACCAAAATTATTTTTTGGTTTGGGGTCACCACAACATGAGGAACTGTATTGCGGGGTCACGGCATTAGAAAGGATGAGAACCACTGAGTTAAAGACAAATACCATATGATTTCACTTATATGTGGAACCTAAAAACAAAACAAAACAAATAAATAAACGAACAGAAGCAGATTCATAAACATGGTTCTCTGATGGTTGCCAAAGGAAAGAAGGCAGTTTCGAAATTTTTAAAAAAGGAAGACCCTACCTAACTCCTCTCATGGTCTATAAAACCCAACCTAAGCAGGACCCTGGCCCCACACCAATATCCTCCTGCCCCTCTTCCTGTCACTTGCGCTGGTCCCACTTGCCTTTGTCTGTGGTTAGACAAGCCAACAATTTTGTTCCTGCCTCAGGGCCTTTTGACATGCCTTCCTTTTAGCTGGACACACTTTTCAGCAAGGTCCACATGGTCCGGGCCTCTCAACCTGAGAAGGTCTCCCCTGACCACCTACCCAGCCACCTCTGTCCTGTTTCTTCACTTCATTCTGTCTGGAAACCGTACTTCTTTATTTTTTGTATATTTTCTGTCACCTACTCTAGCTGCATGTAAGCCCCAGGTGCTCTTAGCACCAGGCACATAGATGCTCCTCAATCAGTGTTCCATGAATGATCGCTTAATTCAGGGCTGAAACTCAACAAGTGTCATGCTTCCTATTTCAATTGTCTTTTCAGAGGCAGCATTCAGAGAAAATAACAATAAACCTAAGAGTAAACCAACCTTTTCTAATCCTGGGCAAATTAAATGCTGCCAGGAAAATCTTCCCTTACCCCTCACCCCTCTCTGTCCCTGCCAAGCCCCTCCAGAAAAAAACTCAGAAATTTTCTTTTGTGGTAATTGCTATAGTTGTTAATAATTATTCACATCACTATTTGTTTAAAACATTTCTCCTGCTGCAGACTGAAACTCCATGAGGGCCAGGCCTGGGTCTTATTTCCTGCTGGGTTTACAGTTTCAGCAATAATACCTGGCAGAAAATAAGCATGCAAAATATATTTGTTGAATAAAAGAAATAATGGTCTTCTCTGGGCTGAAAATAAGTTAACACAGTGTTAAAATTTTTATCTTAACAGCTGGCACCAGAATTCTTCTTAGGAATGGAACGGTGCCTGGGGAAGTACCTTGATAAGCGATTATGAGTGGGTGAGTGCCACGGCTTGTGGGAAGCCAGTGAGGCAATGAAGGCAATGGCTGACTGGTTCTGCATGACAGAACCAGAGGAATTTGTTTTGCCTCTGAGAGGAAGGAGGAGCTATGTTGATGAACGACTTTAAACTGAAGCACTGGGTGAGGAAGAGAGGGAAGTGAAATAATCTTTTTTTATGATTATTGGTTTTAGAGAGAGAAGAAGAAAGAGATAGAGAGAGAAAGAGAAAGGATTGTCCCACTTATTTATGCTTTCATTGGTTGATTCTTGAATGGGTCCCGACTGGGAATCGAATCCACAACCTTGGCTTATGAGGATGACGCTCTAACCAACTTAGCTACCCGGCCAGGACTGGAGAGTCTTTAGTCAAGTCCGCTTGCTATACAAACCACCTCATGGGAGTGGCATGTGTTGCATCTGAGTCAATGCATTGCAGGACAGAAGCAAATCATGTGAAACACTAAAACAGTCCATAAACCAAGACAACAAAAGCTTGGAGCCAGAGGTGACTTTAAGACTACAAATTGCCTAATAATTTCTAGAAATCAGCTACAGGCCTTGGAATTGGGGAACTGATTTTATTTTACTCAGACTTTAAGGGACAGGGAGAGCCCAGGTCACATCTGGATTAAAACAGCGAGCAACTGCTATTACTTGTCACCCAACTCCCATTCTTTACCAGTTTGGAATTGGGGGTCTAAAGGGCTGAATAAAATGGGGAAAAATAAAGAGGGAAAGTTGGAATGAGAGACCCTTCTCCCTTATTACCAGATAAGATAAACTTTACCAAAATGCCTTGTTCTACCTGTCTTTAAAGAGCTAACACAGTAATTTAGCAATTTGCCGTCTTTGAGGGGAAGTTATTCTATAAATAAGCAGCACATACTTTGCAGTTGTAATTAAGCTACTCAAAGTAAACCTCACATGGTTTTTTTTTTATTTCACTTGGTTACTCAAACAGATTATACTATTTTGAAATTTCTTCAGAGCATGAATTGCTAGATTGCTTTCAACTTCCTACCTAGAGAATCATCTGTGAGGACAATCCTATTAAGAATCTCTGGTGGTGAATCATGAGTGACCTGCCAGGAGAAAATTATCTGACATCAAGAATATAATTCCTTATATTTGTGTAATCCTCAGACACTGCAGGAAGAAGGAAATAGTTGCCCAGATACAAATGATTATGGTATATGTATAAGCAAGTTCTTTTTCACAGAACTCAGTAAGCTGAAGTATGATTAATACCAGGCTGTGTTACAAGTGTGAACACATCCAGGTTTCACTACTGCCAATGGTTCCTGTTTTCATTGGAATGATGCTATTCTTCCCAGCATTTAAAACTTTCTTGCCAAATTCGGCCAACTCTTAAGTCAGCATGCACTATACATTCACTCTGCTTGCAGCGCTGGCAGCGGCATCTGAATGGGGTAAAGGGAACAGGTGGGGCCACCTTTGTTGACTCTTCAGTATTTACTTATTACATTCAAAGTAGTTTTACTGATTATAAACTGAGCTCAAAGTAGAGAATGACCTACATGTTATTCAGAAAACCAAAACAATGATGTAGTTACTCAGAAAACTTCATTCCCCTCACAGTCATCACTCCACTTTAAAATGGGAAAATCTATTACATATAGTGATATATACTTGCATTTATGTGAACTGAAGAAAAAGTAGAAAGTCATGTAATGTTTATGATGCTCTTTTCGAGTATGAAGATTATGGGTGTGATAGAATGATGACACACTCCCCCTCAACAGTGGTCCATCCTAATCCCCAGAACCTGTGAACATGTTACATTATGTGGCATGAGGAATTCAGGTTGCAGAAGCTAATCAGATTATCTTGGGTTATTCAGGTGGGCCCAATGTAATCACAAGGGTCCTTAAAAGTGGATGGGGGCAGTAGAAGAGAGTCAGAGGGACATGTGAATATGGAGGAGTGATCAGAGAGAGACGAAGGTGCAGGAAGGGGACAAGCCAGAGGACATGGTCTGCGGATTCTCCCCTAGATCCTCCAGGATAAACTCAGCCTACTGACACTTTAATTTTAGCCCACTAAGAACTGCTTCAGACCTCTGAGCTCCAGAACTGTAAAATACCAAACTTTTTAGGGTTCAAATTTGTAGTAATTTGTTATGGTGACAATAGGAAACTAATGGGTGGTTCTGGTTTTTGGGGGGTGGGGGTTTTGGGGGCTTTTGAAAAGGAGTTTGATACTTTCCTAGTTTTATATAATGTATATGCCTTACCTTTGTCATTAGGATTTTTTTTTTCAAATACTAAAATAGTAATGAGGGCTGTGGTAGAAAATTTTCAGCATTTAGGCTCAGACTTGGCAATGCCAAAATTGCTCCTTAAAGTTCTTAATGTCATTTATTGAGAAAATTGACATAGGCAGATTCACGCAACAAAAATTGGTAGTTTAATCAAGAGCTCCTAAACAATTAAAACTGAACATAATAAGTATTTATAGAAAACCTGCAGAGTGTCAGGCATGAACTGAGTCCATCAGCTGTTGTATCCTCCCCGCAGAATCCCGTAAATGGACAAAGCATGGCATTCTCTGGCAGGACAGTGTGCAACCCAGTCTGATGGGTCTCTCTCCCATGAGCATCCTCTGCTGTGCTTGGTGGCTGTGGTGGCAACTCTGACATTCAGAGATGGGGGGAGTTTGTCAGACATGATGAAGTGGAGTTAATGGTGTTGGTTCCTATGGAAGAGATTGTGGCAGCTCAAGTAGGAGAAGTAGGTGTGAGTAGAGTTAATAGACAATTTCACAATTTCTTAATTAGGAGGCTAGGGTGACACATACATGTCCTTGTTTGTAGCAACATGTGGATTTCCTTACTCTACTCGGGCACTTTTAAAGAATATTTTTTTATTAATTTTAATGGGGTGACATTAATCAATCAGGGTACATAGGTTCAGAGAAAACATCTCCAGGTTATTTTGACATTTGATTATGTTCATACCCATCACCCAAAATCATATAGTCTTCCGTCACTTTCTATTTGGTTTTCTTTGTGCCCCTCCTCTCCCTCCACCCCCTCCCTTCCCCTCCCCACCCCCCATAACCACCATACTCTTCTCCATGTCCTTGAGTCTCGTTTTTATGTCCCACCTATGTATGGAATCATATAGTTCTTAGTTTTTTCTGATTTACTTATTTAACTCAGTATAACATTATCAGGGTCCATCCATGTTGTTGTAAATGATCCGATGTCATCATTTCTTATGACTGAGTAGTATTCCACAGTATATATGTACCACATCTTCTTTATCCAGTCATTTATTGAAGAGCTTCTGGGTTGTTTCCATGTCTTGGCCACTGTGAACAATGCTGCAATGAACATGGGGCTGCATGTATCTTTATGTACCAGTGTTTTTGAGTTATGGAGGTATATTCGCAGTAGAGAGATTGCTGGGTTATATGGTAGTTCTATTTTTAATTTTTTGAGGAACAACCATACTTTCTTCCATAATGGTTGTACATTTTTACATTCCCAAAAACAGTGGATTAGGGTTCCTTTTTCTCCACAGTCCCTCTAACACTTGTTATTACCTGTCTTGTTGATAATAGCTAATATAACAGGTGTGAGGTGGTATCTCGTAGTTTTGATTTGCATTTCTCTAATAGCTAATGAAGATGAGCATCTTTTCATATATCTGTTGGCCATTTGTATTTCTTCCTGGGAGAAATATCTGTTCATGTCCTCTTCCAATTTTTTTATTGGATTGTTTGCTTGTTTGTTGTTGAGTTTTATGAGTTCTTTGTATATTTTGAATATTAGGCCCTTATCTATGCTGTTGTTTGAAAATATCATCTCCCATTTAGTTGGCTACCTGTTTGTTTTGTTGTCAGTTTCTCTTGCTGTGCAAAAGCTTCTTAATCTGATGTAGTCCCATTCATTTATCTTTGCCTTTCCTTCCTTTTCCTTTGGAGTCAAATTCATAAAATGTTCTTTATGGCCAAGGTCCATGAGTTTAGTACCTACGTTTTCTTCTATGTAAGTTATTGTTTCAGGTCTTATATTTAGGTCTTTGATCCATTTTGAATTAATTTTAGTACAAGGGGACAAACTGTAGTCGAGTTTTATTCTTTTGCATGTGATTTTCCAGTTTGCCCAGCACCATTTGTTGAAGAGGCTTTCTTTTCTCCATTGTATGTTGTTGGCCCCTTTATCAAAAATTATTTGACCATATACATGTGGTTTTATTTCTGGGCTTTCTATTCTGTTCCATTGGTTTGAGTGTCTATTTTTCTGCCAATACCATGCTGTTTTGATTATTGTGGCTCTATAATATAATTTGAAGTCAGGTATTGTAATGTCCCCAGCTTCGTTCTTTTTCCTTAGGATTGCTCTGGCTATTTGGGGTTTTTTATAGTTCCATATAAACCTGATGATTTTTTGTTCCATTTCTTTAAAAAATGACATTGAAATTTGGATGGGAATTGCATTACATTTGTATGTCGCTTTGGGTAATATAGTCATTTTGACTATATTTATTCTTTCTATCCAAGAACAAGGAATATTTTTCCATTTCATTATATCTTTTTCGATTTCCCTTAACAATGCTTTGTAGTTTTCATTATATAGGTCCTTTACATTCTTTGTTATGTTTATTCCTAGGTTTTTGGGGGTTTATTTGCAACCATGAAATGGGTTTGTTTTTTTGAGCTTGTTTTCTGATGTTTCATTGTTGGCATATAGGAAAGCAATGGACTTTTGTATATTAATTTTGTATCCAGCAACTTTACTGTATTGGTTTATTGTTTCTAGTATTCTTTTTGTGGAGTCTTTGGGGTTTTCTATGTACATGATTATATCATCTGAAAAAAGTGAAACTTTTACTTCTTCTTTCCCAATATGAATGCCTTTTATTTCTTTCTCTTGTCTGATTGCTCTGGCTAGAACTCCTGGTACTACGTTGAATAAGAGTGGAAAGAGTGGACAACCTTGTCTTGTTCCTGATTTTAGGGGGAAAGTCCTCAGTTTTATGACATTTAATATGATGTTAGCTGATGGTTTATCATAGATGGCCTTTATTATATTGAGATATTTTCCTTCTATACCCATTTTGTTCAGTGTTTTAAACATAAAATGATGTGTTTTATTGAATTCCTTTTCTGCATCTATTGATAAGATCATATGGTTTTTGTTCTTTGTTTTGTTGATATGGTGTATTATGTTAACCATTTTACATATGTTGAACCATCCTTGTGATTCTGGGATAAATCCCACTTGATCATGATTAATTATTTTTTAATGTGTTGTTGTATTCTATTTGCTAGTATTTTGTTTAGTATTTTAGCATCACTATTCATTAGAGATATTAGTCTGTACTTTTCTTTTATTGTGTTGTCCTTGCCAGGTTTTGGTATGAGGGTTATGTTGACCTCATAAAATGTGTTTGGAAGTATTGCTTCTTCGTGAATTTTTGGAAGACTTTGAGTAGAATAGGAACCAAGTCTTCTTTGAATGTTTGATAGAATTTACTAGTATAGCCATCTGGCCCTGAAATTTTATTTTGGGGGAGGTTTTTAATAGTTGTTTCTATTTCCTCCCTGCTTTTGGGTCTGTTTAGGCTTTCTGCCTCTTCATGACTCAGTTTAGGAAGATTGTATTGCTCTAGGAATTTATCCATTTCTTCTAGATTGTTAAATTTGGTGGCATGTAGTTTTTCATAGTATTCTACAATGATTCTTTGTATATTTATGCTATCTGTGGTGATTTCTCCTCTTTCATTTTGGATTTTGTTTATATGAGTCCTTTCTCTTTTTTCCTTGGTGAGTCTTACCAAGGGTTTGTCAATTTTGTTGATCTTTTCAAAAAACCAGCTCTTTATTTTATTAATTTTTTCTATCATTTTTCTGTTCTCTATTTCATTTATTTCTGCTCTGATTTTTATTATTCCCTTTCTTCTGCTGGTTTTGATTGTCTTTGTTCTTCTTTTCTAGTTCCTTAAGATGTGAAGTTAAGTGGTTTACTTGAGCTCTCTCTTATAGGTCTGTAGAGATATGAACTTCCCTCTTATTACTGCTTTTGCTGCATCCCAGAGATTCTGATATGTTGTATTTTTATTTTTGTTTGCCTGTATGTATCTTTTGATCTCTGTGCTTATTTCATCTTTGACTCACTCAGTTTTTGAAAGTATGTTGTTTAGTTTCCACATTTTTGTGGGTTTATTTACCTCTTTTTTTGCAGTTGAATTCTAGTTTCAAGGCTTTATAATCAGAAAATATGCTTGATAAAATTTCAATCTTTCTAATTTTGTTGATGTTATTTTTGTGGCCCAATATATGGTCAATTCTTGAGAATGTTCCATGTACACTAGAGAAAAATGTATACTCTGGCACTTTGGGATAAAATGTCCTGTAGATGTCTATCATATCCAATTGTTCTAGTGTTTCATTTAAGGCCAATATTTCTTTATTGATTTTCTGTTTGGATGAACGATCTAGAGCCGTCAGCGGTGTATT
This sequence comes from Saccopteryx leptura, assembly GCF_036850995.1. Classification (NCBI taxonomy): domain Eukaryota; kingdom Metazoa; phylum Chordata; class Mammalia; order Chiroptera; family Emballonuridae; genus Saccopteryx; species Saccopteryx leptura. The sequence continues at coordinate 308,095,742 of NC_089505.1, forward strand.
GAGGTCTCCAAGTATGATTGTATTTTTGTCGGTTTTTGTTCTAAGGTCAATAAGTAGCTGTCTTATATATTTTGGTGCTCCTTGGTTTGGTGCATATATATTAAGAAGTGTTATGTCTTCTTGATTCAATGTCCCTTGTATCATTATGAAATGACCATATTTTTCTCTAATTACCTTTGCTGTCTTGTAGTCAGCATTCTTAGATATGAGTATTGCTAAACCTGCTTTTTATTGGATGTTATTTGCTTGGATAATTGTTTTCCAACCTTTCACTTTGAATTTGTTTTTATCCTTGTAGCTTAGATGTGTTTCTTGTAGGCAGCATACAGTTGGATTTTCTTTTTTTAATCCATTCTGCTACTCTGTGTCTTTTTATTGATAAGTTCAATCATTTAGTGTAATTATTGACACTTGAGGGTTTCCTGTTGCCATTTTATATATTGCTTTCTGATAGTTTTGTATCTTGTTTGGTTCTTCTCTCTTTTTTTCTCTATCATTTGTTTTTGTTTGGTTATAATCCAAACTTATTTTTTCTGTTATTTCTTTTTTCAAGCCATGTACTTCTGTGTTGGTTTTTTCAGGGGTGGTTACCATTAAGTAATGGAAAGCATACATATCATGTTCATTGTAGTACATTATTTCATGAATGCTTCTGCACTCCATCCTCCTTTGCTACTGTTAATCTATGTCCTCCCCCCTTTTTTGTTTCTTTGTCAAGATTAATCTTGTTTTTATTATGATCTTGATGGAACCTTTACTTGTAGTTTTGTTTTGTTTTGTTTTTTGGGTCTGGTCAGAAAACCCCCTTTAGTATTTTCTGAAGTGTGGGTTTTCTGATGATAAATTCCCTCATCTTTTCTGTATCTGTGAATGTTTTTATTTCTCCTTTGTATTTGAAGGATAGCTTGGATGGGTATAGTAGTCTTGGCTGGAAGTTCCTCTCTTTCAGAACTTTAAATATTGGGGTCCACTCTCTTCTAGCTTGTAGAGTTTCTGCTGAGAAATCTGTTGATAATCTAATGGGCCTTCCTTTATATGTTGTATTCTTCTTTTACCTGGCTGCCTTGAGAATTTTTCTTTGTCATTGGTTTGTGTCAATTCCATTATGATGTGCCTTGGAGTAGGTTTGTTAGGGTTAAGATAACTCGGTGTTTCGTTTGCTTCTTTTTTTTTTTTTTTTTTTTTTTTTTTTTTGTATTTTTCTGAAGCTGGAAATGGGGAGAGACAGTCAGACAGACTCCTGCATGCGCCCGACCGGGATCCACCCGGCACGCCCACCAGGGGGCGACGCTCTGCCTACCAGGGGGCAATGCTCTGCCCCTCCGGGGCGTCGCTCTGTTGCGACCAGAGCCACTCTAGCGCCTGGGGCAGAGGCCAAGGAGCCATCCCCAGCGCCCAGGCCATCTTTTGCTCCAATGGAGCCTCGGCTGTGGGAGGGGAAGAGAGAGACAGAGAGGAAAGAGAGGGGGAGGAGTGGAGAAGCAGATGGGCGCTTCTCCTGTGTGCCCTGGCCGGGAATCGAACTCAGGACTTCTGCACGCCAGGCTGATGCTCTACCACTGAGCCAGCCAGCCAGGGCCTTGTTTGCTTCTTGAATTTGAGGCTTTAGTTCATTCCACAGGCTTGAGAAGTTCTCGTCTATTATTTGTTTGAATATGTTCTCCATTCCATTTTCTCTCTCTTCTCCTTCTGATATACCCGTTATTCTTATGTTGTTCTTTCTGATGGAGTCAGACAATTCCTGGAGGGCTATCTCATTTTTTTTAATTCGTGAGTCTCTCTCCTCTTCGCTCTATAGTACCTCTAGTTGCCTATCTTCTATGTCACTAATTCTCTCCTCTATCTGGCCTGTTCTATTGGATAAACTTGTTACCTCGTTTTTCAGTTCATGAATTGAGTTTTTCTCTCTGTTTGATTCATTTTCATAGTTTCAATTTCCTTGGTGAAGTATTCTTTCTATTCATTGAATTGTTTTTTGAGCTCCCTAAATTTCTTTTCTGTGCTTTCTTGTATATCCCTAAATATTTTTAGGACTTCAGATTTAAATTCTCTGTCATTTAACTCCAAGGTTTTTAAGCTATTGAAACTTTTTTATAGATTTTTCCTTATCTATCTGAGCTATATCACTGTCTTTTATATCCATGATATTCAATTTCTTTTTCTTAATGGCATTTGAGAGTGGTATTGTTAATAACACTAATAAGAGTTGATTAAAAAATATTTTGGAGAAAATGCAGTGAGAAACTGAAAATTTTATTGTGCTAAGTGGAACAAAATTATGTATAACGGATGGCCTGGGTTGGGAGGGAGTGACAAAGATGCAAAAAACATGGCAAGAACCCACAGAATGCCACACGGAAAAAAAAATGGATCAAGAATAAAATAATTTGTAAATGATAGTCGAATGAGAGAAATAGTGTGAAAGAAAAGAAAAAAAGAGAAAAAAGAAAAAATACAGTGAAAAATGAAAATTCTATTGTATTAAGTGGCACAAAAACTATGGAATGGAGAGTTGGAGTTGGGGGAAATGCTAAAGAGATGAGGAGCAAAATAAAAAGCACACAAAATGCCACAAAGAAAAACTTTGAATCCAGAATAAAAGAATTTGTTTGTGGGTGAGATTCCAATGAGAGAAAAAGTGAAAGAGAAAAGAAGAAATAAAAAGAGAGAAAAAAAGAATTGAGTTAAGTTTTTTGGAATGTAACACTCATAGAAAAAAAAGAATGTAAAATGTAATACCTTTGGGTAATAATGTTCAAAATGAAAAGAAAAGAATAAAATGGAATGAGGATAAAATGACCAAGGTGGAAGGAAAAAAAAAGATAAAAAATACAAGAAAAAAATGGAAAAAGTTATAAAGACTGTGGATTTTTCCTGGTTTTGAGATGTTATCTTCTTCCTTTTTCTTTCTTCTCTCTCTTTTTGGCTGGTGGCACTGTACCCCAGGTTCTGCCCCTGTGGCACTCTTAGGCAGAGATTTGTGTTGTGTCACTATGGTGATGACATAAACTAGGCCTCAGTCCCTTTGGTAGGTGGAGCTTGTTAGTATTTTCAGGCTCTGACAATGGGACAGTCCATTTTCCAGGAGCCTCTCCCCAAATCTCTCCTTCCCGAACCAGCAACCTGGGACCCAGCTGTGAAGTTGTCCCAGCCACTGCCTGGGGAACAAGAGGCTCTAAGAGCTGCTGAATCCCCCCTCTATTCCCACTCAATGCGGGGTTCTGGGTAAGGCTTTGCCAGCCAGAGCCACCAGCATAATTAGGCAGGGCTGGAAGCTGATTGCCTTTCAGGTGTCTTTCTATGAGCCTCCGGGCATGTCTAGTATGCCTCAGCACTCTGCAGGTCTGCTCTCCAGAGGCTTTCTACAAGCTGCCTGCGCCCCTACCCCCACCACTTCCGTAGTTCTCTTCCCCAGGAATGTGCTTTGTTAGGCTTTATAGCTGGCAGAGATGCCGCACCCAGACAGGTCCAGGTGTAGGGAAGCCAGCTTTTGTGCACTTTCTGCATGCTATTGTTTGGGAAGCCGGGATTATTCAGAAACTTTGGTCACAGCCCACACAGAGAGTCACTACTGACAGTCTCTAACCCAGCCCCTCCATCCAGGAACATGGGCACCCAGGCCCTAAGCACCAGATGGATCCACTCACACACTGCCTGCGCTCGCCGACCAGGATACCGGGAGTAAACAAGGCAACTGCTCACCCACCTCTGCTGGGGTCTGCTGCTCGTGTTAGCTCTGCATGGGCTGAGCCCACTCTCAGGCACACTCTCTCCTCGGCTTGAACGTCTCTGCCCTAGCCCAGCTTTTTCCGAGCCCTCAGCCCTCACTTTCTCTCAGTTCTAAGTGAAAGCAGCCCTTACTCAGGTCAGTGAGGAAAGCAGAATACTCCATTCTCCATCTTTTTTCCTTCAGAATGAATTATATATTCAGCCACCTTTTCACCCACTCATATCTTTGTTTGATATATGTGTATTTTAGATGCTCCTGAGATTGTTTTTCTGTCTCTAGTTGTTGAATTTGTTGAAGTTTTAGGGAGAGATATCAGGAGCACTCCCATGGTGCCATTTCTCTGACGTCATGCCTTTAAAAATATTTAATTTGTTAATTTTTAGAGAAAGGGAGAGAGAAAAAATTGGGGGGGGGCAGGAAGCATCAACTCATACTAGTAGTTGCTTCTCGAATGTGCCCAGGGTTTCGAACTGGCAACCTCAGCACTCCAGGTCAACACTTTATCCATTGCACCACTATAGCTCAGACCTCCTCTGGTAATTTTCGATCAGAGGTAGACTAGAGAAAAGCTGATGATATGTCTGATGAAGGAGGTAAAACAACCACCTTTGTCTTTGTTTTCTCTCAACTCCACTGGCAGTTACACAACACTCCCAGGGATTTGTCTAACAAAACTTACATATCCTGTTTACTCTCTCCAGACACCTGTTGCTGAAAGTACACTACCAATGCTTCACTCCCCATTTCCCTCCTGAGCCTCAGACTGTCACCTCTCTATCTCCAGGCTGTTCCTTCCACCTGGAATACCTTTCTTATTCTAAAATTTGTTTTATCCTTCAGGTCTTAACTCAAATGCCAACAGCTACTTGCAACAAAAATTGAAACTATGTGCCAAGGACTTTCATATATGAATTAATCCATTCCATTCAAGTCTTGCTTTCTGGTCTTAGGGTGTATATTTGAACCTGGGATCTATCCACTCCTGGCTGCTGCTGCATAAAGCTCCCTTCAGTAGGAATCATGGTTGGTCACTCTTGCCTCTTTGCTCCCTTAGTTCTATGTATAAGTCTCTCTATTATTACTTACTTTATCCTGGTTCAGTTAGGTTCTGTTCTACATGTTTGTATCCTCCCTTCTAACCCCACCATCAGGTTTCTGAAGACTGGTACCTTGTCCCACCCTCCTATGTCCATGAAGCATAGCCAGTAGGGCTCTATAAAAGGCAGGCAAGCAGACAGTATGTACTAATAAAACATATACATACATTAAGCTACAGGTCAGATATTTCTTCTCCAGCTTCTTCTACCCATGAATTTTGACAGAATCATACAATTTCAAAAAGTTTTCATTTTCCCTCCACACTACCACCACTCATAATATAACAGGTGTGTCTCAGACTTAAAACTGAGTAGCTTTTTTTTATAATGCTGCTAACATCATTGCTCACTGCTACTATTTCTTTTTAAAGGCTTTAGCTAACAGGACCAGTTGCTTAATGAAGTGGAGTAATGAACATTGTAGAAATGGCTCTGGGATTTCAAGGTGGAATAGTAGACAGTGTCACTGGAGAAAAAGTATAGAGAACTAACTCAAGATCACGCCACCACTCCCAACTGAACTCATCTTTGTCACATAAAACCTGGTGGAGGGCAGAGGAGGAGAGATGGGACAGAGTCTGGGAGACTTGTTGAACCTGTTGGCTTTAATGCTCAGACAGAAGAGGCAATGGTAGTTCAGGTTTGAGATTTGCAGGCAGTTACTGAAGAATTTCAAAGCTTTTAAGTAAAAGAAGCTTTTAAGTAAAAATTAAGGAAATTCCACTCAAATGCTTTTGGTTGTTTGAAGAAGAAGTGGGTCTGAATTTTTTTTAAATTTTTTAAAATTAATTCTAAAGAGAGAAGAAGGGGGAGACAGACAGGAACATAGGTCTGCTCCTGTATGTACCCTGAGTGGGAACCAAACCCACAACCTCTATGCCTCAGTAGGAAGTTCCAACCAACGAAGCTATCAGGCCAGAGCTGATCATTCTTAGAGAAAAAAAAATTGTTGATACCTTTTGGGAACGGCACCTCCCCAGATGATATTGCCAATTTGCCACTAAATGAGGCAAGACTCTGGAAACTAGGACATGTTTACAAAATAAAAATTCTACTGTAAGAAATACAAAAAGCTATCTCATTTGCTAGAATTTTTGTTTCTAAAGTTAAGGGTCATTTTCTATCCTTTCAAAAAACTCTCTCGCTCTCTGTAAAAGTAAATTTTTTTTTAATTTACCGTATCCTGTATTTTGCAATAGTATTTAACTTAGAAAAACAAGAGAATATATTTTCCCAAAACAAAGCTTTCTCATACTATTTTCCCCCCTAAAACAAGTGTTTCCAGAACCAGAGACTTCTTTTTGGGGAATGTGTTTTTTCCATTTCCAGGTGAGATAAGGCGATTAGAACAGCCATAACTGCCTATCACTGGCTAGAGCAGTAAACAGAAAAAATTCCCTTTCCTCTCTCTGAGGCCCTGCTCTCGTCCACCAGGAAGGAGCGCTTGTCAGCTTCCCTCCAGACCTCCTTCTCTCAGTGGCAAGAAGGGAGAGGCTTCCAAAGGCCTGGTGTTACATATTCTAGAACCAGACATACATAATCTTTCACTGTAAGAGTAGAACGGAGATGCAATATATAAATACCCTCACATAGAAATACCATTGCTTTTCTTTCCTAGTCTTTCTGAACCATATATTCAGTTACAAAAAAATGTTAGCCAAAACACACATTTTACGATACTTAGCAACCTTTAAAGAGAGATGGATAAGAATTCATTTTATGAGCTCTACATTCTCCTTACTGTTTACAATGGTCAGTCTTGTCATTGTCATTTAGAAATTGTTTTATAACTTCAAGATGAATGAAGGTTGCCATGAGTGTTGCTGGACCAGGATCCTTCTAACTCTTATTTTAGAGCAAACAGTGGGGAAAAGGAGAAGGAAGGAAAGGAGCAGGAGTAGGAAAGTTTTGCAGACACATTCTTCAGGTTGATGTTTATTGACATAACTAGACTTCAAGTTACAGTTAACTAACCAAGTCCTAGTTATAGCTCATGGAGCAGGTTTAACCCCCTATTGCAGTAGTACTCAGACATTAGCCCATCAGCCTCACCACAAGGTCTTGTTGAAACACAAAGTGCTGGGCCTACCACACTAAGCCTCATGTTCAGTAGGTTTAGAGCTGGGCTTCTACCCTCCTAACTTCCTTGGCTGGTCTAATAATTAAATCGATGTAAGCATATTAACAGGAGAGGAAAAATTAATTTCATACATACTGGACCTCCATAAGAATAAGAGACCCACTGACAGCCAAGCAATTGAGGCTTATATGCTATCCTGAGCTAAGAAGAACAGAGGAGTCTGAGACGTCAATGTAGAGAAAGATGATTCAATGTAGAGAAAGATGATTTTCAGGAAATGGGGGGATCGAATAGTAAACAGATGTTTGACATGACATGCAGAGATAGTGGGGCCCTGAGAGGATTTTGATCTGTTTCTAAGCTCCCCCAGGTGACCTGTACCTGGCCCACACTCTCTACAGTTATCTCTAAGGATAGCTCTTTCCGGTCCAGGCCCTCTAGCTAAATTCTTTTAGGCAGAGAAAGGAGAGGTAAAAGGTTTTTTTTGTTGTTGTTTTTACTCTGCTGGGTCTTGATTGCCTCAGCTCAAAATAGTCCACAGGCCAAAGTGAACCCCATTAGGATTTAGCATTTGCCTTTCTAACAAGTTCTCAGGTTATAACACTGTTGGTCAGAGACCTCACTTTGAGAACCACTGTTGTAGAGCAGTTATTTGCAAGGCTCTTCTTTAGAGGTTTTATAAAACCCAGATGCCAGGCCTCACTCTACATCCACTGAAGCAATTTCTGGGCTTGGCCTGGTCAAAGAAAAATCTGGGTATGCTAAGGAGAAGGCACTGAGAGATGTTGAGGGTCCATGTGACTAGGCCATCTGGGTTTGTTGACTGGCACTTATCCTAAGAGGAACAAACTTCTCATATCTTTAAAACAGGAGGCAGTGGTACAGGTTAGAGCACTGCACCCACCAAAGTTATGCCCTCCCTCTCCACAAGGGGGGTGGAGTGAGGTAGCTCCTTGAATGTTTGTTTCAAAGAAAGATCCTTGAGATTCTTGAGAAGCCCTTCTGGGTGGCAGAAATTTAGATCTCACAGGAGCAGGGAAAGGATTTGTAATCTCAAGCTTTCTAAAGCAACCCTTCCAAGAAGGGGTTTAGGGGCCTATCTACCTATTCACAGGTTTTGGCTACAACAAACAAAACTCTTGGGGTAGCCTTGACCTTTCTTAGGCCGGAATTTAAGGAGGCTGGTGGTGTCCTAGTGATGCAGACTTGAGCTGTTAGAAACCATGCTAGTGTTTCAAGTGTGTGTGTGTCTGTGTGTGTCTGTGTGTAGATGAGGTGAGGATGCAGGACATGGAGGAAATTATTTATGCTGTGAGCCTGTGGTTTTTTACAGGCCAAGGTTGAGGTATGATTGAGAAGAGAGCACAGGAGTCTGACTAGAGTTTGGTCAAGGAAAGTGTCTTGTTCATCTGGGCATCTATGTGTTGAAACTTATCCATAGATAACTCTAGTGACCAGTTGAAAAACAATTCCTATGGTAAGGAGATTTCCAACACTAGAAGAGAGGCAAAGTTTGCTTAAATGCATTTGTTTAATAAGTTGTTCCTAATACTTACACAACTACAGAAGCAATTGGCAAACAGGAAAGATTGCTGCACTACTCTGTGGTGTAGACATGTGGCATTGAGAGCGGTTGCAATTACCTTATTTTATAAAGTAATATTTCATTCAAGTTCCAAGTCAAGGGAGATAAGAAACTGAGAAGTAACAACAAATACCCTGAGTTCTTTTTATGTCTTAATATTTAATAGTGTGTTCAGGGACATTCAACTGTTGACTGTGAGAGACCTCTCCATGTCCAGAGCCACCCCTGTACATACCCAGGGAAAATTGTATATGACATCTGGCTGCAGCATTTTTGTTTGGGGGAAATTATATAAAAAATACTAAATGCACTCTTGAATGGGATAAGATTTTTTTTTTTTTTAATTCAGCATAAGGGGGCAATTTTCTTGATGATGGTATGAGTGAACTGGTAATGGGATCTGCTATGAACTGAATTGTACCCCCCAAAAAAATTAATATTTTGAAGCCCTAACTTCCATTGTGACTATTTGTGAATAAATCTGCAAGCCAGGAAGAGATTCCTCACCAGAAATTTAATCAGCCAACACTGTGCTCTTAGACTTCCAGCTTCCAGAAAGAACTATGAGAAATAGATTCTGTTATTTAAGCCACCTGGTCTGTGCTGTTTTCTTATGCTAGCCTGAGGAGACTAAGACAGAATCATTCATTTATTCAACAACCATCCCTCTTTTAGCACTAAGGATAGAGCAATTATCAAAATAAAGTTCCAACTGTTGAGGAGCTTATATTCTAGGGGCGAGGGGAGAAACAACCCCCTCAAAACAAAACAATAAATAGTGTGAGAAATGGCGATCAGTGCTACGGGGAAAAGAATGAGAGAGAAAGGAGTGGGGAGAGACCATTTTACATAGTGTGATCAGGGAGGGCTTGCTTATCAGATGGCTCCTGAGTAGAGTCCTGAAGGAAGAAAATCAAAGGCAGAGGAACAAATGCAAAGATCTGGAAGCAGAATATATATTATGGTCTACCGGAAAGTTCTGTCCGTTTCTATCACAACAAGTTTTGACACATAAGCACATGTTTATTTGGCGCATGTGTGCCACTCTATTTTTATCACTTAATGTATAGATACTGATGTAGCAAATTAACTAAAACAAAGTTGATTCACGTTAGTCTTATGTGTGAGGCAATAATGTACCCATGGCTACTGATAAAGTTCATTTACGCCACTGTAATTTTTACGAATTTCAACAAGGAATAAATGCTAAAAAAGCATGTCTGTCACATCCACCATATCCCCCGGACTTAGCACCCTCCGACTATCGCTTGTTTTTGTCCTTACAAAATTTTTTGAAGGGCAAAAAATTCAAAAATGAAGAAGATATCAAAAAGCACTGGTTCAATTTTTCGCATCAAAAGATAAAACATTTTTCAAAAATGGGATATACAAATTGCCCTCACGCTGGCAAGAAATCATTAATAATAATGGCAATTATATTATTTAATAAAGTTTATTGATGGTAAGAAAAATTTGTATTTTGTTTTATTCCAAAAATGGACAGAACTTTCCGGTAGACCATATATATATATATATACTCGACAATACTGGAAATAGCAAAGAGATCATGGTGGCTGGAGCTGAGCAAGCCAAGGAGAGAGGAGTTGTGTGCCTGTGGAGGTAGTGCATTGCATAGAGTCTTGTAGGTATGGATTAGAACTCTGGCTCTTACTGAGTAAAATAGGCTGCCACTGAAGAGTCTCAAATGGAGCAGTGACATAGTTTGACTTCCATTTCAGAAGAAACATTTCTAACTGTGTGATAAATTGTGTTGAGATGGAGGAAAAAGCCAGAGGCAAGGAGACTTGGTTGAAAGTGAATAGATGCTTACTTATCAAGAGTTTTATTTTATTTGGGCTTAACTTTTGAAACAGCCAATAAATGCATATGGGGGGGGGTCTCCAACAATAATTTTGTTTATATTCTTAAGTTATTCATAAATGAAATAGAAAATGTACTGCAATTTTATTTACACCCAAGAGCTGAGAGTTCTCTTTTGACTTTACGTTTTACGGCTTTTCTAAGATTTCCTTTGGCTCTTTATCAAACTTCACCAAAGACTGCTTAGTAAACTTTATCTCTGATAGAGCATCAATTTTCACAATATCCCAGGGCTACTGGCACTATCTTCATCCAGCTCCATCCTGCCTGTTGAAGCTGTAGTTCCTTGCACTTTAAAGTGCACATAAATCTCCATGGGAAATCTTGCTAATGTGCTGATTCTGATCTACGGTGCCTGGGTTAGTGCACAGGATTCAGCTTTTCCAGCCAGCTCCCACTGCTACTGGTAATCGAACAATACTTTGAATAGTGAGCATTCAAAGAATCCTACACACTTTAGATACTCTTTTTTTTATTTCTTTTTTTGAAGAAAAAATCAGACAGATGTATGCAATGAGAAATTTATTCTTCAGTCCATTTCTATTGAGTGAGAATGTTGGGCATCAAATATCAAACTGAATTAGTTTCTTCTTTTTCCAGGCAATTAAAAAAAATACACAGACACACTTTGTTTTAAAAGGGAATGGTTTTTATTTTAATTATTTTTGTTATAGGCAATGCATTCACAGGGTTCAAAATATAAAAGGTATACAATGATCACCAGTGATACATCCCTACTGTCATTCATGAACACCTAATTATGCACTTCCGTAGAGATAGTCGCAAATTAAAGTAAATACAATGTCCTCATTTTTGCACAAATGATAGTTATATTATGCCTACTATTGATAGTTTGCTTTTTTAAACAGCTAACACATATTAGAAGTCATTTTATATCAGTATATTAAAAGCATCCTCATTCTTTATTATAGATACATAGTATGCCATTAGATGGATGTATAACTTAGCCTCAAGAAGTAGTTTTAAATCAATGTTATTGGAACTGACAACTCTTAAAAACTGTAAATGAAAACAAGTTATAATCCAGTTGTCCAGCCACAAGAAAAAAAGTATTTATGTGCAAGATAAAGACTAAATTGTTATTATAATAAATTCAAATTTTTCTTATATATTTTTAAAAATTAAGACTATATATCAGTGATGATATTTTAAATATTGTTTTTCAAGAAAACAATGTTAACATTTTCTAGTATGTAAGAGATTTCTGCCTGACCTGTGGTGGTGCAGTGGATAAAGCGTTGACCTGGAACACTGAGGTCACCTGTTCAAAACCCTGGGCTTGCCCGGTCAAGGCACATATATAGAAGAAGCAACTATGATTGATGCTTCCTGCTTTCTCTCTACTTTCTCTCTTTCTCTCTCCCCAGATCAATAAATAAAATCTAAAAAAAAAAAAAAAGATTTCCTTGAGATTATAATGCTGTGTTAGGGTATTACAGAAACTCTTTCAGGTTGATACAGTGGTAAATCACTAAAAGGGGCTTTGAAAGTATGTAAGTGTTCATGGAGAATTTCAAAAAATGTAAATTATTACAGTGGAACCATTTATGCACTTCAAAAATCATATTTACTTATAGTTGAGTGAAATCTTGCGTAATTATCTAGAAAAATCCATTCATAATCAGTCTGGGTGATTTAGCCTCTTTACTAACCAGACTCTCCTTCCCCCAATACTCACATTTTAATACAGCTTGATATAGCAAACCTGTGCTTCTCTCAGTTACCTAAAAATCTCCAGAATGAGTGATTCTTATATCCAGTGGGTTCTGATTTAATAGTCCCAGAGAAGTAAAATTGATAGTTGGTGTTATTAAAAGTAAAAGGTTTTTAAAGAGCATTATAGAAAAAATGCCTTTTTCATGTGAGCAGATTACTTTGAACACATGTATGTATTCAACACACGTATGTATGATTTACGTAACCACCACCATAATCAGGATATAGAATACGTCTACCATTCCCTCCCCCCCAAAAAAAACCCTTTATAGATACCTCCTACCTCCACATGCAACAGCTGTTGACAACTGATGTTTTTTGGTCCTATAGTTTTGCTTTCTTGAGAATGTTCTAAATATAGATCATACAGTATGAAATCTTTGAGACTGGCTTCTTTCATTCAGCATAATGTCTGAAATTCAGCCAAGTTGTTGCATTTATCAATAATTTGTTTTTTGGGGTTGCTGAATATTATTCCATTGTATAGATGTACCACTGTTTGTTTATTCGTTTACTCAATGAAAGAAATATGAGTTGTTCCCAGTTTTTCGTGAGTATGAAGAGAATTTCCATAAACATTTATGAACTTGGATTTTGAGAATTTTAAAAATATGTATTCTGGGCCCTTGCCATTTGGCTCAGTGGATACAGTGTCAGCCTGGTCTGTGAATATCACGGGTTCGATTGCTGGTCAGGGTATACATGAGAAGTGACCATCTGCTTTCTCTTCCCCTCCCTCCCCCCTTCTTTCTCTCTTCCCCTGTTGCAACCAGTGGTTTGATTGGTTCAAGTGTCGATCTCAGACACTGAGAATAGCTCAGTTGATTCGAACATCAGCCCATGATGGGTTGCAGAGTGAATCCTGTTTAGGGTGCATGTGGGAGTCGGTCTATCTCCCCTCCTCTCACTTAAAAAAAATGTATTCTGAATACAAGCCATTTATTAGATATGTGATTTTCAAATATTTTCTCTCATTTTGTAGCTTGAATTTTTACTCTCTGAATAGTGTTTTTCACAGAACAAAAGTTTTAAATTTTGTGAAGTCCAATTTATCAATGCTTTTCTTTCATGGATCATGCTTTTCGTGTCATGACTAAGAACTTCCACTTACCCCCAGCTCATGAAGATTTTTTCCTATGTTTATTTCTGAAAGTTTTATAGCTTTACATTTTACATTTGGATCTATGACCTATTTTGAGTTAATTTTCATATAAAGTATGACCTTTAGGTTGAGGCTGGTGTGTTTATTTTTGTTTTTTACCTCTGGATGTCTAATTGTTTCACTACTATTTTCCTGAAAAGACTATTCGTTTTCTCCCTAAACTGACTCTGAATCTTTGTCAAAAATCAGTGAGCTACATTTCTATGGGTCTATATTTGGATTTTATATTCTGTACTGTGATTCATTTGACTATCCCTCAGCCAATACCACAGTGTCTTGATGATCACAACTTTATATTAAAGCTAATATTAAGAATTGTGATTCACCCAATTTTATTCCTTTTTAAAAAACAACCTGTTATGATTATTCTAGTTACATTGCCTTCCCATATAAATTTTAGAATCAGCTTCTATATAACTACAAAATAAGAATTGTGCTAAACCTGTAAGATTAGTTGACATTTTTACAATGTCTTCCAATCCATGAACATGATATCTCTTCATTTGTTTAGGTCTTCCTTGAGATCTTTCATTAGCATTTTGTTGTTTTCAGGATAGGATTCTACATATATTTTGTTAGACTTTTTTTTTACAGATATTTTTAAAATATTTTATTTATTTATTTTAAAGCGGAGAAAGAGAGAGAGAAGAGGGGAGGAGCAGGAAGCACCCCCTCCCACATATGCCTTTACCAGGCAAGCCCAGGGTTTCTAATCAGCAACCTCAGCATTCTAGGTTGACGCTTTATCCATTGTGCCACCATAGGTAGGCTGTTTTGTTAGATTTATAACCAAGCCTTTTATTTTGGGGCTCATTGTGAGTGGTATTTTTAAATTTTTGGTTTCTGATTGTATATTCATAATTTATAAAAATACAACAAAAATTTTTATGCATTGACTTTGTGACCTGACCTTGCTAAAATCAATTGTAAGTTCTAGGAGTTTGGGGTTTATTGGTTGGTGTTTTGTAGATTCCCTGGAATTGTCTACATGCACAATTACCGTATTTCCCCATATGTAAGACACACCCTGTTTCAACAAAATGGGGGTCTAAAAACTGGATGTGTCTCATACAGTGGTTGTACATTTTTTTTACTTGCATTTCCCATTTTTTTTTTTGCTCTTATTGTCTGTGCTTATTGTTTCACACTTGTTACCAGTATATTATGGTAGGTTACATTTTGCCACGTTCTGCCCAGAAATGGCTCAGAAAAGATTTCATACAGTGCTGAATTCAAGTTAAAAGTGATCCAGTTTGCAAAAGTGAATGGAAATCGTGCTGCTGAACATAAGTTTGGTCCTCCTCCAACTGAGAAATCAATCCAAGACCGGCTATGGGAAGAAGAAACCCTACTGAAAACGCCACAGCAGAAGAAGGCCATGAGAGGCAAGTCAGCAAAATGGCCTGATTGAGAGAGGGAATTAAAGCTATGGATTGTAGAGCAAAGGGCAGTTGGAATTCCTGTGTCCACCAAGATGGTTCAGCATGAGGCAAGAAGAATCACTGATGGAAAAGAAGTTACTGATTTCAAAGGAGGACACAATTGATGCTTCAGGTTCATGAATGAAATGGACTAAGCATGCGTACATGCACCAGACTTGCCTCAAAGATGCCTTAAAACTATGAGCAGAAGGTCCTTGAATTTCATTGTTTTGTCACTCAATGTCAAAAGACACATCAGTTTGAGTTGGGACAGACTGAAAATATGGTTAAGTCTCCCTTCAATTTGATGTCCCAAGTAACAGAACTGTTGATAAGAAGGGGGTGAAAACTGTACCTGAAGACAGGTGGACATGAAAAGAGCTATTATACAGTTGTTCTAGCTTGTGCCAATGAACCAAGCTGCCTCCTATGCTGATTTTCAAACACAAAACAATGCCAAAAGAAGACATTCCTCGAGGAGTGATTGTCTACGTTCATGACAAGGGGCTGGATGGATCAGGATGGGATGAGATCTGGTTTGAGAAACTTTGGAGAAGGAAATAGGTGGTCTCTTTCGCAAATGTGCCTATTGATGCTTGACCAGCTCAGGGCACACGTGACAAAAAACACAAAGAAGATTGGTGCAGAGCAAAAAACAAAAGTTTCCCTCAAACCTGGAGGCTTGACATCCCAGCTCCAACCACTCCATTCAGCATTAACAAACCCTTCAAAGCTGCCATGAGAGATGAATGGAACCAATGGATGAAGTCTTCTGGGGACAATTTGACACCAGCAGGTAGAGTGAAGAAACTAACTATAGGAGGAGTTTGTACCTGGGTGAAAAGGTCCTAGGATAAGATCAAGATTGAAATCATTGTCAAATCATTTAAGAAGTGTGGCATTTCAAATGCCATAGATGGACTGAGGATGAGATAATATATGAAGACAGTGATTTGTCATCAGATACAGATAAGGACAAGATGGGAGTTTTGACAGTGATGAGGAGTTGTATGAATTTTATGATGAATTAAACTTGAGTTCAATAACTTTACATAATACATTTTTTTCAAAGTTCAGCTCCCAAAATTAAGGTGCGTCTTATACATGGGGAAATACAGTACATCAGCTATCATTAAGGATAGTTTGTTTCTGCCATTTCAATCTGTGTGCCTTTGCTTTCCCTTGCTTTACTGCACTCTGCTATGATGTTGAATAGAAGTAGGCAGAAAGGACATCTTTGCCTGGTTTCTCATTTTAAAATCCAGTTTTTCACCACTGAATTTCTTTCACAATTGAATATGATGTTGACTCTAGATGGTTTTTTTGAAAATGTCCTTAATCAGATGGAGGATGTTTGCTAAGATTATTTTATCTTGATTAAACACTGAATATTGTCAAATGCTTTTTCTTAATCAATTGATATTATGTAGTTTTTATTTTTTAGTCTGTCATTGTGGTCAAATACATTGCTTAATTTTGTAATATTGAGCCAGCCTGAATTCCCAAGATGAACACCTCTACCCCCATTTGTTGTGGTGTATAATTCCTCTATATATTGCTAAATTTTATTTACCAATATTTTGTTGAGGATTTTTACATCTATGCTCAGAGGGGATATTAGTCTGTAGTTCTCTTTTCTGTATTGTCTTTATCTAGTTTTGGTGTCAGGGTTATGCTGGTCTCATAAAAAAAAAGTTGACAAGTGTTATCTTCTATTTTCTGAAAGAGATAGTGTTAATGTTTTTCTTCTTTATATGATCAATAGAATTCACTAGTAAAACCATCTGGAACTAGAGATTTTTTTTAGAGGTTTCAAACTACAACTTAATGTTTTTTTAAAGGCAGGCTTTTAACAAAAATTACCATTTTTAATTTTTTGAAAAACCTACCTCCAGAGAATGAATGCCCACATAGCCATTAATATTTAAAACTCACACCTAACCAGGCGATGGCACAGTGGATAGAGCTTTGGCCTGGGACATTGAAAACCCAGGTTAAAAACCCCGAGGTCACCAGCTTGAACATAGGCTTACCAATTTGAGCACAGGGTTGCTAGCTTGAGTGTGGGATCATGGACATAACCCCATGGTCTCTGGCTTGTGCCCTAAGGTTGCTGGCTTGAGCCCAAAAGTCAGTGGCTTGAGCAAGGGGTCACTGGCTCAGCTACAGTCCCTTGGTCAAGGCACATAAGAGAAAGCAATCAATGAGCAACTAAGGCACTGCAACTATGAGGTGATGCTTCTCATCTCACTCCCTTCCTGTCTGTCTGTGCCTCTCTCTCACTCTTGCTAAAAACAAACAAACAAAAAACTCAGTTCAGTATACTAGTTCTTGAGAATAGTTTAAAATAATTATGGTACAATATTGATGAAAAGGCATTTTCAAGTGGATATATAGAAATATGTGACTAAGAAATAATAGAGCAATGGTTAAAAGTATGCATGAACTTTGACATGACAGTTTAATTTTGTAAGCTTGGGTAATTAACTTCCCTAACCTTTTTTTCTTCATTTGTATAAGGGATAACAACATTTACCTGGCTGAGTTGTTGTAAGGATTAAATGAATTAATGCTTGTGAAGGGTATCATATGAAGTAAGTACCTAATAAGTAATAGCTATTTTTAGTATAACTATAGAGGACAAATTATAACAGTGTATACAGTAAAGAAGAGAATAGTACTATAGACTGAAAGAAAGTACTTTCTACCACTCTAGAAAATTATATAACTTAAAGATTTTTAAGGAAATTTAAGTGCTTATGTTATCAGTTTTATTATTCAGTAAAATATTAGCATTTGATTTAAAATTCATGAAAATTTATTTCTTTTTTTTTTCTTTTTTTTTTTTTTTTTTCCATTTTTCCGAAGCTGGAAACGGGAGGCAGTCAGACAGACTCCCGCATGCGCCCGACTGATCCACCCGGCATGCCCACCAGGGAGCGATGCTCTGCCCCTCTGGGGCGTCGCTCTGTTGCATCCAGAGCCAGTCTAGCGCCTGAGGCAGAGGCCACAGAGCCATCCCCAGCGCCCGGGCCATCTTTGCTCCAATGGAGCCTTGGCTGAGGGAGGGGAAGAGAGAGACAGAGAGGAAGGAGAGGGGGAGGGGTGGAGAAGCAAATGGGCGCCTCTCCTGTGTGCCCTGGCCGGAAATCGAACCCAGGACTTCTGCACGCCAGGCCGATGCTCTACCGCTGAGCCAACTGGCCAGGGTGAAAATTTATTACTTCTAACTTCTGATTTTAGATTTGTCATTTTTCTGCAACATTCTAATATTTTTGAAAATTTAATTATAAAAAACAATATAGTCCCTAATTCAAAAAATTTGCTTGTTTCTCTTATGCTTTCTTTTTTTAATTAATTAATTATTTTACTTATTTATTTATTTTACAGGGACAGAGAGTCAGAGAGAGGGATGGACAGACAGGAACGGAGAGAGATGAGAAGCATCAATCATCAGTTTTTTGTTGCAGTACCTTAGTTGTTCATTGATTGCTTTCTCATATGTGCCTTGACCGTGGGGCTTCAGCAGACCGAGTAACCCCTTGCTCGAGCCAGCGACCTTGGGTCCAAGCTGGTGAGTTTTTTGCTCAAGCCAGATGAGCCTGTGCTCAAGCTGGCAACCTCGGGGTCTCAAACCTGGGTCCTCTGCATCCCAGTCTGACACCCTATCCACTGCGCCACCGCCTGGTCAGGCTCTTTTTAAAATTTTTATTTTATTTGAAAGACAGAGACAGGAAAAGAGAGAGATGAGAAACATCAACTCATATTTGTGTCACTTTAGTTGTTTATTGATTGTTTCTAACATGTTCTTTGACAGGGGTGGGGGAGGCGCTCAAGCCTGTGACCGTGGGATCATGTCTGTGCTCCCATGCTGAAGCCGGCAACCCTGTGCTCAAGCTGCAAGCCACATGAGCCTACGCTCAAGCCAGCAACCTCGAGGTTTCAAACCCTGGGATCTCAGTGTCCCAGGTCAATGCTTTATCCACTGTCCCATCACTGGTCAAGCATTCCTCCTTTGTTTTCTTTTTAAATGAAATTCTTTGATCTTTCATACTCCCACTCTCTGTCCTGTCCAGTGTATTGAAACTTTCCCTGCCAAACAATGAGCAGGAACTCTTAAGTCTGAAGACGCACTATTATTTCCTTACGAAACAGATGAAAACAGGCAGTCTTGATAAAAGAGTAAGATCAAATTAGCTTACAAGCTTCTTCACATGAAAAGCAAGAAAGCAGATTTGACTTACTTTGGAGATGGCCTTTCTTATATCATACTAGTCATGTTCCTGTGGTCTCAGCAAAACTGATGTTTCTCTGTTTAATCTATGTTTCCCATCTTTTCCTAAGTTTATATTTTCTTATATCCCTGGCCTTCAAAAATTGCAGTCTGATTAAACACAACCATGGGTACATAATTAGGTATAAGGGGTAAGGGGTAGATGATGCTATGAAAGTATAGCGAAGGGAGAGATTATTGTTATTGGAGGTAGAAGAAAACTTAGAAGGGATGAATTTCAAGGAGGATTTGAAGGTTGGAAATCCTTCAGGGAGAGCAAACACAAGGTGATGGTGGGTACTCTGGACTGCTGAAAGATAAACACATGCAGGTGCACAAGGGTGTTGGCACGGATATGTGGAGAAAGGAAAAGCAGAGGAGGAATGGGCTCCTGGAACTTGCGTACCTACTTGTAAGTTTCAAGGGAGGAGAGAGTAGGCATGGAAGCAGGTAACAAGCAAAAACTGTTTAGAGAGGCAATGTAGTTTTAGTAGTTTAGAGCAGTGGTCCCCAACCTCTTTTGGGCCACGGACCAGTTTAATGTCAGAAAATATTTTCACGGACTGGCCTTTAGGGTGGGATGGATAAATATATCATGTGACCAAGACAAGAGTCAAGAGTGAATCTTAGATGGATGTAACAGAGAAAATCTGGTCATTTTTTAAAAATAAAACATTGTTCAGTCTTAAATATAAATAAAACGGAAATAATGTAAGTTATTTATTCTTTCTCTGCGGACTGGTACCAAATGGCCCATAGACCGGTACTGGTCCGTGGCCCGGGGGTTAGGGACCACTGGTATAGAGCATGCTCTCTGGAGCCAGATTTTCCAAATTATAATCCTGGCTCCACCGCATATGATTTGGGCAAGTTACCTAAATCCTCTGTTTCTTCATCTATAAATCAGGGAAAATAATGGAAACATCTTCAATTGGGTTATTGAGCCTGGCTCCTAATAAACTCTATATAAATGATAATTATTACCATTGTTGAGAAATTAGTTTGAAAGTCAGGGAAGGGTCAGATTTTGGAATGTTTTGAAAGCTAATAGAACTGGAAGCATCAGGGGTTATTTGTTGTTGCTGTTGTTGTTTTTTAGTCTCGTGAACACAATGCTATTTTTATGTTAATTAATATTGGCTTGTAACATCAATCAGATCTATTCAGCATTAATTAAAATTTTATTCAGATTTTATATAGTTCTCATGTTATATCGAACTTGTATCTACATTTTGAAGGATGATGATAACCCAGGTTGAAGTCTTTTATTGTTTGATATTAAAATCAAAATGGTAATATTATCTAAAGAGAAAAGTCAAGGCAGCTAATATATAGCAAAGTTATAGATGAAATGGGAAATGATTAGGGGAAATTAAGTGATAGGAAGGTGGGATTGCAGACTGAGGGGCAAAAAATGGACTCAGGAAGGAAAGCAATCATATATTAAAAAATATTTTAAAATTTAAAGGATGATAAGCATTTCAGAAATATAGAACTTGAATGTTTTGAAAACAGCCATGAATCAAATGCAAGTGAGTACTGAGATTGAGTTCCTTATTTAAATAGGTTGGATAAACATCAAGCAACAACACCACCACCAATAAAGAAACATTCCCAAATAATAGGGGAATATACTCAAAATTTTGTGTAAACATTGCCTGATTCTGGTACCCCAAACCCCTTCCCTTTCACTTTTGAATAAATGACTAAAAATATTACCTTTCTCTTTATCTTTCAAGAACATCAGCTTTATTTTAGTCTCACCCTATCCTTCACTCCAGGCAAGTGAGAGTTAGTATCTTGAGTTCCTTGGTTGGGGAAGAGTGCTCACCTCCCAAGGCTATGTACACGCCTGATTCCCATCACAACCACCTTGTGGGTGATGTCTTAGACTCAGCAAAGGAGGACAAGTTGTCCTCTGGGAGAAAGGAGGATGGAGGCCATTCTTTCTGAGAGAGTTAGGTCATTATTTCAGAAGAGTTGATTTTTCTAAACCCAAAAGCTGTACTCTCACTCTCAAATTTGTTCCTATTGTACAAACAGCCTACGCCTTCTCCACAAACAGCATTTCTATTCATTCCCTGGTTCTGGTCGGAGGCATGGCATTTGTTTGAGACCTCTTCCTTTCTCCTAGCTTCACTGCACTTCATTACTAAATCTGTCCATGCTGCCACCCTAGTATACTTCAAATGTGTCCACTTGGCTCCATCTCTACTGCCATCACTTAGACACCACTGGTTTATCTAACAGTTATGCAAATTGGAGAAATGGAGCCCCTTCCCCTGAGCAGCTGCTGGGGCTAGACTTCAGCCCCACTTGCCATCTTTGTGTGAAGCATTATCTCTAAAACTTTGCATTGTGGTCCTGGACCCCATCCCAAACAATGCTGCACCGTTGTAATCATATCCTTCATATTCTGTCCACTTCCACTCTTGTCCCCTTCCAATCTATTCTCCACACAACAGTGGGACTACACTTAAATCACCAATTTGATCACTGCATTCCCTACTTAATCCTTCAACAGATTTCTACTGCTATTGGGATAAAATCTGAAACCCCTTAATATGGCCTACAAGATTCTGTATGATCTGCTTCCTAGTTCCCTCTATACTTACTGGCACAATTTCCCCCAGATAATTTTTAGCCATGCTCCCTTGTTTTAGGTCCTGAAATTTGCCAAGCTTTCCCTCTAACCCAAAAGACTGTCTGCAAAGTTCTTCCTTGACTTAGTATGGTTAATTTCTACTCTTCCTTCAGGTCTCAGTTCAAATGTTCCTTTTTTAGGGAAGCCATCCCTGAATCCAAAATCTAAAGTAGATTCCTTCATAGCACTCTATTCTTTTATTAAATCATACTTAACACATTAACAATTATATATTCATTTACTACTGATATACTTGTTTAATATCCTTTTCCCTTCCATATACTGTAAACTCCACAAGAGTGAGAATTATGCCTGACTTAGCCCACTGTCTTTCATTCCTCCAAGCTTCTATTCAAGTTTATACCAAAGGTCTTCTCGATGCCAGTGACTATACTAGATTCTAGAAGTGAATAGACAAATGAGGACTTTATGAGAGAAATACATACCAACCAATAAGCAAGTATGCAGACAATGATTGATTACAGCTTGTTATATGTGCTATGCACTAGTAGACTCTGAGCTCTTTTAAGTGCAGAAATCTCCATATTTGTTAACGGATACTGTGTATTGTTTAGGATAAAGCTAGCTGCTAAATATAACTGAAGAGTTTACTTTGTTGTCTAAAACGAATTTTCCCAATGGGTGGGTGGCTCTACTCTAAGTGGTAGAGTCCAGACTCCTAATTTAGAGCCCTGCCTTCTTCAGTATGTGAGCATAAAAGGGGGGAAAAGCATGGAAATTTGCTCGTGATTTTTTTTTTTAATGAGCTAAATCTGGATGGTTGTGCTATACCTAACTGCAAGGGTGACTGGGGAACACAATGTACCTTTGTACTGAGGGAGAAGAGGAAGTAGATTTGGTGATCAGCTAGCCCCTTCAATAGTACTTGGCACAACTCTGGCATTATCAAGAAACAAAGACAAATTAGAAATGGAGCTTGTTCTCAAAAATTTTATAATCTGAGTCTATACATAGAAATCAATATTATGTCTGCTGTAGTGTACTGAATCTCTTAACTTCTGGTAATCTAGAAAAAAGTCTTTAAAATGAAATTAATGAATTTCTTAGGACAATAGTTTTAAAAATTGATCTCATTATGTACTTTAATTCAGGGTTAGCTTCAAAGTTTCCATTTTTAATTTCCTGAGAGGTTTTTATTTTGTTTGTTTTTTGCTTGTCTGAGATCATATCACTTCACAGCTTTTCCATTCTTGGGTTTAAATGGTTATATTAGGACAAGTCCATAGTCAGGGAGACTGAGTAGATGGGCACAGCAAGGGGCATTTTCTAACAATTTGGGACCCAGTGTTGACAGAACGACAAAGGCGCTTTGAACTTAAAAAGTGTTCCTAGTTTACCAAGTAAATTCTTTGCATATAATTTACGGTATTCTTTATAACTTTCTGCTCTGAATAAAATAAATTTGAATTATTCTTTGGTACCAAAAGCAGACACACGGTCACGTGTGTGTCTGTGGTAATCTGCACTTCACCGGTTTCAGAATGGAAAAGCTTTTTCATATCCTGGACCGAATTTTAATATTAAAGGCACAACTACACGGAGCTCTTAGGGACCTCATCCATCAGAAGACCTGTTCGCCTAACTTTAGGCTTAACTCAGAAGGGATCTGCAATCTAGTGTGTACCGATTTATTCCACAGAGATGGGAAAGTGAAACATTCCGGAATCCTTCTCAAATTGACTTCAGTTCACTCTTCCCAAGAGAGAATCCTTCCTGACATAGTCCGACGACACAGTTCTGGATGAGCAGTTCCAGGCTGCTGGTAACAAAATTTAGCGCGGGGCAGGTGGAGACTGCGGAGAGAATGGGCCATGCGGGTGTTTCTGCGACCCCTGGAGCGGAGGAAGCTGCGCTCCCACGAGCGGGATCTCCGGAAAGTCGGAGAAGTGGATGCAGTGTAGCCGGGAGTCTTGCTCACCGGTGAGAGCAGGGGTCCCCGGGACCTTCAAGTCCCACCTCAAGGGGCTCAAGGCGCCCGGTGCGCCGCCGCTGCAGGACGCCCGCGGCGCGCCACACCCACCCCACGCCGCCCTGCAGGAGAACGCGGGAGGCGGCGAGGCCCAGCCAGGCCGCCGTAGCGCTCCGGCGCTCCTCCCGCGCAGCCCTCCGCCCTCTGCCTCCCAGCGCTGGCCGCTCTGGGCAGGCAACGCTTGCCACCGCAGCCGCTTCCTCCTCTGCAGCCGTTTGGCCGCTGCGTGACGCGTCGTTTCCTTCCAACATGGCGGCCGGGGCAGGTCGGCGGTGATGGAGGCCGGTCCACGATCACGGCGGGCGCTCATCCCCACAGTAACCAGGACAGCCTTGCTCTCGTCGGGCCTCTGAGCCCCCGCCGTCTCGCTCGTTGGCTCCAGACCGAGGGCTGCCCGAGCTGGGCTCCTCGTCACCCCCGGGCCGGAGGGGCGAGTGAGAGGAGTGGTTGGGAAGCGACCCCTGGGCCGGGAAACGGGGAGGTCCCGCCGGCGCGGCCCTCCAGGGGCGGCCTCTCGGGGGGCAGCAGAGACCGCCTGGCCCCTGCGGGCAGCGCAGCTGGTCCGCCCGCCCCTTCCTGCTCCCGCCGCTGCCCTCCACGCCTCCTCTCAGCCACCTCCACCCCCTCGCCTTTCTCTTCTCCTCCTCCCTCCTCTCGTCCAGCCGCTGGGAGCCGCGGGTCGGACGAGCCGCAGCCTCCTCCTCCGCGTCCATGTATGAGGGGAAGAAGACGAAGAACATGTTCCTGACGCGGGCCCTGGAGAAGATTCTGGCTGACAAGGAAGTGAAGAAGGCGCATCACTCCCAGCTGCGCAAAGCATGCGAGGTGGCGTTAGGTGAGCGCGGGGGGGAGGCCTGGGGTTGGGGCGGGCGCCCCGGGGGCTCCCCTGGTCCGGGGCTCCCACCTCAGGGAGCCCCGCAGCCCTCTCTGCCGCCGGCTGGAGTTGACAGCAACTCGGCCGCCTGTAGGGCAGGGCGGAGGAGGGAGGGCAGCGTGCGGGCTCAGAACGCGGTGGGGCTCGGCACCGCCGGGCAGTCTGAGAGGGTTCCGTGGGTGGACCGCGCGGTGCGGCCAGGATATCGCCCTTTGTGATGAAGCGGAAGATGAGTTGTTTATTAGCCTGGAAATTCAGGTGGAGCTCAGTTTGTCAAGACTGGGCACGGAAATATCAGTAACTTTGTTGTTAGACGTGGTACTTTGGGGAGCTAGGCTGAAGTTGTTCCCTTGTTGACAGTCTTGAGAAGGGGCTTGCGAGAGGTGCACCCGGTTCTGACATTTCTCCGCCTCCACCACAGGAAAAACAGAGTAATGTTGTATTTGACTGGGTTGACCTGGAAGAACAAGACCAGAGGTTAAGGGGTGGGGGGTGGCGGCGATGTGAGGGCGGCGAAATAAAGGACGTTTAGGTAAGCTGGCTTTAATGACAAAAAAGGGAAGGTTTGAAATGGGGAAAAGAAAAAGACAATGACACCCACCAACCACATGTCTAGACTCTGGCAGCTGCTCTCGGGCTTGAATTGTGATTTCAGACGGATGAGCTCTGGTGTAATGAAGCCCATAGCAGGGTAAATCCAAACAATATTTAGAGCAAGGACAGGCAGATGAAGATTTGTCACGGAGGGAGGGGGACACACAAATCTGTTGCATCCATCAAAGACGAAATCGTTTGAGGAGAGACTCTAGGACGTTTAACACAAAGATGAATTTCTAATGCTTCTGCTTTATTTCATAGCATTGGAAATAGACTAGATCAAATTGACGAGAAAATGAAGCTTGTTAAATGGGCTTTGGAATAAAAGCGTTCTTGATGGCGAAGAAATCCAGAGTAACTTAAATGCGCAAAATTAAAGGGTCAAAGCAGTTTAAAAACAACTTTGCTTTATACTTATTAACTAAATAGCTTTTTAATTTGGTATTGTAAGCTGTACTGCCACCTCCTTTAGATACTTTAAAGTGGTGCTTGGAAAACATTACCAAAGAAATTTCATTAATATTTTTTTTGAATTCGTAGTATAGTGGACTTTAGTTTTTTGGCTTCTCATTGATCAGTTCACCTTTTTGTTATTCTTGCATCTAAGGAAAAATGAGCTGTATGAGAAGATGTACAAAATTTACAAGACATTGGCAAAAGTTGAATTTATACTAGGTCTTGAAAGGAATAATTATTGGGGTATGATGAGGGCAGGAGTGATTTTTAGAATTTTAAAAAGAATCATTATATATAGGTTTGTGAATAACTTGCAGGTTAAAGCACTTGAGATTCAAATTAAAATTTGATTTTTTGAGACCAGATTTTTCATGTTAAAATATTTTTAATGTACTTAATTGTGTCACAGTGAAGAAATGGAATGTCTTGTATGTGTGTGTATATATATATTTTTTCTTCCTCTCCAAATTGCTAAGATAAGTGTGTTTAAATAAAGAGCTTACTAGAAGTAGAATCTGGGACCTTGGGTTATACCAGTGATGTTTTGTAGAATCGTCAAATCCCTGGTCCTTAACTTCCTTCTTTGTAAAATTAGAGTATTGAACTTAATGATTATAAATTTATATTCTCTATCATGCACCATGAATACAGGGCCACTGCTCTGTTAAGTTATGTAGTAACTATTTCTACCACTCTTGATTGGCATCTTTAGAGGGCTGATAGTTTGATTCTTGCCATTTCTAGACAGAGGAACTACTGGGCAGTGGTGTGTGCAGCCTATACCAGGATTGTCTATTTCATATTTTTCCAGGATTTTTTTCTTTCATATAGTTGGCAGAAGCTTATGAGAAATTTGACTACCCAGGCAGGGGCTAGGAACCAGAGTACTTTCTTTACTTGAGATGTATAAGGGTTTTTTCTCACATTTCATAACAGTTACAGTTAGCCTCCTACAAAACTCATTTAGCAGCCTTGCAGTAGTTAATCTCTAGTGAATTTTTTTTTTCCTTTTAGGCATCCATATCTACATTATCACCCAACATAAATTGATAGGGATAACCTGTTTTATCTTTGCAGAAAATATACTGTTTTGCAATATGAAGGTATCCCCAAATATATTTTGTCCCTGAAAACTATATATTATAGACTTCTCCTTTTCTTTTCATTATTGGGACCTGGGCCAGGCCCACTTGGTCTTTTGATAATCTTTGTGGCTGTTAAGTAGGATAGGAAAGTAAACTGGAATGCCCTGCTTTGGTCATCCCTGCCCTCGAGATTTTTAGTGAGTAGGGGTTGGGTGGTGAAAGTACAGAAGTGGGTATTGTCATAATCCTTCCAAATATACCTGCCTGCGTTCATCTCCCCTCCCCACCCCCAGTATTTATTGAGCACCTACTGTGGAGCTGAAGGGTGATGGTCAGTAAACAAGGAAATATTTAGAATGTCAAACTTTAGTCCTCTTGTTTTGAAATCATTTTATTGGCATGTGATTAGATTTCAGAGCACTGGTATTCAAAATTAATTCAGTTATCTTTTAATATAAAGGCCAATTATAAAAGATTTTCTCTAAGTAATACTTCTGAAATTACAGTTTATTGCATATTCTTAAGAAAACTATTTTGTTAATGTATAGCTTTTAGGAAATTTTATCTAGATTAGGGGAGATTTTACTTACTAAAACAAAATCCACTCTTCAGTACACTAAAGGAACTTTTATTTTCACAAAAAGTAAAATAATAAAAGCTATAATAGGTATGCAGATTATTTAAAACTTTTATCAAATTATCTTACATGTCAGACTTGAAGGAATGGTTAAAAGCAAAACAGGAGAGAAGCCCTCACACCTACATTGTTACAAACAGGGAGAAGCCCCAAAGTCCAAGAACAGCTCCAGGTTGCCCTCTCTTGGTACCTGCCCCATACAGCTCTGCAGTGTATGCTGACTGAACTCTGCAGTGAGGCCTAGCTTAGCCTGAACTATTCTTGCTCTCTAGAATCTCAACTTAAAAATAGTCTGGACTTCTGCTGGCAGATGAGACAACAGCAGAGCTATTTTTAGTTTCAAAGAATTCAGGATTGTTGGGGGGTCTGGCTTGATGATAGTATTGTTTGCCTCATGGGGAGGGTGCAGTTGGGCCATATTCCAATCAGGCCTCTAAGTTTTAGGAGTTTCTTTTACCCTGTTTCCCCCAAAATAAGACAGTGTCTTATATTAATTTTGGCTCTTAAAGACACGCTAGGTCTTATTTTCAGGGGAGGCCTTATATTTCTAAGCTTGAAAAAAATTGAGCTATTTTCTTATTTTCGGGGAAACGGTATGTTATGGGTATGACTAGTTCAACTTCTGCTTCTCACATTAGATATCTGTGAAGATACTCTGCAAATGTTAGGATGAACAAGGTCATGGGTGTAAGCTGCACTGATACACAGTAGGAATGAAAGGGGTAAGGGAAGCATGCAGGGGCAGTGATAAGGATGGAGTCCCTGCAGAAGTTTGGGAGAATGATGGAGAAAAAGAGGAATTGTTAGGTAAGTAATTTTTGTGTTAGACAGGGTTGGGAATTTGTTTTTCATCATATTCTAAAATGATCCTACTGATTTAGTTTTCTTATTAATATATATGAGGGTATAACCTCTAATTATAATCATCCCCAGAATGTAAATATAATATTTAGGTGAAAATTTACAGAATTAATTTTCTTCTGCCCCTCCAGTCCCACCCTTAATTTAGTTAGTGGGGTTATAAAGAGGGAATACATGGGTCCTGGCTGGTTTGCTCAGTGGTAGAGCATTGGCCCAGCGTGTGGAAGTCCTGGGTTCGATTCCCAGTCAGGGAACACAGGAGAAGCACCCATCTGCTTCTCCACTCCTCCCCCTTGCGTCTCTCTCTTCTCCTCCTGCAGCCATAGCTCGATTAGTGTGAGTTAGCCTTGGGCACTGAGGCGCTAAAAAATGGCTCTGGTTGCAGTGGAGCAAGGCCCCCAGATGGGCAGAGCATCGTTCCCTAGTGGAGTTGCCAGGTGAATCATGGTTGGGATGCATATGGGAGTCTGTCTCTGCCTCCCCTCCTCTCACTTTAAAAAAAAAGAAAAGAGCCCTGGCCGGTTGGCTCAGTGGTAGAGCGTCGGCCTGGCGTGCAGAAGTCCCGGGTTCGATTCCCGGCCAGGGCACACAGGAAAAGCATCCATCTTCTCCACCCCTCCCCCTCTCCTTCCTCTCTGTCTCTCTCTTCCCCTCCCGCAGCCAAGGCTCCATTGGAGCAAAGATGGCCCGGGCGCTGGGGATGGCTCCTTGGCCTCTGCCCCAGGCGCTAGAGTGGCTCTGGTCCGGCAGAGTGACGCCCTGGAGGGACAGAGCATCGCCCCCTGGTGGGCGTGCCGGGTGGATCCCGGTCAGGCGCATGCGGGAGTCTGTCTGACTGTCTCTCCCCGTTTCTAGCTTCAGAAAAATATATAAAAAAAAAAAGAAAAGAAAAAGAAAAAAAGGGGGGGATATATGGATGGAGGGGAAATTACTTGAATGCTTGTGGCCCCAGTTTTATGCTACTTTTGGTAATTTTATTTTTGTCACACTACCATTTACAAAAAAATGACTTACTCCCAAATAATACCCTGCTGACTTTGAACATTTTAATTATAATTTAAATCCATTAGCAAGTCTTTTAAACATTTCTTGATATCTAAAGTAAAAGGTATTTTCAGTAAGCCAGGCTGCTGGAATTTCTGAGATAGCTGGGAAAGAAGAATGTAGTGAATGCAATGACTGAAAAGACGATTTTGTTAAGTTTGAGTTGAAAAAAATAAGTTTGAGTTACAGTGTATACTCTTTCCATTGTGGAGATTTACAACACATATTAACATAGTTAGGATTTTGAACAGTGCTTTAAGAAAGAAACTTGCTCAGTTTTGCTAATGAAGTCTTCCTAAATTTATTTTGGTGTCTGTTAATTCTATTAGCACCCTTAGGAAACATTGTTCCTTGGAATTTACTGTGGGATACTATTAAAGGGGAAGAAAAGCAAAGTAGATAAAATCACCCTAACTACGGAGAAGAGGATTCTCCAAAAGAGGTACCGTGTTTTGCGAAAACTGTTGACAGTGTGGGAAAGAGAAGAAAATCAGAAATAAGGAGCAGCTGGAAAGAGTGGCATCAAGACCAGAGGAATTTTTGCTAGCTCTTTCTTTTCCATCTTTCTATTGGCAGGCAATTGATTGTCTCTTCCAGTGATGTTTAACTTGTAGAGAAATGCCTGTTGGTAATTGTTTTTCAAAGCAGGATAAAAGTGCCTGACAGGCGGTGGCGCAGTGGATAGAGCGTTGGACTGGGATGCCAAGGACCCAGGTTTGAAACCCCGAGGTCTCCAGTTTGAGCGCGGGCTCATCTGGTTTGAACAAAAGCTCACCAGTTTGGACCCAAGGTCGCTGGCTCGAGCAAGGGGTTACTCTGTCTGCTGAAGGCCGGCGGTCAAGGCACATATGAGAAAGCAATCAATGAACAACTAAGGTGTCGCAACGAAAAACTAATGATTGATGCTTCTCATCTCTCACCATTACTGTCTGTCTGTTCCTATCTATCCCTCTCTCTGACTTTCTCTCTGTCTCTGTAAAACAACAACAACAACAACAACAAAAAAGCAGGATAAAAGTGTATTGTAAGTGGAAAATAATTGGGGAAAGTATTTGTTTTTACAGAATGGAGGAGGAGATATTGGAAAAGGGCAAATCCATGAATAAATTGTTGCTGCCATTCCCAATTAGGTATATTCTTCTTTCAGATAGTTCTTGACCTGAACAGTATGTGCCAGAGACTGCTTCAGCACTGGGAATATAGCAGTGAACCAAACATGCTTTCATGGGACTCACTTTCTACTAGACTGGGGCTTACAGTAAAAAACAAATATATATGATCAGAGTGTTATTATTTGAAGAAATAGTTCATGAGGGTAAAGAGAGAATGACTGGGGATGCAACTCTAGATAGGGTGGTCTGGAAAGGCCTTTCTGTGAGGTGACACTTTAGTGGAGAAATGACAGAAGAAAGATTCAGCCTTTCTGATGCCTGGATGAAATAAACAGGGAATGGCAAGATGGGTATGTGCTCGGTACATTCCAGGTTGAAAGGAGGCCTGTGTGGCTGGGGGAGAGTGGGAAGAGAAGTGGTAGGAGAGGAGGGTGACTTCGGATTGTATCGTATCTGTGATGAAAGCCACTGGAGAATTTTGTTCAGGGGAGTGAAATAGCAGATTTACATTTTAAAAGGCTTACTTTGACCACAGAAGATTTAGACTAGGCTGCAGGTGGTGGGAGGGAGATTGGCTGCACTGTAATATGTTTTAAACGAGTCTACAGGATTTGGTGATGGGTTGGTTGGTTGACATCAGTCTTGTGTAGCCAGAGCTATACAGGGTTGCCAGAGAGGGCATTCACTGTGTTGTTGAGGGACACTAGGAGAGAAATGATCTTTGGGAAATAAGTTTATATATTATTTTCATCCACCTTTTTACATGTGTTTTAGAATTTTTCAATGATAGAACTTTCTGATTATGACATTATAGGGTATTTTCCCTGTAGAATGCACAAAATTTCAAAATTGAGTTAGCAGGGTTTTTTTTTGTTTTACTTTTTTCCTTCAGAGAACAAGCCTTTCACATAGTTTTAATTAGCCCACAACTGGCCTGGTCCCTTGCTGAGATAGGATCTTTGTAGATGTAATTAGTAAGAATCTCTAGGTGAAATCCATTTTGGATTTCCTAAATCCAAAGACTGGTGTCCTTATAAATAGAGACACACAAGTGAAGAAGGCCATGTGAAAATGGAGGCAGAGATTAATTATGTTGCCCTAAGTCAAGGAACTCCAGGAATCTCCAGAAGCTAGGAAGAGTCAGGAAAGATTCTTTTCTGGAGCCTTTAGAAGTTGTATGGCCCTTCTACACCTTGAATTCAGACTTCTGGCCTCCAGAACTGAGAGCGGATTTCTGTTTTAAGCCATCAAGTTTGTGGTAATTTGTTAAGGCAGGCCTAGAAAACCAATATGATGTATTTGAGCTTACATTTATAGAGGATACAGTTTTATTGGGCTTTGATTTATTGTGCTTTGCAAATACTGCATTTTTTACTAATTGAAGGTTTGTGGCAATCCTGCATCACACAAGTTATTGAAAAGATTATGACTTGATGAAAGTTAGCATTTTTTAGCAATACAGTATTTTTAAATTATTGTATATGCATTGTGCTTTTAGATATAATGCTGTTGATCACTTAATAGACTACAGTACAGTGTAAACATAAATTTTATATGCATTGGGAAACCAAAAAGTTCATGTGACTCACTTTACATTGTAGTGGTCTGGAACCAAACCTACAGTATCTACAAGTATGCCTGTATATGCTTAAACAATCAAATGCTGACTTTGGCTGGTCTCTGTTTCATAAACCTCAAAAGTGGTTCTTGTGAGTTTTTATTGTGCATGAATCTCTTGAAAAACTTCTTTGAAGACAAGACATGGGTCCAAATATTCCAAAGTTTTGTGTTTATTTTTTATATTTTTGTTTTGCTTCAATTTAGACTTGCTATAACTGCATTAATCTATATAGCCTGTGTTATCTTCTCATTTAGGAAAGGTTGTAGGAACAGTGTTTAAAATACTTCATATCACAATTCATCTGGCAGTATCCTTAGAAAACTCCATGTGGGACAATTATTTTTTGTCTCTCAATATTGAATCTGCAAAAGTATGCAATGAGACTTTACTTAATTGTTAATAACCCTTATCTATCCAGAACCTTGCTAAGAAATGAAATGATCAGTAAAAACATAAATTGACAAAGGAGGTATGAAGGCCAACCACTTTATTCAGAGGAGTATCCCTATAACATTACTCAGTCTGCTTACTTTTAAGGATATACAAGTCCAATAAACTTAGCAGTTTAATTTTTTTAAATAAATATTTTTTCAAACCATTTGAAAAGAAAAACCGGAGAAAATCAATCATGACACTATTAACTAGAGATAACCATTTTTAACTTTATAAAAAAACAACTTTAAAGCCCTGGCCGGTTGGCTCAGTGGTAGAGCATCGGCCTGGCGTGCAGGAGTCTCGGGTTCGATTCCCGGCCAGGGCACACAGGAGAGGCGCCCATCTGCTTCTCCACCCTTCCTCCTCTCCTTCCTCTCTGTCTCTCTCTTCCCCTCCCTCAGCCAAGGCTCCATTGGAGCAAAATTGGTCCGGGCCCTGAGGATGGCCTTATGGCCTCTGCCTCAGGTACTAGAATGGCTCTGGATGCAACAGAGCAACGCCCTGGATGGGCAGAGCATCGCCCCCTGGTGGGCATGCTGGGTGGATCCCAGTCGGGTGCATGCGGGAGTCTGTCTGACTGCCTCCCCGTTTCCAACTTCAGAAAAATACAAAAAAAAAACAAAAACCCAACTTTATTGAGGTATAATTTACATACTATAAAATCTGCCCATTTAAAATGTAGCAATTTTTAATAAATTCATTGAGTTATGCAACTATCACCATAATCCAGTTTTAGACATTTCTATCACCCCAGTAAGATCCCTAGTGCCCATTTACAGTTAATCCCTGTTGCCAACCCCAGCTCTAGGCATCTAGTAATTTACTTCCTGTGTCTAGATTGCCTTTTCTGGACATTTAATATAAGTGCAGTCATACATATGTGACCTTTCATGTCTGACTTCTTTCACTCAGAATACTGTTTTTAAGGTTCATGTGTCAATATTTTACTTTTTATTGCTAAATAGTATTTCATAGGTTGGAGGTACCACATTCTGCTTATTTATCAGTTGGTTACATTTGGGCTGAATGAATAATGCTTTGAATATTTGTGTGTAAGTCTTTATATGGATCTAATTTTTTTTTTAATTCTCTTTTGTATAGATACCTAGGAGTGGAATTGTTGGGTCGTGCAATAAATTTATGTTAAAATATTTTTAAATTTTTTATTTATTGAATTTAGAGGATGGGAAAGAGAAACATTGATTTGTTGTTCTACCCATTTATGCACTCATTGGCTGATTGCCATTTGTGCCCTGATGGGATTGAACCCTCAACCTTGATGTTAATGGGATGATGCTCTAACCTGCTGAGCTACCTAGCCAAGCCTATGTTCAAATTTTTGAGATACTAAGTTGTTTTCCAGAGTGATTGCACCATTTTGCATTCCCACCAGCAGTATATCAGGATTTCCCATAAATTCCTTGTCAGGCAACATTTGTTATTGTCTCTTATTTATTTAAGCCACCTTGGTTAATATGAAGTGTTATTTCATTGAGACATTGTTAACTTTTTGAGGTAATTGTCCAGACTTTATTCTACACATATATGCATACATGAACAGATATATTTTATAAAAGTTATTTAATTTCTAAGACAATAGTAGGAGGGGGGAAAACCAAATTTATCATTTTGCCAAGTTCTGTGCCAGTGAAATACTTTATTGGCCTTATATCAGTTAGTCCATAAAGAAATCCTATTTGCTTAGGTGCTATTATTATCTGCATTTTGCAGATGAAGAAATTGAGGTTTAGAGCTTGTGATTGGCAGAGTTGAAATATGAACATTTTTTGGTTAAATGCAACCATTCTAACCTGAACACTTAGACAGAAAACTGTTAACAAGTAAAAAATTACAAAAAGAAAAAGAAGGGACTCTGTAGAAAGGAAGACACTGTTAAGATAAAGGTTGGAAGATCTAAGATGGCAGCAGAGCAGGTGGATGTTACACTCACCTCCTCCCAGGACCAAACTGGAATTAAGCTGAAATATAGAATAGTCAACCTGAATAAGCAAATGAAGACTAGTTGAAGAGAAGTCCTCTAACTAAGAAGACTGGTAGGAAGGACAGAAAAGTTAAAAGGGCAGGCCCCACTCCCACTGTTGGCAGCTGAGATTCCATAGAGATAACCTCAGCTGCAAAGGTTCCCTCTGAGAAGTATGGTGTTCTCAACCCCAAGCCAGGCTCCTTAGGCCAGAGCACCAGAGCCAGGAAGAGGTGCCCACATAACATCTGGCTGTAAAAATCAGGGATTCTGTTCTCTAGGATGAGACAGGAGTCTGCTAGAGACATAGGTGCCTTCTTAAAGGGGCCAATTCACAAAATCTTTTGTGCAGCCATTCACACTGGGCCCTGGTGAGGTCAAAGACAGAGTGCACTAGAGTTGGATGAGGACAGACGGGGGTTTGTGGCTTTGGGGAGAGAGCTGAAGAGATAGCTGTCATGATACTTGTGCTGAATCACTCTCCCACATTGAAGATGCCTTCCCTCTTGGGTGGAGCACTCCCTTCCATATATCATTAGCCTGGAGGATGGAATAGCCCCACCCTCAGGGCTCCCTATATCCCTACGAGAGTCAGCTGCCTAGGCTAGAGTATAGAGGTCTGAACATACTTGGGGTGTCAGTGATGAAATTATATGGCTTTGGGACAGGGCCCATTTCCCCCACTTTTCCTGTGAACCTGACTGGTGCCGCCCCCTCACAGGAGATCTGCTAACCTCACTCTGTTTAACATAGTATTGGAAGTCATAGCCACAATAGTCAAACAAGATGGAGAAACAAAAGACATCCAAATTGGAAAGGGAGAAGTAAACTGTCATTATTTGCAGATTACATGATATTATATATAGAGAACCCTAAAAATTCCACCAAAAACTACTAGGAATGATAAATGAGTTAAGTACAGTAGCAGTATACAAAATAAATTTCCACAAATCAGTGGCATTTTTATACACCAATAATGAACCATCAGAAGAGAAAATAAGAACAATCCTATGTACTATTGCATTAGAGGCCTGGCTGTTTGGCGCAGTGATAGAGCGTCAGCCTGGTGTGTGAATGGCCTGGGTTTGATTTCCAGTCAGGGCACACAGGAAAAGCGACTATCAGCATCTCTATCCTTCTTCTCCTCCCCCCCCCCCCTTCTCTTTACCTCTCTCTTCCCCTCCTGCAGCTATGGCTCAGTTGGAGCAAGTTGGTCCCAGGTGCTGAGGATGGCTCTATGGCCTCACCTCAGGCACTAAAGTAACTTGGTTGCCAAGCAACAGAGCAATGCCCCAGATAGATGAGCATCACTGGGTAGGGGGCTTGCTGGGTGGATCCTGGTCCAGGTGCATTTGAGAGTCTGTCTCCCTGCCTTCCCGCTCTCACTTAAGAAAAATAAATATATATGTAAACAAGAAAACACCTAGGAATAAATTTAACCAAAGATGTAAAAAAAAAAAGACTGAAGAAAGTAATTGAAGACACAAATAAGTGGAAGCATGTACCATATTCATGGACAAGAAGAATTAACATCATTAAAATATCCATGCTACTCAAAGCAAGCTATAGATTCAGCACAATTCCTGATAAGATACCAATGGCACATTTCACAGAACTAGAACAAACATTTTAAAAAATTATATGGAACCACAAAAGACCCCAAATAGCAAGATCCATCTTGAAAAAGAGGAACAAAGTTGGAGAATCACGCTACCTGACATCAAACTATAGTACAAGGCCATAGTAATCAAGACAGCATGGAACTGGCATCAAGACAGACATAAAGATCAGTGGACTACAATAGCGAGCCCAGAAATCAAACCATGCCTTTATGGGCAATTGCTATTTGCCAGAGGAGGCAAAAACATACAATGGAGTATAGTCGATTCAATAAATGGTGTTGTGAAAACTGGACAGGTAATGTGCAAAAAATGAAACTATAGACCACCTTCTTACACCTTATACAAGAATAAGCTCAAAAAGGATTAAAGACTTAAATGTGTGACTCAAAATCATAAAACTTTTAGAAGAAAACATAATAAAATCTTGACATTTTTGTAGCAGTTTTTTTTTTCTGATATATCTCCTTGAGCAAGATATATTGGAGAAATTAATATGGAACTACATCAGACTAAAAAGTTTTTGGGCAGTAAAAGAAACCAACAAAATAAAAACACAACCTACTGATTGGGAGAAGATACTCAGCAATAATAAGTCCCATGAATTAATATCTAGTATTTATTTTTAAAAAAACTCATACAACTCAACACCAAAAGAAAAAAAAATCCAATTAAAAACTGGGTGAAGGACCTGACCAGACACTTCTTCAAAGAGGACATACAGATGGCTAATAGAAATTGAAAAGATGCTCTATGTCACTGGTCATCAGAGAAATGTAAATTAGAACCACAATGAGATATCACTTCACACATGTCACAAGTGTTGGTGAGGATGGGGAAAAAAGGGAACTTTTTGCACTGTTGGTGGGAATGCACATTGGTGTAGCTCCTGTGGAAAGTAGTGTGGAATTACCTCAAAAAAATTAAAAATAGAACTGCCTTATAACCCAGTGATGCTACTTCTGGGAATCTATCTGAAGAAACTTAAAGTACTAATTTGAAAGAATATATGCCCTCTTGTTAATTGCAGCATTATATACAATAGCCAAGTTTTGGAACCATCCCAGATGTTCATCAGTAGATGAGTTGATAAAAAAGCAGTGGTACATTTACACAATGGAATACTACTTGCCTATAAAAAAAGAAAATCTTAATTTTTGCGAGAGCGTGGATAGACCAGAAGGGCATTATTCTAAATGAAATAAGTCAATCAGAGAAAGATGAGAGACATGGTTTCAATCATGTGAAATCTAATGAACAAGCAGAATAGAGACAGACTCATAGATAGCAGGCTGACAACTATTGGGGTGAGGGACTGGGCGAGGAGGGATTAAGCAAAAAAAAAAACTTATGGAAAATTTTTTCTTTTGGTCTTTAGATCTTTGATGACTATTTGTTTCAGGTTTCATTGAGGTATTTTTCTCTTTTTGATGGCTGCTTTAAAGTCCTTGTTAGGTGATTCTGTATCTATGTCAGCTTGGAGTTGGCATCTTTGCTCACTAAATTGAGATTTTCCTGGCATTATTTTCAGTTGTATCCTGGATATTTTGGTTTTATGTTGTGAGATATTTTAATTTTTCATATACATTTTGCAAATAGTCACTCTGTTTAGGTATAGTACACAGGTCCAGGCAGGAGTGAATATTCAGATCCTTGCTGGGTCCTGTTATCATCAGGGTAGATAAAAGCAAAGGGCCTACTTGAACTGCCTAGTTGCTGCTGGGTTGGGGGTTGGAGTTCAGTTTCTCCTGGCTGGGCCTTGCAGACTCTACCCCTATGGGGAAAGAGGTCTGCTTACTAACTAACACCATTTCATTTTTCCTCTTTGATGCTCATGGGTTTGGAAGTTTAACTGCCCATTCAGCTCCACTGACATCACCTTAGTGGGGAAAGCTCAGGGTCACTTGTCCTGCCTTACTCCCATGAGATGCGATCATAAGTCCAGCTACCCTACTTCACTACAGGTACAGTTTTTCTTTAGTCTTTGGCTAGAGTTGGTATGATAGTATCATTCTTGATCTTTTTTTTCTTCTTCTTGATTGGTGTTGTGTCTATTAAGTGGTTGTCAGC
Organism: Saccopteryx leptura; assembly: GCF_036850995.1. Classification (NCBI taxonomy): domain Eukaryota; kingdom Metazoa; phylum Chordata; class Mammalia; order Chiroptera; family Emballonuridae; genus Saccopteryx; species Saccopteryx leptura. The sequence goes on from NC_089505.1 coordinate 308,133,734, forward strand.
TGGCTACCTTTCCAGCACACTTCCAGGATATATAAGAGGCACAAGGAAAACCTAGGGAAATTCACCACTCTACTCCTCAGATCCCATGGTCTCACCTTTCAGAGGCCTTGTTTGTTTCTTGTAATACGTGCCCTAGGACTTTTTAGTTGTAAGCAGGAGGACTTGAGAGAAATGGTGCTTGCCCCATCTTGACCAAAATAATGTCTTTTTTTTTCTTTTTTTCTTTTTTACAGAGGCAGAGAGAAAGTCAGAGAGAGGGATAGATAGGGACAGACAGACAGGTACGGAGAGAGATGAGAAGCATCAATCATCAGTTTTTCGTGGCAACACCTTAGTTGTTCATTGATTGCTTTCTCATATGTGCCTTGACCGTGGGGCTACAGCAGACCGAGTAACCCCTTGCTGGTGAGTTTTGCTCAAACCAGATGAGCCCGCGCTCAAGCTGGCAATCTTGGAGTCTCGAACCTGGGTCTTCCGCATCCCAGTCCGATGCTCTATCCACTGCGCCATCGCCTGGTCAGGCTTTTTTTTTTTTTCTTTTAATTGTAATAAATTACATAAAAATGTTTCTTCTTAACCATTTTTAAGTGCGCAGTTCAGTGATGTTCAGCACATTCATACTGTCATATAACCCATCTCCAGAATTCTTTTCATCTTGCAAAACTGAAATTCATTACCCATTGAAGTATATACTCAGAAGTAGAGTTGTTGGATCATATTACATTTTTAATTTTTTGAGGGACTACAATACCATTTTTAATAGCTGCTGAATTATTTTACATTCCCAGAAACGGTGTACAGGGGATCCAGTTTCTCTACATCCTTGTGAACACTTACTTTCTGTTTTTCAGATAGTAGCCATCTTATGGCTATGAAGTAGTATTTTATTGTGGCTTTGATTTGTATTCTCTTAGTGATGAGTGATGTTGAGAATCTCTTCATGTGTTTGTTGCCCATTTGTCTGTCTTCTTGGGTAAAATTTCTATTCAAGTCTTTTTATCATTTTAAAAGTATTTTCCATTAGTAGAAAGGAATGAAGGAAGAGAAGGAGAAGAAAGAGAGAAGCATCAGTTTGTTCCACTTGCGTGCCCTTACCAGGGATCAAACCCATGACCTCAGTGTGCCAGGACAATGCTTTTTTATACACTGACTCGCCCAGCCAAGGCCACTTTTTACCATCCCTAAATTATATTGGTTTGCCTGAACCAGGCATTGACGCAGTGGGTAGAGTATCGTCCTGGGACTCTGAGGACCTAGGTTCAAAATCCTGAGGTTGCTGGCTTGAGCGCAGGCTCATCTGGCTTGAGTGCAGGCTCACCCAGTTTGAGCGGTTGCTGGCTTGAATATGAGATTATAAACAGGGCCCCATGGTCTCTGGCTTGAAGCCTAAGGTCGCTGGCTTGAGACCAAGATCATCCAACTTGGTGGGGGCTCATTGGCTTGAGCGTAGGATCATAAATGATTTGAAACCCTTGCTCACTGTCTTGAGCAAGGGGTCACTGGCACGGCTGCTGCTCCCCCCATCAAGGCACATATGAGAAAGCAATCGATGAGCAACTAAAGTGACACAACTATAACTTAACGCTTCTCATCTCTCTCCTTTCCTGTCTGTCTCTCTCTGTCTGTCTCTCCCTCCCTTGCTTAAAAAAAATGAAATGTTGATTTGTGTGTGTGTGTGTTTGGGGGGCGTATGCATTCTTTATCATTCTGGGTATTAACCCCTTATCAGATATATAGATTGCAAATATCTTCTCCTGTTCCTTAGATTGCCTTTTTGCTCTGTTGATTGTTTTGATTCAGTTTTTAATTTTAATGTAGTCTAATATACTATACTTTTCCTTTTGTTTCCTGCGTTTTTGGTGTCATTTCCAAGAAATCATTGCTAAATCTAATATCGTGAAGATTTTATTTCTTTTTTTAAGTGAGAGGTGAGGAGGCAATGAGACAAACTCCAGCATGTGCCCCAACCAGGATCCACCTGACAATCCCACTAGGGGTCAATGCTCTGCACATCTGGGGCTGTTGCTCTGTTGCTCAGCAGCTGAGCCATTTTTTAGCACCTGAGGTAGAGGTCACAGAGCCATCTTCAGTGCCTGAGACCAACTCACTTGAGCCAATCGAGCCATGGCTGTGGGAGGAGAGAGAGAGAGAGAGAGAAAGGGAGGTGGAGGTATGGAGAAGCAGATGATTGCTTCTCCTGTGTGCCCTGACCAGGAATTGAACCTGGGATGTACACACGCCAGGCCAACGCTCTACCACTGAGTGAACTGGACAGGGCCATGAAGATTTTTCTGTGCATTTTCCTCTGAGTCTTAGTCAATACATAGAATTCTAAAAATTTGAGTTGTTTGGTTATTAGACTTTTATTTAACTTCTGTAACCTCCTAAGGCTTTCTGTAGTATTGCACATACTATTTTTCTTACTCAAGCTACTCTTATATAGTTTTAAATTGTCTGTGGTGGCCATGAGTCTTGTATAAAAAGCAAAAAGAGCAAGTAGTCTTAGAATAAGATCCATTATCTGTTTTCTTTGTATTGTTCAGATAGATGCCATGATGGTGGAAAAAGCCCTGGCAGTCATGCAGTCAGCTTTTTAGTCTAATCATGCCCTGTATTGGGTCTAAGACAAGAACGTTACCAAGTTTCGGAGTCTTTTCTTCATCTGTAATCTAATAGGGTTATTACAGATTAAATTAGACAGTATATATAATCAGTAAATGTTAGTTCTTATTTCTTGCATTGTGGTTGGCAAGGAGATGGACGTACAATTTATGTACAAAACTGGAAAGATCTGCATAATATTAAGGCAATTGCTTATGTCATTTGGTTTTTCAAAGTAAAGTGGTAGTTACACAGGTATATTTGCAAAGGAAAGTATTGGGCTGAGCAATTATAACTTCCACACCTTTTAGCATGTTATGTTATACATCAATAAAAAGTTTACACTAAATGTGATATGCATAGGGAAATATACATTATAATGTTAACGAGTTATTTCTATATGATGGATTATGGTTGGTGTTTTTATTTTCTTCATACATTTCTGTTTTTCTAAAGTGATCATGGGTTACTTTTATAATTGTTTTTAAATCTAATTTAATACTGAAATAATCATAAATTAAATTGTGCACCTGGAATTTACTTTAGTTCAATTCATTGGGAGAGGGAGCATGAAGTGAATGAGGTTATAAATGAAACAATATTATTGTTGAAGATAGAAAATAGGATGTGAAGATTCATTATTATTTATTCTCACCTTTTGAATGTGTTTAGACTTTTTCATATTTAAAGTTTTTAAAAACTTAAAAAAATGTGCTGTGAAATGGGATATTTAATAAGGACTCAAGTTCAAGATGCGTTTCCTTTTTCTGAGGGGAATAATCTTTGGAGAACAAATGTTTGTCTTCTGATACTAGAGCACACATAATATTTTGCAGTTATGGGGGCTTTTTTCTTTTTGTGCTTACAAGTTTCTACATTTTAGCTGAGCTGTTCAACTGTAGAGTATACATGAAATAGCATTTGTTCTCTACCTTGTTAAGAATCTCTCATTTCAATCTGATATATGTCTTTTTTGGTAAATATATTGAGGTATATTTTACATATTATGTAATTCAACCATTTCAAGTGTACAACTTAGTAATTTTTTTTTTTTTTAGTAAATTTACTGAGTTGTACAACCATTAGCATAAGTCGGTTTTATGATAGTGCTCATCCACCATCCCCACCCTGGACAACTGCTTATCTACTTTGTCTTTATAGATTGGCCTTTTCCAAGACATTACATGCAAATTGAGTCATACAGTATATTGTCCTTCATGTATGAATTCTTTCTTAGTATAATTTTTTTAATCCCTGTCCCAGCATGCATCAGTAATTAATCTCTTTTTATTTCTGAATAGCATTTCATTGTATGGCATTGATGTTGTATTTATCCAGCACCCAGTGGTAGATGTTTCTATTACATTGTTTCCCATTTTTAATGATTATGAATAATGCTGCTTTCAGCATTCACGTGCAGGTCTTTGTACAGATAGATACAGGTTTTCATTTCTTTTGCATGAGTACCTAGGAGTGCAATTAATGGTTTGGTTATGTGGCAAATTTATGTTTAACTTTTTAAGAAATTGCCACTGTTTTCTAGTATGGCTACAATATCTTCATTTCAGCAATGTGGGAGGGTTTCTATTTCTTCTTGTCCTCACCAACATTTGTTATTGTTTATCTCTCAAAAATAAAGGTCATTCTAGTGCTTTGAAATGGCATTTAATTGTAGTTTTGATTTGCGTTTTCTTAGACTAATGATGTTGAGCATTTTTTGATATGGCATTTAGCCATTCATATATCTTGTATGGTATAATGTCTGTTCCAATATTTGGCCCCTTTTTTGATTGGGTTGTCTTATTTATAGAGGAGTATATATCTTTACAACATTACCCGTGCACATTCAGCTCCTTTCTCCTGCTGTTTGTCATTCCTTTATTTTTCAGTACCTTGTACTTTCCTAAATTCTTTTTGTTCTTCAAGGTTTAGCTCATATACAGTCTTCTTTGGGGTTGGGAGCTTTCCTGATTATGTATTACTTACCACTTCCTATTCTTTTGCTCTCTTACATTAATTATATTTTGTTCCTTGAAATTTAGTGCTTAATATTTTAAAAAGTAGAAAATCCTTCCCCCTTCTCCTTTTCTGTCCCTCTCTCTTTCTGTCCCCCTCTCTCTAAGAATCAGTCAATAAATGATTTTTTTTTTAAGATTTAGATTTGAGAGAGAGAGAGAACAGTGGGGAGGGGAGAGGAGTGTGAAGCATCAACTTGCAGTTGCTTCTGCATGTACCTTGGCCAGGCAAATGCAGGGTCCTCAAACTGGCGACCTTAGCATTTCAGGTCAACACCTTATCCATATGCCACCACAGGTCAGGTCAATGAATAATTTTTAAAAGTATTTATCAGTTTCTCAAAATAGTTAAATATACACACAGTATGAAATTCAAAAAGTACAAAAAACTATATAAAAGAATGAAAAGTAAGTTTTCCCTAATAACATAGTCACTTGATTTTTCTCCTTTAGGCAAACACTATTACTATAGTAGTAATAGTACTACATTAAAACTATTACTATATGTAGTTAATAGTACTCAGTAGTATTCTGAGAGGGTTCATGCATTTAAAAATGTGTATATATGTTTATGTATTGCTTTAAGATTTTCCCTATGTTTACGTTAAGTGGAGGCTTTCACTGTACCTGTATCCCAAATTTAAGCTTTGAGTGTGTGTGTGTGTGTGTGTGTGTGTGTGTGTGTGTGTGTGTATTTTTCTGAAGTGAGAAGCGGAGAGGCAGAGAGACAGACTCCTGCATGAATCCCACCAGGATCCACCCGTCATGCCCACCAGGGGGTGATGCCTGCCCATATGGGGCATTGCTCCATTGCAACTGGAGCCATTCTAGCGCCTGAGGCGTAGGCCATGGCGCCATCCTCAGCACCTGGGCCAACTTTGCTCCAATGGAGCCTTGGATGGGGGAGGGGAAGAAAGAGATAGAAAGGAGAGGGGGAAGGGTGGAGAAGCAGATGGGCGCTTCTCCTGTGTGCCCTGGCCGGGAATCGAACCCCGGACTTCCACACGCCAGGCCTGCTCTACCACTGAGCCCAATGGCCAGGGCCGAACTTCTTTCTTTTAATATCCTAACTGTTAATCTCTGTGTTATAAAATGTTCTTACTTGTCTTTGGAAAGAACTATACACTTATGAAATGAAATGCTTTCTTCAAATCAAGTTTGGGTGGTTACTTACTGGGTACTTACCATATTGTTGTTGTAGTTTTGCAAATTTCAGACTTTTCTCAAAAAAAAAAAAATTAGACCTAGCCTAATACAAAGCACTTTTACATCTCTTTGATGTTCCTAATATTGTTAGGAGACAGACAACTAGATACTACAATCCACAGTGACAAATCTGTAAACTGAGTTTTAGAAAGGCATGCAATGGCATCCCGGAGTTTGACTCCATATTTTGGGCCTACAACACATTTCCGTCTGCTGTATTGCTTGTGCAGCCACGCCTGAAATACAACGCAGGGCCCCCACTTACAGTGCCGTTCTTGCCATGACTGCTCCTTCTTTGTATCTTATAGTGAGCAGAGTCTGTGAAATGTCTGATTTTTTCTTTACCAGCAGTGTTAAAACTTAGAATCCCCGTTTCCAGCTTCAGAAAAATACAAAAAACCCCCAAAAACTTAGAATAAGAAATCTGACATTGTTGATATTCATTGTAGTCACTGCAAGTTGTTAATAGTGAATAGCCACTATTAACTATTTAGTATTCCTTTCTACTAAATATTAAGTTCCAGTAAGGGATCATTTCCTAATTCATGATTTTCTTAGATGCTTATTTTCACTTAGTGAGTGTTTTTAAATTCGGCTTTCCTATATTTAATACTTTAGGTCATTAGGCTAGCATAGAAGATAATATTTTTTAATTTTGCAGGTACTGTACAGTTGATGTTCAGTATTTTGTATTAGTTTCAGGTGTACAGCATAGTGGTTAGACAATTATAATTTACAAAGTAATCCCACTGACAAGTCTACTACCTACTTGGCACCATAGTTATTATAATATTATTGACTATATTCCGTATGGTGTACTTACATTCACATGACTGTTTTGTAATTACCAATCAGTTCTACTTCATCCCATCACCCCTTTTTTACCTATCTACCCCTCCTTCCAATTTGGCAATGATCAGTTTGTTCTATCAATCTGTTTCTGTTTTGTTTATTTTGTTAGATTCCACATATAAGTGAATTCATATGGTATTTGTCTTTCTCTGATTTATATCACTTAGCATTATGCCCTGTAGGTCCACCCATGTTGCAAATAAGAATTTATTCATTTTTATCAAGTAATATTCCATTTTATTTATATATATGTACTGCATCTTTATACAGTTGTCAATAATGGGCACTAAGGTGGTCGCCTCCATATCTTGGCTATTATAAAGAATGCTGCAGTGAACACAGAGATGCATATATCTTTTCAAATTATTGTTTCAGGTCTCTTTGGATATATATCCAGAAATGGAATTGCTGGATCATAAGGTAGTTCCATTTTTAATTTTTTAAGGAAACTCCATGCCGTTTTCCATAGTGCCTTCACCAGTTTGCATTTCTACCAGTAGTGCACCAGGGTTCCCTTTTCTCCACATCTTCACTTGTTCGTTGATACATTGGTAATAGTCATTCTGACAGTTGTGAAGTGATATCTCATTGTGGTTTTAATTTGCATTTCTCTGATGATTAGTGACAATGAGCATCTTTTTATATGTCTGTTAGCCATTTATATGTCCTATTTGGAGAATGTCCATTCAGGTCCTCTCCCCATTTTTTAAATGGATTGTTTGTGTTTTTGGTGTGGTGTTGTATGAGTTTTTTTAACAAATTTTGGATATTAACTCCTTATGGGATGCATTATTGCCAAGTATCTTCTCCTTATTGGTAGGATGTCTTTTTGTCTTGTCCATGGTTTCCTTTGCTGTGCAAAAACTTTACAGTTTGATGTAGTCCTATTTATTTTTGCTTTTATTTCTCTTTCCTGAGGAGACATAGTAGAAATAAATACTGGTACAAGAAATGCCAGATTTACTGCCTGTGTTTTCTTTTAGGATATGATGGTTTTGAGTCTTACATTTAAGTCTAATCCATTTTCAGTTTATTCTTGTAAAACATATAAGAAAGTGATCTAGTTTCATTCTTTTTGCATTTATCTGTCCTGTTTTCCTAACATAATTTACTGAAGAAGAGACTGCCTTTACCCTATTGTACTATTGTTGTCTCCTTTGTCATGTATTAATTACTTATATAGGCATGGGTTTATGCCTGGGCTCTCTATTGTATTGATCTATGTGTGTCTGTTTTTATGCCAGTGTGATGCTGTTTTGATTACTATAGCCTTGTAGTATAGTTTGACATCAAGTAGTGTGATACCTCCAACTTTGTTCTTCTCAATATTGCTTTGGCTATTAGGGGTCTTCTGTGGTTCCATATAAATTTTTGGATTATTTGTTCTAGTTCTGTGAAAGTACAATGAAAATTATTGGTATTTTGATAAGAATTTCACTGAATCTATAGATTACTTTGGTAGTATGGGCATTTTAATGATGTTAATTCTTCATATCCATGAACACTGTATATGCTTCCATTTATTTGTATTTTCTATTTCATTCTTCAATGTCTTACAATTTTCTGAGCACAGGTCTTATACCTCCTTGATAAAATTTCTTCCTTGGTTTTGTTTTTAATGCAGTTGTAAATGGGATTGTTTTATTAATTTTTCTTTCTGATAGCTCATTATTGGTGTGTAAAAATGCAACCGGTTTCTGAATATTTATTTTGTATCCTGCTGTGTTACTGAAATCACTTATCAGTTCTAGTAATTTTTTGGTGCAATCTTCAGGATTCTGTCTATATACAGTACTATGTCATCTGCAAATGGCAGTTTTACTTCTTTTCCAATTTGGATGTCTTTTATTTCTCTTTTCTGATTGCTGTGGCTAGGACTTCTAATATTATGTTGAATAAAACTGATTAACATGGATATCCCTGTCTCGCTCCTGATCTTAAGAAAAACACTTTTAGCTTTTCTTTGTTGAATATGATGTTAGCTTTTGGTTTGTCATATATGGACTTTATTATTTTGAGATATGTGCCCCCTATTACTACTTCACTGATCATTGTTATCATAAATGGGTACACAATTTTTTCAAGTTGTTTTTCTGCATCCCTTGATATGACCATATATTTTTATCTTTAATTTTGTTTATGTGATGTATCACATCAATTGATTTGTGGATATTGTATCAACCTTACGTCTCAGGAATAAATCCTACTTGCTCATAGCATGTGATTTTTTTTAATGTATTGCTTAATTTGGTTTAATATTTTGTTGAGGATTTTTGCATCTATGTTCATCAGGGGTGTTGGCATATATACACGCACACACACACAATTTGTGATTGGTCTCATAAAGTGAGCTTGGCAGTCTTCCTCCTGAATTTTTTGGATGAGTTTGAGAAGAGTAGGTGTTACTTGTTTGAATGTTTAGTAAAGCAGTCTGGCCCCGGACTTTTGTTTGTTGGGAATTTTTTGATTACTTATATGATTTCATTGGTTGTAACTGGTCTGTTTAGATTTTCTGTTTCTTCTTTTATCAGTCTTGGAAGATTGTATGTTTTTAGGAATTAATCCATTTTCCAGATGTCCAGTTTGTTGGCATATAATTGGTTGTGGTATATTTTAAATAATTTTTTGTATTTCTCTGAAGTCAGTTTTTACTTTTCCTCTGTCATTTCTGTTTTATTTGGGACCTTTCGATGAGGCTGGTTAAAGGTTTATCAATCTTGGTTATCTTTTCAAAGAACCAGCTCTTGGTTTCATGTATTTTTTCTTTTCATGCATTATTTTTTTTTAGACTATTTCACTTACTTCCTCTCTAATCTCTATTATTTCTTTCCTCTTACTCACTTTGGGCTTTGTTTGCTGTTGTTTTCCCCCTAGTTTCTTTAGATATAAGGCTAGATTGTTTGAAATGTTTTTTGTTTGTTTGTTTATTAAGGTAGACCTGTATTATTGTGAATTTCCCTCTTAGTGCTTTCACTGTGTCCCATAGAATTTGGGTTGTGTTTTTATTTCCATTTGTCTCAAGGTATCTTTTTATTTCTTCCTGATCTCATTGTTTAGTAACCATGTGCTTTAGTCTAATAACCATGTTATTTAGTCTCCATGTGCTTGGGTGTTTTTCCATTTTTTCTTGTAATTAATTTCAAGTTGTATATCATTGTAGTCAGAGAAGAAGCATGGTGCAGTTTCAACCTTCTTAAATTTATTGAGACTTATTTTGTGGCCTCATATATGGTCTGTCCTGGGAAGTGTTCCTTGTGCACTTAAATATATATTCTTATGCTTTGGGATGAAATATTCTAAAAATATACATTAAATCAATCTGGTCCAATTTTTCAATTAAGGCCACTGTTTCCTTGTTGATTTTTCTGTCTGGAAGATATATCCATTAATGTCAATGGGTACTACTACTGTATTACTGTCTATGTCTCTCTTTATGTCCATCATTATTTGCTTTATATATTTGAGTGCTCCTCCTATGTTGTGTTCATAAATGTTTAAAAGGGTTATATCCTCTTGTTAGATTGATCCCTTTATATTATGCAATATTCTCCTTTGTCTCTTATTATAGCCTTTGTGTTTACTTTTTATTTTATTACTTTATTTATTTTTATTTAGTGAGAGGAGGGGAGGCAGAGACAGACTCCAGCATGCACCCTGACCAGGATCCACCCAGCAAGCCCACTAGAGGGCAATGCTCTGCCCATGTGGGGGCCTTGCTTCATTGCAACTGGAGCCATCTTTTAGCACCTGAGGTGGAGGCCATCAAGCCATCCTCAGCACCTGGGGCCAGCTCACTCTGATCCAGCCATGGCTGCAGGAGAGGAAGAGGGAGGGACATAGAGAGAGAAGCAAGAGGGGGACGGGCGGAGAAGTAGATGGGCGCTTCTCCTGTGTGCGCTGACCAGAAATTGAACCCAGGACATCCACACGCTGGGCCGATGCTTTACCCCTGAGCCAGCTAGCCAGGGCCAGAGCCTTTGTTCTTAAAGTCTATTTTGTCTACTATCTCTTTCTACCCCAGCTTTTCATTTGTTTCCATTCGCATGAAATATATATTTTCAACACTTTGATTCTGTGTGTGTCTTTTGAAGTAAATTGGGTTTCTTGTAGATAACATATTTGGGGTTGTTTTCTTATCCATTCAGCTACCCATGTGTCTTTTGATTGGAGCATTTAACCCATTTACATTTACAGTGATTATCGGTACGTAATATAGTTATATCCTTTTTATTATTCATAGTGGTATTTCCTTCTTCTTCTTAAAGAAGTCCCTTTAACATTTCTTATAATACTGATAATAAACTTGTTTAGCTTTTTCTTGTCTATCTTTATTTTCCCTTCAGTTTTAAATGATAGCCTTGCTGGGTAGAGTATTGTTGGTTATAAGTCCTTGCTTTTTATCACTGAGTATTTTTAGTACTAGGCCCTTCTGCCCTGAAAATTTTCTGTTAAAAAATCAGCTGACAGGGCCTGAGCTGTGGTGGTGCAGTGGATAAAGTATTGACCTGAAACACTGAGGTTGCCAGTTCAAAACCCTGGGTTTGCCCAGTCAAGGCACATATGGAGTTGATGTTTCCTGCTCCTCTCTCTCTCTCTCTCTCACTCTCTCTCTCCCCTCTCTAAAATGAATAAAGAAATAAAATCTTTTTAAAAATCAGCTGACAAACTTATGGGAGCTCTCATGTAGGTAACTGTCTTTGTCTTACTGCTTTTAAGATTCTCTCCTTGGCTTTAACCTTTGCCATTTTAATTATAATGTATCTTTGTGTAGGACTCTTTGAGTTCATCTTGTTTGGGACTCTCTGCACTTAGACCTCTGGGTTTTTCTCTTCACCAGGTTAGGGAAATTTTAGGTCATTATTTTTTCAAATAGGTTCTCAGTCCCTTGCTCTCTTCTCTTTTTTTGATACCTCTGTGATGCTGATGTTGTTACACTTGATGTTGTCCCAGAGGGCCCTTGAATTATACTCATTTTTTTTAAATTCTTTTTTTCCTTTTGCTGCTCTGATTGTTTTCTGCTACCTTGTCTTCCAAATTGCTGATTCGATCCTCTGCTTCTTTTAACCTGCTGCTAATTCCTTCTAGTGTAGTCTTCATTTCTGACTGGTTCATTTTTTTGTGGTTTCCTTTAAAAAATTTTTTTATGCTTGCTATCTCTTTGTTGAAGTTCTCACTACGTTCCTTGAGCATCCTTATAACCATTGTTTTGAACTCTAGCTGGTGGATTGTTGCCCCCATTTTAGTTAATTATTGTTTTTTGTTTTTGTTTTCTGGTGGGGGTTTTTTAGATTTGTTTTTTCAATTGGGACATATTTCTGTGTCACTCCCTTTCAGCTACCTCTCTGTGTTTGTTTCTACCTATTATGTAGATTTGCTATGTCTCCTAGTTTTGAGAGGGTGACCTTATATAGTAGGTATTGTGTAAGGCCCAGTGCTACAGTGTCACTGATCACCTGAGTTGGGCACTTTACAAGTGTACTTTGTGTGGGTATGTATACCCTTCTGTTGTAGTTGAGCCTTGATTGCTATTGGCATGTCACTGGGTGTGGTTGATCCTCAGGCAGGCTGGCTGGCTGGCTTGCTGTGACAGTTGACCACAACCACAATGTGCAAGCTCCTATGCAGGGGCTCACCCCAAAGTGGAATTTGATCTGGTGTCCCTCACCCTTTGTGTGTACCTCTTGTGGAGCTAATCTGGTAGTGGTCTGAAGCCAGATATGTTGGTTCTGGGCCCTTTAGGGGTAGACTGTGGTGCGGGTCAATGTCAGATGCTGCCAGTGACCTGTCTGGGGCTTCCTACAAAGCAATCCATAGTTGGTAGTTTCCTGTGCTGGGCCTTGGTGCAAGTGTAAGAGGCTAAGCTGGGAAATAAGGCCAGCTGCTCCCAGACCTGCTGCAACCTACTTGCTGCTGGCAGGGCTCAGCCATTGGGAGAGCCTCAGGCAGTATGCAAGTTGTGTGAGGGAAGATCTTGGGAGTCAAGGGTTGGGGCCAGTGATGTTTATCTGGTTAATACATATGCAAACTCAGCTCCAGTGCTGGATCTAAGACCACTCAACAAAGTCTCAGGGTACACTGAGACCAGCCACTGCCTGCCAGGGAGCCTGTTGACTTTTATGGTGGGAAGAAGTCTCAGGCAGTGAACAGGTTGGAGCTAGTAGAGTTTACCATGCTAATGCAGGTCAAAATTTGGCCATGTAGAGGAAACACAGGAAAGGTAGCACTTGTCTCTGTGTGAAGATGGCCCTTGCCTTTGTATCTCTGGCACCTCCCCCTTGCCCTGGCCCCCACCAACTGGACTGGAAGGCTTTGAGAGATTTTTTTTCTTAAGCTGTATCCCAATGCAGATCTGGGCTGTTTGCTGCCAACAGAGCCTCAGGCCTTGGGAGAGGTGGATAGGGTAGGACCTCAGAGTCCTCAGGGTGGAGCTAGTCAATTCACCAGGTTAATGCCCTGTGGAAGAAGGGCCCAAACCCGGAAAGGTGGTGCCTGTGGGCCCTGTAGGAGAACTCAGCACAGGGATAGCTAGTGACAGCTATTTCTCCAGCCTTCACCAGGAAGCCATACAACTCATGTCTCCCTTTATGACTCAGGAGCCCCCAGAGCCACTGTCCCTCTGCTGTATCCCAAGCTAAGTGCCTGTGAGCAAGAGTTTGTGTTGTCCCTTTAAGACAGTGGTCCCCAACCCCCAGGCCGTGGACCGGTATCGGTCCGCAGAAAAAGAATAAATAACTTACATTATTTCCATTTTATTTATATAAAGTCTGAACGATGTTTTATTTTTTTAAAATGATCAGATTCCCGCCTGACCAGGCGGTGGCGCAGTGGATAGAGTGGCTGACTGGGATGCAAAAGACCCAGGTTCGAGACTGAGGTCACCAGCTTGAGCGCAGGCTCATCTGGTTTGAACAAAAGCTCACCAGCTTGAGACCAAGGTTGCTGGCTCGAGCAAGGGGTCACTCGGTCTGCTGAAGGCCCAGGTCAAGGCACATATGAGAAAGCAATCAATGAACAACTAAAGTGTTGCAACCCGCAACAAAAAACTAATGATTGATGCTTGTCATCTCTCCGTTCCTGTCTGTCTGTCCCTGTCTATCCCTCTCTCTGTCTTGCAAAAAAAAAAAAAAATGACCAGATTCCCGCTGTTACATCCGTCTAAGACTCACTCTTAACGCTTGTCTCGGTCACGTGATACATTTATCCGTCCCACCCTAAAGGCCAGTCCATGAAAATATTTTCTGACATTAAACCGGTTCATGGCCCAAAAAAGGTTGGGGACCACTGCTTTGAGAGGATACCTGAGTTTCCAGCAGCCTTTCCCCTCACCCAGGCAGATGAAATCTCTGCTGATTTTCACTGCAGATGTTATGTGGGCTCCTCTTCCCAGTACTGCTGTTCTGGGCTGGGAAGCATGGTGTGGGGCTGAGTTCTCTTGCTCCTCAGAGGGAACCTCTGCAGCTGAGATAACCTCCCAATTCTCAACTGGTACACCTGGGTGCAGGACCAGCCAGTTCTGCATCTCTGCCCCTCCTACCAGTCTGGACCTAGCTTTTCTGTATATTCTTAGTTTTAGAACTATTGTTCAGCTAGTGTTCAGATGGTTATCTACATTGATTTTTTTATTTAGTTGCAGTTTTAATGTAATAATGGGAGGATGTGAGTGCTGTTTCCATCTGTCTTGACTAGAATCCCCTGGTATTTTATTTTAAATTATTTTCTATTTCAATAGAAATCAATTGCTTATAAATGATTTAGTCGTAATTTTGCTAACTAATTTTGCATAGAACCCCCAGATTCTGAGGCTGTGTTATGGGGGGATTGGTTTGGGGACAAGTTCTAGCTGTATTTCATTAAGCACGATACCTCTTAACCATCTGGTTTCCTTATCCAAATTCTCAGAACATTAGAAAAGCGTTCCATGTTCCTGCCAATGCTTGTGTGCTTCTCAGATCTCTGTCCCATTTGCCAAGGAGTTATTTCAAATCTCCTTAATTCTTTCTGTTCAGTTACCTATTGCTATGTGATAGACTACCTAAGAGTTAGTGATACAACACAGTTATTATTTTTTTATGCTCACAGATTTTGTGTATGTCAGGAATTCAAATGGGATATGTTGCTGTTCAGTGTCTGGGGCCTCAGCTGGGAAGACTCAGATGACTGCGAGAAGAGAAGTGAATATCTGGGAACTGGAACCCTCTGGAGGGTTCTTCACTCACATGCCTGATGCCTAGGCTGTGACTTGAAAGCTGAGCTCAGCTGGGATTGTTGACTAATCCACGAACATGTGGTCTCCATGTGGCTTGGGCTTCTTACATCAGGGTCATTGGGTTTCTAGAGTGGGTGTCTGGAGACCAGCATTCCAAGAAAATCAGGCAGGAGCTGCTTCGCCTTTTTTTTTTTTTTTTTTTTTACCTAATCTTGGCAGTTGTCCACTGTCATCTCCACTGCATTTTATTTTATAATGAATCTCTAAGGTTAGCCCAGAGTCAGAGGAATTATACTATCTCTTAGTGGAGTTGTGGCAAGGTCACTTGCAGAAGGGCAAGTGGTATGGGAGATAAACATATAGTAACCAGTTTGTAAAATATTCTTTTTTTTTTTTTTTCATTTTTCTGAAGCTGGAAACAGGGAGAGACAGTCAGACAGACTCCTGCATGCGCCGCCCGACCGGGATCCACCCGGCACGCCCACCATGGGGCGATGCTCTGCCCATCCTGGGCGTCGCCATGTTACGACCAGAGCCACTCTAGCGCCTGAGGCAGAGGCCACAGAGCCATCCCCAGCGCCCGGGCCATCTTTGCTCCAATGGAGCCTTGGCTGCGGGAGGGGAAGAGAGAGACAGAGAGGAAAGCGCGGCGGAGGGGTGGAGAAGCAAATGGGCGCTTCTCCTATGTGCCCTGGCCGGGAATCGAACCCGGGTCCTCCGCACGCTAGGCCGACGCTCTACCGCTGAGCCAACCGGCCAGGGCCTGTAAAATATTCTTACACTCTGTTGCCTGATCATCAGATTTTGCTACTTGAACATCCCAGTCACTTAAACATGACCCAAACCAACCTGTTCTTCACCCAACCTTTTCAACCCAGCCTTTACACAACAAGAAACCTGCGTTTTGTGTCTAAGTTAATGATACCTTTGTTACCCAGTTATGTAAGCCAGATCTCCTCTTCTTGCTAACATCTTCTTCACTCTCCCTAGGTAAATGAGAGTTGTCATTATTTGTCCTCCCAAATGTCCATGAAATTTACATTTACTCATTCCATAGCTTTGGTTCAAGCCATTAGATAAGGTACTTACTATTACTTACTGTAACATTCTATTTAACTCCTGTATTTTTATTTAATCCTTAACTATGTGAAACATGATTCTAAAGTCACATTATTGGATTTGAAAACGTAAACCTAGCAGAATATATATATCCACAGGAATGTTATTTTCAAAGTCATTCCTTACATTTATGCAATATTTTATAAATGTTTTGTTTAAAATTGCTTTCACATATATATTGTATAGTTGATCCAAGTCACTCTTCTTAAATGATCCAGTATCATCTTTGTAGTTTGGGTTACAAGCTTCTTAAGAGAATCAAATGAGAATTGTGTTCTCTTTTTCTACAGTGTTTGTACACACACACAAATTGAGATGGTTTACAGAAGTGCTGAAGTTAAGAGCTTTTGTAGTCATCTACCATTCTTCATAATGGGCTGCATGCCACTTGTGATTAATTGGTGAGAACCTGATTTTCTTTCTAGAGATTTTTCTTCTGTGAGGTTATTCATTTAAAAGAAGGGAGTGGGCAGGAAAGAACTGCAAACAATGAATTTCATAAATATTTTTAATATTGACAGCATTTATGATAATTGATGCATAACCTCCCATAATTACTGCTTTGAAGGAGATAACACTTGGGATATGTAAATTCTAATCTCCTAAAAACTATTCATTTGACTTTAAGGTCTTTCATTATATTACCAGTGTAGTTTGCATTGAGTAAATTCTGTTGCTGTGCAAACTACACTATGTATAATATAAAACAGTGATATCATGAGAGATAACTCATTCATTGTGCATAGATAATAGAATTAGTTGGATTCGTGTAAGTATTATTTTGAAGTTTATATTTGTACTGTCAGTGGGGGAAAATGAAGCTACTAAGTAAAAATAGTAAAAATAATGAGGGGGAATATTGAATGTACTTAGAAAATAGGGTATATAACTTACATATCAATTTTTAATCATTATATTCTGTTCATTAAACAAGTCCTTTGCCTTATAAACTGTATGGACTTAGTTCCAGTTACTTGATGTACTTTGAATAAAACTTGTGCTTCTTTCAAAATATTTTAAAGTCTCTACTTATGTTAATTCACAATGACCCATTTTTCTCAAATTTTAACCTTCCCTTCTGTGTATAATGTAGTGGTTGTTTTTCTAAGTGTTTTGTTTTGTTTTTTATTTAGAAAAGTAAATTTAATGTGGTGATATTGATTACTAAGACTACATAAGTTTCAGAGAAACATTTCTATAGTGTTTAAACTGTTGATTATGTTATATACCCATCACCCAAAGTCAAATTGTTTTCAGTCACCCTGTATCTGTCCCTCTTTACCCCCTTCTCCCACTCCCCTCCCCCATATCACCCTCTCTCTAGTAACCACTTCACTTTTATCTATGTCCATGAGTCTGTTTTATATCCCATCTATGTGTGAGATCATATAATTCTTAGCTTTTTCTGATTTACCTATTTCACTCAGTATAATGTTCTCAAGGTCCATCCATGTTGCCATAAATAACACTATGTCATCATTTCTTATGGCTGAGTAGTATTCCATTATATATATGTACCACATCTTCTTTATCCAGTCCTCTATCGAAGGACACTTTGGTTGTGTCCATGGCTTGGATACTGTGAACAATGCTGCATTGAACATGGGGGTGCATGGGTCTTTATATACCGATGTTTTTGAGTTTTGGGTGTAGATACCCAGTAGAGGGATTGCTGGGTCATATGGTAGTTCTATTCTTTTTTGAGGAACCATCATACTTTCTTCCATAATGGTTGTATTAATTTACATTCCCACCAGCAGTAAATGAGGGTTCCTTTTTCTCCACAGCCTCTCCAACACTTATTACCTGTCTTGTTGATAATAGCTAATCTAACAGGTGTGAGGTGGTATCTCATTGTAGTTTTGATTTCATTTCTCTAATAGCTAGTGAAGGTGAGCATCTTTTCATATATCCATCGACCATTTGTATTTCTTCCTGGGAGAAGTGTCTGTTCAGGTCTTCTCTCCATATTTTAATTGGATTGTTTGCTTTTTTGTTACTGAGCTTTGTGAGTTCTTGATGTATTTTGGATATTAACTCCTTTGGAGTTATTTGCAAATATCATCTCCCATTTTGTTGGCTACCTATTTTGTTTTCAGTTTCTTTTGCTGTGCAGAAGCTTTTTAGTTTGATATAGTCCCATCCATTAATTTTTGCCTTTATTTCCCTTGTCTTTGGGACCCCAAATAGTTCTGAGGGGATAAGGAGAATAAATGACTAGAGAGAATAATTTCTGAAAGAATTCCAATAATAAAGTTTTCTAAAGGGCTATGACAACACAGCTACAAAACCTAAATATCCCTAAACAAGCAAATCCAGCTTCCAATTTTTCTTCTTTCACTTCAAGACTGAATTGAAGTGATAAGATGGCTCTTCTTACCGCATCCAATATTGTGTGTTTGCATTTAGTATTTCTAGAGCAGTGTCAGAAAGATTGTGCTGTTTGTGGTTGTCTTTGTCATGATTCTGACTTAACAGAAAAGTGTTTTACAGTTAAACACTAATAGTGATATTTAGGGTGAATATGCTACTTCTTAATTTGAAGCTTTATTTTCTTCTTGAGATTTTTTTCTTTGATATTTGAGAATTAATTAGTTTACTTCTTAATTCTTTGATTGAAAGCCAACCTGAAGCACACTATTGCCAAGCCCTAATTTATTAAAATAGAGAGGCACTTTACCCAAAGACTGTATTACTACTGAACTTTTTTTTTTTTTTGTGACAGAGACAGAGAGAGGGACAGATAGGGACAGACAGGGAGGGAGAGAGATGAGAAACATTAATTCTTCGTTGTGGCACCTTAGTTGTTCATTGATTGCTTTCTCATATGTGCTTTAACCATGGGGCTACAGCAGACCGAGTGACCCCTTGCTCAAGCCAGTGACCTTGGGCTTAAGGTGGTGAGACTTGCTCAACCCAGATGAGCTCACTCTCAAGCCTGTGACCTCAGGGTTTCAAACCTGAGTCCTTCCTCTGCGTATCAGTCTGATGCTCTATCCACTGCGCCACCACCTGGTCAGGCTGAATATTCATTATATGTTGAGAAAAGTGAAAAGGAATTCTTTTTTAGCGTAGACTCAAATACTAGTCTGAGAAGGTACAACAAATGACTGAGGACAGAGGGACTGCAAAACCAGCTGTCTTCACCTTTTTTCTTTTAATCACTGTATATCAGTGATTCTTCAACTTATTTGTAGTATAGCAGAATCCCCTCAAAGCCTTCTTTAAACACAGACTGTAGGACTGACTCTACACGCAGGGTTTCTGATTCAGTAAGTCTGGTGTGGGGCCAGGTGATGCTGAAGCTGCTGGTCTAGGACTACACTTTAAGAACCATTGTTTTATAATAAGTTTTCCCTGAGGGTTGTAGAATGAATTTTTCAGTTCAAACTTCATCTGTTAAAAGAAGGTTGCTTAAATATGTAAAAAACCACTGTACAATGTATAGTGTGTAATACACTAATTAAAGACTAGAGAAACTAGTTTCTGGATCACTTCTTATGAGTTCTCAGACCTTAAAGCCATTATTTAATCTGGTCCATAGTTTACTCATCTGGAAAATGAGGAGTTGTTCTTTAAGGATACAATTAGGTAATATATGGGAAAGTGTCTTAAATGCTATATTGTTGCACATATATAAAATAATATTGCATATTCTGTAAAATTTTCAGCTTGTTTTAAAATACTGTGGTCTATAATATTGTTATTTCAGTATTTTGATACTTATTCTCTCTGTCTCTCCCCTCTCCCCTTGCCCTTTGTCCTTTTTGATAGTGTCTTTTGGTTTAAGTGGACTTGAATAGCTTTGAAAGGAAATAGATTAAAATGAATGTAGGCAGTCTTCTTGGTACTGTAAAAATATAAGCATTTTGTGGAACCATAAAAATAACCGTGCAAACTAAAAACATGCCAGCTATGTTAATAATCAGTGGGAAAAAATTATGATTGTTCTGTGACCTTTAAAGATATTGTCATATTAAAAACTCTTACTGTGGTATATAAGTATGTAGGGAAATGAAAAAAATAGAACCCATGTTTAATACACGCTAATTTAAAATATCAAAAACATAGAGAGTTAGTGTTTTATTTCTTTGTTACAAAAAGCTTAAACTAAGATCAGTTTGAATAGTGCTTGCCTTCTATAACTAACAGTGTGGGCATATGTAGATAAGTAGATAGATAGGTAGGTAGGTAGGTAGATAGATATAATAGATATACGTAAATAGGTATAAATAACATAGTACCATCTGAATTAACAAAGAAACATTTCATTCAATATAGCTTGTGTTGGGTATATTTTATTAGACTATTTAAATATGGACATATAAAAAATGGAATCATAGTCTGTAGGATCCTTTGAATCACAGTGTTTTAGAGCAAAGGCCAGCAAACCTGTAAAAGGGCTTTGCAGGCCAAGAGAAAAAATCAAGTATATTTATATACCAAGAGAAAACAAGTTTGCACACATTTTTAATTATGAAATTCAAAATAATAATAGAGTTTAAATTTTGTAATCCTGGTCTGCCAATGAGAAGAATGGATTTTTGGGAGGCTTATCTATAACATTACTTTTCATTGGGCTTCAAAGTTAGCATTCCCTCTCATCAAATTTATTGGAAATATTCATCTGTAAGAACTATTAAACTCTTGGGCTATACCAGGGGTCCCCAAACTACGGCCTGGGGCCGTATGCAGCCCCCTGAGGCCATTTATCCGGCCCCCACCGCACTTCCGGAAGGGGCACCTCTTTCATTGGTGGTCAGTGAGAGGAGCACATTGACCATCTCATTAGCTAAAAGCAGGCCCATAGTTCCCATTGAAATACTGGTCAATTTGTTGATTTAAATTTACTTGTTCTTTATTTTAAATATTGTATTTGTTCCCGTTTTGTTTTTTTACTTTAAAATAAGATATGTGCAGTGTGCATAGAGATTTGTTCATAGTTTTTTTTTTATAGTCCGGCCCTCTAACAGTCTGAGGGACAGTGAACTAGCTGGCCCCCTGTGTAAAAAGTTTGGGGACCCCTGGGCTATACCAAAACTATTGGTGGATTGGCTTTGGCATGAGTCATAGTTGTTGACCCATATTTTAAAATATAGTCATACCTCTTTTTATTATGCTTCACAGTTGTTATTTTATTTCTTTTCTTTTTTTTTTACACATTGAAGGATAGACCCTCCACCAGAAAAAAGATTTTGAGTTGCTTTGTTGAGATTACTCATTTTGTTGTTATATTCACTTTGTTGTGATACTTGCTTTGTTGTTGGTGGTGGTATTCTGGAACCAAACCTATTGGGTTGGCAAGAAAGTATTTAAGGTTACCATACATAGAGAATGTTGTAATTGTTTTGAAGGACTTCTGTCAGTGTTATAGTTTTTTCCTTTTGACATTTAATATCAGTCACATTTAGGTTACTTTAGAAGCAAGTTATGCGTAATTTTGCTTGTAGCTGTTAGTTTAGGGTCAATTTTAACATGGAGTGCAAAAACGAACATTTTTGACATATTTTACTTTTTTATTTCCATAAAGGAAAGAAAGCTGCTGAGGCTCACAGAAAGATAGGTGAAGTTTATGATATTGACTGAATAACAGAACGCACGTGTCAGAATTGGTTTAAAAAATTCTGTTCTGGAGATTTTTCACTCAAAGATGACCAATGTTCTGGTCAACCTATTGAAGTTGATGATGACCAAATCAAAGCCATAATTGAAGAGAATCGTCATATAACAGAGATTGCAGAGAGGTTAAATGTATCACACAAAACAATTGAAAATCACTTAAAATGTCTTGGACTCGCTAAGAAGCTAGATATTTGGGTTCCGCATGAATTGAAAGAGATTCACTTAACAAATCAATATTTGCAATATGCATCTCTCGCGCAATGAAACTGACCCTTTTTTGAAAAGAATCATCACTGGTGATGAAAAATGGGTCATCTACAGTAACATCATTAGAAAACGATCGTGGTCCAAGTGTGATGAACCTGCACAAACCACATCTAAAGCTAAATTGCATCAAAAAAAGGTCATGCCATCAATTTGGTGGGACTACAAAGGTGTTGTGTATTTTGAGCTGCTTCCAAGAAACCAGCTGATCAATTCAGATGTTTACTGTCAACAACTAATGAAACTGGATGAAGCAATCAAAGAAAAATGGCCAAAATTGGCAAATCACCAAGGAATTGTGTTCCACCATAATACAAAGCCTCACATATCTTTAGTAACTCATGGGAAATTACTGGAGCTTGGTTGGGAAGTGATGTCACATCCCCCCTCCAGCCCTGACCCGGCCCCATCTGATTACCATTTATTTCGAAGATTGCAAAACTCTTTGAATGGTAAAACTTTCACAAATGATGATGATCTTAAATCACACTTGGTTCAGTTTTTTGCTGATAAGGACAAAAATGTCTATGAGTGCAGAATCATGAAGCTGCAAGAATGATGGCAAAAGGTCATTGAACAAAATGGAAAATATATAATTGATTAAAGTTTATTCTTTGCATAAAAAATGAGTTTTATTTCATACTACAAAACCGAAATTACTTTCTTGCCAGCCCAATATAATATCTGAGTATGTAGTACAAGGGACTTTTGTAATTATCTGGTTTAGTGAAGTGAGGGTTGTTTTCAGAGTCTCAAGTTATTTAGTGACAAGTGGTGTGAAATCAGTGCTCTTTAAAATGTTATACTACCTATAATATCTTTAGTTAATATATTATTTACTTAACCAGAATACACTATTCTCTTTATTAATGGAAATTCACTTATACAGACATTGCCACCTTCCCCCTTCTCCAGTGTCACATCTCTTTTCTACCTTACCTGATTTTTAGAAATAGCTCAGCTTTTTAAGTAATAATGATAATATTTTAAAATAAAAAAGATACTGTTTTAAAAATTTCTGTGAAGATTTGAGACATAATAAATACACAATTTGTCCTTCATTTTCACTGTATTTTTTCTTACTGATTTTGAAAGAGAAATGTCAATCTCTTGTTCCACTTATGCATTCATTGATTCTTGCATGTGCTCTGACCGGGGATTGAACCCACAACCTTGCACATAAGGACTATGCTCTAACCAAATGAGCTACCCAGCCAGGGAGTACTGTATCTTTAAAAGTTATTTGAATTGCGTGCATTGGTGAACTGCACAAGTTTAGTAACCATACGTAGATCTTTTGTTAAGTAGTATTGAACTTTTATTTAAAACTTTTATTTTTTTATTTTATTAAGTATATGTGAACTTTTATTAAGTAGTATTTTATAACAGGAAACAGATGGCTGTCAGAGGGAAGGGGGGAGACGGAACTGTATCAAAGAAGGTGAAGGGATTAACCAAAAAACAAATATATGTAACACATACGCAGACTACAGGGTAGTAATGGCCAGAGGGGAAGGGGAATGGAAGCAGGGGTAGGGGGGCAAAAGAGGGAAATGGGGGTGGAAAGAGCCTTTTTATGAGGTATGGGGGGAGCACAATGCCATGTATAGCAGATAGTATATTGGGTATGATGCTTGAAACCATGTCAACACAATAAATTTAAAAAATAAAAATTTAGTGTTTTAAATACCTGGTCCATGGAAGGAACTCAATATTATAGTTATTAATAGTTATTATTAAGTTTATAGACTAGTTGTTTATAATACCCATATATAACACATTTTTCTCAATATTCTGGATATACCTGTGTAGTAGAGTAGTTAAAAAACCAGATTCTAGAATTCAAGTATCTAGTTTTGAAACCTGGTGAAACCTGATTAGCCACACACTCAAGCGAGACAGCTCTTGAGCAAGTTATTTAACCTTACTGTGCCTCTATTTCCTAATCTTTAAAATGAAGATATGATAGTACAGACTACAAAGGGTTGTTTTAAAGCTTAATATGTTAGTACATGTAAAATGAAAGTGTTTGGCACATAGTACATTCTGAACACCTTTTAGCTGCAGTAATGCTAATTATTAATGTTATATTTGAATGCTTTTCTTCCACGTTTTTTTTTTTTTTTTTTTATAAATTAATGTTAATGGGATGACAATAATTCAGGGTACATATATTCAAAGAAAACATGTCTAGGTTATCTTGTCATTAAATTATGTTGCATACCCCTCGCCCAGAGTCAGATTGTCCTCCGTCACCCTCTATTTAGTTTTCTCTGTGCCCCTCCCCCTAAATCTCTCCCTCTCTCCCTCCTGCGTCCTCCCTCCCCCCACCCCTGGTAACCACCACACTCTTGTCCATGTCTCTTAGTCTCGTTTTTATGTTCCACCAATGTATGGAATCACGTAGTTCTTGTTTTTTTCTGATTTACTTATTTCACTCCGTATAATGTTATCAAGATCCCACCATTTTGCTATAAATGATCTAATGTCATCATTTCTTATGGCTGAGTAGTATTCCATAGTGTATATGTGCCACATCTTCTTTATCCAATCTTCTATTGAAGGGCTTTTTGGTTGTTTCCATGTCTTGGCCACTGTGAACAGTGCTGCTATGAACATGGGGCTACATGTGCTTTACGTATCAATGATTCTGAGGTTTTGGGGTATATACCCAGTAGAGGGATTGCTGGGTCATAAGGTAGTTCTATTTGCAGTTTTTTGAGGAACCACCATACTTTCCTCCATAGTGGTTGTACTACTTTACATTCCCACCAACAGTGTATGAGGGTTCCTTTTTCTCCACAGCCTCTCCAACATTTGTTATTACCCGTCTTGTTTATAATAGCTAATCTAACAGGGGTGAGGTGGTATCTCATTGTAGTTTTGATTTGCATTTCTCTAATAACTAATGAAGCTGAGCATCTTTTCATATATCTATTGGTCATTTGTATTTCTTCCTGGGAGAAGTGTCTATTCATATCCTCTTCCCATTTTTTTATTGGATTGTTTGTTTGTTTGTTGTTGAGTTTTATGAGTTCTTTGTAAATTTTGGATATTAGGCCCTTATCTGAGCTGTCGTTTGAAAATATCAGTTCCCATTTAGTTGGCTGTCTGTTTATTTTGATATCAGTTTCTCTTGCTGAGCAAAAACTTTTAATTCTGATGTAGTCCCATTCATTTATCTTTGCCTTCACTTCTCTTGCCATTGGAGTCAAGTTCATAAAATGTTCTTTAAAACCCAGATCCATGAGTTTAGTACCTATGTCTTCTTCTATGTACTTTATTGTTTCAGATCTTATATTTAGGTCTTTGATCCATTTTGAATTAATTTTAGTACACGGGGACAGGCTGTAGTCGAGTTTCATTCTTTTGCATGTGGCTTTCCAGTTTTTCCAACACCATTTGTTGAAGAGGCTTTCTTTTCTCCATTGTGTGTTGTTGGCCCCTTTATCAAAGATTATTTGACCATATATATGTGGTTTTATTTCTGGGCTTTCTATTCTGTTCCATTGGTCTGAGTGTCTATTTTTCTGCCAATACCATGCAGTTTTGATTATTGTGGCCCTATAATATAGTTTAAAGTCAGGTATTGTAATGCTTCATTCTTTTTCTTTAGGATTGCTTTGGCTATTCGGGGTTTTTTATAGTTCCATATAAATCTGATGATTTTTTGTTCCATTTCTTTAAAAAATGTCATAGGAATTTTGATGGGAATTGCATTAAATTTACATATTACTTTGGGTAATATGGCCATTTTAATTATATTTATTCTTCCTATCCAAGAACAAGGAATATTTTTCCATCTCATTGTGTCTTTTTCTATTTCTCTTAGCAATGCCTTGTAGTTTTCTTTATATAGGTCCTTTACATTCTTTGTTATGTTTATTCCTAGGTATTTTATTTTTTTTGTTGCAAACGTGAAGGGGATTATTTTTTTGAGTTCGTTTTCTAATATTTCATTGTTGGCATATAGAAAGGCTATGGACTTCTGTATGTTAATTTTGTATCCTGTGACCTTACTGTATTGGTTTATTGTTTCTAGTAATCTTTTTGTGGAGTCCTTTGGGTTTTCGATGTATAGGATCATATCATCAGCAAAAAGTGATACCTTTACTTCTTCTTTTCCGATATGGATGCCTTTTATTTCTTTGTCTTGTCTGATTGCTCTGGCCAGAACTTCTAGCACCACGTTAAATAAGAGTGGAGAGAGTGGACACCCCTGTCGTGTTCCTGATTTAAGGTGGAAAGTCCTCAGTTTTACGCCATTTAATATGATGTTGGCTGATGGTTTATCATATAATATGGCCTTTATTATGTTGAGATATTTTCCTTCTATACCCATTTTGTTGAGAGTCTTAAACATAAAATTGTGTTGTATTTTATCGAAAGCCTTTTCTGCATCTATTGATAAGATCATGTGGTTTTTGTTCTTTGTTTTGTTGATATGGTGTATTACGTTAACTGTTTTACGTATGTTGAACCATCCTTGAGATTCTGGGATGAATCCCACTTGATCATGATGTATTATTTTTTTAATATGTTGTTGTATTCGATTTGCCAGTATTTTGTTTAGTATTTTAGCATCTGTATTCATTAGAGATATTGGTCTGTAGTTTTCTTTTTTTGTGCCATCCTTGCCAGGTTTTGGTATGAGGGTTATGTTGGCCTCATAAAATGTGTTTGGAAGTATTGCTTCTTCTTCAATTTTTTGGAAGACTTTGAGTAGAATAGGAACCAAGTCTTCTTTGAATGTTTGATAGAATTCACTAGTATAACCATCTGGACCTGGACTTTTTTTGGGGGGGAGGTTTTTAATAGTTTTTTCTATTTCCTCCCTGCTGATTGGTCTGTTTAGGCTTTCTGCTTCTTCATGACTCAGTTTAGGAAGGTTGTATTGTTCTAGGAATTTATCCATTTCTTCTAGATTGTTGTATTTGGAGGCATATAGTTTTTCATAGTATTCTACAATAATTCTTTGTATATCTATGATGTCTGTGGTGATCTCTCCTCTTTCATTTTGGATTTTATTTATTTGAGTCCTGTGTCTTTTTTCCTTGGTGAGTCTTGCCAAGGGTTTGTCGATTTTGTTGATCTTTTCAAAGAACCAGCTCCTTGTTTTATTGATTTTTTCTATAGTTTTTCTGTTCTCTATTTCGTTTATTTCTGCTCTGATTTTTATTATCTCCTTTCTTCGGCTGGTTTTGGGTTGTCTTTGTTCTTCTTTTTCTAGTTCCTTAAGGTGTGAAGTTAAGTGGTTTACTTCGGCTCTCTTTCTTCCACGTTTCAAACAGATTTAATTAATTAACCAGATTCTGAAACCTATCATTTAAATTTAAGGCTCTTCTATTATATGTACAGTTTATCTACCTTATTTCTTATAAACAGTGAGGAGAAAATTTCTCATTAAATTGGACATATGTATTTTACAGTGTCTTGTATAATCATGAGTACAAAAATTGGTTAAATGTCAGTACATTTGTACATGGTCAGGAAGTTATAATTTTGGCCTGATAATCGCCTTGAGATGGTCACAGGAGTGGTGCATTGAAATGCTTTTTCCCCTTCCCTGTGCCTTATATTTTGTGACTTGAGTGTAGCATACATAATATTCTGTTCTTAATATTACTTCTTCTGGTTAATGTAAATAGTTCCTTGATTTAAAAAAAACTACTTTGAGAAAAGGAAATGCTTTGAGAATTAGTACTCAGCAGTTATACCTACTCTTTTTGCTGTTAATCTGTATTCTCGTTTTATAAAATTATTTGTGTAAATTAATACTTTTTGCTGCAATAGAATTTTAATATTTAATTGCTTTTGGATTCATAGGTTTACTAATTTGTTATAGAAATTAAAAATTAGTTTATGTAACCTATAACCAAATTACTTAATGATCTTTCTGTTGTCAAGTTTTCTAATGTATGTATTTCCCTCCACAGAGGAAATAAAAGTGGAAACTGAAAAACAAAGGTTAGTAGGATTTCTTTTCTTTAGTAAAAATAATTTTCAAACTTGTCAGTTTTGGCCAAAATAATAGTCATCTTTATTTTTATTTTTGTGTGGCAAATTCATGTGATTTTTGAAATAAAATCAATTTTAAAAATGATTTTTAAGAAATGTAATTGTAAGCATACTTATAAATATAAAAAGATTTCATAAATATATAAGGGAATTTTCTTAAATAAAATTAGATATGATCTAAAGTCTTTGCATAGACTTTAATTCATGTTTTAAAAGATTACTAAATATTTAATAATGTAAATACTTAAAGTAAATAATTAATATCTTTATTTTCTTGCATTTAATCATAGCTCTGGTCACTGGCTTTTTTTTTAAGATTTTCTTTATTCATTTTACAGAGAGAGGAGAGGTGGGGGAATGAGAAGTATCTACTCATAGTCGCTTTGCTTTAGTTGCTCATTAATTGCTTGTTGTACATGCCGTGACCAGGCAAGCCTCGGGTTTCGAACCGGCAGCCTCAGCATTTCAGGTTGACATTTTATCCACTGCACCACCACAGATCAGGTTCTGGTCACTAGCTTAGGGTCTGTAGCCAAGCAGTTAACTTCTGGGCTTGATTTCCTCATGAAATAATAAGGAAAGATGGAGACTGGTTTAACAAGGCTCCTTTTAGAACTGAAATTTTGTATATATGTTTATCATCAATGTGGTAAATGGGACATTCTAATCACTCTTCTTTTTCCTTTAGTCCTCCTCATGGAGAAGCAAAAGCTGGATCAAGCACCCTTCCACCAGTGAAATCAAAAACAAATTTTATCGAAGCAGACAAGTACTTCTTACCCTTTGAATTGGCCTGCCAGTCCAAATGTCCCCGCATAGTTAGTACATCTCTAGATTGTTTACAGGTATGTATAAGATGGCTTTAGCTAAAAACCATCTAATTGGAATGTGTTTCTAAACATTACTCACAATCGATGATTCACACATTTTTCATGATAGCCTTTACTATTTTTGATAAGAAACCAAATTGTTGCTTATATTCAAAATACAATAATAGTTTAAAAATCTTTTTAGTTTAAAGGTAACAAAAATCATTAGCTTAGTTAATCACAAAATCTTTACTAAGGTTATCAATAATGAAAGTGTTGATTTGGTCTGTTTTTTCATCTGTGAAATACAAGAACCATACTTTTAATCTGCTGCTGCTGTTACATACTCACTGTTTTTTCAACCGCCAGTCCACAGGTAGGTCTGCCAGAAATTTTACACCTGTATGTGCAAGAGTTAATCACTCTGATGTTGTATGGAGATTATAGACCCATGATCTTGGTTGAATTTGCTTATATTCAGGGTGATTTCTGCCTAGCGGTCACCGAGATAATTCTCCTATTTTTACTGGTCCCCAAGTATAAAAACATTGAAAACCACTGACATACATCATTATTTGCAAATGATTTTTCTAAATGCCTGCTATTTTATATAAATTGACAGCTTAGTATTTATATTCACTGTTGGACTTTAGCTCTGACTTTAATTTATGTTAGAAAATTTTCTCAAATGTTTTATTCTGTTTACTTGCTAGGATTCCCTTACATACTTGTAAGACATACCTCCAAATAGAGCAGTCCTACTCTTTTCAAGTGTTTTTACTGTTGGTGGGTTATGCCTATTTAACCTTTTGGTGATTAGGAAGAGACAGTATCCTTTTCATTTGTTCTTAAGGTAGGTTAAGGATAAGGTTGATTTGTGACCTTCCAGGGTTGCCCTGGTATTAATGAACAAGTCTGTGATTTATTGCAGCCAGTGTATGGAAATTCGGTTTTCTGTATTTTCACAGATTTAATTTGGAAAGAGATTTGGGGTCATTTAAATGAGTGAAGATAGCTTTCATAAAAAAAGTATCAATAATTTTTAGGTAGGAAGTGGTAAGCTATTCTAATTCATCAGAGACAAGTTCTAAGGCTTGGCTTTCTCAAAGTGTCGCCTGATGGTTTTGTTGTAGTTATTGTTCTGTTTTTGTGGTTATTACAGCATAAATAATTTCATGTTTATAGCTAATAAAGGTTTCTTCATGAAAAGTTGATAAGAGTGTTGGCTTTGATTATATTTTAATGTTTTTATGTACAAATTTTAATATATATTCAACTTTATATTGTAATTTTAATGTATATTTTATTAGTTTACATATTAGTTTAATTAGAATCTTTATTTTCTTTCTTCATTTCAGAAACTTATTGCTTATGGGCACTTGACTGGCAATGCTCCAGATAGTACAACACCGGGCAAGAAGTTAATTGATAGAATTATTGAAACAATTTGTGGCTGTTTCCAAGGTCCTCAAACAGACGAAGGAGTTCAGTTGCAAATAATAAAGGTAAATAATTACATAAATTGTGACTTTGTTATTTTTTATCTATATTTTAAAAAAGGCTTTTACCTTGGAAAGTATTTGGAGAGGTCATTTTATGTGCTTTTCAGCTATTATAGAGGTCATTTGGGTGCTTTTTAAAGACTCCATATCACAGGATTTTGTTCTTGAAAGCTGAGAGTTAGCAAAGATTTTGAAATCTTTTGTTTTGAAGGTCTCAATTTAGGCTTGGACACCAGAGTCCTCCAGACTGTTTCAGTTTCTGACCTGTTTCCCATACTTATTGTATCTCTTGAGCCTTAGGGTACCATGGGAAGGTCCTCATGACCCCTGTAGTTTCTTCTATACTGCCAGACTCCTTGTAGTCTACCCTATACCCATGCCTCACTGTGTGGACTCCTTATGTACCAGCTTTCCTGATTTCCTTGCACCTATCCATCTGCTGAACCTGCTCAGCTAAACTCTGTCCTGGGTTTGTGCTGTTTTCCTGGATATTGATTAAACACCTTTAAAGATAATCACTGCTTTTAGTCTGTTATAAACATTTGTGGGGGTTTTTTTCTTTTTAAATTTTTTTTTAGCAAGAAAGAAACAGACAGACAGGAAGGGAGAGGGATAAAAAACATCAATTCTTTGTTGTAGCACCTTAGTTGTTCATTGGTTGCTTTTTCATCTGTGTCTTGACCTGAGGGGACTCCACCTGAGCCAGTGACCCCTTGCTCAAACCAGTGACCTTGGGCTTTAAGCCAATGACCTTTGGGCTCAAGCCAGCAACCATGGGGTCATGGCTATGATCCCATGCTCAAGCTGGTGAACCCACGCTCAAGCCGGAGACCTTGGGGTTTCGGACCTTGGTCATTAGCATCCCAGGCCAATGCTCTATTCACTGCGCCACCACCTGGTAGGCTAAACATTGCATTCTTAATGTTACCGCTAATGGTAATGGTGGTATGTTTATATACCAGTAAAATTTTTTTGTGCTAATAGTACTTTTGAAGTTGTTTACATGTGCAAATGTTTCTTTATGTGTGAATATAGTCCCTTCTGAGTCCTGTCAGTTTCATAACTATTTACTTCACAAGTTATATATTTTTGTTATAAAAAGCTGTCCCAATTTGTTTGGCCTATCATGTGCAATTTTATGTCAGTCATAACTTATCTAGCATACACTCAGCGCTGCTTCTGTATAGCATTGTATAGCATAAAAGGACAGAAGAATGAGTTCTTGCTTTTGAGAAATAGTATGTAAATTGATATAAGAAAATTCGCTTAAAATATTCACTTTATTGGAAAATTCACTTTAGGATCGTCTTAAATGCTTTATTTTAAAACATTTGTAAACATCTTCAACAAATAACAACACATTTATTGAGTTCAGTCTATAAGAAAGATCTCAAAAATAAATTGGACGTGAGCAAGATACAATGTGTGTATCCTCCAAAGTTGACAGCCTAATTCAGTAGCTATATGGTGTGAAGCATATCTGTGCTCTACACTGACAGTTTTAATGTGCGTTTTAATAAACTATATGATTTGACTTTGGGTGCTGTGTATACAACATAATCAACAGTTCAAATGCTATAGAAATGTTTACCTGAAACCTTTATACTTTTATTGATTGATGTCACCCTGATAAAGTTAATTTTCAAAATAAAATTTAAAAAATAGAAATTAATTATATAAAAGTGAAACTTGGGTTGAAACAAATGACTTTGAAGGATTTTCTAGTGTTCTGGGCTTGGGAAGATTATGTGGGAACTATTTATTGCCAGGTGAGGAAAACAAAATATTTTAACAGTTGATGATTCATTCAAGACAAGTAGAAATTTTGTAGGTTTATACTGAAAATTCCTGAAAATGGTAATAATGGCTGAAAGCTTTAATTTTAATATAAAAATACATTTTCTGTGCTCTAACTCAGATGCAGAAAATTGCTTTAACTTTGTCCTTTTTTTTAAGGCTTTACTTACTGCAGTAACATCTCAACACATAGAAATTCATGAAGGAACTGTACTGCAAGCTGTGAGGACATGTTACAATATCTATCTAGCAAGCAAAAACCTCATCAATCAGACAACAGCCAAAGCTACTCTTACTCAGATGCTAAATGTTATCTTTGCCCGCATGGAAAACCAAGCAGTAAGTATTAAAAAGAGAGAGATTGTGTGAAACACCACAGGCATCAAATATAGAGAAGAGTTTATAGATATAATGAAATCTTTTGTGTCTGTAGAAAAGAATGACTTTCATTTACAGTCCTACTTGCTGGAGATCTGTGGTATTATTTTGTTTTGTTTTGAGGTTTACTGACTTGACTTTGGATAAAAATATGTTTTTAATCGTTCACAAATAAAATTTGAGTGATATTGATTGCCATCATTTTCATGGAACTGTTTATGAATTGATATTTTTATTGCACTCATGCTTACCTAATTTGATTTATTCTGGTATAAAATTCATTGAGCCTTTAAAAAATAAAATATGTATCTATATTAATGAAATATATATAAATATTTTGGGGGTAAGAGATCAGCAGCTAGAGAATTATTTTTTAAAACTATCTAGGAATCCATAATTAAAAACAAAATTTTAGCTGGTTTTGAACTGATTTTGAACTTATAGAAAGTTGCTAAAATATTATAAAGAGATCCCCTTTAATCTGCTTTCTTAATGCCACCTACACAATCATAATCATTTTGCAATGATCAGAAGCAGGAATTAACATTGATATAATACTATCAAGTCAATTACAGATCTAACTTGAATTTCACCAATTTTCCCATTAATGTCCCCCTTTTTTTTTCCTCTTTCAACATCTGATGCTGGATTCCATCTTGCATTTAATATCCATTGAGTTGTGAGTCTTCTCCAGCTGTTAACAATTTCTCAGCCTTACCATTCATCACCTTGATGCAAAATAACCAGTTATTTTGTTGAATGTCTGGTCATTTGTCTGATATTTTCTCATGATTAGAATGATGTTGTCCTTTTTTCACCAGAATACCTCTGAAGCAATGTTGTGTTCTTTTCAGTGCATCATGTCAGTAATGTATGATGTTGATATGTCTTATAACTGGTAATATTAATCTTGATTACTTGGTTATGGTGATATCTGCCAGGTTCTTCTACTATAATGTTACTACTTATTCTTTTGCAGTTAATAAGTATCTTGGGAAAGATACTTTAAATCTATGCATATACCCTGTGTTCTTCTTACACGCCCCATCCTAATTTAAGTATCCATGAATGGATCTTCTTGGCAACAGATATCACTGTGGTGTTTCACTAATGGTGATTTTCTGTTTCTCTTTCCTGTATTTATTAATCATGATTATTTTCCTTTTCTGTTTATTTAGTGTTTTATTTATATCAGTCTATAGTCATGTGTGTTTATTTTATTCTATTCTACTGGTTATAATCAAATACTATCAGTATTAATTTTGTTACTTAAATTATTCCAACTTTGGACTGTGTCCTTTTGACATATTCCCTTTTTTTTGAGCATCTTCTTTTTGGAATCTCAAGATATTGCAGGCTTATTTTGAATTTTCTCTGCTTCAACTGTGGAGTCAACTACTTCAGCAGGTAGCCCTGGCTTCTCTAATTGGAGAATAGTGATTAGAAACCGAAATCTGAGTGTTAGGTTTGTTCATTACCAGTGAGGTGTTATTGCTTCTAGACCCTTTCAGCAGATAAAGCTAGGAAATAGATATCTGTGTACTCACCTTATCTCCGTACTCCCTACTCCTCACGTACCTGTATGTGACTTTCTATCTGTATATATTAAAGACTGTGTTTATACTGATAGTTCTGGTTCCAGTCCAACTCTACAGGGTTTATTTCAGCCTTTTGTTTATTTGTAACTTCTATCTAAACAATGAGAAATATGGTTTTCATTTTCTATGATATATTGTTTCTTCAACTCTGTTTTACACACAAAATAGTTTTAGAATTGCTAACCCTGTGAGAAACAAATTTACTAAATAGATTACAACATTTTATATGTAGTTCTTTTAGTCTTTAGCCTTATGGTACCCACTCAAAACATTGTTTCCAAAGTTATTTAGGTTAGTTCTCCACACTCTTCAATGGGATAATGTTGTTCCTTTATAATAAAATTAAGTTCACTTTTTAATGCCTGTTTTCCGTTTCAGTCCCTCTCACATCTTTGTTTTAATTGGGTATTTATTTTTTGAGTATGGTAAACATTACTGTAATTTAAGATTCAGAGCTACATAAAAGGTATACTCAGAGAAGTACCACTTCCTCCTCCTTCCTACCACATTATTCCTCTTTCCATCCTCTTCCCACACCTTGCATGTAACCAGTCTCTTTTGTTTCTAGTTTTTCTTGCCTGCTTTTCTTTAGCACAGATAAGCATATATATGTGTAGTTTCATTTTTTACTTTTTTTACACAAAAGGTAGCATACTGTATTAGTTATGTTTTTTGCATAACACATTACCCAGCTGGATGCTGGGTGATTGTGGCTTGGCTTCATATGAACTTGCAGTTGAATGAGTGTATCACATTGTTAATTGGGGCTTCAGTCATTTAAAGGCTCTATTGGGCTAAAGAATAACACTTCCAAGCTCACTCAATTGGCTGTTGGTGAAAGGCCTCTCTTCTTCACTGTCTACTGGCCAAAATGACCTGAGTTTATTAACCTATCGGTCTCATAGGGCTGTTCAAAACATGGCAGCTGTCTTCCCCCAGGGTGAAGAGGATCAGAGCGAGCAATAAGACAGAGCTGCAGTATCTACCTGTGGTCACCCAGACCATCCCTGGTATAGTATGGCAGGAGACCCTACCAGGAAGTGAATTGTTGGCCGTCTGAAGGCTGGCTATCATACATGCAGTAGATACTCTTTTGTGCTTTGCTCTTTTCACTTGGCAGTGTGTCTTGGAAAGCATTCCATGTTAGTCCTTAGAGATCTTACTAATTTTTTTTTACAGATGCATAATACTCTAGGACATACTATTCTGTTGACTCTTATTTATTAACACTGAAATTATTTCTATTTTGCACCTATAAGTAATAGTTCTGTTGCTTTTCTAAAGAAGTGAATAACAATGTTACCATTTTTTAATGGCACAAATATGTTTTATTTGACTTTTTCAACAAGTTTTTATTATATTGCTTATATGTTCCAGGCCTCATTTACACAGTGGCGAACAAAACCAACTTGTCCACTGCCTTTAAAAATCTTCCAAAATGTGGGACATAGATGGGGAAGATGAACCTTAAACTAATTATCATACAAATGAATATGTAACTGAATTATGATAAAGGCTTTGAACATATTTCATGTCACAAAGGATACTTAGTTCTTTCCTGTGGATAGTCATAGAAAAGTACAAGAGGGAAGGGAGAGAAAATTAAAGGGTGGGCAGGCTAATTTAAATTTCACATTTACTAAAATTCTAAGCCAGATGCCAATTAACTTATATTTACTACTGATATCCTTTCCCCTGCTCCCTCCAATAAAAGTGTTTATGAGCCTGGCCTGTGGTGGCACAGTGGATAAAGTGTCGACCTGGAAATGCTGAGGTCGCCGGTTAGAAACCCTGGGTTTGCCTGGTCAAGGCACATATGGGAGTTGATGCTTCCAGCTCTTCCCCCCCCTTCTCTCTCTCTCTGTCTCTCCTCTCTCTCTCCCTGTCCTCTCTAAAATGAATAAATAAAAAAATTAAAAAGTGTTTATGAAATGTAAAGTTTTAAAATTTTAATGAAGAGGCCCTGGCTGGTTGGCTCAGTGGTAGAGCGTCGGCCTGGCGTGCAGAAGTCCCGGGTTCGACTCCCGGCCAGGGCACACAGGAGAAATGCCCATCTGCTTCTCCACCCCTCCCCCTCTTTTTCCTCTCTGTCTCTCTCTTCCCCTCCCGCAGCAAGGCTCCATTGGAGCAAAGATGGCCCGGGCGCTGGGGATGGCTCCTTGGCTTCTGCCCCAGGCGCTAGAGTGGCTCTGGTCATGACAGAGTGACGCCCCGGAGGGGCAGAGCATCGCCCCCTGGTAGGCAGAGCGTCACCCCCTGGTGGGCGTGCCGGGTGGATCCCGGTTGGGCGCATGCGGGAGTCTGTCTGTCTATTCCTGTTTCCAGCTTCAGAAAAATACAAAAAAAAAAAAATTTTAATGAAGAGCCTGATCTGTGGTGGCACAGTAGATAAAGCATCAACCTGGAACACTGAGGTTGCTGGTTTGAAACCCTGGGCTTGGCTGGTCAAGGCACATAGGGGAGTTGATGCTTCCTGCGCCTCCACCCTTCTCTCTCTCATTTTCTCTCTCTCTCTCTTTTTCCTCTCTAAAATGAATAAATAAAATCTTTAAAAAAATAAAGTAAAAGAAAATTTTAATGAAGAAAATGCTAATTTCTGTCTAGAACAGTGGTTCTTTTTGTATTTTTCTGAAGCTGAAAACTGGGAGGCAGTCAGACAGACTCCCGCATGCACCCGACTGGGATCCACCCGGCACGCCCGCCAGAGGGCGATGCTCTGCCCATCGGGGCATTGCTCTGTTGCAACCAGAGCCACTCTAGCGCCTGAAGCAGAGGCCATGGAGCCATCCTCAGCGCCCTGGCCAACCTTGCTCCAATGGAGCCTTGGCTGCGGGAGGGGAAGAGAGAGACAAAGAGGAAGGAGAGGGGGAGGGGTGGAGAAGCAGATGGGTGCTTTTCCTGTGTGCCCTGGCCAGTAATCGAACCTGAGACTCCTGCACGCCAGGCTGACACTCTACCACTGAGCCAACCGGCCAGGGCCCAATTCTTCACTGTTAATTTGGAAGTTAACTTCCTCATGAATGGGCTAAAGAATTAGTCTGAGAAATCTGTTCTGATTCTAACTGTGCAACAGGTTATGCCCATCAGTTTTCTTATCTGTAAAAGAAGCAATTCAGACCATAATTATAGGGCTCTTTTTACCTTTTGGCCATTAAAATGTTAATTTAAATTTATTTTGTAAATACATATAATTCTGGTATTTCCATATAACCTGGAATATTACTAGGAAATATGAAATGTTCATATGTGACACCATAAAATATTTATCTTTGTGGAAATTAATTCTGTGAAAATCATTCTTATTAGGTCATGAGGACCAAAAGAGATGTGTCTAAAAGGAATAAAATGCTAAAAACTGAAACCTAGTTCTTCTGATTGTTACTGTTTTTAGCATCTTATAAGTGAGCCAGTGTTACCGGTGATATTGTATATAATGATGACAGGTTACCTAAAATAAAACTAACATTTACAAATTTTTTAATTCTTATTAGGTGACTGGGCAGAGGCATTTTAATACTCATTGTAATTTTATTTATTAAATGTAATTTTTATTTTTTGCCTGACCTGTGGTGGCGCAGTGGATAAAGCGTCGACCTAGAATGCTGAGGTTGCCGGTTCAAAACCCTGGCCTTGCCCGGTCAAGGCACATATGGAAGTTGAAGCTTCCTGCTCCTCCCCCCTTCTCTCACTCTCTCTCTCTCCCTCTCTCTCCTCTAAAATGAATAAATAAATAAAAATAAAAAAAATAAAAATGTAATTTTTATTTTTTAATTCAAAGGCATTTGGTAAGGTGACATTAGAACATACTACAGAAGGGTGTACACTGAAAAGTTCCCTCCTTAACCCCCACCTCCTGTACCTAACCATTATTACTACTTTCTATGTATCTTTCTAGACTCCATTTCTGTATGTATAAGTACATACAGAATGAATGTGTGTATTTTATTCCCCCATCTACTTTTCCTTTTCTTTTAGTGAAACTTTTAATTGGATAAATCCACTATTGGCAACAATTCAGTTATTATTCTAAGGCTGTTACAATAATTTGTTTTATTTTGGTTTTGTTTAGATAATACATTTACATCATTCAAACACTGAGTAGAATGAGAAGACAATATATAGTGAAAGACTTCCATCTCTTTTTTTTACTAGTTTTCCATCCCCCAAAGAAGTGACCTTTTTTAGTTGGTTTTTGTGTTTTCGTATATTTTATGTTCTTTGTTTCTGATGGCCTATAATTAGTAATGAGTGTAACATTATTCTTTCAAATTGTAAACAACTTATTTTACAAATATTCCAGCTTATTCTATTTTTTTGCAGTTGCAGGAAGCCAAACAGATGGAAAAAGAAAGGCACCGGCAGCAGCATCATCTGCTGCAATCTCCAGTCAGCCATCATGAGCCTGAGTCACCTCACCTTAGGTATCTGCCACCTCAGACTGTTGATCATATATCCCAAGAACATGAAGGAGACCTTGATCCCCATTCAAATGATGTGGATAAAAGCCTTCAGGATGACACAGAACCTGAAAATGGATCTGATATTTCCAGTGCAGAAAATGAACAGACTGAAGCTGATCAGGCAACTGCAGCTGAAAGTAATCCTTTTGAGAAGGGTTTGTGGTGGGTGGTGTGTGTGTGTGTCTGTGTGTGTCAAGGGAATAGTGTGGGAATATGTTTTTGGTAAATGTAGAAAGGGTAATATGATTTAATGGATATCAGACACATTGTGGTAATTGTGTGCTTTCTCCATCCTAGGTAGTAAAGTTAATTTTACTTTAACCCACAAGACATCTGTGAGTTGATGACACTATGCATTTATTAACATTTCATGAGCAGTGTGAGTTACAGACTTGTTTTGGAGGAGATAGGTGTTACTGAAGAGGGTTATAAATGTGTTAGCATGTTATACAGGAACTTAAGTTTTCTTATTAAAATTAGTTTTACAGCAAACAAGACCCATTTATTTGGTAAGGTTTTCTGGAATGTGATTGAAATTTTAGGAAATGATTATATTCAGAAAATATTATGGTAGCCCTTGCTGGATGGCTTGGTTGGTAGAGCATCATCTTGAGGGACAGAGGTTGCCAGTTCAATCTCTGGTCAGGGCACATTCAGGAGCAGATATTCCTGTCTCTCTTCTGCTCTCTCTCTAAAATCAATAAAATAAATATTTATTTATTTATTTATTTTAGTAAGAAGAGGGGAGGCAGAGAGACAGACTCTCTCCCACATGTGCCCCAACTGGGATCCACCCAGCAAGCCCACTAGGGGGCGATGCTCTTCCCATCTGGGGTCATTGCTTCATTGCTCAGCAATTGTGCTATTTTTTGTAGTGCCTGAGGCAGAGCCACAGAGCCATGCTCAGCATCTGAGACCAACTAGTTCAATTGAATCGAGCCATGACTGTGGGAGGGGAATGGACAGAGAGAGAGAGAGAGAGAGAGAGAAGAGGGGGAGGGTGGAGAAGCAGATAATCACCTCTCCTGTGTGCCCTTACCAGAATCGAACCCAGGACACATCCATAGGCCGGGCCACTGCTCTACCACTGAGCCAACTGGTCAGAGCCAAAACAAACATTTAAAAAGATATTATGGTAAGAAAGTATTGAAATTAAATATAAAATGAAATCTTTATAGTAATTATCTGACATACAAAAATATTTCATTTTTATATTGAGATGTCCTCTGATATTTTTTTCTTTATTTTATATTTTTAATGAGAGAGAGAGACAGACAGGAAGGGAGAGGGATGAGAAACATCAACTTGTAGTGGTATTACTTTAGTTGTTCATTTATTGCTTCTCATATTTGCCTTGACCATGGAGCTCAAGCCAAGCCATGACCCCTTGCTCAAGCCAGTGATCTTTGCGCTCTAACCAGCAACTATGGAATCATGTCTGTGTTCTCGTGCTCAAGCTAGATGAGCCCGAACTTAAGTCAGCAACCTTGGGGTTTCAAAACCTGGGACCTCAGCGTCCCAGGCTGACGTTCTGTCCACAGCACCACCACTGGTCAGGCTGACACTTTTTCCTATGTAAATTTGTAAGGAAAAGTTTATAAGATTATAAAAATTAAGTTATATTTATTTATTTTACATGTTTATTTCTCTGAAAATAGTCACATGAAGTTGTTTTTTACCTCCAAACAATATTCTCAGTTCTTCTATAAAACTGCCAGGGAGTTTGGTTGTTCCCTTTGTTCTTCCTTACATTGGCATCAGAAAAGGATAGAAATGCTGTTGCCTCTTTAGTGTGGTGTGGAAAACTAGGATGGTTAGTGCTCAGTTACAGTTCATCTGAATTGTGTTTTCATCTTACCTTGAGGAAAGACTTCTATAATTTCAGCTTCTGATTTTTTTTCACCACGTCTTTTTCATAACCCAATAGTGGCATGAACGTCAGCACTGACATGAACAGATGCTGTACTAGTTTTAATAGTACTTTATTATTTATTTTGAAAAGGATATTTTGATAAACCAAACATGTATTCATAATACTTAAGCTAATAGAGAAACTATACTGCTTATATGATTTACATATTTCTAGCCTGCCCTTGTCAAAATTTCCCTTACTTTCACTGAGTATATTAAGGGGCTGATTCAAAGGGCTAATCTCTAATATAGGAAGTTACTGTATTTTTCACTCCATAAGATACCTGACCATAAGACACACCTAGGGTTTTAAGGAGGAAAATAAGAAAAAAAATATTCTGAATGAAATGGTGTGTTAAAATATTTAATAAAATACCATATTTTTTGCTGCATAAGACTCATGGGCATTTTCCTCTCCACTTTTTTGGGGGGGAAATGCATCTTATGGAGTGAAAAATACGATACTTCTTCCCTTATTTGTCATATTCTGTACTAGGCACTGTGCTAGGACTCAGCGTTAAAAAGCTGATGTAGGTACAGCTCTTACTCTTAGAGTGCTCATGGTCTGCCTGGATGGTCAGGCATATATATGAGACACAATGTGATACATTTCATGAAAGTGGCATGCACAGTGTAATTCTCCTGAGGAGAGTTAGGACATACCTTTGTGGTGGAAAATGATGTTTTTTAGCTGAACTTTCTTGTATAGTGTTAAGTATTGGCTAGCTAGAAAAATTTAAGAATCTTTGAACAGAAGAAACAACATGGAGTGAGACCCAAGTAGTGAAAGAATCTACTGTACTGTGTGTGCAGTACCACTGTGGGTACCCTATAGCAGTGGTCCCCAGCCCCCGGGCTGCGGACCGGTACTGGTCCGTGGGCCATTTGGTATTGGT
Organism: Saccopteryx leptura; assembly: GCF_036850995.1. NCBI lineage: Eukaryota > Metazoa > Chordata > Mammalia > Chiroptera > Emballonuridae > Saccopteryx > Saccopteryx leptura. Next base: position 308,174,988 of record NC_089505.1, read on the forward strand.
CCACAGAGAAAGAATAAATAACTTACATTATTTCCATTTTGTTTATATTTAAGTCTGCACGATTGTTTTATTTTTAAAAAATGACCAGATTCCCTCTGTTACATCCGTCTAAGACTCACTCTTGACGCTTGTCTTGGTCACGTGATACATTTATTCGTCCCACCCTAAAGGCCAGTCCGTGAAAATATTTTCTGACATTAAACTGGTCCGTGGCCCAAAAAAGGTTGGGGACCACTGCCCTATAGGATACAGAATTATAAATACGGTGTAATTATCTGTGGCATAGTCATGATTGGCCTTGAATGTGTTTTTCTCCAAATAGCTGATATAAATGAAAATTCTTCTCGAGAGCCATTGGTTAAGAATGCATGCTTTTGGGTTAGATCAGGAGTCCCCAAACTTTTTTTTTTTTTTTTTTTTTTCTGAAGCTGGAAACGGGGAGAGACAGTCAGACAGACTCCTGCATGCGCCCGACCAGGATCCACCCGGCACGCCCACCAGGGGGCGATGCTCTGCCCCTCCCGGGCGTTGCGACCAGAGCCACTCTAGCGCCTGGGGCAGAGGCCAAGGAGCCATCCCCAGCGCCCGGGCCATCTCTGCTCCAATGGAGCCTCGCTGAGGGAGGGGAAGAGAGAGACAGAGGAAGGAGAGGGGGAGGGGTGGAGAAGCAGATGGGCGCCTCTCCTGTGTGCCCTGGCCGGGAATCAAACCCGGGACTTCTGCACACCAGGCCGACACTCTACCACTGAGCCAACCGGCCAGGGCCCAGGAGTCCCCAAACTTTTTACACAGAGGGCCAGTTCACTGTCCCTCAGACCGTTGGAGGGCCGGACTATAAAAAAAAACTATGAACAAATCCCTATGCACACTGCACATATATTATTTTAAAATAAAAAACAAAACAAAATGGGAGCAAATACAATGCTTAAAATAAAGAACAAGTAAATTTAAATCAACAAACTGACCAGTATTTCAATGGGAACTATGCTCTTCTCACTGACCACCAATGAAAGAGGTGCCCCTTCCGGAAGTGTGGCAGGGGCCAGATAAATGGCCTCGGGGCCGCATGTGGCCTGTGGGTCATAGTTTGGGGACCCCTGGGTTAGATTATTTGCCTTGAATCACTAGCTGTTTGACTTTGGACATAATAGTTCACTTCTCTAATCATTTCCTATGTGTAATCAATTACTTGCTGTTACTCTAATCTATTTCTGTCAGATGATTTATATGAGAATTGACTCTTGATTCATTAGTCATTTTGTGCACATTTTAGTGACTATATTCAGTTTTGTTGAAACTGATTTTCAGACTAGTTCATTTTAGCCAACTAGAGCACAGAAATACAAAGCTTAAGAAGGGTAGAAAAACTATCTGCCAAGACATTTATATGTTTTTAATCTGCAGAAGCAGCTAAATACTATTGTGTTGGGATTTTTTTTTTTAATTGAGAGGCAGAAGGCAGAGACAGATTCTTTCGTGTGCCCCGACCAGGGTCCACCCTGCAAGCCCCTTCCAGGTGATGCTATGCCTGGCTGGGCCACAGCTCCATTGCTCGGCAACTGAGCTATTTTAGTGAATGAGGCAGAGGCCATGGAGCCATCCTCAGCACCCGGGGCCAACTTTTGCTACCATTCAAGCCATGGCTGCAGGAGAAGAGAGAGATGGGGGAGAAGGGAAGAAGCAGATGGTCACTTTTCCTGTGTGCCCTGACTGAGACTCAAACCTGGGACTTCCAAATGTCAGGCTGAAGCTCTACTGCTGAGCCAACAGGTCAGGGCCCAGATTCTTTTTTTTTTTTAAATAAAATAACTAATTTGACAAGCTTATTAAGTTTCCCCTTGTGGCATTCAGTATTTTGTAGAATGCAGCAAACAGTAGGGTAGGATCAGAGAACAATAGAGAGGACAGGCTTCTAGAAGCCAGAATGATAAATAGTGGTCATTTATAGTGGTGTGAGTGGGACTGGTGGTATAGACAGCAACACTAGTGGCCAATATGCATTCTGAAGCCACTGGTGTAGGACAGTAGCTCCCAGAACAGGGTCGTGGTTCCCAAAGCATCCTAAAGTACTACTTGAACTTTCCTGATACATTTCAAGAAACACATTAGAAACCCTATATTTATCTACAATAAGTCGTACAAACTAACTAATGCCAACTTTTTTATTAATTTATTTTATGCTGATCAGAAGTTGATTGGCAGCTATGTTTTAAATTAATGTTAAATTGGAGAATGAGTTATATTTTACTTATTAAATTTTATTTTACGTTGGATATTTAGATTCTGTTGGGAAATAAAACAATGTAAGGAAGGCCTGGAATTCACTGGTGGAAGGCAAGATGGCCCTATCTTTGCTTCTTCAAGGACCTCAGTACATTAAGGCACAGTGATGAGCTTGTTATTATTGATGAGCCTAAGTTAATCAAAACAAGCTTGATTACATTTAATATTTTATTTGGCAAGTGTGGGACATGTTTGAAATGTTTTATTCAAAATATTTTTAAAAGTTTGGTTCTTAAAGGAATAATCCAGAAATTCACTTAAGTTGTATAATTGTTTAATAATTTATCAAATGAATCTTTGTTGGAACTGACTTGAATCTATAACATTTTACAATTTGATTTGGTTATAAATTTTGATGGTTTAACATGTAATTGCTTCTAGTTTTGTATCTTTTATTTTTTAAAAGAAAGCTTTTTATTATAAATGTTTAGTTAAAGTTTCTAAAATAAGATAATGTCTTCTTGAATTTTTTCTTTTTAAAGCATTATCTAAAAATGATATATTATATGATGGAGAAAACCATGACTGTGAGGAAAAGGCACAAGACATTGTACAGAGCATTGTAGAAGAAATGGTGAACATCGTTGTTGGAGGTAGTGTATTCTACTAGAATTAGTTTATTCTGTCTTACAGTATTTATCCTGACTTTGGAGACTATTTTTATAATGTGTGGATTAAAAAGTGTTAAAAAATATAAGATAAGCTCTTTCTCAAATTAGTGTGTGTATGTATATAGAAAATGTATTTAAATACCTTTGATTATAGAAAAATGCTTTTCTCCCCCAGCTTCAGTTATATTTTACAAAATTCACTATTCCCCAACCCATTAAAAAATGGTTAATACCAATTTATTTTTTTATTTTGTGTTTGGTGGGAGAGGGGCAGAGATATGTTCTCCTTCCTCTTAAATGTGCTAAACTTTAAAAATTATAAAATGTTTTAAGTTGATTTGGTTTTGTATATTTTATGTCTTTATTGGAAAAATGATTTCTTATAACTTCATTATCATGACCAAGTCATAGTTAATATAGGGCCAGCTTTCGTCTTATGGATTATATTATTAAAAGGCTTTAAAATTTGTTAGGAATTTCATTCAAATTTTCATAGATAGTATTATTATAGGATTAGATTTGAGAACAGTCCACTGAAGCTTATGTAATTCATGGTTTCCTGCACAGGGACTAAGCATAATACCTTGTAACATATACTTCTAGAAGTATGATTAAATGATCTGAACATACTATATTTTCTAAGATTTTCTGTAAGATTTTGGTCCATCGGTCATATCATTCTTAGTTTTCCAGTGCTGTTAAAGTCTTTGTCTCTTGTTTATATAGTATTTTTCCTAGTAATTTCATGGGGATTTGTCAGAGAGGAAGGTAAATTAGTGGGTTCCATTCATCACCTTGAAAATAGTTTGCACTATATTTAGGGGACAGTTAAGGGAGAATTAGAGGAGAAAAAAATTGAGAATAACAGTATCTGCCTCTATTAAGTACTTTCTGTGTATCCTGAACGATTTTATATGCTTTACTTACATTTATTCAATTTGTCCTTCCCAAATGCTAGGATGTTTAGGTACTCTTACTGTTCCTTTTAATTTTCTTTTAATTAAGTTTATTGGGATTACATTGGTTAACAAGATCATGTAGGTACTATTCCCTTTTTTAAAGATTTTATTTACTGATTTTACAGAGAGAGGAGAGAGAGGGGGAGAGGGAGAAAGAAGTATCAATGGATTAATAGTTGCTTCACTTAAGTTGTTCATTGGGTGCTTGCCTTGTGTGCCTTAACTGGGCAAGCCCAGGGCTTTGAACAGCAAACTCAGTGTTCTAGGTCAACACTTGATCCACTGAGCCACCACAGGCCAGGCATTACTCTTCTCTTCTTTTACAAATGAGGAAGTTGAGGCACTGAGAAGTTAACTTGTAAGAAGTAATAAAATAAAGATTTTAACTCAGGCTTTAAAGCCTGAAAATAAAATCAAAGAAGGTTTTCAGTTCTTCTGAGTAATTTTCTAAGAGGAGGAGGAGGAAAAATTATTGATAAATATTGATTATTTCTTTCAGAAATTTGATTAAAAGTGGGAAATGGATAGTAGTTAAAATGTGGCAAGAGTTGAAGGAAGATTCTTTTTTTTAAGCATGAAAAGATTTGAGTATGTTTGTTGAGTATTGTGGAAGACCCAGTCGTGTGCTTGAAATTGCAAATGGCATATTTATAAGTAAATACTTAGGAGAGCAAGTTACTACTCAAGGCAAGAAGAGATAGATTTGAGGATGAATGAGTAGTTCACATTTGAAATTCAAAGGAATATTTTTCCCCTGAAATGAGAGGGAAGAAAAGATTTATAGCTGATGTCAAGGAACTTTATAGCTGATGTCAAGGAACTTTATGGTGGGGTAAGGGAAAGTGAGGAAGCTGATGTTAAATTACCTACCTCTTAGCTCAACAGAAGGTGACAGGTCTTTGTTAAGAGAAGGTGAAGGAGGGGTGTTAGGAGGAGAAATAATTGGGTGCAGAAAGAACAAGTTTTGGAATAAGTGCTTTGGGGAAAGACTATCAATCTCGCTTAATCATAAAATTTTTATGGCTTCTTCCAGAGACAACTTTGCATCTATATGAGCATACTTTATATATGTAAAATATATATATTTTATATCTACAATCATATTTAGCATGTCAAAATTTAGCATATTAAAGCTCCAAAAGACCCATTGGGAAGTAACTATTCTGTTTGTGTAATAGTTACCCAAATGTATTTTATCAATGAGTATCTTTTTCATGTGCCACTTGTTAATTGCAAAACATACTTTGAAATTATCCAGTTTAATCTATTCAGGGTGTTCTGATTTGGAGAGCAGAAAGCAGTTTCAGAGTGGGACACTAGGTACAATCCTTTCATTACTTGAGTCAATCAAAAATTGGGCACGTGTTATCAGTTATCAACAAAATAATAGCTACTTTTATTGAGAACCAGTTGTGTTCTTTATATATATTGTGGGTATGTTGGTGATTCCTCATAAACATTTTATCTTTGTTGATGATGAAAAAACTGAGGCCTAAAAAGATGAGATAACTTACCCAGTTAAATGGTGGAGATGTGAATGAAACACAGGTCTTTCATATTACAGTCTATGCTCCTTATAGTACAGTATAATTCCCTCATGCTAGCTTACAGTTTTCTTTTAATTGGTAACATGAAAGGAAGAGCTTCCTGCTAGATAGCTACTGTGTTATGGCCATAGACGTGTATATGTTCCCCTCTTAAATATAGATCACATCTTGGAGTACTGAATTTTGGTATTGGCATTATCTATGCTCTATCAAGACATTTCTGTTTACCATATATTAATTATAAGTACAATGACTTAGAATGACATACTGAAACATACTCAGGGGTGTGGGCCATTATTTTCATAGTAATGTTCCAAAGATTTTGTTATTAAAGGTATTAATCGGTATTCAAAAAAGGGTGGGAGAGGACTCATGGTAAAGTAAATTTGAAAATACTGCATATTTTAGATCCCCTTTAGACAGCTCAGTGCATATTAGCAAATTAAAGGCTATAATAAAGAAACCTGTTTCTCAGTGTTTCCCTCTTATTTGATAATGAGATATATTTTCAAGGATTTTCTATTACCATCTTAAGGCATTAGCATTCATTAGAACCCAGTTAGTAAATGCTGATCTAGACTGAAAGTAAGCTTCTCTTTTGGCACATCCTGGTGTTTCATTACTTCAGCTAATTAAGGATCATATTTGGATGTGTTCCAAATGCATATTTACTTCTAGTAAGTATACTAACCTTTGAATGGTGCTAATACGTATTACTTCTAAGGTGACCCATCATCCTCCTTTAGGGAGGGCAGTCCTTCTTTTGTAAGCTCTGTTCTCCCTTGAAAAGTATCCTCCTATATGTCCTCCTTTTTGATATTGGAAGATTAATCTGTAAATCTCCATATTCGATCCATGCAGAGTCAATCTATTGCATGTGATGTGACATATTTGTATCTAAATGAGTACTTTTTTCTTACAATTATTATTAAAAATAGGCATAATTATAATATAAAATATTACAAATGTTTTTATTATGCATTTATCATATTATAGTATGTTATTGTTGCAATGAATAAAATGTTTCTTTTATTTACGATATTATTTTCAATTTATTTTTGTCCTCCTTTTCATTGTAATAAAGTTAGTCACCTTAGTTACTTCGCATCACTTTTCTGCCACTGTTTCATTTTAAATACTCCATGCTGTTTTTAGTATACTTCAGTAAGTCAGACATCTGTATGTTTTTTCTTCTTACTGTTTTAGACATAGGAGAAAAGACTATGGATGCAGGTGCAGATGGCAACATTGGAACTATAGAGGATGGTAGCGACAGCGAGAATATTCAAGCCAATGGAATTCCAGGAACACCAATTTCTGTTGCGTATACACCGTCCTTACCTGATGACAGATTGTCTGTCTCTTCCAATGATACTCAGGTATAATTAGGGCTGGGGAAAACTTGTTAATCTTACATGTTTATAGGTCACCAACAACTTGGATATATCTAGGTGAATATATTTAATTTATAATGTTGGCTGATTTCAGTTTGGATAAAAGCAGTTTATTTCCTTACTAAATTGATAGCTAAATTTCAACTCTATAGTGTTTGTCATATATGTTCACATCTTTCCTACAACCCCTCCTCCCATTGATATTACTTTTAAAAATAAATTTTTTAATTTATATTCATAGGATAATTCTATTATCATCAGATGGGAAAAAACTCTTAGAAATCAAAGAAATGTCATCTGACCTTTGTTCAGGGCAGCAGTGAAATCCATACTCTGATAGTTCCAGTTCCTCTTTATCTTTCCCACCTTGTATTTTACATTTTTTATCCTTATCTTTTTAGATAAGCGAGTCCTACCTTAAATCATTGCCCCATAAAGGAGGCTTTTTTGGCCTTGTTGACCTTCATCAGTTAACAACTTTTAAACATTGTCTTGACATCTCCATTGTCTTATTTTATCTGCTTAAAATAGATTAAAAAATAAAACAGGGCAAAAACATAAAACATCCAGTGACAGGTAGTGGAAAGCATAGTTTAAGCTGTGGATGAAGTATGTTGTCAGGGTATGATATACTAGTTTTTGTTAGTAATAGTATGAACTGGGTAAATTTTAGGAGTTTATTTGGTGACTAAGAGGGAATATTTTTAAAAGGATGCATTTTTGTAAGGTAGTAATTGTTGGGGGTGGGGGTGGAATGTCATAGAGCAAAGAAAAACAATGTGACAGATTCCTCATCTGGTTTTTCTTCAAGTAGAACCCCACCTATTACTGAATTGAATAAAATGTATAAAAGGCTGAAATGACCTTACACTGGCAAATATATTTATTTACATAGTATGTTAACTTGTTTAGGAATCTGGAAATTCTTCAGGACCTTCACCTGGTGCTAAGTTTTCCCACATTTTACAAAAGGATGCCTTTCTAGTATTCAGGTCATTGTGTAAACTGTCAATGAAACCACTGTCAGATGGACCACCGGATCCAAAGTAAGTCATTACCTGTTCTGCCTGACAAATAATAGTTTTAAAGCTCAAATGTACTGTAAGATAGTCATTGGATTTTTTTCTCTTGTCCTGTAGAACCCTCAAAAATATATTTTAGGGTTATTTTCTTTTTTAAAACTATATTGAAAAACACTGAGTTCCAAAACTGTTCGATACCTTACACTGTTTCCCAAAGCATAACCAACAGCATTATTGAGTTTACTTGGTTCATAGTAGGTGCTCATTAAATATTGAATGATTGAATAAATCCCTATTTCAATTTGTAAGTTACTTTGGAGCTAATGTAACCCTGTTACATGTACCTCATGCTAGATTTCTGAAAGCTACCAGTTGATTTATTAAGAGAAATAAATGTTGCCTGACCAGGTAATGGTGCAGTGGATAGAGTGTCAGACTGGGACGCAGAGGACCCAGAATTGAAACTTCAAGGTCACTGGCTTGAGTGCAGGCTCATCCGGCCTAAGCATGGGCTCATCAACTTGAGTGTGGGGTTGCTGGTTTGAGCACGGGATCATAGACATGACCCCATGGTCGCTGGCTTGAGCAAGGGGTCACTTGCTCTGCTGTAGCCCACCAGTCAAGGCACATATGAGAAAGCAAACAATGAATAACTAAGGAGCTGCAACAAAGAATTGATGCTTCTCATCTCTCTCCCTTCCTGTATGTCTGTCTCTGTCTTTCCCTTTCTCACTGTCTGTGTCACACACACCAAAAAAGAAAGTCATAATATTTTTTAGTCATTAAGGTCTGAAAAATGCCTTATGCTGATACCTTTCTCTGTGGGGAACAGGAAGTACTTTGTAATAGGAGTCACTTGTCTGATTCTCGTGAAACAGTAGTTTAAGCTATAGGAAAGTGCTATTTTTGTCAATTATAAATCATCAAATATCTTTCATCTGACTTAATTGTAACTAATTCCTACTTGAGATTGATTGCATGATGAATTAGAGCATGACAAGTTGAGAACTTTCTGGAGAAAGAAGCCTTGGAGAAGGCCTGAGTGACTGAGAAAGGGACATTGAAATGAAAGAAATGTAAGCAACTCCATTAAAAACTCGAAAACATTTCAGTTTCTAAGTGTCAGCTAAGAAGAAAGACTAGAGACAGTTATAATAAAATAAAATTTTCTATAGTTTTATTTTGTCACATTGTACTGAATTAGTGGGAAACATCTTTTAGCCTCAGAAGCCTAAAATTCTGAAATCTTTTAGGTATAATTCCTGAGAGAAATATAATTTATTGATTCTTTATTTTGAAAATGTGAACTCTACAGAGAAAGGATTAAGGTTGTTCAGATTGCAGTATAAACTCAAATTATACTCTATATTTTATAAAAATATTTTTTCAAAGTTTTCAATTTCTTATTCTCATTATGAGGGGAGAAGTAGCTTTCTTATTCAAAAATTGACAGTTTGGACATTTCATTCTGAATAGATGAACTTTACTGATGATTTAACTAATGTTAAGACATATGGATGATATAACATTTTTGCCATGATTTAAAAAGTTATTGACCTTAAAAACCTTAGATGTTTAATATTCTCAAATCAAATATAAAAAATGTGATTTGAAAAAATATTAGGAATGAAAAAGAGGAAATTGTTTAAAATGCCAAGACTGAAAAGAACATAAGAGAAACTATATGGATTTTGAGGAATACTGTGTAGGGCAGGTATCCCCAAACTATGGCCCGCGGGCCACATGCGGCCCCCTGAGGCCATTTATCCGCCCCCCCACCCCCCGACACACTTCTGGAAGGGGCACCTCTTTCATTGGTGGGCAGTGAGAGGAGCACTGTATGTGGTGGCCCTCCAATGGTCTGAGGAACAGTGAACTGGCCCCCTGTGTAAAAAGTTTGGGGACCCCTGGTATAGGGGGAGGTGTTCATTTAGCCTTGAAAGAAAAAGAGTAGTTTTTGGAGAGCTGCTCTCATGAGAAGTGATGTAAATTAATTGTCCCTCTATGTAATGGGCTTAAACCATAATACAGTATTAGTAAATTTTGTTTGTACCTTTAAAAAGACCTTTTTGACCATCAGTGTCATTGAACATTGGAATTGAACACTGAAAGAGCTCAATCACATTTTCATCCCCTAGAAACTATTCTCTTTCTACAAGAGAATATATCGTCCTCTTCTTTGAATAATTTTTTTGTCAAAATTAATGAGCTTTTGTATTTATATAATTTTTTTTGTCCTTTTTATACTCTGTGGTCTTCCTAAGATTATGATCCAGAGTGTTCTTTTAAGTTGAATTATAATTTGAAACTGTCCTATGAAAAACTGCAGACCTGAAATTTCCAGCCTCTTTTGCCTATGAAAAGTATATGCTTTTGTGTCATAGGACAATCATTGGGTTATTGCTTCATTAATTAATGCCTTATATATAGTAGATATTTAATGTTGAGATGAATGCATGAATAAATTCATTAATTATTTTGAGCACATACTATATACAAGGCATTTTGTTAGATGATGGCAATACAAAGAGAAAACATTCTGCCTGACCTGTGGTGGCGCAGTGGATAAAGCGTCAATCTGGAAACGCTGAGGTTGCCGGTTCAAAACCCTGGGCTTGCCTGGTCAAGGCACATATGGGAGTTGATGTTTCCAGCTCCTCCCTTCCTTCTCTCTCTCTCTCTCTCCCCTCTCTATAATGAATAAATAAAATCTTTGAAAAAAAAATTTTAAAAAGAAAACATTCTTACAACAAAAAATCGTGGTAGAGCTGTGGGTTTTAATTATAGTACTATTGGAATTGAGCAAAAAATGTGATAAATGTAAGCTAGGCTAGGAAGGAATAGTAGTGTATAAGCCTTGGAAGGCTTTAGTACGAATGGGAGATAACTTAGCTTTCTCCATATTTTCCTGTAGCTATTCAAAGTCTTACCTCTAGCTGTTTCTAATTTTATTTACCTGAGCATTTTTTTTGTAATACTATATTTAGATTCAGAGGCATAACTATCTTAGAAACATGACCCTATTATAAGGAGCCAAGATATTATCAGTTCCAGTTTTATTTCAAAAATGGTAATATTTTTTGTGATTCCCATTTACGTGAAATTAAATATCCCTTGTTAGAGTTTCTTAGGTTTTAAATTACTTGACATTCTTGACCTTGAAATTTTTAGGCTAGAAATATTTAAGGATCAGTTAGATTTACTATATGGTGTAAATGTGACTGAATGTAGCATTTGGAATTAAAAAAAGAAGAGAACCAGCTGCTAGAGCTGGTCAGTGTATCCTGCATTTGAAAAGTTGTCTGGGATAGAGCTCCGTGGTTTGTAAGGATTAAGAGATCTGTTTCAATGGGAGAAAATTGTATTTGTGAACTTTGATCATTAAAATTCTGCCAGTTGGCTCTGTGGTAGAGTGTCATCCCAGCAATGGATGTCCCGTGTTTGATTCTCAGTCAGGGAACATAGGAGAAGCACCCATCTGCTTCTCTACCCCTCCCCCTCTTCCTTCTCTCTTTCTCTCTCTTTCTCTCTCTCACTCTCTCTTCTCCTCCTGCAGCCATGGCTTGATTGGAGCAAGTTGGCCCCGGGTGCTGAGGATGGTTCCGTGGCCTCCACCTCAGGTGCTTATGAAAGCTTGGTTGCTGAGCAACAGAGCAGGACCCCAGATGGGCAGAGCTTCGCCCCCCTAGTGGGCTTGCTAGGTGGATTGCAGTCCAGGCGCATGCAGGAGTCTGTCTCTCTGCCTCCCCTCCTCTCACTGAATTTAAAAAAAAATAAAAAAATTCTGGAGAGGGTTCAGAAGTATGGCATAGTATATTGATTTGGAAGAAATTTAAGTTGAAAATGTATCTTTTAGTTTTTCACTATGAAATATTTAGCAAAAACAGATAAGCTATTAGGGGACATAAATGTTCTAAATGACCTTGAAGTTTCTGCTATAACTTGTTAATGTAACCAAAACTTATTAGTGTTTAGGATTTTGGGGTAGCATAACTAGGAACAAAGTACATTGGACCTATAGTATAGTAAGTGTGGCACTTAATCTGAGAAGTTCATTATGACTTCTAAAAGCTAAAGTATGCTTTTGAAAGAAAGGAACAAGGCATAAATCTTGAAATTAATTTTTTGGTTCAAAGGAACAGTAGGTTGATGTTTAAAATGTGTGAATGATTGTTTTCCTATTTTAAAAACTTGTGAAATTTTGTGATGTAAGAGAACATCAGTGAAACTACCCGTTATTAGTGTCCGAGGTTATTCATGTACTGTACTTTTTTTTTATGTTGTAGAGTTTCTGTTCCTCTTAGTTTAAAAGTTTGTGAAGTTATATGGTACTATGAACTATCTTAGAAACAACCTGTTATTACTGTAATGCTAAACCTGTCCATATGCTGTGCTTTCTTTTTTGCATTTTAGGTCTCATGAGTTACGATCCAAGATTCTTTCATTGCAGTTACTTCTGTCCATTCTGCAGAATGCAGGACCTGTTTTCAGGACAAATGAGATGTTTATTAATGCTATTAAGCAGTATCTGTGTGTTGCACTCTCAAAAAATGGAGTCTCATCTGTTCCAGAAGTTTTTGAACTTTCTCTTTCCATATTTCTTACTTTGTTGTCCAACTTCAAGACACATCTGAAGATGCAAATTGAGGTATGTTCTGCATTTAAGCATTGTCATATTTTCATGTTAAGTCAGATCATTAATTCACTGGAAAGTTTTTTGGAATGTGAAATACTATTTGTATATTTATTTTTTTATTCACTCATTCAACTAACATATACCTAAGAAGCACTAAGCACTCTGTAAGTGCTAAGAATGCAAAATCAAATTAAGATAGCCCTGCCTTCAAGAAATTTATACTAATTGTATGAATAGTTCTTGTTGTCTTGAATTAACTTGATCCACATAATAACTCTGCCATTGTGTAAATATATTATGGGGATGAGGCAGAGAAAGGCATTGGTGTTTTCAAGTTAAAAGTTTTTCAATTTTTACCATATTTTGGACAGAAAATTTCTGGCCCATACATGGTGTCAAATTTTAAAAGTTTGCCATGTCTGTTAAAATAACGCAGGACACTTAACAGTAGTTGCTGTTTTTATACAGGTTTTATTTTTTTCCTCATCTTCAGGAACTAAAAAATAAAAAAGAGACTTTAAAAAAACTTGGAACTTTTGCTTCTATAACTAGCTGAAAGTCTCTCATTTGAAAGTATTTAAATTGTGATTAGAGAATTTTGGAAGACTGCATCCAATTACTTAAAGATTTTTGAAGACCAGGGCTCTATTTCATTAAATACTACTTAGTAGACTGTTGAAATATAAATTCTGTGGAATCAATATTACAAAAATTATTTAAGTTGTGATTACTATTTTTGTACCATAAATGTGATACACAGAATTTTTGTAAGCACAATTTAAAAGGAAATACTTCCAAGAAATTTCCTGTCTGCTCATAGATGGTAGGTTCTTATTACAGAATTGTTCTAATAATTTTTTTAAAGATATCAGGTTTATTTCACTCTTGTCTCCTATGGGGAGATTATGAGAATAAAACAAGGTAAGTGTAGATATGGTTTTGAAAATACCATTCAAATGCAGGATAAATTATGTTGCAGCTGGAGAAAACCCAACATCTGAAAACCTAAATTTGAAAAACAAAATTGAAATTGTCAAAGGAAGATTCATTTCATGGGAATATTCACTTCAAAGTTTCTATAATGTGTTTTTCCATGGGCCTTAATTTATGTCTGCTTCTGATAGTAGTTTTAGAGCAGCGGTTCTCAACCTGTGGGTCGCAACCCCGGCGGGGGGTCGAATGACCAAAACACAGCGGTTGCCTAAAGCCATCGGAAAATACATATTTATTATACAGTAAATTTTGTTCGACCCCTGCCGGGGTCGCGACCCACAGGTTGAGAACTGCTGTTTTAGAGAGTCACAATTACAGCTCTAATGTATGTGCCTATTGGGTACTGTATAATTGCTCAGACCTTGCAATCAGATTGGATACTGCCACCCTCATTTCCTATTCTTCATTGATTTTCATTCAGTACCTGCTTTTTCTCATAGTAACCACTAAAACCTAAGTTTGCAAAAATAATGATGTAATTGAAAGGAATATAGAACAGTCTAAATGATCTGAGTTAACACTGAACAATCTTGTGAAGTATCCAACAGACATATTTTCCTCTGAATTTTGCCTTAAAAATTCTCATGATATCCCTCTGAGTTTGCTGTAACATTCTGGGGCACATTGGTGCAGCCTTTGGGAACTGTGGCTGTGAATATTTATTGAAAGCCTACTGCATGCCGTGCAGTGTGGACACAGTGTTTGGCAAGAAAGACCTGGCTCCTATACTCTTAGAATTTACAGTCTTACAGGAAATACTGGCATTAAACAATTAGTAGAGATGTGTTGAGTTTTGTGAAAGAAAAGCATATCACAATGGTACCTCATCCAGTCCGGGGAAAGAAGTTGTTCATCATCATACATTGTAAATATGAATTTTTAGGTTCATAATACATGTGCTCTGTAAATGTGAATAATGTTGTTTCTGGTTTTCTTTTTCAGTCACCCCCTGTTAAGTCAGTCACTTTTCCAAAATAAATTTGATGTGAGAATTCTTAGTTTTTAAATTGAAATTTATTTAATTAGGTTAACTCCTTTGTGCTTGACATTATTTGGTATAAAAGAATAGTGAAAAATAGTTTGTAGTTTTCAAATAATAGAGATTTCTACTTGTGTGAGTAATGGTAAAAATATAACAGTCTGTGAGAATTGGATACTTTTTTATGTATGGATTACAACATCACCTACTTTTAAATCTAGGAACAGTTAGGTTTACCAAGTACTATAATGTCTGAAAAAATACAGGGTTGGGCAAAAGTAGGTTTACAGTTGTTTATATATAAAATAATACAATAATTAATAATACAAGAATAACCTCTACTTCACATACTCATAACTGTAAACTTTTTGCCTACCTTACGAAACATGCTCAGGATATAGTTTATGCTCTCTGGGGTGTTAAAAATTTATTATGAGTTATAGTAGTTTTATAAATATGTACAAGAAGTTATTCAGAAGAATCTCAGATCTTTGTAGATTTCTTTTGTAGTGGCTGTGTGATAACAAATTTATGAAATGCAGTGCTCCTGTTGCAAGGGCTAGTAAGTCACCTACCCAAGTTATTTTCTTCCTGGTGTTTCAAAAATGGACTCAAAAGAAGTTGAACTCCAGAGGAACCTGGATCCTAATCTCTGCTCTGCAGCTTTGAGATATTTAAAAAGTGACCACATTTGTGAATTATAAACATTATTTTAAACAGACGCTTTCTCCTAATCACAGGTGTTTTTTAAAGAAATTTTTCTCTACATCTTGGAAACTTCTACCAGCTCATTTGACCACAAATGGATGGTTATTCAGACATTGACAAGGATTTGTGCAGGTATTTGAAATTATCCATATCATCTCTTTCTTATAATGTATTTAAAAGGTTAAATATACTCATATACTATATGCCCTTTGTTAATTCATGTATTGTTACAGATGCTCAGAGTGTAGTGGATATTTATGTAAACTATGACTGTGACTTAAACGCAGCAAATATATTTGAAAGATTAGTAAATGATCTATCAAAAATCGCTCAAGGACGAGGCAGTCAAGAACTTGGTATGAGCAATGTTCAGGTAAGTAACCTTTAAAAACCATTTTCAAATTTAGACTTTGCCAAGGAAGTGCTATATGTTTTGTTTAAAAGATCTTGTTTTTACTCTTATTCTGAATTATTTTGTAGGAATTGAGCCTGAGGAAGAAAGGTTTAGAATGCTTAGTGTCGATTTTGAAGTGCATGGTTGAATGGAGTAAGGATCAGTATGTGAATCCCAACTCTCAAACCACTCTTGGTAAGGCAATACTTTGAATATAATTCTTCATCATTTTAAGTGAGTGATACTTTGGAGGATAGTTTCAGATACCCGTAAGCTTTTCGTGTCCTTATTCATTTAGCTGATGAAGAAACATTGTCTGTAAGTTGAATAATGAGCCGTAAAAAGATGAATTTCTCAACTTAGTTACCCAGACGTTCTTCTTTCTAAACCTTCCTAGAAGTATTGTTAATATTATATAAAAGTGAAATTTATTTATGCAACTTTGTTAAAGTGTAGTTACAGAAGAAATATATAAAAGCCAGTATGTTTTAAGAAGATGGAATTGTTTGCACATGTTTGACATCTATTCTTACTCAGAGAAAATTTCATAGCTGCAGGGCTGCCTGGTGCTACATTAGTGAAGAGTCCCTTGAAGGAAAACCGGTGGTTGAGGGCTGAGAGCAGAAACCCAGTGGACACTCAGCACTGTGACTATAAAAAGAACTCCTTTGAATGGTTAAAATTGTATATGTATTTGCCCTGGCCGGTTGGCTCAGCGGTAGAGCGTCAGCCTGGCGTGCGGGGGACCCGGGTTCGATTCCCAACCAGGGCACACAGGAGAAGCGCCCATCTGCTTCTCCACCCCCCCACCTCCTTCCTCTCTGTCTCTCTTCCCCTCCTGCAGCCAAGGTTCCACTGGAGCAAAGATGGCCCGGGCGCTGGGGATGGCTCCCTTGGCCTCTGCCCCAGGCGCTAGAGTGGCTCTGGTCGCGGCAGAGCGACCCCCCCCCCCCCCGGAGGGGCAGAGCATCGCCCCCTGGTGGGCAGAGCGTCGCCCCTGGTGGGCGTGCCGGGTGGATCCCGGTCGGGCGCATGCGGGAGTCTGTCTGTCTCTCCCCGTTTCCAGCTTCAGAAAAATACAAAAAAAAAAAAATTGTACATGTATTAATGACACTTAATTTTTTTATATTAAACAGATAGCTAAGCAACAGTGAAATATATCTTGGAGAATTTGAGAGTTGTTTTTACCTTTTACATTTTTTTCCTTTGACAGAATAATTTACTGTATCAATTTTTCTACTTGCAGGTCAGGAAAAGCCCTCAGAACAAGAGACAAGTGAAATCAAGCACCCTGAGACAATAAACAGATACGGAAGTTTAAATTCCCTGGAGTCAACATCGTCCTCAGGAATAGGCAGCTACAGTACACAGATGTCTGGCACTGATAACCCAGAACAATTTGAAGTCCTAAAACAACAGAAAGAAATAATAGAACAAGGGATAGATTTGTGAGTGTCAGATTTTAAAGGGAAATGTTCTTGAATATCCTTTTACCTGTACTGTGCCACTGTTGCCCCGGGTTTCTTTACATCTTTGGATTATTTTTTATTTCCTTCTTATCATCATCTTCCAGTGAGTAAAACAGGGCAAAATTCTCTTCAACTGGCTCCTTAATGAGCTCCCCTGGTTCATTGCAGTCCAGCCCAAACAGACCCCCTAATGCACATTAAATTAGTTTTGCATCACATTTTATATGCTGTTTTGTGCGTCTGTGTAGTTTGTGTTGTTTATTCAGTTATAAAATCCCCCATTATATTTCCTAAGCAAGTGACAATTCAAAAAATTTAAACTATGAAATTTCTAATACCTAGTGTTGCTTCTTTATCGGTTTTATATTTTCTCTGCTTGGGTTACAAATGTGAAACTTTTGTTACTGATCCATTGTTGATTTTATTTTTATATGTTGATAGGTGATAATGTCCCTTTCCAACCTGGCTGCTCTGCCAGACCCTGAGCATGTGATGTTAGTTTTTGCACAAAACTGTAATATCAGCCTGCCCCTGGACTACTTCCTGTCTAAACACGACCACTCTTCTTTTCTTCCTCTGTTGTCAGTCTCTTCTTTCAAAGAGATGCTAGAAGGAATAATGAACTTGTTGGCGTTTATACATGAACCTAGCTGTACTGTAAACTATTAAAATTTCCCTTGTATGTTTAGATGGCTTGCTCCTTCTGTAAAGCATTTATTGGGAATCTCACGCAGTGCCTTTTGATGAATGCTTTTTTTCAATATATATGTGTATTTTTAAAAATTGACAAAATGTACACATATTTTTTTGTGTGTGACAGAGACAGAGAGAGACAGAAAGGGACAAATAGGGACAGACAGACAGGAAGGGAGAGAGATGAGAAGCATCAGTTCTTCATTGAGGCTGCTTGGTTGTTCATTGATTGCTTTCTCATATGTGCTCTGACATCGGTGTTACAGCAGACCGAGTGACCTCTTTGCTCAAGCCAGCAACCTTGGGCTCAAGCTGGTGAGCCTGCTCAAACAAGATGAGCCCGCGCTTAAGCTGATGACCAGGGTTTCGAACCTGGGTCCTCCACGTCCCAGCCCAAGACTCTATCCACTGTACCCCCACCTGGTCAGGTTGTACACATATTCTTTGTCATAAAATTATAAAACCAAAATTGCCCAAGAAGTTGCCATTAATACTTCATTCTAATTTTTTTATTGACAAAGAGCCGTATGTTCCAGACATTATGCAAGCTCCTGGAATGCATGTTGCATGAAATAGCCCTTGCTTATCAGGGGCTCAGGTCTGGTAGTGTAAACAGTAACTCATGCTGAAATTCTGCTGGTCACTCAGCAAGCACATATTTGGTACCTGGAATTGTGCCAAGAACCACGGAGACACTGGTCCTTGTGTTCAAGATAACTGTCTAAACCTGGGCAAAATATATATTTTTTAATGGTACTGTGTAAAGTCCATAATAAAGTGTTGTACAAAGTACCACCCAGGTGTGGCAACTCTAAGTAAAGTACATCAGAGTGAATAGGAGTAAGAGGAAGTCATCACAAGGCTTCCGAATGGAAGTCTCCCTAGCCTCCAGGCCTCCTTTCAGCCACTAGACTTGCTTTCTGCTTCTTGTCTCTGTGCTCAGTACACTCTTTCACAACTGTTCCTTCTGTGACACCAGTTTGGACCACTCCCTTCCGATTTGATCATGCCGTCTGGGTGTTGGTATATAGAATGTTTATTTCCTGCATACATCTTAGCATTCTGGGATTCTGTCCCTCCGCCCTTTCCTTACTTTGTAACTTCTGGACTATTGTGTTCTTTTTCATGGCTTCAGCTACTATCTATTTACTAGCACCTCACTACTCCCAAAAGCTTTTTTCCTCCCAAGTATTATTTTTAACATAAATGCTTCCACTGTCATCCAGACTCATACCTTTAATTGCTTGTGGGACATCTCTCCCGGATAGTGTATAGCTTCTTATACTCAGAATGTCCATAACCAAACTTGTCAGTCTCCATTCTCTTCATAAGCAAGTCCCCAATACCCATACCAAAAACAAAAGACAGAGGGAAAACCCAGTTGTTTCTGTATTCCTTATTGAGGCTGGTAGCCACATCATGTTACAGCTGTTACAAGCTAGAGTCCTGGAAGTTATCTTAGATTTCCCCCCTGGATCTGTCACTAAATCCTGTTGATTCTTTCTAAGTACTGCAGTTCTCTTCTCCATCTCCCACAGTTCTTACTCTTAAGTCAGACCGTTGTCATTTCTTGCCTTGACTAATATAATCTGATTGGTTTACCATTGGTCTTATTTATTCTCTAGTGTTTTCTCACACCTAATCTTTTTAAATGAAAGTCTTACTTCTGTTTCCCGCCTTACTCTTAGAGAATAGGGCTGCAACTTGGATCTGCCCAACCAGAAGCTTCACCTGCCACTTCCCTTTCACCATATTGATCCACCAGTACAGAGCTAATTATTATATGCTGTTGTAATGCTTTCATGTAGTCACATGACCTTTTTTGTTCTGTGTGAAATGTTTTTCCTTACTCTTCATAGAAGACATAAGCACTTTTCAAAGCTCAGTTCCACAGTCGCCTACCCCTGGAAATAAATCATGACCATCTCTAAATTAGTCACTTCCTCTTCTGTACTATCTTGTTACCTTGTGAATACATTATTGTGTTTTTACTATTGTAATTTTTTAAAATCATGTTTCTTACTTTAGAATGAGACTTTCTAGAGAGCAGAGATTATGTCTGTCTCAGTGAAAAATGTTTGATTTTAATTAGTGTACATGAAATGGTTAAATCAGGGCCTGACAGGTAGTTGGTAAGAGGATAGAACAGGGGAGGACATTTCAGACAGAGAATAATGTGCAACAACACAGAGAAAAGGGGAACGTCTAAGGACTGCTGTTAAGCATGGCAGCGGCAGGGTGGGGGTAGTAGCAGGAGGGGAGATGAAAGTGTTGAGTTGAACTCGGATTACAGAAGGCCTTATTTTCCACGTAAAGAAGTTCTGTCTCATTCCTCCTGGTACCGGCATACTATTGAAGGATTTTAAGCAGAGAGCAGCATCGTCAGATTGCTGTTTTGGAAAGATGACTTGCCAGCAGCCTGAAGGATGGATTAAAATGTGAACAAAACAGCAGACAGGGAGACCATTTAAGAATGTTTGCAATACATAGATGACAAGTGATGAAGTACCAAAGTAACTCTCTGTACAATAAAACAAGAAAGTAAATGATTTGGAAAGAAAGAGGTGACATTTGAATTGGATTTTTGAGCATGAAGGAGAGTTCCCCAGTGAGTGGAGTAGGTGACAGGTGTGCAGAGTTGATGGGCTGCCAACTCATGGTGTTTAGAGAATGAAACAGGGTATGTGGGAGTAGATGGGAGAGAGGGGGTCAGAAATGAACTGGAGCTGTATTGAGAAAGGTTTGTGTGGCAGTCTGATCAGTTTGGACTTCAATTTGAAAACATTGGGTATCTATAGTTTTTTTTTAATAAAGGAAATAATGCCGTCAGGTTATAGCCAAAAAAGTCCCAGAACTTGAAGTTCCATACTTTAAAAGCAGGAAACTTTAAATTAATAGGTGTATGTAAAATGAGCCAAGATTACTAGAGCATTTAGGAGAATATATAGATTAAAAGTATGAGATAAAGTATTTCTGTCCTTACTCATAGTTCATCTACTGCATGACATTTTTCACATAGTCAGAAATGATCCATATAGAAGATAAAGAGACTCTTTTCATACCATTTTCTGTGAGGGGAAAAAAAATAATACTTTGCATAGTATGTATAACCTTTTTATACTTTAATGCATTGATTACATTAAATAAATTTTTATTTTCTAAGTGCTATTAGAACATTAATTTACTAAGGTCTTCTTTTCAAGAAATACAATGATTTCCTATTTCTGATATTTCTATTAACTTTAACATCATCTAGATTTACTAAGAAACCAAAGAGAGGAATACAGTACCTTCAAGAACAAGGGATGCTTGGCACTACACCTGAAGATATCGCCCAGTTCTTACATCAGGAGGAAAGATTAGACTCGGTAAGAGTATCATTTTAGTTTATTCTAACCTTTTCTTTTTTCTTTTTGTATTTTTCTGAAGTTGGAAACGGGGAGGCAGTCAGACAGACTCCCACATGTGCCCGACTGGGATCCACCCGGCACGCCCACCAGGGGGCGATGCTCTGCCCATCTGGGGTGTCGCTCTGTTGCAACCAGAGCCATTCTAGTGCCTGAGGCAGAGGCCATGGAGCCATCCTCAGTGCCCATGCCATCTTTTGCTCCAATGGAGCCTTGGCTGCGGGAGGGGAAGAGAAAGACAGAGAGGAAGGAGAGGAGGAGGGATGGAGAAGCAGATGGGCGCTTTTCCTGTGTGCCCTGGCCAGGGATCGAACCCGGGACTCCTGCACGCCAGGCCAATGCTCTACCACTGAGCCAACCAGCCAGGGCCTATTCTAACCTTTTCTATAAAATTTATTTTTAAGTTAATAATTGTACATGTTGTTGCCCCTTTAAGTTGCCCTCCTAAGTATGTAAATAAAACTTAAAGAATTACCATAGGTATTTTTAATTTTGCTTTTTAATTTTTTAAACTTAAAAGAATATTTTGATTTTTTTTAAATAAACACATTCAATATGTTTAACTTTTAGTTTCATGTTTGAAATAGTTAGAAATAGTTAAGCCTGTAGTTGACCTGTAGATCTTACAGGTTTTTCTGCTTTTTAAATATAACATTTCAGTAGGGTGTCAGTTTCTGTCTTTTATTCTTTAGACTCAAGTGGGTGAGTTCCTGGGAGACAATGATAAATTTAACAAAGAAGTCATGTATGCATATGTGGACCAACATGACTTTTCAGGAAAGGACTTTGTTTCAGCCCTTCGCATGTTTCTGGAAGGATTCCGTCTTCCAGGGGAAGCTCAGAAAATTGATCGATTGATGGAAAAATTTGCTGCAAGATACCTAGAATGCAACCAAGGGTAAGCAAGATTTAAATTTAACTATTTATTGGTTACCAACTATATCCAAGACACTTTGTTAGGGAGTACCAGGAGAGTCATAATCCCCTGTCCCCCCTCACCCCAGAAAACAGATTGTCTATGACCTGGAGGTAATGTAAGATAGTTCCATTGAAAAAGTTGTTGATCAGTGGTACCCCATTAAATTTAATTTCTAAATAAAAAATATAAAAGTCAAAAAAGAAGAAAAAGTTGTAATATGAAATAAAACATAAACCCTGAAAAAGTAAGTAAAAGTGCTTTGGGGTTTGCTGTGACTAATTTAAAGGAAACTGTAGAGCAATAAAAGTTTATGACTTGATATATTTATTTTTCCAGACAAACCCTTTTTGCTAGTGCAGATACTGCTTATGTTTTGGCTTATTCAATTATTATGCTGACCACAGATCTTCACAGTCCACAGGTATGTTTCTTCCAAGCAAGTTTTATAATATTACAAATTAGATAAGTTTTTTTAAATTTAATAAATAATATTTGGAATTTAAATCCTATTTAGTTAAATACCTCAATTTGGTAATAGGTTTTAATTTGGTGTAGTATACATTTTATAAATGCAGTTTCTCTTTGTGATTCTAATTATATTTTTTGATATCTGTATTCATCTGTCTATACTTATTGCAACATGAAAAAAGACTACAGCCCTGACCGGTTAGCTCAGTGGTAGAACATCGGCCTGGCATGTAGAAATCTTGGATTCGATTTGCCAACCAGAGCACACAGGAGAAGCACCCATCTGTTTTTCCACCCTTCCCCATCATCTTTCTCTCTGTCCTCTTTCTTCCCCTCACGCAGCCAAGGCTCCATTGGAGCAAAGTTGGCCCAGTTGCCGAGGATGGCTCCATGGCTTCTGCCTCAGGTGCTAGAATGGCTCCAGTTGCAACGGAGCAAGGCCCTAGATGGGCAGAGCATTGCCCTCTAGTGGGCATGTCATGTGGATTTCAGTCGGGCATATGCAAGGGTCTGTCTCTCTGCCTCCCTGCTTCTCACTTCAGAAAAATACAGGAGAAAAAAAAAAGAAGACTGCATATAAACCATCTTTTTTTCTTTACATTTCAAACTTAAACACTAGAGTGAATAGTGTAGCAAGTCTTTCTGTGCCTGTCACCCAGCTTCCACAGGTAACAATTTATGGCCAGTTTTGTTCAATTGCTATTCCTCTCTCTCCGACTGATCATTTTGAAGTAAATCCCTGATATTGTATCATTTCATCTGTAGTTATTTTATTATATATCTCTGAAAGAGAAATACACTATTTAAACATAACCCCAATACCATTACATAGGAAAATTAACAGTATTTTAAAAATGTCATATCCAGATGTATTCAAATTTTATTTTCCTCATAATATTTATAATTCCTTCTTAAATATTAAGGAATATTACTTGATTTTTTTATATCCACCAGCAAAACAGTTATTTTAAACATTTTAGGTATTTTATGCTAGTTTCCAGAAACATGTTTAGGTGTTTTGGGGGAAAATTATCTTTATAAAAGAACCTATTTATAAGAATTTCTTAGTACTTCTTTAGGATAGGCAATATATGGTATTTATTATTTTTAGGATGTGAAATACTATATACTAATCTGAGGTATATTAGAATATTACAGCCTATTTAGTTTGAGATTAAAATTTGAAAATATAGGGATTGTTTTGTGTGTGTGTTTTGAGATGTTTAAAGCAGGGTTTATATATGGAAAGTATAAATCAGATGTATGATGGGAGGATTACATACAGAGTTGGTCCTGGTTTTAAACAGCAGAATTCAATACCTATGCATTTACCAGGGATTACTTGATTTTATATAGACCCCTTTTTTAAAAAAAAATCAAAGAGTTTACTCATTTAAAATTTTCCTTTGTAATGTTACTGATCGTGTAATAAAAGCAGCTGACTTTCAGGGTTCTCATTGTCTATCATAACACTTTTTCCATGGGTTTATAAGGCAGTCTACATTTAGGATTAATTGGATATCTTTATATCAGAGTTTTCTGTGGTTATTTTGGTCTAAACCAAAAGTAGAATTATATTTTATACTACTTCCCTTTGTTCTTAGAATGTTGTATTTTCCAAGAATTTAGTTTAATAATTGAACTATCAGTGCTATGTGCATCTGTGTCATATCTTCCTGTGTATATGGATATTCTCATGTAAGTTATTTCGAAGGAATATTGGAACATCCTTTAATGCCTGCAGCTATAGAACAGCTGATGAGTTCCTATGAAGTTAAGTGACCAGTTAGAAAATTGAACCCGTAATTATGACCACATGTGGTATATGCTTCAGAACCATATGAAGTATAACAAATGACATCATTTTTAAAGAACGCTTTCATTTTTACTGGTGGTGGCACATTGGGTATGGACCTGGAACACTGAGGTCCCAAGTTCGAAACCCAAGATCTCTGGCTCAGGAGCATCCAGCTTGAGCACAGTCTCACAGACTTGAGTGTATGATCATCAACATGATCACAAGGTGATCCAGAGGTTACTGGCTTGAGCAAGTGGTCACTGGCTCAGCTGGAGGCCCCCCCCCCCCAAGGCATGAGAAAGCAATCAATGAAGAGCTAAAATGACACAACTACTAATTGATGCTTCTCATCTCTCTCCCTTCTTCTCTCAAAAATAAAAACACTTTCAAAGACTCACTGACATTCTCATTCTTAGTTGTTTTCAAAGTTAAAATATAGGTGAATTTTAACAAGTCATTTGTTTTTGTTTTGTTTGTTTGTTTGTTTTTGTATTTTTCTGAAGCTGGAAACGGGGAGAGACAGTCAGACAGACTCCCACACGCGCCCGACTGGGATCCACCCGGCACGCCCACCAGGGGCGAAGCTCTGCCCACCAGGGGGCGATTCTCTGCCCCTCCGGGGGGTCGCTCTGCTGCAACCAGAGCCACTCCAGCGCCTGGGGCAGAGGCCAAGGAGCCATCCCTAGCGCCCAGGCCATCTTTGCTCCAATGGAGCCTTGGCTGCGGGAGGGGAAGAGAGAGACAGAGAGGAAGGAGGGGGGGAGGGGTGGAGAAGCAAATGGGCGCTTCTCCTATGTGCCCTGGCCGGGAATCGAACCCGGGTCCCCCGCACGCCAGGCCGACGCTCTACCGCTGAGCCAACCGGCCAGGGCCAATAAGTCATTTGTGTTTTTTACCTAGAATATTTATAGTTAAACTACTTTTATACATAGTAAGTCAATGATTTTTTTTTAATTTGAAGTCTCTTTAGACCACTTTTTTTTTCTTTATCTTCATTATTAGTAACAACTGGGTGTGATTCATGTGCATTTCAGAGCCAGGTGGATTAATATATGCCAGGATGGGTCTTTTCTACATCGTTGCTATTTTCTATGAGTTCTTTGTTTTTAAAATATATTTTATTGAGCATTTTATACTTCTTGTTCTCAAGGAATTTATAAATTCTCATATATAAGTATTTATATTCTTAAAATACAAGTTAATTTTTATGTTAATTTTTAAGAATTATAACAGCTTTTCATTTCTAGGTTAAAAATAAAATGACAAAGGAACAGTACATTAAGATGAATAGAGGTATCAATGACAGTAAAGACCTTCCTGAAGAGTATCTGTCAGCGATCTACAATGAAATAGCTGGAAAAAAGATATCAATGAAAGAAACGAAAGAACTAACAATTCCTACAAAATCAAGTAAACAAAGTAAGTATCCAAATCAATTGAATCCTGATTGTTCAGGAGGAAATATATAAGGTTGTTTTGTTTGTTTGTTTTTTATTGATCCTCAGAGAGGAAGGCGGAGAGAGAAATGAGGGAAAGAGAGAGAAAGAGAAATGTCAATTTGTTCTTTCACTTATTCATGCCGTCTTTGGCTGATTCTTGTGTGTTCCCTGATCAGAGTTCAAACCCATAACCTTGGCATGTCGGGATAACACTCTAACCAACTGAGCCACCTGGCCAGGGCAAAAAAATATGGGTTCCTAAAAGTTTTTCACTTAGGTTAGAGTGTTATTCTCTTAATGTAATGTTTGCTGATAGGATTTTGTTTTTTTCTTACATGCTAAAGAAAAGTAGCTCTAACCAAGGATTAATGGAAAATGCTACATAATATGCATGGATTAGTATGTATTTAATACGTATTTTCCACTTGGCAGTTAATCTCAGCACAGATTTGGAGGTCAGAGAGATTGGTCAAGCAACCTTAATAGTCAGACTTCAACTCTCTGTCTTTGTTTCTGCCTCCTTATCGTCTACAAACAACATATTTATATCTCTTCATATATCATTAGAGATAAACAGAAGCTGGAAGTTGGAGTTATTCAAGGAGATGGGGAAGGTTAGGATTGTTTGGTAGCTTCTGGAATTGGAAATGACTTTGTCAGGTGCATCACAAATTCTACCACTGTAGAGTTCCTAGATCTAACCAACATTAAGAGCCAGTTGTGGGCTTCGCTCCATTAAAGACTTTCTATACATGTAGACAGTGGTGATTAAATTAGAGCTAGGATCCGACTATACGAATGAAGTGAGGGTTGCAGCTTAGGAATAACAGTAATATGGAAAGAGGATCCCTTCCTTTCTGAGCACTTTCACTTGGAAATGAACTCTCAGGTTTTGCTTAACAGAACAAATTATAGCAGCAAAATTCTGTTGACAGGAGAGAAATAATAAGGCTTATGTGATGTTTGTATTTCTAGAAGCTGATAAAGAATTATGAGAGTTTAGGGCTAGGAAGATGAAACTGAAAGGAAGAGTGGAGCATAACAGGCCTCTCTTTTGGAATAATATGGGGAATGATCCTAAAGAATTTTAGTAAGTTTTTCCTCATTTTATATTTGAGGAAATTGAAGTGCAAAGCTTAGGAAACTTAGAATTATAGAAGCTATGAGCTGAATATAATATAAAAACTTTTATTAAATCTCTTTACCTAAAACCCAAACAGTGGCAAGGCCAAATGTTGTACTAGGCATCCTTAACTGTTATTGCAGTCCAGAACCAAACAGCAGTTTACTTGGGAGTGTTGATATTATTTCTTCTGCTTGTAACCTTAAATATATTGATGAAGAGTTTATTTTTACACGTAGGTGGATGCCAGTTCTCTGACGTGGTTTTCTCCTCATACCTATATTACAATGTCTTCATACCCCTCTTTCTCCGCTTATTTTCTCTGTGGTGGTAGCAAATCAAAGAGAAGCTGGATATGGAAGGGAGATAGTGTTCGGAAATACTAAAGTCATTCTGGAGTGCTAGGGCCACTGTTTCCTTGTTAACTCAGGAGATGCCATTCAAACAGGTGTCATACTAAGATACCATTTCTTCTTGCATCTCTTTTCCTATCCCAGGTTTGCATTGTTTCTTTAGTACTTTGCTGTGACAGATGTATACCTACCCTTGTCCCTCTTAGGTGTTCTACTTTTCTCCAACTCCTAGTTCTGGCTTTATGTATTTTTCACTTTTGAGGTGCAATATATATAGTATAAAATTAACCATTTTGAAGTGACCAGTTCAGTGGCATTTGGTACATTCACAATGTTGTGCAAAACCACTACCTCGATCTAGTTCTGAAACATTTTCACCTCCCCAAAATAAAACCCTGTTTCCATTCAGCAGTTACTCGAGGTTTCCTCCCACTCCCCAGTCTCTGGCTACACTTTTTCTTCCTTTGCATTTACGTACTCTGGATAGCTCATGTAAATGGAATCATTATGTGACCGTTTGTGTCTAACCTTTGGGTCTATTTTTAATTAGTGGTGTTTATTATTTTATCATAAGACATAAAAATACCACTTTAAAATCCTTTCTATTTTAAATGCTAATGGTACTTGTTATTTCAGATGTAGCCAGTGAAAAACAAAGAAGACTTCTATATAACTTAGAAATGGAACAGATGGCTAAGACCGCTAAAGCACTCATGGAAGCCGTGAGCCA
Organism: Saccopteryx leptura; assembly: GCF_036850995.1. Classification (NCBI taxonomy): domain Eukaryota; kingdom Metazoa; phylum Chordata; class Mammalia; order Chiroptera; family Emballonuridae; genus Saccopteryx; species Saccopteryx leptura. The sequence goes on from NC_089505.1 coordinate 308,202,913, forward strand.
TGTTCAAGCACCTTTTACAAGTGCAACACATTTGGAGCATGTGAGACCCATGTTTAAGGTAAAAGTTACTGGTAACTTTTGGTTGCAGTATACATTTATATATAATTTTTTTCAGCATATTTTTCAGTTAAGGAAATAAGCCTATTAATATAGACTTGGAAGCAAAAGGCTGTTATAATTACTTTTACCCCTAATTCAAGGTCTATGTGAAAATATTTCTAAAGTTAATGAAGCATTATAGGATGGGAGCGAGGGGCTAGCGAGGTAATGTTAGAAGAAATAGTGGAAATTAATTGGCCTTGTCTTTTTTTTTTTTTTTTTTTTTTTTTTTTTTTTTTTTTTTTTTCATTTTTCTGAAGCTGGAAACAGGGAGAGACAGTCAGACAGACTCCCGCATGCGCCCGACCGGGATCCACCCGGCACGCCCACCATGGGGCGGCGCTCTGCCCACCAGGGGGCGATGCTCTGCCCATCCTGGGCGTCGCCATATTGCGACCAGAGCCACTCTAGCGCCTGGGGCAGAGGCCGAGGAGCCATCCCCAGCGCCCGGGCCATCTTTGCTCCAATGGAGCCTTGGCTGCGGGAGGGGAAGAGAGAGACAGAGAGGAAAGTGCGGCGGAGGGGTGGAGAAGCAAATGGGCGCTTCTCCTGTGTGCCCTGGCCGGGAATCGAACCCGGGTCCTCCGCACGCTAGGCCGACGCTCTACCGCTGAGCCAACCGGCCAGGGCAATTGGCCTTGTCTTTTGAAATAATATACAAAAATATGTTAAACTACAGTGGTACCTTGAGATACAAGCAGACCAACATACGAATATTTTTAAGATACGAGCTGCGACTCGGTCCATATTTTTGTTTGAGATCCAAGCGAAATTCTAAGATACGAGTCGTGATTCAGGAAGCTGCTGCTAGTTGGCGTGTTGGTGCATGGGTCCAGTATCAGCAGCACACCACCAGCATCTAGTTCTTTCTCATGTGTTACCTGCAGAATCAAGGTGACTCTCGTGCGTTGTGCTCGTCCTTGCATCATTTTTGCATTTTTTACTCACTTTTTTGTGTGCTATTATGGGGCCAAAGAAAGTGAGTGTAAAGGACAGTGGTGAGAAGAAGAAGAAGAGAATGATGTCGATAGAAGTAAAGCAAGAAATAATAGAAAAACATGAGCGTGATGTACGAGTGATTGAACTGGCAAGGCTGTACGACCTCAATACATCTATAATTTGTACCATCCTTAAACAAAAGAATGCCATCAAAAGCGCAAGTCAGCGAAAAGACCTATAATTCTGTCCCAATTAAAGACAAATATCCATGAAGAAATTGGGAAGCTTCCGCTGGTGTGGGTGAAAGAGAAAAGGCTGGCAGGAAATACAGTGACGGAGACTAATATGCGAAAAGGCACATATTATATACGACGACTTGAAGAAGAAAGAATCATCAACCTCAAAAGAGGCAGCAGGAGATACAGCTGTTTTGAAAATTTCAAGAAGAGATCTGGCATCCACTCGGTGGTGAGGCATGGTGAAGCTGCAAGTGTTGACATTAAGGCAACTGAGGAATACATCGCATGTTTTGCTGTGCTTATCGCAAAGGAAGGCTACATCCCTCAACAAGTGTTCAACTGTGATGAAACAGGACTGTTTTGGAAAAAAATGCCCTGGAGGACTTTCATCACCGCAGAGGAGAAGAAGCTGCCAGGCCATAAACCCATGAAGGACCATCTGACCCTTGCATTGTGCACAAATGCTAGCTGTGACTGTAAAGTAAAGCCCCTACTAGTGTATCATTCCGAAAATCCTTGAGCCTTTAAGACTCACAAGATTCTTAAAGAAAAACTGCAGGTTATGTGGCACGCCAATGCTAGGGCATGGGTTACATGGCAGTTTTTTATTGAATGGGTAAATCTTGTCTTTGGTCCTGCAGTGAAGAAATATCTTCAAGAAAATAAATTCCTGATGAAAGAATTACTAATCCTTGAAAATGCTACAGCCCACCCACCTGGTCTTGAAGATGACATTCTTGATGAGTTCAAATTCGTGAAAGTCCTCTACCTCCCACCCAACATGACTTCAATCTTGCAACCTATGGATCAGCAGGTCATTTCCAACTTTAAAAAGCTTTACACAAAGCACTTGTTCCACCGCTTCTTTGAGGTGACTGAGAATACAAATCTAACCCTTTGAGAGTTTTGGAAAGATCACTACAACATCATGATATATTTACGCATTATTGACTTGGCATAACAAGAGGTTACAAGAAGAACCTTGAACTCATCATGGAAAAAGTTATGGCCTGATGTTGTTGCAGACAGGGACTTCGAAGGATTCAAACCAGAGACCGAGACCGAGGTAGAAGTGTTGGAGGAGATGGTGTTCCTCGGAAAGTCGATGGGTCTGGAGGTAAATTAGGGTGACTTAAACGAGCCTGTTGAGGAACATGAGGAGGAACTCTTAACTGAGGATTTGAAGGAGCTACAGATGATGCAACATACGGAGTTTCTGCAAGAGATTAGTAGTGAGGAGGAGGAAGTGATTTCTACAAGTGAAATTAAAGACATGCTGGCAATGTGGGAGAAGCTTTCAAGTTTCGTTGAAAAGAAACACCCAGAAAAAGTTTCAACTGGTCGTGCTTTTAGCACTTTTTAATGACACTTGTTTGTCACATTTCCATATCATTTTAAAAGCCAGACAAAAGCAAACCTCTTTGGATAGATTTTTATTCAAAAGTCCTGCAGGTGAAAGTGCCGAAAAGTACAGCCAAAAAGGCAAAAACAGGTGATGATTAAATGAAAAATACGTAATGTTAATTTTAGGTTAATTTTAAAGTTAAGAAAGTGCATTTTTTTACAATTAAGTTTTTGTGGTTTCATTTTAAGTAAAGAAAGTGCAGTTTTAGTTTTGTTTAAAGTAAAGAAAATGCAGTTTTAGTTTACATTTAGTGTTAAGAAAGTGCAGTTTTAGTTTACGTGTCTACAGTGCCTGCATCCCTTCCTCCCTCCATCCTCCTCTGCCATTCACTTCCATTAGCTGCACTCGTCTGTCTCCAAGGTAGGAACAGTACAGTACTGAATAACACTTTTTTCTTTTATTTTTTATATTTTGTTATGCATTGGTAAAGTATAGATGTGTGTTTCTTAATTAAAAACATGTCTTTTTTTATAATTTAGGGTGATTTGGGGATGTTTCACAGTGCTGGAACGGATTAAATCTATTTCAGTTATTTTAAATGGGAGAAATTTGTTTGATACACAAGTTGACTGACTTATGAGCTCTGTTACAGAACAAATTAAATTCGTATCTCAAGGTACCACTGTATAAGAAACACTTTTTCTTTATTATGAAATATATTTTGGCTCTGGACAGTTGACTCAGTGATAGAGCATTGGTCCAACATGTGGATGTCCCAGGTTCGAGTCCTGGTCATGACGCACAGGGGAAGTGACCATATGCTCATCTGCCGTTCCCGCATTTCTTCTCCTGTAGCCATGACTCAATTGGTTTGAGCAAGTTGGCCCCTGGTACTAAAAATAGCTCGGTTGCTGAGCAACGGCCCAGGGTGAGCAGAGTGTCACCTGGAAGAGGGCTCGCTGGGTGGATCCCCATCAGGGCACATGCAGGAGTGTTTCTCTCTCCTTTCTCACTTAAAAAAAATTGTAAAGCAGCATTTTGTTTTTGAACAATCATATATACTTATTTATGTTTGTTTCTTTTTGTTGTCTTTTATCGAGAGAGAGAGAAAGAGAGAGAGACACACAAAGACAGGAGGGAAGAAAGGGGGAGAGTTGATGAGAAGCATCAACTCATAGTTGTGTCACTTTAGTTATCCATTGATTACTTCTCATACGTGCCTTGACCAGGGGTCTCAAGCCAAGCCAGAGACCCTCTGTTCAAGCCAGTGACCATGGGATTATGTTGATGATCCTGCATTCAAGCTGGTGACCTAGGGGTTTCGAACCTGAGTCCTCAGCATCCCAGGTTGACACTCTATCCACCGTACCACCACTGGTCAGGCTAGTTTTAACGTTTCTGGTAAGGGGGAAGCAGAAAATATAAAAAGAATACGAACCAGCCGTAATTAAGCCACTCAAAACTTGTGTTAATGTGTTTATATACTACATTCTTATCTTAATTGAACAGTTGTATAGAAGTTTGTATCTTGCTGTTTCTCAGATAAGTATTTTTGCATATCATTAAATATTCATCAGTAGCTTTTATGATCTGGATTAGTTACAGTTTAATTAAACATCTAAGAACTGCCGTTATTCTCTTCAGACACCTTCATTTCTCACTCTGACTACTATAGTGTCATCCTAACTGGCATCCTTATGCTTCTTTATGTGCTCCTCTTATTCATTTAGAGAGGCCAGAGTGATCTTTATAAAATAAAAAATGCAATGTCACCTTCTTCCTTAAGAACCTTCACTGACTTTCATGACACTGTGATGAAACTCACACATCTAGAGGATCTGGCTCCACCTGCCTTTCCAAACTCATTGCTAGAATTCTTCTGTCTCTTACTATGCTGCAGTCACACTGGCATTCTTAGGTTTCTAGAATGTCATAAATTATTTTCTCTTCAGAGCATTCTTACAGGCTGTGTCCTGTGTCTAGAATGGTCTTTTCTTTTTTGCCTTGGTAGTTTCCACTTTACATGTTACCTTCTCGGAGAGTTCTGCCCCAAATTAGGCCCTTTTTTGTAACATGCTATTCATTTCCTTCATTGCATTTATATATATATATATTTTAATATATGTATTAAAGTATATGTCTAATATATCTCTTTACTCAACTTTAAGCTCCATGAGTCAAGGGACTACATCTGTTCACTTTTCCCAATATCTAGCACAGTTGCTGGCTTGTAGTAAGAGCTCAGTAAATAAGCATTGACTGGTAAAGGAATAAATGAGACATTCCTAGAATCGTTTATACTATGAAGGGATATTCACATTACTAGGACTCTTTCTACATTTTGCCAAATTGTATTCTGTAAGGGTTTATACAGTTATGAGTGGGCAATTTAATTTCACTGTCCTCTTGGATATTATCCAGTGTGATTTGATTGGAGAAATAATTGTCTTCAATTTCTAATGGAGTTAAACATTTTTTCACTGGCTTATGGACATTAATGCTTCTTGTTTAAAATATTATATAGGGTTTCAAATAAATGTGCTATTTCTTTACTTAAAATAAAGTGTGTAATATACTACTTTTGTGCAGTACCTTGCATTTTAAAATTTCTGCATGTCCTGTGCTGCCCACAGCATCTCTGCAGCAGTAATCCAGGTATTAAACAGAAAGAGATCTGAGGTTCAGAGAAATTAAATAAGTGGGAAAGCTAAGACTAGAAGTTAGGTACTTTGGTTTTTGCTACTTTATTTTGTATTATGATGTGCTTCACAACTTTCTGATGTTACAAGAAAAGCTTTGGGTTTTCCTTCATAATGCTAAAAACATTTTAGATCCTTGATACATTTCAGTTATCGTTTCTATAGCATACCCATAAACATTTTTTCTTCTGTATGGCTATATGGTTATATAGATTTGCATCACGGTGTTTATTAAAAGCAAATACTCTCACATCAGACATGTGAAGGTCATACACACATGCACACACTAATATATACACATATGTTTTGATATGAGGATTTTTCAGTAGTCAAAAGGTAGCTCTTTTTTTGTTTTCTGTTAATATTTCTCTAGGTATTCAGTTTTTATAATGAAATTTAGTGTTTGTTGGCTTTCACTGTCTGTAATGAAGAAATATTTTACTGAGCAAAATTTTGGAGTATTTTCCAACTAGGAAACAGAGATACCACTGATATCTCAATGTAAAATATTTGACTACAAAATGCAAAATAAAGCTAACTGATGTCCAGGGAACAGGCTTACAGTAAAAAAAGTAATATAATTGTTGCAAGTAGAAAATGGCTAACGGATTTTTTTGGCAATAAAAAGTCTGTGATATTGCAAGGGACTGAGATTGGGAGGATGAGTTCTCAAGTCAGGAGTAAAACTAATATCATCCATGAATATTGACTATCCCATTTTTTATTGATGTAAATAACTTATAAATGCTGTATTTAAAATATATGTATGGCTTTCTACTGAATTTATATTGTTCTCCCATTTATTTAAGCCTAGGCAACACTATTTAGTTTTCTCCTTTTGTTTAAGAAAGCTCTCCAAATAGCTATGCTAACAAATTCATTGCTTTTTTTTTTCAGAACTTCCTCAAATCATTGTTTGAAAGCCTTGAGAAATATTAATGTAGTACTATCATAATTTTTAATTAGCACTTGATGCTCATGATATATTTTAAATTTAAATATTCCTAGTTGGCGTGGACACCTTTTCTGGCTGCGTTCAGTGTGGGTCTGCAAGACTGTGATGATACTGAAGTAGCCTCTCTTTGCCTGGAAGGTATACGATGTGCAATCAGAATTGCATGCATTTTCAGCATTCAGGTAACAAAGAATTTTGCCTTTGTAGACAATCTAGAAAACGTAAATTACTTAAGCCATTACTACAGTTTAAATTTTTGTGCATGTCTGACTTATGAGAAACTAATTGCAAGTTTATTATGCAATTTAAATGAATCTTAACATTAAGTTTCTGAGATGCTATGACAGATGGGGTGGTTCTCTATTGATGTGTCTAAAATTCATAACTTTGGTTTGTAAATTTTTCTCCAAGATTTTGAATTCTTACAAGTTAATTTGAATATTTTATTTAAATATTTTGCATATTCATGATTTTTCAGTCATATATTTTCGTATTTTATATACAGGGTGGGATCAAAGTAGTTTTACAGTTGTTTGTATGAAATATAATACAATAATTAAATAATAATACAAGAGTAAACGGTTTCATGTACTCACAACTGTAAATCTACTTTTGCCCTATATTTATGTCCATTCCACTTAACCCTAAGAACAAAGTATCTTGAAGAGAACCAGGTACACAGTACATAATTTTCAAGTCCCTCTTAGTAATTTATATGCTTTGTCTGATAATAAATTTAGTCAAAGCTTTCTATTTAAAAACCCAGTTTAGCCCTGGCTGGTTGGCTCAGTGGTAGAGTGTTGGTCCAGCGTGTGGAAGTCCTGAATTCAGTTCCCAATCAAGACACACAGGAGAAGTGACCATCTGTTTCTCCATCCCTCCCTCTCCCCTTCTTTCTCTCTCTTTCCCTGCTTCCCCTTTTCCCCTTCTGCAGCAAAGGCTCAAATAGCTTAAGTAAAGTTGGCCCCAAGCCCTGAGGGTGACTTCATGGCCACGCCTCAGGCACTAAAGTAGCTCAGTTGGCAAGCAATGGAGCAATATCCCAGATGGGCAGAGCATCACCCTATAGAGGGCTTGCCAGGTGGATCCTGGTTGGGGGTGCATGTGGGAGTCTGTCTCTCTGCCTCCCCACCTCCCATTTAATTAAAAAAGGAAATTTAATACCCATTTCACATTTGATTATGAATATTAGGGCTTAAAAAGCACAGTCTAGTTGTAGTGAAAAAATGAGCAAATTTATAAATCAGGTTTCTGTAGTTCACACAGTACTTGAAGCAAAAGTACTCATTGAATGTGTTTTTCAGTATGAATTACTAATAAAATTTCATCTTGATTTGAGACTTCATCACCTTTGGATTTTAGAAATTCATTATTTTGTTTCATTTATCTTAAAATTTAAACAAAAAACTAGTTTGAGGTATTGTATGTAACTCATGGCTTGTCAATTAAAAACTTAATAAACAAATAAACAATTTGTCATTGGAAAATTGGGGATCACTATTGTGTTCAAAAACATATAAAGTATATTTTTCTCTTTTTTATAGCTGGAAAGAGATGCATATGTCCAGGCGCTAGCAAGATTCACCTTACTTACAGTGAGTTCTGGTATTACTGAAATGAAGCAGAAGAACATTGACACAATAAAAACACTCATTACAGTGGCTCATACAGACGGAAATTACTTAGGAAATTCGTGGCATGAGGTATAAGCACTTTATTTTCAGCTTTGCAGTTTGGTTATAAAATAAGCTAATTCTAAATATTCGATCACTGAAATGTTCAAGTGTTTGGGGAGAAAATTAATTTAGTACATTCAGGAAAACTACATTTAGCTTTTTATAAAGCACATGTTTAAATCCTGGCTGCATACATTTAAATATTTTTGCAAACATTTTTAACACAGATTGAATTTTTTTCTCCTTTTTTAATATTAAGATTCTGAAGTGCATCAGTCAGTTGGAGCTTGCACAACTTATAGGAACAGGAGTGAAACCTCGATACATTTCTGGAACAGTGCGAGGCAGAGAAGGATCTCTTACTGGAACAAAAGATCAGGCTCCTGATGAATTTGTGGGCCTTGGGCTGGGTGAGCATTTTAAAAATTATTTTTATGAAGTATCAAAATTGTTTTTGTTTTTAACTTGCTTAATATGGGTAATTTTATTGTAGCAATGAAATATAATTGGAATGATATGATAAAATACCCTTTGGCTAACATTATGAGGAAAAGCAAGATGACTGGAGAGAACGAAGTTCTTGTGCCTGGAGTAGTTTGCAAGATTAAATGATCCTTAGTCTTAATCTCATAGTTGGAGGCAGAAGAAACGTACAGTTTAAAGTTTCCTGCTATTAGGACTAAGAAGGTAATTTAAGTGAGCGAAGGCCTGTAGAAGATGGTAAATAGTTGGGGCAACAGGAGAAAGCATTCGCATTCATACTTTTTAAAGGCACTGTGCAGGCCTAACTAAACCTTTCTGCCAGTGTGGAAATTTTCCCATGGGTCCCCATGTGCTCAGTCTGCCCAGAAACTTCTATATTTAACCCAATAAAACAAAATACTAGCTCCAGTGGATACAGAAGAACCAAAGACAATACATTTTAAGCTATAAATGAAAAAAGTTCCATCAGGAAAGAAGCAAAGTTTAGATTGTCTTTGACTTTGAGTACTGTTCTTCTGGATTTGAATTCTGACTGTTTCTTCTTTACTGCGTGCAAGTAAACTTAATTCTCTGAGTTTTGGTTTCCTCTTTTGCAAACTGATGGCAATATCTATTTATTGAGTTGTTAGGATTAAATAAGAATACATACAAATGGACTTAGTACAGTAGCTAATGATGGTTTCTGGATTATCCTCTATCCTTCTTCCCCACCCCACTTTACCCAGGAAGAGACATGACTTAGAGAGCAGGAGTATTACCTTTTGAGGCTTTGTACTGAAACATTATATTTCTGGACATTTTTGTCTTTTTATCTTTTAGTGAGTTCTGTTGTTGCTTGCAGTAAAAATTCTTAGGAAATCCAAAAGAATTTCAAGCTTGAAAAACGATCCATAGGGAAAGAAGTAAAGATCAGGACCATGCTGTGGTTTCAAGTTGGACTGGGGACATTAGTTCCCAGTGGTGATCCAACTGTGTCAGCCAGCAGTACCATCTATACCTCAGTTGTATCTTAGATGCTGTGGTTCTGGGAGATGCAGGATTAGACCTAATAACTTGGTGACCCAGCAGCAGGATTTAGACCTGCCTGAGCACCTGCATGGTGACTTATGTAACCTGGAAGTCTGACTTGGAACATTAGAACTATAATTGCCCCAGAAGATAGCACGCGATACAGATGAAAATATTTACAGGCAAGTGAAATGAATGCATTGATTGATTCAATACCTTTTGTAAAGCTTCTTTTTTTTTAAGACCTATGAAGTGTGGAAGGGCCAAAATAATGTCAAGCAAGAAATGATAAGAGCTGATATTGTTTACTAGTATATTTGAAAGTGAATTAAAATTAATTTGATCACTGTGCTATTGTACCACTTAGGTTACAAGGATATGAGATGATCTGCCTTCAACTTTCAGCAGAAGGGAATTTACAGAAAAATATCCACAGTTTTGATTTGGATCATTGGTTAACCCAGTGTAACCGATGTTTATCCCTGTGCATTGTTCTCTGTCACCTACTCAGACAACAGATGTTTTCTTCAGCAGGACACTAGTCAGAATTTAAGCTAGAAGAGGATGTGGAACAATCAAATTAGTTTTTATGTGTTTTTAATTAAATAATATATTTTATTAACAGCACTTAATAATATACCAAGTATTAATTTATGTACCAAGTAAACGGTGCACAAATACAGCTTACACACAATTAATTTATTAATGCATCAAGTATTCCATGTAATCAAGTTAATAGGCCTGGGTATGTTTATCTGCCTTTCTGACTGATCCACTTACATACTTCCAGTACTCTATATGTGCTGCTCCTTTTGCCTGAATTGCTTCTCCTTCTGCCTCCTTTCCCAAATGGTCATGCTTCTGGGTCCAACTAAATATTTCATCACAGGTGAAGCTTTTCCATGAGTTAGTGCCTTTATCCTATCAAAATTAGTTCTAGTTAGCAAAACTTGTATTATATATAATTCATTTCAGTCATGAAGTAATAATTACATTGTATTAAAATTGGTTGTAAGTCGTGTCTCTCCTGGTAAATTATTAACTCAATGAATTTGAGTTCAGCTGGTTTAAATAACATCATCTATTTTGTTTGCATTCTTAAAAGCACTATCTGGTCAGTTGAGTCAGCAATTTGTTGAACTTTGGACTTAATATAGTAATCTGGCAGGAGAATGAAGAAGAGATTGAAGAGGGGAAAAATTAGTGGCAAGAAAGCAGTCAGTAAACTTTCAATTATCTGGGCCTGAAGTTATAAGTGTCTAAACTATTTGAATAGGAATAAAAATGAGTGAATGATAGGGACACAGTTCAAAAGAAAAATTTAGTAACTTGTGAAGAACAGATAAGGTCTCAAAAGATGATTGTAAGGTAGAATCTGAAAACCTGGCGAAGTTCTTGTCCTGCTTTCCAACATATGGAAAACCAGGGGTTTTTTTTTGGGGGGGAGGAATGATTCTTTTCAATAAGGGGATGTTAGAACATACATAATCTTTAGTAAGCATTTGTAAACAAGGGACTAGATATTAAGTGACAGTGGAGATTTAATTATATGGAATTAGGAGTCATCCTAAGAAGGTATCACTGTAACCTAGGTTAGTGCTGTGTTTCTTAAACATCAAGAGTAATTTTGCCTAATGTCGTTAACTTTCTGATCTAAGTTCTCAGTGGCTCTAATTTGCGTAATCTTCCCCAAAACAGGTTGTTTCTTTATAACCGTATGTTTATACCAATTACTATAGCTTGCTAAAGGTCATCAAAAGAATTTTTCACCCAAAGCATCATTTCTTTCATTAGGAAAATAACTGATTTTAGAACTCTAAGTGTATTTTTCCACAGAATTATTTTCAAACTGAAATGACTCTCTTTTATGTGTGGTAGTTGGAGGAAATGTGGACTGGAAGCAGATAGCAAGTATTCAGGAGTCCATTGGAGAAACCAGTTCTCAAAGTGTTGTTGTTGCTGTAGATAGGTAAGATGTTCATTTTATTCCCTTTTCAAATAAATACTGTCTTAATTCTGTAGCAGCATTTAGATGTATTTTGCTGAGTAGTAAAGAGAAAAAAAAAAACATATAATTTAAGTACTATAAGACTGTATTTTGACATAATGTGATTTAGATGATGCACCTATAATTTTGCATTTTAGATTATAGAATATAGGAAGGAGATAAACAGTATGATAATGTAAGTTACAGTGGATATTAGTGGGCATTAGGGAAATAGTAACCTTGATGAAAAAGAACACAAATGTTTTATTTCCTGTATAGAAAACATTCCCTTTGTTATCCTTATTAGAAAATAGTGTCTTTGTTTTTCTGAGTCTGTGATAGAGGACTGCGTTGTGGGTAAAATGAAGGGATTTGCTGGCTGTTCTCATCACAGGCTCATTTGGAAAGGATTTTGGAATGGTATATTATAGACATTACCAGGTATTACTCATTTTTAGTTTGTTTTCTAAAATAAAACCCATACATTTATTTTACTGTTGGACTGTTTATTTTAGATTTTTTAAGTTTCTAGTATGTACAACATTTAGCATTCTTTTGAAGATTAGTTTTTTGTGTGTTTGTTTGTTTGTTTGTTTTGTGAGAGACAGAGGAACAGATAGGGACAGACAGGAAGGGAGACAGATGAGAAGCATCAGTTCTTCATTGCAGCTCCTTAGTTGTTCATAGTTTGCTTTCTCATATGTGCTTTGATAGGCGGGTGGCGGGGGGTTTAAAGCAGAGCAAGTGACCCCTTACTCAAGCCAGAGATCTTGGGCTCAAGCCAGCAACCTTGAGCTTCAAGCCAGCGACCTTTGGACTTAAGCCAGCGACTATGGGGTCATGTTATGATCCCACGCTCAAGCTAGTGACCCTGCACCCGCGCTCAAGCTGGCAACTTTGGGGTTTCAAACCTGGGACCTCTGCATCCCAGTCTAACATTCTATCCACTGTGCCACCACCTGGTCAGGTGAAGATTAGTTTTTTTTCCCAGATGAATGTCCCCAAAATTGAAACTTAACATTTTACAACTCTGACATTTAAATTTTTTTTTTTACCACTTCTTATGGAAACTTTTCAAAATGTAAATATACTATGCACTATATATATTTTTTCTGGTGCTTGGAGACTTATGCTGATCCATTATTTTACTGTGCATCAGATAAAACTTTTTGCTCTAAATACAGACAGGCTACTGACAGTGAAAGTACTCCCTGGAACTTTTTCCTTGAAAAGAATTCTTAATGTTGACTAGCAATCTTTTTATTGGGGGTGGGGGAGGAGGTCATTTGCATTTTCCTTGGAAAGGTTGAAAAAAGATTGTGTATCATCTTACACACATCATTATAACTTGAAGGTTTACCACATGATTGGTATTTTTCAAGTACTTGTATTACTTCATTTAATCTTTTGAGTAGCTTCATGAGGTAAGTATTATTATTGTCCTGAATTTAAAAATAAGGAAACTGAGACATGGAGGAATTAAATAACTTGCTCATCCCCATAACCAGGCTAACTTGGTCTTGATTAACTTGATAACCGTTTCATTCATAGAAAATTTTGAGGAGTGGAGCCAGAGTGTACACTCAGGCAGCATATCTTGAGAGTGCACTCTTAACCTCTCTGCGTGCACGTACAACTCCAAAGCAGTGTAACGTCTGCCCTTCTGCTATCAGGGCATTTTTTTTCCGGAAAATCATCTTCACTGTCATTATGAGACTCTATTCAGGTCAGAGTCAACATTTTACATAGTATTTCTGTTTCCATAGTACTTTATATATGACCATACCTAGTTGTGATATATCCAGTTGTCCACTGTTTGTTACAGGTAGACATGTCACTTATTTGAACAGAAAATATGCCTCTCTGTTTTAAGAATTTCTGCTGTTTCAGATGTGTCTTAGTACATGTACTGTTAATACTTTGTCCTTTCAAACTCATCATCACCAAAGACTTATAAAAACATAAATTTAATATCCAATTTTATACAAACTGCAGCATTCAAATTTTAGCTTATAATGAAAACAAGTTACATTTTTTATCATAAGAGTATATTGTCCTTTTGTGGTGCATTACACTTTTTTATTAAATTTCTTCTGAATTTGTTTTCAACTATCTTGAGTTTATTTTCATATGTAATATTCTGATTCTAGTCTATAAACTAATTCACAGAAATTACTCTGGTGTTCAAGACAGTGGCGAGAGTATAATCAGGTATCATCTTGGAAAGCTCTGTACTGTTCAGCAAACATTTTCCTTCCTTAGGGCTGTTGTTCTGAAAAATCTCTTATGACAAGTATAGGGACTGAACATGAAAAATAATTCTTTGCTTAATTTTTTATAGCTTATGTGTCTTAACAGAAAAATATCTAATTTCATTAAAGACTTGAAGATGATAAAATGTTCTAATTATCTTTACTTTTATGTTATTAATCCTGTACCATTAGAATTTAGGAGAATATTGAGCACTTTAATCTGGAGTACTGGATCCTCTAGGGTTTGATGGGATAGACTTTGGTAGTCATTGCTAAACTAGACCAATTTTATAAGTATTACTGAACTATGCAAGGTTAGTATTTGTCCTGGAATGACTTATCTCTAAAAGCTAAAATACTTGTTATTTAGTTTAATAGTTCTGGGTTTTTTTGTTTTTTAATAAGCACATCAGATCTAGCATTGTAAAAATTGCCCATCTCACACTTTGGAACATTCTGTCACTTTTCAGAAAATCCACACAACTCACTCCTCCACCCTCACTGCATTTGCTCATAAATATTTTTCAGTTAGGTCTAAGAAATAATCATTACCTTTGACATTTTCACTGTGAAACCTTTTTACATATACACTAATTTACTTTGCCTATGTTGCATACAGTTTAAAGTTTATTTGATCCAGAATCTTCAACTTCTTTCAACTTTTTTTATTTTGCATTTTTTTGCTGCATTACTATCATAATGTGGATGAAGCAGTAATCTATCAAATTAATTTTTCTACTCATGGTTTCCAGGACATGTCTTAATAGCACACACGTCTCCTGCTATTATCCTTTGCTTTTTATACAGGGACTATAGAATAATCCATTTTGTAGACTGACTTGGGATACATAGCTCTCTTCTCCTGCCTTAGTATATTAAGGCTTAATTTTAAATGCGTCCACAGACCACTGGGCTCTACCACATGACTTATCTGTAGTGGAGCATTACTGGAAATACAGCACCACTCAGAGGCTGCCAAAAGGAGAATTTGGATGCCCTTTTTCAGGATGCATACTGCCACTACTTTCCACCATCACCAGTCTACAGAACTCATCCTATTGCTGCCGCTACTTCTCTGTCCTGTAGCCTTTGTTCTCCGTTATTTCACTGCCATCAGAGAATGAATGTGTGGCTTATTGTCCCTGTAGTTGCACATAATCTCCCATCTCTGCTTCGGTTCTTCACCCCTTTCAACTCTGCCATTTGCTTTCTTCTCAGTTAAAATGTTTTTCCTTTTGTTTCTCTTCCTGCTGTTTCTCCTATGCTGTTTAGTTTTGAATCTATTTTTGTTTTCTTTTTTTTTTATCTTGCCTTTCATGGGGATATCTCTAGTTTGAGAAGTCGGCTAATGACACTTAAAATGCATAGTCTAGCCATTTTCATTTTGTTCATGTGTTTGTACAGAGGTTTTGAATATTTTAATTTCTGGACCCAGTCAAACTACTGGATTAAATGGGGCCTTATTACTCTTATGTTTTTCTTCAAGATTGTGTTTTTAGTGAGATCTTTGAATTGTTTAGTTCTACTGACAAGAGCAGTATGGGAAATCTCAAGATACTCCTTTAGCAAGAGGCTTTTCCAGTCTTGTTTTTGTTACTCATTGCCAGAACACATAGGCAGATATTCAAGGTCACTGAGATTAAAACAATATGATATACTTAGAACATTTAGATTATGGTAGCAGGAAAGAACTAGGATATATTTAAGATATTTAAATTGTGTTTTGCTCAGTTAGGTGTGGGGCAGTATAGCACTGTGGTTTAAGAAGGTAGATGCTGGAGTCAGTCCATCCTGGTTTGAATCTTGGGTCCAGCACTTACTAATTCTGTGACTTCAAGGAAATTTCTGATTATAAAATTGGAAATCTAGCCTTGGCCAGGTTGATGTGAATAGAGCATTTTCCTGGAAAGCCAAGGTTGCCGGTTTGTATCCCTTCAGGGTACATACAGAGGCAGTCAATGAGTATACAACTAAATGGAACAATGATTGGACAGTGAGTTCTTGTTTCTCTCTCTCCCTCTTCCAACCTCCCTTAAATCAATGAAAAAAATCTTTAAGTTAAAAAAAATTGGAAAGATAATTGTATCTACTTCCCAGGGTATTTCTTACTCTTTAGAGAGGATCTAAATGAAACAGAATAATACCCACCTTGTGGTTGTTTGTAGCTACAGTGTGTCCGTAAAGTCATGGTGCACTTTTGACCGGTCACAGGAAAGCAACAAAAGACAATAGAAATGTGAAATCTGCACCAAATAAAAGGAAAACCCTCCCAGTTTCTATAAGATGATGTGGCAGCATGGGCTCATGTGCAGATGATGATGTAACACCATGTTTACAGCAGAGCAGCCCACGGCCATGCCAGTCGAGATGTGGTCAGTGTGTTTTGTGGCTCGCTAAATTCGAATCCATGACCAAAGTGCAACGTGAATATGGGTACATTTATAATGAAGCGCCACGACATAGGAATAACATTACTCGGTGGGGTAAGCAGTTGAAGGAAACCGGCAGTTTGGTGGAGAAACCCCGTTCTGGTAGGCCATCAGTCAGTGACGAGTCTGTAGAGGCTATACGGGATAGCTACCTAAGGAGTCCTAAAAAATCGTGTGTGAGCCCACATCGAACTGCACTGAATAGGTATGAAACTAGGAGAGTTTTCCTTTTATTTGATGCAGATTTCACATTTCTATTGTCTTTTGTTGCTTTCCTGTGACCGGTCAAAAGTGCACCATGACTTGACCGACACACTGTATTACTGTTACAACAGTTATTTTTATTTCTGATTTTAATATTTGATCTTTGAGGTTCTGCCTTTAAGGTTTCTTTTCTAGCACGCAAATCTTATGGTGTTCATTTTAAATTGAGGAGTATCATTTCATGCTGGAATCACATTCAAACCCTAGTTACAAACCCAGTACATAGGTAAAAATGCAGACTTTACAAAAGAGGCCTACTGTGTTTATGCTGAAGTCTTTTGTGAAACTTTGAAACATAGAGCTCAGGGAAGAAGGCTGGGCAGCATAGCTTCAATACTGAGTATTTGACTTCCTTGAGAAAAGTCAGTTTACTGCTTGGTAGAACTGTTGGAGACTGCAAGGTTTTAGTAAATCACTTTAAACTTAACGTATGATGGGTTTTTTTGTTTTTTGAGAGGAGGAGAGATAGTGAGACAGGTTCCCATATATGCCCTGACTGGGATCCACCCAGCAACCCCCACTGGGGCTAATGCTCAAATCAGCCGAGCTCTTCTCAGTGCCCAGGGCTGACATTCAGACCAATCAAGCCACTGTCAGCGAGAGAAGAAGAGAGAGAGAAAGAGGAGAGGGAGAGGGAGAGGGAGGGAAGCAGATGGTTACTTCTCACGTGTGCCCTGACCAGAAATTGAGCCTGGGATGTGTACATGCCATGCCGACGCTCTATCCACTGAGCTAACTGGCCAGGGCCATACATGAGTTTCTAAATTTAATATATATTGCTTGTAGAAGTGAAGTAGAATTTTTTATTTTAAAAATGTTTTATCGTTAGTAGATAACCAGGAAAAAAAAGAAAAAACTTTGTTTTATAGTGTGCCAATTATTAGTTGTACAAATTAATATTTTTCTTAGTCTTATAACTCTCTAGTGATTATAAATTTACTAATAAAATTAAAACCTTATATTCTTTAATATATTATTGAATGCAAAGGAAGAAGGGAATAACATCAAACTATACTTACTAAACTGTATAATGATAAAAAATATTCATTTGACTACCTCAGTTTTTTTGTTTCTTTAAAACAGATACAAGTAGCTAGTACCCCAGGCCACTTAAAATTGAATTGATGTAACACATGTGACACTATACTTTTTATTTTTCATAATATACATTTTTCAATCATGGTTTTTTTTTCTTCTCTTTAGAATATTTACAGGGTCTACAAGGCTAGATGGAAATGCTATTGGTAAGTATGTACATTTATTTCACTTATAAACAGTTTTGTCTAACAGACTTGAACATTTAACTAAAAAATTGTGAATCTATTTATATTGTAGTGGATTTTGTCCGTTGGCTCTGTGCTGTGTCTATGGATGAATTACTTTCCACTACACATCCAAGAATGTTTAGTCTGCAAAAAATAGTAGAAATATCATATTACAACATGGGAAGAATAAGATTGCAGTGGTCTCGAATTTGGGAAGTTATTGGAGATCATTTTAATAAGGTATTTGAATAATTACAGGATTTTCTTACATTTATATGTATTATTTTTCATTGTTTAAAATTTTCTTATTACCTGACCGGATGGTGGCACAGAGGATAGCGCGTCAGGCTGGGACGCTGAGGACCCACGTTCAAAACCCTGAGGTTGCCGGCTTGAGCGTGGGGTTGCCGGCTTGAGCATAGGATTATAGACAAGACCCCATGGTTGCTGGTTTGTGCAAGAAGTCACTGGCTTAGCTGGAGCCTCCAGTCAAGGCACATATGAGAAAGCAGTCAGTGAACAACTAGGGTGCTGCAACTATGAGTAGATTCTTCTCATCTCTCTCCCTTCCTGTCTGTCTTACTCTCCAAAAAGAAAATTTCCTTATTATAATCTAATTGACTTTTTTCTTTCCAAGCAATTTTTAAATTATTTTTATAATTAAATTTAGAAAACCCTTTGGATCCTGTTTTTCTTTACCTCTAGGTTTTAATAATTTAATTAAAATAATGTTTTTTTTCTTGAGAAATATTGTTAGCATCTAGTGCCTTTATGGAAAATCTTAGGAATTATTTATCTATGCTATTGATGATACACTTTTTCTAAAACAAAAATAAGAAAGTATAGCTTTTCCGACTGACATGAACACCTTGTATTTCTGTTGCCATTGCAGGTTGGCTGTAATCCTAATGAAGATGTAGCTATTTTTGCAGTGGACTCCTTGAGGCAGTTGTCAATGAAATTCTTAGAGAAAGGGGAACTTGCTAACTTCAGATTCCAGAAAGATTTCTTAAGACCTTTTGAGCACATAATGAAGCGGAACAGGTATTATGTGTGTTGAATTGCTTACTATCAGAAAAATACCTTATTCTTTTCCACAACAGAGGGAAGAACAGAATGGAAAGTAAACTGATAAGTTTTATCTGTGTGCATATCTAAGCAATTATATTGATATTTTAGGTCTCCAACCATTCGTGATATGGTTGTACGGTGTATAGCACAGATGGTGAACTCCCAAGCTGCTAACATTCGGTCTGGGTGGAAGAACATTTTCTCTGTATTTCATCTAGCTGCATCTGATCAAGATGAAAGCATCGTGGAACTTGCATTCCAAACAACAGGGCACATTGTCAGTGAGTATTTCTTTTAGCTATGTTTAAGTTAGGAATTAAAAAACTGGAATGAGTTAGAAGATAATTCAAGTATACAGTTAGGGGCCTATTACGGGTTTTAAGTTTACCAACTTTTGCCTACATAAGCAGAGTAAATAATGATATATTATTATAGCTAACATTTATTAAATGTTTGCTATATGAGAAGAACTGTAAGCACTTTGCATGTATTTTCTTCAGTCTTCACAGCAACTCTATGAGATAAATGTCTTTAGTAACCTCCTTTTTAAAAAAACTAGGTTAGGAATCACAGGCCCAGTGAGGTTAAATAATTTACCTGAGGGCACAGAACCTAGTGAGTGACAGAACAGGAATTCAAAGCCAGGGAGCCTTAAGGCAAAGCCTTTGTTTGTAACCACTATGCTCACAGCCTCCTTTGACTTTGAGGGAGAATGAAATATTAAAGATGTAAGTTAAACTTGTCTAGAAGACTATAATGAGTGGCCATTATCATCAACGTCAAGAATAGTGGCGTTATGATAGCTATCACTTATTGAGTGCTTGACTGAAATATTGTACTAAGCACTTTTTACTTACTTTATTTTATTTAGTACAGAGAGTATCCTGTGGGTATTATTATCCTCATTTTATAGATTAAGAAGATGAGATACAGAGAGATTTGTATATTCACTTAACCACTGTTGGTACAGTACCTACTAAGTAACAGTTACTGTGTTAGCTGCTAGGTTTATAGCATAAACGAAACACAGACCTGTTTCCCTGTCTCTGCTCCTCAAGTAAGTGGTCACCACAGACTTGAACCTTTGTCTGTTGGACATCAAAGCCTTTCACCTATAGGAAGTATGCATTACTCCAGAGGTTGATATATTTTTTCATACGATTAAGAATAATTGGGCCCTGGCTGATGGCTCAGTGGATAGAGTGACCTCCTGGCATATGGAGGTCCCAGTTTGAGCCCCAGACAGGGTACACATGAAAAGCGACCATCTGCTTCTCTTTCCACCCTTTCCCCTTTCTCTCTGTCTTCCCCTCTTGCAGCCAGCGGCTTGATTGGTTCAAGTATGGCACCAGGCACTGAGGCTATCTCGGTTGGTCTGAGCATGTCAGCCTCAGATGCTAAAAATAGCCCTGTACTCAAGCATCTGCCCCCAGTGGGGTTGCTGGGTGGATCCCAGTCAGGGCACACGTGGGAGTCTGCCTCACTATCTCCCCTCCATTCACCTGAACAGAATAAAAAAAGAATAATTGAAAAATTATAATTATTTTTATGTATTTTCTCTTTTTTTAGCTCTTGTGTTTGAAAAACACTTTCCAGCGACCATTGATTCTTTCCAGGATGCAGTGAAGTGTTTGTCTGAATTTGCCTGCAATGCAGCTTTCCCAGACACCAGTATGGAAGCAATTCGACTTATTCGCCATTGTGCAAAATACGTGTCTGACAGACCTCAGGTATAGTATCATTTAGTAAACAAATTGTACCAAAATTTATTTCCAGTCTGAGATCCAAGTTTATTTGGAAATTAAGAGGATATGAAGCAACCCTGGCTAGGTAGCTCACTTAGAGTGTCGTCCTGAGATGCCAAGATTACGTGTTCTATCCCCTGTCAGGTCAAATACAGGAATCAACCAATGAATGCATAAGTAAGTGCAACAACAAATCCATTTTTCTGTCTCCCTAAAAAGAAATGAGTAAATAATAAAGGATATGAAACACTTATTTTTCAGTAAACTCAAAAATTATCTGAATTTGATTCTGAGTTATAATGGGTAATACTGATAGCTAACATTTATTGAAGGTATCAGGTTATTTTTGAGTGTTTCACCTGTGTTGTTTAATCTTCATAGAAACTTTATGGGATAGGTGGTGTAACAGTCCCATACAGATAAGGAATCTGAGGCACAGAGAAGTTAAAACCACGTGTGTGACTTCAGGCCTAGTGACCAGAGGCCCACGTGTTTAGCCATCCCACTTTCCCTGTCAGTCTCTGTAGTACTGGAGTTACCTGTCAGTGGATGAGGGTGGGCTTCAGCCCTGGAGTAAAAGGATGAATTGGCAACCTCTGCCTCCCAACTTTAACTTACAGATTTGAATCTGTATTTATAACTACCATAAGGAGAAGTGATACATCATAGATTTGGTACTAAGATTTTTACTACATATTGACATGGACCTGTGTGGCACTTAGTACCGTTTACACTTGCATACATCAACTCATTTAACCTTCCTACTGCCCCAGTGTGGTTAGTGTAGCTGCCTGGGGTCATAACCGTGTAAACGATAAAAGTGGAAGCCTGACTTAACTTGGTTAATAATGCAGAACACTAGTGATGGAGTGCTCTTTGTATGCATTTAAAATCTCCATCTTTTTTTTTAAATAAAGTACTGTGTTTTATCAAATTGTTATACACTTTGGCCCTGGCCAGCTTGCTCAGTGGTAGAGCATCAACCTGGCGTGTGGAAGTCCTGGATTTGATTTCTGGTCAGGGCACACAGGAGAGGCAATCATCTGCTTCTCTACCCCTCCTTTACCTTCTTCCCCCTCCCTCTTTCCCTCCCTTTCTCCCTCCCTTTCTCCCTCCTTTCCTCTCTTTCCCTCTCTCCCTCTTTCTCTCTCTTTCTCTCTCACTCTTCCCCTTTCCCTCCCATGGTTCCATTGGTTCCAGCAAATTGGCCTTAGGAGCTGAGGATGGCTCCTTGGCCTCTGCCTCAAGTGCTTAAAAAAAATGGCTCCATTGCTGAGCAATGGAGCAGCAGCCCCAGATGGGCAGAGCATCACCTGGTAGGGGGCTTGCGGGGTGGATCCTGGTCAGGGTGCATATAGGAGTCTGTCTCTGCCTCCTAGCCTCTCTCTTAATTAAAAAAAAAATTGTTCACTGATTTGTAAAGCAGTTTTTAAAGTTTTGGAGAAATATGCTGAATATAGGTATTATATTTTGCCTTAAATAACCCTGCCTTTCTCCATGAAGGCTTTCAAGGAGTACACAAGTGATGATATGAACGTGGCGCCTGAGGACAGGGTGTGGGTGCGCGGATGGTTCCCTATCCTCTTCGAGTTATCCTGTATCATCAACAGATGCAAATTAGATGTAAGAACCAGGTAACAATCAGTGTTTGTAATTAAAATTTTGTAAGACTCATTTTGACTTTAATCAAATTAACTATTATGTGAACACAAGTTCAGTAGTGAAAGTATAAATTGTGTTTTATCAAATAAAAGCAAATATTAGATAGGCAGGTTTTAAAATATTAAAATAGAGCAGAGGTAAAAAATAGAAGTACATTACTTTTCCTTAAAATTTGGTTATAGACCACTTTGAGTTTTTAGCTTCTATGTTAATTTAATACTTGACACATTAGGTCTTTTCATATATTTGTTTCTAAACACAAATAGAAGTTAGTAACAAAATTTATTTTCTGATTAGTGATAGAATAACCTCTAAATATACATCCTTGATGGAGTTTAGGTAAAGAGCTTTTCTCTGAAGACTGGTCAATAACATGGTTTTGAATAATATAGGACTGATGATAAAAAAGAATTTAACTCTTTTCAAAGCATATTTTTAATAAAAGATCTATATGAATATATAATCAGTTTGTAAAGAAACTGTTGTGGCTTTAATGTAACCAGACAAGTGCTCAGTGTAAACCTCTCATGTTGTCACAGCACATATCAATCCCATAGGATAATTTTTCTCTATATTTTTGATTGCCAAATTGAAATGGCCAGCTTGTATTTCAGTACAGTTTCTCAAAAGTGCTTGATTGCATCTTGAGTTTGGTTTTATGTTAAAATCTCTCTTTGAATTATCCTATCTTCTTTTCAGGGGAGAGTCATTAGTCATTTGGACAGTTACTGAACTTTTTAATATAGAAGGCGGTACAGACTTGTAAAAAATCAATGACAAAATATAGTGAAAGAATGGATCCTTTCTCCCCTTATACCAAAACTACACCCACCCCATCCAATGTTAAGTTTCATTTATTTCCTAAGAAACTTTTCACTTTTGTTACATGAAATCAAAAGATTTTATGATACAGATAAGTCGTCTAAAGTTGGAGTCAAACCTAGGGAATTTCTCATGGAGTTTAGTAATCACAAGAACAGTGTACCACATTTTATCTTGACGAGGGGCCTGTCTTCTTTCTTAGTCTCTTACCCTCTCTTAGCCTGTCCTTGTGTAGGACCATGCTACCTTGCATCTCACCACATCTTATATTCAGATTATGGACAGGTTCGGGTTGTTAAAGAGAAGAGAAAAATGTATGTTCTACTTAGTAAATGAGAGGGAAAATATGAGTAAACTCTTCAGCGATGGCTTAATTTTCTTACCTCATTTCAAGATCTATAAGGGCTATCATTCAGATTACATTTTAAAATGTAACACTATGATTTGTAACATACTTCGTACAAATACTTTCATATGCCTTCTCATTTGAGTTCCTTAAAATTCTGTAGATTTACAGTTAAATAATTAACCTAGAGTCCAAATATCCTATTTCTCTACACTAGCAACTTAAGTATTGCTTTAAGAAAGACTTCTTTAACAGTAGAAATTTGTGGAAACTTCTGTAGATCTGTTTGCTTTGGGGCCTAGAAAAAAACAGAATTCCCACCTCCCCTCTCCCCACACCTGGGAGTTAGCTCCAGTTACTTGAGTGAGACGAAATGGGTTTCGAGCTCAGGGGATGGAGGAAGAGGGGAGCCTTTTCCCCTTGTAGGCGAAACGTGGGACTAGTTTCTTTACTTCTGCTCATTACACATTAGGTATTTTATGGATCAGATAACTGCTGAACTACCATACTGTTATTTTTATACACATTCATTGAACAAATAATTGTTTTGAGCCTGTTTTGGACCAGGCATGTACTAGGCCTGGAGTAGATAGAATAACAGCAAATGAGCTAGAGCGCATACTGGCTTTGTGGTGCCTTTCAAAGAAAATTTTGTCCTGGCTACCATCAGACTTTTGGAAATACAAATGTTTTCTAAATTGAAGGATATCCACATTTAGATAAAAAGAAAGTAACTAATATAGAAGAAACATCAAACTTTTTAATGATTACATGAAGTTTTTTTTTCTATTTTGAGAAAGATAATCAAGAAGACAATTTTGAATTTTAGTTTTAACATATTCAAAGGTAGTGAATGTGATATTAAGCTCTTTGTTTATACTTATGTGTTTCCTAGGTGACAGGCATTACTCTGTGCCAGAGATATGGCAGGAAATGGACCCTTGCCCACATGAATGTCTTAATAGATTAGTTTCACAAATTATTTTGTCTGAGGATATTATATGAACAATTATAGTATCAGTAAAAATTCCTATAGCTCTTTGAAAAGTTATTCTAAACTCTTTTATTCTTAGACTATTATTGATCAAGTATTTTCTTCCTTGGCCACAGTGCTACTAAATTAATTTTCACTAATTGGATGATCTTTCTCAATCTATAATCTCATTTACTATTTGTAAATGCTGGAATATTGGGTGGGAGTGGAGGAAAAGCAAAGAAAAGTTTTAAGGTTAAGTTAAGGCCTTTGAAGTTTTTTTCTAAATGATGCATTCTCAAGAAAATTGTATAACATCGTAAAATTCTTAGAACTCAGTATCATGTGTTAGTTTAAAACTAGTTTAAACTTTGTTCTCTGTAGCTTTGTGAACTATAACATTTATTTTAGAGCAATTCTGATGTGCAGTGCTTTTTTGTATTACAGTTTTCCTAATTATGTTATATCACTTCAGGGGTTTAACGGTAATGTTTGAAATAATGAAAACTTATGGCCACACTTACGAAAAACACTGGTGGCAGGATTTATTTAGAATTGTTTTCAGAATTTTTGACAACATGAAATTGCCAGAACAGCAGACAGAGGTAAGAAGACACAAAATTTTAATTTAATATAATCAAGTTAACGGGTTTTTAATATTTTTAATATTTTCCCTTTACATTTTAGTATTTCAGATTAAGCACATTAAACAGAAAAAAAATTCCTAGAAAACTTTCTCTTAAGAAACAAGAAAACTATTTGGGCATAGAACCCAGTTAATGAATTACTTTTTTTTGTTTTCAGTGTTTTTGTTGAACTTTCCGTTTCTTTTCCCCATGTTAATATTGTCACAACTATAAACACCAGTAGCTTTCTTTAGTATTCATAGTGACTTCTTACTCTGAATTTAATATGGACCACATAGTAATAAGTAGACATGTGTACGCTAGCACAAAACTGTGTATGAAAACTATCAGTTCAGATTAGGCCATTATGCATTTGAGAAAAACAAGTAAATTACTTACACTTATTTTGTATAGATATGTTTGCCTTTCATGATGTTTTTTTAAAACTGCACTTCGTGAAAATCAATTTAATTTTAATGGTATGCTTATCCCACTTGGTAAATTCTTATTCTTTCCTTCCTCTTTATTTCTCTTTCATGTTGGGTCAAGACCAGCTGTTTGACTTGGGGTGAACATACAATATAATATATACGTGATGCATATATAATTCATGCATGTTGTTTGAAAAGCCATAACGCTAATAGCAGGGTAATGCAGCAGTAGAGTAGTTCTTTACAATTAAAGCAAACAGGCCTTGGCAAGTTGGCTCAGTGGTAGAGCATCGGCCTGGCGTGTGGAAGTCCTGGGTTCGATTCCCGGCCAGGGCACATAGAAGAGGCGCCCATCTGCTTCTCCATCCTTCCCCCTCTCCTTTCTCTCTGTCTCTCTCTTCCGCTTCTACAGCCAAGGCTCAATGGGAGCAAAGTTGGCCTGAGCACTGAGGATGGCTCCATAGCCTCCACCTCAGGTTCTAGAATGGCTCCAGTTGCAGCAGAGCAAGGACCCAGATGGGCTGAGCATCACCCCCTGGTGAACCTGCCAGGTGGATCCTTGTCAGGCGCATGCGAGGGTCTGTCAGTCTGCCGACCTGCCCCCTCTCTTCACTTAAGAAAAATACACACACAAAAAAATAAAGCAAAAAAAAAAAAAAAACCAAAAAAACAAATAAAAGCAAACAGTGCAAAAGTAAATTATTTTATACATAGGTGGTTATGGGATAATGGAGAAAACTAAATATTAAATGACATAAATGTAATGTTCTAGAGGGAAGTAAGGATATGAAAGGGACAGGGGACAGGCTTATATTTTACATATGCAAACAAACACATTTATTTTTTTAATTCTAGTTGCTGATGAATGGTTTAACTCTTCTCCCCCCAGAAAGCTGAATGGATGACGACAACCTGTAATCACGCGCTTTATGCCATCTGCGATGTATTCACCCAGTATCTGGAGGTACTCAGTGACGTACTTCTGGATGACATTTTTGCCCAGCTGTACTGGTGTGTGCAGCAAGGTACGTATGTGCCAGATAAGTGACGCCAAGTATTAAATGTGACCCTGGCTTTTTTTTTTTTTTTAATTTATTGGGGGTGACATTGGTTAATGAATTATATAGGTTTCAGGTGTACAATTCTATAATACATCACCTATATATTATATTGTATGTTCACCAACCCAAGTAAAACAAAAAAACAGTATGACCCTGGTAATATATACATGAATTTTCTTTTCTAGACAATGAGCAGTTAGCACGATCTGGTACAAACTGTTTAGAGAATGTTGTTATCCTGAATGGTGAAAAATTTACCCTCGAAATCTGGGATAAAACTTGTAACTGCACACTGGATATCTTCAAAACTACAATCCCACATGCGTAAGCTGATTTTATACAACCTTAAATATTGAATGATGGATAAAAAAGGTTTGATAGTAACTAGTGATTTCTTATAACAGAATCCTTTTTAAAATATCTCAAATGTTCCATGAATTTGTATTTCTCTTATAAACCATAACAAATACATGAATTGAATTCTTTATAAACCAAAATCTGTAATCTCATCATCTAAAATTGGGGTAATAATGAAGTGATTCCACTTTTATGAGTTTTTATAGAAATAGACTAAACCAAGCAGTGGATTTGAATGAAAAACCACCCTCAACTTATATTTCAGTTACTGTAGATTTAATAATCTTAGGAAAAATTTATTTGTACCTATCACATTTTACAGTTAATTGTCATCTTTTTCTAAGGGGTAGGTTTGGAGTTGAATTGTAGTGAAAGAGTTTATATCAGTGGGGAAACTAAACTGTAGCCTGGCTAAAGGACCGGTGGCACTTGGACTTTTTGCAGGATGGACTTGAACTAACTTCCCAGCTCTACCTTGAGGGCTCTTGGACATGCGCCAAGTTTCACCTTACATCTATGTTTTTTGTTTTTTGTTTGTTTGTTTGTTTTTGGTGACAGAGAAAGTCAGAGAGGGGTATAAATAGGGACAAACAGGAAGGGAGAGAGATGAGAAGCATCAGTTCTTTGTTGTGGCTCCTTAGTTGTTCATTGATTGCTTTCTCATATGTGCCTTGACTGGGAGGCTACAGCAGAAGGGAGTGACCCTTGCTCAATCCAGTGACCTTGGGCTTCAAGCCAGCAACCTTTAGCTCAAGCCACGACCCCATACTCAAGATGGTGAGCCCATGCTCAAGCCAGCAACCTAGGGGTTTCGAACCTGGGTCCTCTGCATCCCAGTCCGATGCTCTATGCACTGCATCACTGCCTGGTCAGGCACACTTATGATTTTTAAATCTACTTAATGTTTTAAATCTTATCTAAAATATCTTATTAAGTAGACATAAGTGAATGCACAGGCATAAAACTATATGAACAAACTGTCCACATTTATCAGCATCATAAACTTTCTTAGGTATGTTTGTACTGGTAAGAGTCCCTTGTAAATATCCTAATCAATAAGAAATAAGAAGTCAAACAAAAGGAACCATCCCTAGGAAAGTGTCTATAGGTAGGACTACACTAAAAGGATATACAGTAATTCCCTTGGCCTATTTATAATTATTTTACAGCTATTTTTTGGTGCACATTTTGTTGGATCATTATAACTGACATCCATTTTTGTTATAGTTTACTATGTCCACTATAGTATGAATTCTTGCCTAGCTGTTGTCCCTGTGAAGACTTTATAAAAACTAGTCAGGCTGACTTTTTTAAAGAACTGTTTCTGTTTTAATGCATTGAATGTACACACTCAGGATTAGATATATGATCTTAGAGCTTATCTAATCTAATAAGTGTCTCTTAATAGCATGCAATTGCACCAGAGTTCTTTCTGTATTGAACTGAAGTGATGTATTGACTATCTGTCTTCCCCCGTTCCCCAGGAGCCCCTGCTTCTCAGAAGTCAGAATTTAGGCCTTAATCATCTTTCTGTCCCAAGAAGCTAATCGCTAATCAAGTTAGTGTCTTCTTTGGGGCCATTCCTTATTTAATTAAATCGACCAAAAAAAAAAAAAGTCTACATTAAAATGGAATCTAAATAGTTCTATTAATGTTTTTTAAACAACTCAACCTTGTTTTCAGTCTCACTTAGGTCAATCCTTAATGACCCTAATACTTAGAAAAACTGAGTTTAAAGAGTACTCATTTAGTAATATTAAATGCTAATTGTTTTCAACTTCTCACAAAACTTTTTCAGCAAATTGCTCTTAGCAGTAATCGAAGAAGGAATATGTTGGTTTTGGTATATTTATCTTTTTTGTGCCCGTTCCAAAACATATTGGATGTGACATGTTTCACACTGAATGACTAGTGCGATTTGGTCTTTTAAAGGCTCTTGACCTGGCGTCCCACGTCTGGAGAAACTGTCCCCCCACCCTCATCTCCTGTGAGTGAAAAACAGTTGGTAAGTTCTGAGAAATAAAGCATATTTTAAATTATATATTTGTGGTAATTTTACCATGGACCAAAATCTTTGTATTTTAAAGGGCCAAAATCTTTTTATATGATCCCAGCTCATCTTAAAAAAATGGCATAAATGTACTGTCCAGAATTTTAGGTTAAATTTCATGATGGTAAATTTCCCAGGTAGCTAAAATTTATCTCTGCAAGTGCCATGAAGGAGGTATTTTAAATCTTTATTATATGCCACTTAAGTGTCTGTCGCCGATAGCTTATTGGTTGCTTGCGTAACTGTACTAGCCAATGGGGTGAAGTTGCCACGGCTGAATGCAAATTGAGCAGGTCAGGGGGAAGGTGAACATTTGTTTGCATTGGCAATCATCTGCTTTTGAAACAATTTAAGGCTGAACGCAAATTGAGCGTGTCAGGGGGAAGGTGAACATTTGTTTGCATCGGCAATCATCTGTTTTACATAAAAACTACGTCTTAACGTAATTTCTTTAAAGAATGCCTCCTAGAAAATACACCACTGAAGAGGAGAGAAAAGGAGCTAAAGCTGCACAAAAACGGCTTTCTCAACAAAAAGAAACCACTGAGCAGAGAAAGACAAAGCTTGCTTTAGTTGCAGAGCAAATGCGTCTTTCTCAGCAAAATGAGACTGATGAGCATAGAGAAACAAGGCTTGCCTCAGATGCAAGACAAAAAAGCCTGTCTCGACAAAATGAGTCCCTTGAACAAAGGCAAGAGAGAAATGCAAAAAAACGACAGAGAAATGCAAAAAAACGACAGAGTAATGCTGACCGAAACGCAAAAAGGATTAAAACAGTTTCAAACGGAGAAACTTTAATTTTTGAGCATTCCTCTGGTGACATGAATATTAAATGTGAACACTGTCAGTCCTTAAACTTCAAGTTAGAAACTAATCGATTTGGCCCTGGCCGGTTGGCTCAGCGGTAGAGTGTCGGCCTAGCGTGCGGAGGACCCGGGTTCGATTCCGGCCAGGGCACACAGGAGAAGCGCCCATTTGCTTCTCCACCCCTCCGCCGCGCTTTCCCTCTCTGTCTCTCTCTTCCCCTCCCGCAGCCAAGGCTCCATTGGAGCAAAGATGGCCCGGGCGCTGGGGATGGCTCTGTGGCCTCTGCCCCAGGCACTAGAGTGGCTCTGGTCGCAACATGGCGACGCCCAGGATGGGCAGAGCATCGCCCCCTGGTGGGCAGAGCGTCGCCCCTGGTGGGCATGCCGGGTGGATCCCGGTCGGGCGCATGCGGGAGTCTGTCTGACTGTCTCTCCCTGTTTCCAGCTTCAGAAAAATGAAAAAAAAAAAAAAAAAAAGAAACTAATCGATTTGACCATGGCAAGAAAGGATTTTCTCAATGTTGCAAGTACGGAAACATTGTAGTTCCACTAATTGAGAATTATCCACCACTCTTGAATAAATTATTGACTAATCATCATTATTATTTAAATCACCTTTATTTATTGAGCTAGCGGTGGCTCTTAAGAAATGTACCGCCAGTGGTTTCCTTCACTGCACTCTATTTTAAGCAATTAAGCAAGTAGAAGGGGGAAACCCCGTGGGGCACTAAGCAAAGGGGCATCCTCGCCGCCTGCCCTGGGTAATTCAGTTTGAATTAGCAGACACCTTTGCACAAATCATTTTAATTACAATTTTTAATATCTAGAACAGTGGTCATTTCGTATGACCACCGGGCTTTCTAGTTATTTTATAATTTGGGTATTCTGAGACATAGAGTAAAATGATTTCAAGAGTTATAAGACCCTGGTCGATTTGCTCCGTGGTGGAGCATTGGCCTGGCATGTGGAAGTCCTGGATTCAATTCCTGGCCAGGGCACACAGGAGAAGCACCCATCTGCTTCTCCACCCTTCCCCCTCTCCACCCTTACCCCTCTCCTCTGTTTCTTGCACTCTTTCTCTCTCTCTTTACCTCCCGCAGCCAAAGTTCCACTGGAGCAAAGTTGGCCCTGGGTGCTGAGGATGGCTCCATGGCCTCCACCTCAGGTGCTATAATGGCTCCGATTGCAGTGGAGCAATGCCCCAGATGGGCAGAGCATCGGCCCCTAGTGGGCATGCCGGGTGAATCCTGGTCGGTGGGGCACATGCTAGAGTGTCTCTCTGCCACCCTGCTTCTTACTTCAGGAAAAAAAGAAAGAGTTTGTAAGAGGCAGGCACCAGATTATATATGGATTTCCATGCCAAGCTGAAAATATTATATTGAATATTTTATTTGAACTTGTAATTTTGATATAATTTGGCTTTAGAGAAAAGTTACAAAAACAATACAAAGAATTCTGATAGACCCTTCATCCAGTGTATTGTTTGCCTTAAATCTGTCATAACAAATTACCACAAACATAATGGCTTAAGCAGTGGTAGTCAACCTGGTCCCTACCACCCACTAGTGGGTGTTCCAGCTTTCATGGTGGGCGGTAGTGGAGCAACCAGAGTATAAATAAAAAGATTTAACTATAGTAAATTGCTTTATAAAGATTTGTTCTGCCAAACTTAGAAAAATCTGACATAAAGTACTTGGTAAGTAATTATTATTATGTGCTTTAACTTGCTCTAACTCTGCTTTATAAATTTTATAAAGTAAAATTACTTCCCTACTTTATAAATCACCATTACTGTGGAACTGGTGGGCGGTTAGAAAATTTTACTACTAATAGAGATACAAAAGTGGGCGGTAGGTATAAAAAGGGTGACTACCCCTGGCTTAAAGCAACAGAAATTGACTTTCTCATAGTCCTGGAGGCAAAAGGTCCAAAGTCCAGGCCTCAGCAGAGTCACTTCCCTTCAAAGCCTTTAAGGGAGAACCCTCAGCTTCTAGTGGCTGCTGGCAGCCCCTTAGTATTCCTTGGCTTGTACACCCATCACTCCAGTTTTCCCAGCAATTTTTTGAACCAGGTTTGGTACTTGTTAAAATATTATTGTGATTAGCACTGATTTGAGGGTACTCAGGCCCCTGTGTTCTTTTTAGAAACCCAGGTGAGGTTGCTTCCAGGTAGTACTGTTAGTCAGAAGGCCCAGTTCCTCTTCTAGCCATGCTGTGTCTTCTCGCTGAGTGCACTGTCTGTTGTAGTACAGTCAAGCTAGGCTCATGGGCCTGTCAGCGCCTGTGTGTCCAACACAGCTCATGCTCACATTGATCATCTAGTCCAGGGGTCCCCAAACTACGGCCCGCGGGCCGCATGCGGCCCCCTGAGGCCATTTATCCGGCCCCCGCTGCACTTCGGGAAGGGGCACCTCTTTCATTGGTGGTCAGTGAAAGGAGCACATTGACCATCTCATTAGCCAAAAGCAGGCCCATAGTTCCCATTGAAATACTGGTCAGTTTCTTGATTTAAATTTACTTGTTTTTTATTTTAAATATTGTATTTGTTCCCGTTTTTTTTTTACTTTAAAATAAGATATGTGCAGTGTGCATAGGGATTTGTTCATAGTTTTTTTTATAGTCCGGCCCTCCAATGGTCTGAGGTACAGTGAACTGGCCCCCTGTGTAAAAAGTTTGGGGACCCCTGATCTAGTCCTTACACCACAGTGACAGCCAGTGTGAAAAGTGTAGCCTCCATCTGTAGATCAGAAAACCCCAGAGTCATTGCTTCTTCAAGATTACACTTAGTAACTCTGGGGCGGAACTTTGCTTGTAGCTCTGTTGGACTTGAACATTCAGTTTCTCTTCATGACACCACACTCCTACTTGGTCACCTTCTCACAGACCCTTCTGGTTGCTGGTTTCTTAGGTGAGAGAACATCTTGCCCTAAAGTCACCTCTGAAAGCTTCCCTGAGCTCAGCCTGTGCAGAGCCTGCACACACCTCCCTGTCCCTGCCGCGTGTG
The DNA here is from genome assembly GCF_036850995.1 of Saccopteryx leptura. NCBI lineage: Eukaryota > Metazoa > Chordata > Mammalia > Chiroptera > Emballonuridae > Saccopteryx > Saccopteryx leptura. Next base: position 308,235,506 of record NC_089505.1, read on the forward strand.
TGCCCTGTTGAGATTTCAGGACAGTCCATGGGTATTGTTGACCACGTCTCCCATACGGTGAAACTTGGTACTTCGGTCTGTTGCTCTTGGGCAGTCTCAGGCCCAAGTCTGCAGGTCGGAAAGGAAGCTTTTCTCTTAAAGACTCTTTATTAGCTCTGTCCATGTATAGGTAATTTTAAATAATTTTCTCATGTGTCTATAATTGCTGTGTGTAGAATGATGTTTTCATAGGGACACAAAATGTATTTTTTTAAAAACAGCATAATAGAAACTTTTAATTCTTGTTTTATTCATTATACTTATAATAAATTTTTAAATTTTATTAGGATACAATATCACAGAAATCTGTAGATATCCATGATTCTGTGCAACCAAAATCTGCAGATAATAGACAGCAGGCAACATTGGCTTCAGCCTCTACTGTGAATGAAGATGTCAACAAAATTAAACTTTCAGCAAGTGAGTTATTTCTCTTACTAAAAATAAATTGTGTGTCTTGTTTTGTGTAAGAAAGGGATGGAATTTTGCTTTCTCTCTAATTATTAACAAATACACTATAATTAATCAGGTGATCACTTAGTTACTGTGTTTACTTCAGCCTGAACATCCCGGGGAGATGCTGCTTCTTTGAGGATGGTCAGGAACTCTGCTGACACCTGCAGCACCGGCTTTGTCCATGAGGCCGTCAGCTAATGCTTGTGTTGAGCGTCTGAGTCTTTCCTGTCTGTCCCCTTCTTTGTGTCAGCCCCATGTGTTTCTGCAGAAGTGGGATGTGATGGGCCTCTGCCCCTGAGGGGACACAGTGAGGCCAGTGCTTTTCTGGCTGGAGCTCCTGCTCTGAGGAGCAAGTCTCCTTTGCACCCTGCTGCCCGCACCCCTGTCACCTTGGCTCCTCTCCTCGCCTTAGGCCTAGACCTGTGGGTATGTACCTAGAGGTGGAATGGCTGGGTCATATGATGATGCTGTATTTACACTTTCTGAGGAATCACTGAATTGTGTTCCATGGTGACTGAACCATTTTTTACATTCCCACCAGCAGTTCCCAACACATCCTTCACCAACATCACCTTTTTTTAGTGATAGTCATCCTAGTGGGTATGAATCTCACTGTGGATTTTATTTTCATTTCCCTAATGATTAATAATGTTGAGTCGTCTTTTCATGTGCTTATTGGCCATTTGTATATGTTCTTTAGAGAAGTATCTATTCATGTCATTTGCTCATTTTTAGTTGGACTCTTTGTCTTTTTGTTATTAATTGTAGGAGTTTGTTAATACTCTGGATACTGCACCCATATCAGATACATGATTTGCATTTTCTCCCATTCTGAGCTCTTGTTTTCACTCCTGTGATAATGTCTTCTGTTGCACAAAATGTTTTAATTTTGATGAAGTCTGATTAATCTGTTCTTTTGTTGCTCATATTTTTAGTGTCATAGCTAAGAATCCATTAACAGGTCATGAAGATTTTTTCCTATGTTTTCTTCTAAGAGTTTTATACTTTTAGCTCTTATATTTAGGTCACTGGTCTATTTTGAGTTAATTTATTTCAGGGAATTTTTAATTAATCCTAGGTATTAAAGTACAAAGGTATTTACATTTGTTCTTGAGAGAAGATTTGCTATCCAACATGAAAGGCATTTCTAGCTTCATTCACTGTGTCTTGCTAACTTTTTAAAAGGGAAATAGGTGATGGTGAGTGGCCCATTTTCATTTGTAATTCCTGTTTTCTGGAGAACAGCTTGACTCATGCAGGAATTCATGACAGCTTCAGTCTACACTGGAAAATGCCACGAGGATGGACCAGTGATTGGCTTCCCTCCCTGGCAGCCCCAGGACTGGACTGAAGTATACTCAGCTTTTTGAAGGAGGGCTTTGGTCTTCACACATTAGGAAGTTTTCACTTGGCTAATCTGAGAACACAGCTCTCTGAGCAGAGCGCTGCCCCCCGCCCCCAAGCTGAGGCCTCCTCGTCCTGCTCTCACTTCCCTTGGTGTTCTTCAGCAAAAGTCACCACGGGATTGTTGACACCCATTCGCTTAGTGGACAGGCTGGGGTTCCTGTTTGATAAGGAAGCCAAATGCTTCCCTACTCCCTCCTACTGAGAACAGAGTCACAGCACAGACGTGGCGCAGTCCCAAGGTGGCTGGCTCATTCTTCCTGCACTCTTTCAGAAAGCACCACTGCCCCTCTAGTCTCCGTTTCAGAACCTGCCATCCCACATAGTTGATTTTTGCTCCCTGTCCTTTGGTGACTCAGTGAAATGGTTGCCTATTACAACCCTGGCAGGTCAACCTTCCTCACAAGTAAAATCTGTCCAAATAGATATTGTCCCATGCATGCTGCTGGTCCTTGCTGGTGAGAGTGAAGTCAGGATCCTCACGCTCCAGTTCTGAAAGGACACCAGAAATGGGGGTCCCAGCATCCCTCATTCAGCCTGAGCAGAGCTTCACTGGCCAAACTCAGCTCACCTGCTGAAAGTGTGTGACCCCTTGAGTGGCCTTGTGGGAGCGAGGAGAGCGGTCTCTTTGTTGGAAAACAGCCTGCTCCCAGGGGCCCTTGGCGGCCCTAGGTGTGGTCCCAGGCAGGCTGCCCAGAGCCTCCCGCTCCAGCTGCTGATCATGTTTTCATGATTGAATGAGGGAAGTGAATGAATGATTGGTACACATACGGCTATGACTGATGCAGGAATAGGAAAAAGACATTTGTGAGTTTGTTTTCTGACTCAAGGTCTAGTACAAAGAACTAAGTGTTAAATACTAAGCATTTCTGAAAACTACCTGGAAAAGAGCCTTTACTAATAACCTAAATAAGAACAATTTAAGCAAGTTTTTTGCTGCCACCCCAAATCTCTAAAACATGAATTGGAATTCCATAAATTGACGCCCAGAAAAGGGAATTTGTGATTGCAAGAAAAGTAGAAGGAGACTGAACGGTTGTAAGTCTCGGCGCTGAAGCTGCTGCCTGAGATAAAATAGTCCTCAGCGCCCTGGGTAGCTCCCTGGCCGGGGTAGGGGGGCAGGGGGAGCCTGCCTGGCTCTCCTAGCATCTCCATGTAGAGCCATCTTCCCTAACCTTGCACGACTTTGTGTGCTTAACTGAGATGATCCATAAAATGGAAAATTCTTTTATGAATATGTCCTTATGGGCTGGTAGAGATTGTTGGAAATGTCTTTGCCAAGCAAGTTTGTACAGCTGGAAGGGTGTAGCTGCTACTGCCCACAGGGGCAGAGTGGAGAGCTCTTTCCTTACATCACGGTTTGGTTACTTCTTTAGTAACAGATCTTTGCTTATAGATACATTTGAAGGTACAGGGTCATGTTAGCTACAACTCCTAACCTGGATCCAAGTAAAACAGGTACTATGGTTAACCCATAACATGGTCCCATCTGTCAGAATTCTTGGCTCTCTCTCACTTCCTGTCTTATGGATCTAGTTCCTGTGGTTTTCTTTGGTATAGGGTTTATATTACCTGTATTCAGAAGTCAGACTGGGGTTTACAGTAAACATTTAAGTTTTAGCTTTTAATTCATTTGTTACATTTTTTTTAAAGAATGACCTGTTATTTAAAATGTGTAGTGGAAGCTTCTTGAACATACACACTGTTCTAAGTAATTTAGAATACTTTTATTTAAAAAATTAATTTTTATAGCTTTTCTAAATATTGGTTAAATTCAACTCTGAGTAGTGCTTATGTACAAAAAGCAAGAATATCTTTCTCAGTGTGCTATGTGCAAGTTAGCTTTGAGATGTTTATGTTCCCTTAGCATTGTAATGTCATAGGAGTGATAAAGGATTCAAAATAATTTTTGTTTGCATGTGCATTGGGGTGGGTTTCCTCACAGAATATCCAGAACAAAAACTGTTTGCCGCCCTGTTGATTAAATGTGTTGTGCAGCTGGAACTCATCCAGACTATCGACAACATCGTGTTCTTCCCAGCCACAAGCAAGAAGGAAGATGCAGAAAACTTAGCGGCAGCACAGGTGAGGCCAGCGGGGTGAGGGCGGGGCGTTGGCTGTGACAGTCTGGGGTTCTGAGCTGAGGCCAAGCTAGAGATTAGATTTGAGGGTGGGGTGGATCTTTATCACATTGATCTGATTTTAAACCATGGGACCAGGTGACGTGACGGAGGTAGAGTGTGGACAGAACTGGAGGAGGGTCAGGGCCCGAGCCCTGAAGGCCCCATGGCTCAGAGCTGCTGATGAGCAGACAGCTGCAGAGAGCTCGAGACCAAGAGTCAGTGAGGCATGAGGAGATGGAGTGACAGCATTGTCCCTTTAGGAAAAGGGTATGATCCACTCTGATGCTTGATAGGTCAAGTTATATACTGAGAACTGCTGTTTCAACACAATTCAGTAGACTTTAGTGACCTTGACATTGTGTTTGTCATGTTAGTTACACAGGGTACCAGAGAAGAGAGGAATTGACGACAGCAAACACTGATAACTTTGTCAGGAGTTTTGCTGCAGAGGGTGTGAAGAAATGGGGTGATAGCTGGAGGAAGGTACGGGGTCAAGAGAAGGATGTGTTTTGTTCTGTCTTTAAGATTAACGATGTTGGCACATGTTCTCTGATGCAATCTCTCCAGCAGAGAATACAAGTGCAGAAGAGAGAGGGACAGTTGCTAGAACTGTCTTTTGGAGTGAATGGAGGTGGAACTTAGTGCACAGTCCCCGAGGGTTGTCTTGGATAGAAGCATGGACAGTTCATGCATTATAACAAACACAGGCAAAGTGACGGGTTATAAAAGTAGGAAGGCTGATCTGTTTGCTGATGGGAGTTTGTGGGAGAGCTGGTAGCTTCTGGTTTCTCATTGAGATAGGAAGAAAAGCTGTCCACCAAGTGAGGTTGGGTAGAAAGCTTCGTTAGCTACTTGAGAAGTGAAAACATGAGCTAGTGATCCAGTGAAGCGGCCGAGGGGGACGTGCAGGTGGGTGGCGGGGCAGCACCCAGAGCCACTGCATTTAAGGAGAAATCAGTCGGTTTTCTCCAGTCACATTTAGTGTGTGGGTGCAGACAGGGAGAAAGCAGCTTTGCCACACAATTGCCATGAAGAGGAAGTGAGGGGTCATGCAAGGGAATAATTGTGATCACATGGACTCCGACCTGGTAGAGAAGTGCAGGCCTGAGTGGGGGAGGCACTGTGGGGTGGGGCTGTAGGATCAGAAGTCAGGAGGACGGATCTGGAGAGGAGGTGGTGCTTGGTGACGGGGGCGCATGGGATGAAGAACCTGGAAATTAGCACAGGTGGACTTTTCCTGTTTTCCTTTGCGATAGAACAGATTAGGTGCTGTGGCTTGCTCATAAATCTGGTGTTTGGGAATGTTGAGTTCTAAACTTACTAAAAACTGTGTCTGTGTGTGTGTGTGTGTGTGTGTGTGTGTGTGTGTGTGTACACACACGTGCGCTATGGTGGTTTGTTTCCCAAAGAGAGATGCCGTGGACTTTGATGTTCGAGTCGATACTCAAGACCAAGGAATGTACCGCTTTTTAACATCACAACAACTTTTTAAGCTACTGGATTGTTTATTAGAGTCACATAGATTTGCAAAAGCATTTAATTCCAACAATGAACAGAGGACTGCTCTGTGGAAAGCAGGTAAGCTGCACAGTTCTCTCATTTTAACGTTCACCATTAATGAATGTACAAGACATTGACATTGATCAGAATTCATCAAGTGTGTCCTTCAGGTCTCTGCATGTCACTGTTTGAACTTGAACCTTAACGACTACAGTAAGAAGGCAATCTGCCAACCTGTTGTTCTCAGTTCTTCCGTTAGCCTGATAACTGCCTAGGCATATTTGTTTCCCCCTTATTTAATCAACCTGTTATTTGAATGACTTGACCAGTCACCTTTTCATCTGTGCCCCGCCTGGCCCTTCCTGGGGATCTGTCAGCACACCCACACCTGCCCTGTCATGAGAAACGGGGTGTGCGGTCCGCCCACAAAATCTGGCATACGTATTCAAATGACTCCCTGCTCACCTGGGCATGGCCAGGTCTCAGAGTGACAGTGAATGGTTACAAGTGGGGAGGTGTATTCGTTTTAGAATGTGTTGGAAATTTTAAATAAAAAAACAATTTTTAAAATAATGTATTGACTTAATTTTTTATTTAAGAAATAGTGCCTATTTGGTGCAAACCAGTGCTGTTGGGAGAGTGGCAGCCAAGAATCAGGCTGGAAAGAGCAAGACTGACGTTTCCTGAGCACCAGCCTCCGTCAGGGGGAGTGCTCGCTGGCTGTGCATTTGCGTTTTTACAGAAGCTAGAATGTCCGTTTCACAGCTCTGTCCCTCCTCTAACCTTTACAACCTAACTTCAGGAGAGTAGTCTGCACTTATTTTTTCTCCCCTTCAACCAAGTTGTTGCCATCATTCCACTGGGACTATTCCTGTAAGGTCACCAGACCCCTAGTTCCACACGCACTTGGCGCCTCGCAGCACTGGCCTTGGAACCGGAACCGGTCTCCTTGCTGTGTGGTCTGCTCTGTTCTGCAGGAGCCGCTGCGGCCGCACGGGCTCTCCTGTGCTGTCATTGGAAGCGCTGCACTTCGCCAGGCCAGAGTCATTCTGTACTTCCTTTCCTCAGCTTGAAAAGGGAGGAAATTCTCAACATAGAAATTACCTTGACTCAACCTGGTCTCCCCTGCAGAGTCTTGGGGCATGCCCTCTGGCTGTGACTCCTGTCCCTGTGGGCGCTCGGGGCGCCAGGCCCTGGGTGCAGCTGTGTGACGCAGGGCAGCTCTGCTCTGCTCTGTAAGTAGCAGGGGTGGTGGCTGCACACACAGAATGCTGCCGTGCAGGCTGCTGTAGCTTCATGTAAGATGCCTTTCCAGATTCATCCCGCAACCTTCCCCCTCTACAGGCTTCAAGGGCAAATCCAAACCCAACCTTCTGAAGCAGGAGACGAGCAGCCTGGCCTGTGGGCTGCGCATTCTCTTCCGGATGTACATGGATGAGAGCCGGGTTAGTGCCTGGGAGGAGGTCCAGCAGAGGCTTTTAAAGTAAGACTCTCGGCTGAGTTTCTGCCTTTCCCCCGGGTGGCTGCAGGTACAGGGCAGGAAGGGGCTCAGGTCTGCCTGCGGCAGAGTCCACAGCAGCCTCGGGCTTGGCGCTGCAGGACTACGCAGATGCCTTGGGCCTAAGGAAGAGGTTGTGATAGTTAAATACAGTCTTAGAGGCGAATGTGCTTTTGCACACTTCGTGACATGTGAACAAGTCCTTTCTTAAAATTTTAAACTTTATTAGTTTTTAGACTTTTTTATGCCATAAAGCTCAATTTTTACAAACCAATCATTTGTGAAAGTGAAAAACTGCCTACCTATATTTAGTTTGAAAGATATTTAGAGGTTTTTTTGGGAGTTTTTTTGTTTCTTATTGCCTTCTATTTTTACTTAATGACAACATTCTGTCCTTTAACGTTTCAACTCACACTAAGGATTAAACATGCCATTCAGAAAGATTGTCATCTAAATTGAATGTTTGTGTGTTCTTGGGGAACAGATGGTCTCAGAGACCAATGAAATACAGTTTGAATTGAAGAGATCTCCTTGCCTTTTTTTCCCATTTTATTGATGAGACTGTTAAGGCCCCAGGAGATTCTGAACCTACAGTGATAGGAAGAGCCAACCCAAATGTCAGCCCTCGTCTCCTGGCAAAGCTGGCATGTGCGCTGCTGCACATTGACTTTGAATTCAGTGAAACTTAGAATGTTAGGGAATGTGGGTTTCATATGAGTGCCATGTTTGAATAGCTGTTTTCTTCCTACTTTGAAAACATGTTTATTCTGATAGTCTTGAATATAAACGGGTTCCTAACAGTGAGTATTCCCTACCTTCCATGTCTGAGTGTACAGCTGGGTCCAGCACATGTAAGACAAACCTTTCTGTTACAGTGTGTGCAGAGAAGCCCTCAGTTACTTCCTTACTCTGACGTCAGAGAGTCATCGGGAGGCCTGGACCAACTTACTGCTTTTGTTTCTAACTAAAGTTCTAAAGATAAGTGATAATAGGGTAAGTATGAGACAATGTACCTAGCCAGCATTCTCACTTAACAGAGTCAGAGTGCATCGATTCCAAACTAGGAGGTGATTGTGCTTTTGCACACTTCATGACATGTGAACAAGTCCTTTCTTAAAATTTTTAAACTTTATTAGTTTTATATGGGATGTGGAATGGATAATCTTTGCCTGAAGTGTTAGGCCGAATTTCCCCTGAAAATTAAAGTTCTTTTTAATAAATAAAAGATAGTTAAAATAACCCTTACAAAGCTTATAAAAACTCAACTGGTTCCTGCTGGGCCTTTTACTTTTATTACCTGGAAAAACCAGTAAGTACTAAAAGTTTGTCATAGGTTTGTCAAGAAAATGTAGTGGAAAGTGATTTTCAGAATAAGGTAGCTAAGTGAATGATGTTTGTATGAAGTGAGTCTTTGGAGACCGCTGGTCTTTCAGTTGGTTCAAGGCATCGCTGCTGCACAGACGTGGTCCTGTTTCCAGTGGTCAGTGGTCGCCCCACAGTGATTTGAATCTAAAGGGAATTTTAGGTTTTGTGGTTTGGCATACAGCATTACTAATGGAGAAATTCATTTTCCCTCCCAGTTTAAAGCTCATGCATCATTCTACTACCCTCTTTTATGTGAAATTATGCAATTTGACTTGATTCCTGAACTTCGTGCTGTTCTTAGAAGATTTTTTCTGCGAATCGGAGTAGTTTTTCAGATATCACAACCTCCTGAACAGGAACTTGGAATAAACAAGCAATGATGGGAACTTAGTATTTTCTCTTGGCGTTTACATCCCTCCGCTCTTTAAAAGGACCCTGACGCTGAGGTTTCCTACCTGAAAAATGGCTTCTGTGGATTTCAGCGTCTAAGGGTTACTGGTAAAAATGCTTCGAACTACAGCCCAATCCTACAACGTTCCAGTCCCTTTCGATGATGGATTGTTTGTCGTGTTGGGCTCGTGTTGAGCAGAAGCCCGTTTCCGGTGTCAGCTCATGCTCACGTGCCCTTCGGTCCTCCGAGGCAGGGAGAGCCCGCATACATTTGGCAGGAGTGGAAGGGAAACTTACCCAAAGAACTATAGATGTAACGATTGAACTTCTGCAAGAAGTACAACTCAGGAGAGCTGTATTTTGAAGGATAAAATGTTTATAATAGGGGAGTGGGGGGAGAAGAAATTATTGTTCATGGTAAAAGATATTTAGCAACTATGGTATTCTTATTCTGAAATTTTTGCACACTCAGGCTGTCTGAGATACTGGTAATCATCCTGTGAAAAATGTACAGAGATGCAGGTCTGTAATATAAAAATCTTAAACATTATATACTTCTTGCACTGTTTTCTTTATTTTCTTATTCATTTGCTAAATACCTATAATATTTTGTTAAATGCACTAAAAATTTGGCTTGAACTTTTTTTTATTATTTTGTGGGGATTTTGGTTTTGTCCTTTTGGGGGGATTGGTAATTTTGAAGGTCTAACGTGCCCAGAAGCTGTTGTGGCCGACACTTGTCATGATCAACAACAAAAAATGGGTTGAAAATATCCCTACCGACATAACTACCTGTAATATACTTCTCTTAGGGCTTTTAAAGATGAGCCATTAAAATAGAAGGATCCTTCATGGACCGAACTTGAATCACTGCGGAATGAACCTAGGTTGCTGTCCCTTTCTTTTCTTTTGGGTGGTGGGGCTTGATGTAGATTTTACTGTATGTACAGAATTTCATGTTGAATATATTCAAGTAACAACTCTGGCATGGTTTGGGGAGGTTCGATTTACTGGAAATGTATTCATACTGTGAATTGTGCTCTGATGGTTTAAAAATGACAAGATTGTCAAGCATTCCATATTAACAGTGGATGTAGAAAATTTTTTCAGATGGATAAAATGTATATGGTACAGATGTAAAGTTTTCTATGTAAAAAATTCTGTACAACTTTCTGTACAATATTGATTATCATCTGGCATATTCTAATCAGGTTATATAGGTCAATAAAGTTTTTGGATTATTTCATCAGTGCAATCAAAACCTATGTAATCCACGTCCCCATCTTTCATTGTTTTTTTGTGTTTTGTTTTGTTTTTACTGAAAGAAAACCAACCAGTGAAAGGATATTTTCTGCCAGAACTACAAGTTTGAGTTTTTGTTTTGTTTTTGTATTTTTTTGAAATGAGAAGTAGGGAGGCAGAGAGACTCCCTCATGTGCCCGACCAGGATCCACCTGGCATGCCCACTAGGGGGCATTGGTCCTTTGCAATTGGAGCCATCCTCAGCACCCGGGCCATCCTTGCTTCAGTGGAGCCATGGCTGCGGGAGGAAAGAGAGAGAAAGGAGAGGGGGAAGGATGGAGAAGCAGATGGGCGCTTCTGTGTGCCCTGGCCGGGAATCAAACCCGGGGACTTCCACACGCCAGCCCTACCACTGAGCCAGCTGACCAGGGCCTAAATTGAGTATTCTTCCCATACCCTTTCTCATATTCATAATTTAATATCATGTAGTAATAACCCAAAATAATGCTATACTATTTGAATAGTGAGAAAAAGTGATCAGGTTCCCTCTGGGGCAGTGGCAGTAGGGCACTGCTGTGTCGTGGGAGTCAGTTCGCATCGTGTGGTACAGTGGCATTAACAAGGGAAATGTAACCTCAAAATAATATGAGGGTTGTTGAAAAAGAGGTAAGTAGTCTTTGCTCTTCCATCTTAATGAAGTTACTGAACTCTAAGTTGACCACATTTACCCCCCCCCCCCCCCAAGACAGCACCTGTCTGAGCCCAGCTGCGTAGGTGTCTCGGAGCCACCACCCCTTCCCTCTCATCTGTCTGAGAAGTGTTTCAAATAATGTTGCACTTTGTTATTTCATGGTATAGTGTCAGGACTTTCCCTAGAGGAGACAAGAGGCCTTCATCTAACTTTCTGATTAAGAGGAAAATCTTCATAGTAAAATAAACATAGATTATAAATTGAGCATAAAATTTACATGCAGCTAAAATTCAGAGTATCAGAAATTTCACACTGGAGGTAAACTTACCTGATCTTGTCTGCCATTAACTATGCCAGGGGAAGGAAGTGACAGGGAAGCAGTGCCTGCACGTGTTCTCAAAAATTATTTCCCAGATTTTAATCTTTTTTAAAGGTACTTATGGAGTGATTAGAAAGACTTACTCACTGATTAGAGTCACTTATTCAAGGGTCCATGGTGGCACAGCAGGGATTCCAGTCCACCCTTGACCCAGGGTGCTCCTCCCACTCTTCAACTTTTAGGACACCTTGTCTAGCAATTTCAGTTAAAATAAGAAATCAACATTGGTAATAAAAATAATTTATTTCTATCAAGAAGTAGTTAAATCATAAATTAGTAAACAATGCCTTAATTGGCACAAAACTAGAGGCAGAAAGATGTAACATTTAGTGCATGGCTCATGGGAATAAAATCAGTTATGACTCCCATCATTTACACTGAATCACAGAAACAGACTCTCATTACACAGCAACTGGAATAGGACGGCTAGAGCCAGTGTACTTACTAATGAATGATTTTCAACAGCAGTAACCTGTACATGTAACAAGGTGTTCTGATTTTACAGGACTGTTAAGACACTTGTGTTTTATTCATCTTGCCTTACAAGAATTTACAATAATGCACATATGGTAGTTGAGTTCATTACCACCCTGATTTCTGACAATTTGTGCAAAAATAATTCTATATAATTCTACATTATATATAAATTAATCATGGCCTTTTATTTATGTACATAATATACATTATATACATCATGGAAAAAATACACCTTATACACAGATGGATCATACGTAACTTCTAGGTAGGGGTCAAAGTAGCACTATTAAAGGTTGAGTAAACATTTCTTTCACCTGCAAAGGCACTGCTGGGTCCAGTGCAGATTTATTGATATTTAACCGTGTGCAGTTGACAGGCCCTGCCAATTCAGAGTGCCTGGTTTTCTAGGAACCTGCTGCTGCTCTTGGTCCAGCTGCTCTGCCATGAATCGTTTTAGCGTTTCTGAGGTGCCCGGGCGCAGCCAGGGTTCAGTTGCTACAGAGTTTGATCCATCGTCACCCACATGCTTCATGATGTCATCAGGGTCAACCAGTGAACTCTCGTCATCTAAGTGAAGTAAGAGAGATGTGACTCAGGTGGCTGGCAGGCAGGTGATGTGACTCAGCTCCACAATGTCTCCATAATGTTATGTTCTAAACTGGACGGTTTGTCTGGGCACCCCTCATTTGAGAGGTAGGAAAGTAACCCAGGAAGGGAGCCAATTTTGTGAAGCAAAAAATGCAACTGAAGGTGACTCCCTGGTAGAAGCGCCACGGTCCACACCCAGGACAGCAAGGAGAGCGCAGCCAGCATTAGGCTGACCGCAGGAGTGGAAGCCATCCTGTTTCGTGTCACCTTCACGAGAAACTAAATGGACACAAGGCAAAACTTTTTGATTTAACGAGGTTACTCCCAGCCTATTGCACTGCTATAAATTCAGAAAAACACTAGATCGGGAATGAAATTATTTCCTTTCTTACACCTAATCTAAGCAGTTGTGTCTATTCCATTAAGAGATAGCTCTTAATTTATGTTTCCTTCTTTAATTGATTACTAAACTCTTCTATCTGTAGTATACTTAGAGATATAGGAAAATCTGTCTTCCTACCCTGTGATGGAAAGTTCTTTTTTGGTTTATTTTAATACTTCCTGGTCTGTGAAGGATTAGCCCAGCAAAGGGATCTGTGCAATCAACTTAATGAGCAATCAATCCACGTCGTACCAAAAAGCTCCTGTTTGAAAGGACAATGTTAAAAAAAAGTTTTAGAAGCTGAACACCTGAAAGAGTAAATTCTTAAAATGCTGTCTTCTCAATTAAAAAATATCCCTGTTTAATTTACTGCTTCTAAAAGAAACTGAGGAACAGGAAACTTGTTACAGATAAGAAACTAAAAGTATTGCTTTCCTGCCGTTCATATTTTCCCAGGTATGACAGGAAAAGTCCTTCCAGTTACCATGCTTGTTGGTGGCTGGTGGAATTTCCATCAGATCACGGGACATTTTGACTGCTAGAATGTGAGTGCAGTTTTAAATTTACACAGTATTAACTAAAAATATCTTAATTGGTATAAGAAAATTATTGTAATATAGCTTAACAGACTAAAAAAATTGTTCAAATAAACCACTTTTTGCTAAAACTAGTAATAAGTTATGCCTTATGCACTATTAAATTGTCCCAATATCCTAATGACTAATAGCATCACCATTAGAAAGGAGTCCTGGGCTGGCAGAGGGTCTCACTGGTCCCCAGGAGCTGTCCTGCCGCTTGTGCTCAATGACCAAGCTCGAGCCTGCTTGTCATGGCAGTGTCAGCAAAGCCCAACTTAATGAGAAGACTCAACTTAGACTTACAGAAAGGAAATAACAAGGCTTTGTGCCCTTGGTATTGAAAGCCAAGTCGTCATAAAACAATTTTCTTTGTAGTACTACAAATATAGGATGTACGTTACCTAAAAAACGCAGTTCTAAAGTTAATTTCTAACTATCTCTCAGTTCAGTAAGGGAAGTGGGATGCGGATACTCATTAACAAAGCCTGAATAGCTTTATAAGCAAAAGCTTTATATGTTTAGAACCCATTCAGACAAGGGTACCCTCTCTGGTAGAATCTGATGCAAGGCTGTGTTACAGGCCCTACCACTGAAAGGGTTTCAAAGCTCTCACAGCATCAGGCCCCAGCCATCAGTGAAAACTTCCATGGAAGCAGATAGTCCTTACTGAGTTTGCTATGGGCCGTTTACCTGTATTAATAGGGTTATTCTGAAGTTCATTCAATCTTCGCATTCGTTCCTCATTTCTCATTCTAATCTGATCAATATTTACACTGGATACAGGTTTTAAAGAGAGACCATCTGGAGGTACTCTATGACTGTTATCCTGTAGTCAGAAAACACAACTTCAGAAATGATCGTTAATCAAATATGTTCAGAATAAGTGAATCAAAACATGTTCTTGCCCTCAGTATACAGTGTGATGAACAAAAGAAAACAAACGAACGGCTTATATTCTAACTCGTGGTGGTGATCACATAGGCTCAGCTGAGGCATTAACATGTGGTAATAGAAACACTGCCACCAGATAAAGGTGGGAACAGTCTGGGTGTTCCTCAAAATGCTGAAAGTTACCCTGTGACCCAACAATTCCATTCCTAGGTATACCTTAGAGAGAAGAAACTCAGAAACTTGTACCCGTGTGCTAAAATCAGTATTTATAGCACACAAAAAGTGGTAACAGCCTTAATGTCCAACAGGTTTTAAAAGGATTAATAATGTGGAATACCCCCAAGAGGAGTATTACACAACAATAAAAAAGGACTCAAATACTGACAGGCTGAACCTAAATGATCTTTGAAACAAAAACAAAAGCCAGTTAGTGTATAAATTCATTTATGTGTCCAGAAAAGGCAAGTTTGTAGACAAAGATTAGTGGTTGTTAGGAAAACAAGTTCTTGCCACCTGAAAAAGCTACATATAAACTAGTAACAGAATTTGTCATTTGGTGAAGAGTTCCCTGCATACTTGACTCAGTGCTGAATACTCCACATGTATTATGTAACTGTGTGTATAAAGAAATACATAGTTTAAGAAAATGCCCAAAGTAACTCACCCAACAAAGAAGTGACACTGTTGAGACATTGTACTAAGGGCTCCAAAGGATGCTCATTTTACCAGCTACACTATAAAAACACATGTTCTTTGAAAAGAACATCAGCCTTCCTGTCTATGTGACCTTGGGTAAGTCATCTGATCAAAACAGAGAAGGTGTCTATATAATAGGCTTAGGTGGCTGAGAATATAGCAGGGTTCCCAGTAAATGGTATCAGTTGCTTCTTGTGCATTCTCTAAAATCTATATTCTGCAGGTGGAAAGAGGGAAGTTAGGGTAAGAAATTGATGTTTACAGGGCAGAGATTCTGTGCCAGGCACTAGGCTTACCCTGACAGCCACCCTAGGAAATAGGAAAGTATTACTTCGAAGACACCAAGGCACTGAGTTCAATGACTTGCTCAAGGTCACCAGCTATTTGGTGATAGAGCCTCAATTCAGACGAGTGTCCACCACAGTACAGAGCAAGTGATCTTCACTTATCGGACCACACCGTAGAATGCGTCAGAACCTGGGCCTCACTCCTAAACTGAGACGGAAAGAAAGGACAGTTCATACATACAAAGGCCAGTCCTTTCAATTTGCTCCGCCTGCGCTCCCGTGCCGAGGGCAGCTGTGACGGTGGGTGGGGGACACTCTCTTCAAAGGCAGGATATGTCTCGCCATAAGCACCTACAGGACCACACAAGGCAGAAGTCTTAAACATCCCCGCTTCACCCCTTCTCAGCTAAACCAAAACTGTTCATTAGTTTTAGGATATTATTTACATATAGTAACATTCACCCACTATATATGTATATATAGTTCAATGATTTCTAGAGTGTTCAATCAGCACTATAAGCTAGTTTAGAACACTTTTATCACTTCAGAAAGTTCCCTGTGCTCGCCAGCAGTCCCTCCTGACTCCACCCGCCCAGCCCAAAGTCAGCACTGCCCTCTTCCATTCTCAACAGGCTTGCCTGTCCTGAGTCCAGGTCAGTGTAATTATACAAGGTGACATAGCCTTTCACACTGAGCTTGGTGTGAAGTTCATCAGTGTTGAAACAAGTATCACTAGTTCATTTTTTCATTGTTAAATAGTACTCCACAACACAGACATGTCACATTTTGTGTCTGTATTCAGGTTGATGGGCATTTGACTTGTTCTAGTTGGCAATCACTGACCTTTCACGTACATGCCTCCTTGTGGTCATGTTTTCATTTCTTTGTGGTACATTCCTGGGAGTGAAATCACTAGGTAACTCTACCTTTAGCCTTTTTGAGGAACTGCAGACCATTTTCAAAAGTGGTTCTGTTCATTTCACATTATAAGAACGTCCTACTTTCCCCATGCCTTTAACAATATTTGGTATTTTAACTTCTAAAAAATTTTTCAGTTACCACTGACATTCAGTATTATATTAGTTTCAGGTGTACAGCATAATGGTTAGACATTTATACCAAAGAGTGTGACTGCTGGGTGGTATGACAAGAGTATGTTTAGTTTTGTATAGAAGCACCAAACTGTACCATTCTGCAGTCCCGGCAGCAAGGAGTAAGAGTTCTGTTGCTCCACATCCTTACAAGCATTTGGTGTTGTGTTTTAGATTTTGGCCATTCTCATAGGTATGTAGTGATATCTTATGGTTGTGTTACTTTGCATTTCCCTAGTGACATACGATGTGGAGCATCTATTCTTGTGCTTATCTAATGATGTACCTGTTTGGATCTCTTGCCCATCTTTTAACTGGGTTATTCTCATCTTATTGATGAGCTTTAAGTGTGTTCTGGGTATTTGGGATAACAGTCCTGCATCAGAGGTATCTTTTCCAATTTTTTTCCCAGTCTGTGGCTTGTCTTGACATTGTCTTTTGAGGAACATTAATTTTTAATGGAGTCTAGTTGTCAATTATTTCTCTCATGAATTGTACTGTTATAACTAAAAACCCAAGTTTTTGTAGGTTTTCTCTTATGTTATCTTCTAGGAGTTTTAGTTTTGCATTTTACATTTAGGTCTAAGGTCCATTCTAGTTGATTTTTGTGAAGGGTGTCAAGTCTGTGTTTAGATTCTTTTTCTTTCTTTTTTTGCATTTGGCTGCCCAGTGCCAGCACTAGTACTAGCTCCTTCAACTGTGCTTCCTCTGCTCTTCCATCAGAGATCAGTTGACGATACTTGTGTGGGTCTGTTTTTGGACACTCCATTCTTTTCCACTTATCTGTTTGTCTTGTTCTTTTGCCAGTACCGCACTGTCTAGAGTACTGTAACTTCATAGTTAAGTTCTTAATTCAGGTAGTGGTGGTCCTCCAGTTCTGTTCTTCAGTATTGTATTGGCTCCTTTTCCTCTCAATATAAACTTTAGAATCAGTTGTCCACAAAATAATTTGCTGGGATTTTGAATGCGATTGCATTGACTCCATAGATCAAATTGGGACGAACTAACATAATATTGAGTCTCCCAACACATGAACATGAAATATCTCTCAACTTAACTGTTTTTTTTTTAAATATACATTTTATTAATTTAGGGTGAAGCTATACAAAGTAACTATACTGATGATTTTCTGGCTTGCTGTGTGATAATTTGAAAGATTTATTTACTTTTAATCAAACTTACTGGGGTACAGTTTCAAGTCTGTAACTCAGCAGCACCATGTGCACCCGCATCGTGGCCCTGCCTCAGGCAGTCTCTGCCTGCTTTCCGCCCTTTGCCTCCTCCACCCCTTTCCCTTTGGCTCTCACACTGTTGTCTGTGTCTATGTGTGTTTTAGATATAAACATGTACCGTATTTCCCCATGTATAAAACGCTCCTATGTATAAGACTCACCTTAATTTGAGGACCCAAAACTTGGGAAAAAAATGTATTACATAAAGTTATTGAAATCAAGTTTTATTCATGATAAAATTCATACAATTTCTCATCACTGTCAAAACTCCCATCCATTAGCTTGTCCTCATCTGTGTCTGATGACAAATCACTCACTGTCTTCAATGAGTGCAAAAACAAGCACAAAAAAGCAGGAAATGCACCCAGTTTTTAGACCCCAAATTTTTCGTAAAAGGGTACGTCTTATACATGGAGAAATAGAGTATTTTTAACTTAACCCCTCATCTTCTGTCATCCAGTACCCCAATTCCTCTCTGTCTGACAGCTGAGAGTCTGTTCATGTATCTATGCCTTTTTCCGTCAGTTCATTTTGTTCATTAGATTCCACATATAAGTCAGATCATATATTTGTTGTTCTCTGCCTGGCTTATTTCACTTAGCATACTACTCTACAGGTCCATCCATGCTGTCATAAAGGGTAAGATTTCCTTCTTTTTAATGGCTGAGTAGTATTCCATTGTGTAAATGTACCACAGCTTTTTTAGCCATTCATCTACTGATGGACACTTGGGCTATTTCCAGATCTTGGCTATTGTAAATAATGCTGCAGTAAACATAAGGGTACCTATATTCTCTGAAATTCGTGTTTCCAGATTCTTAGGATATATTCCCAGAAATGGGATTGCTGAGTCAAAACGCAATACCATTTTTTAATTTTTTTGAGGAAACTCCATACTGTTTTCCACAGTGGCTGCTCAAATCTGCATTCCCACATATAGTCCCTTTTCTCCACATTCTCTCACCACTTGTTTGTTGATTTATTGATGATAGCCATTCTGACAGACATAAGATGATCACATTGTGGTTCAATCTGCATTTCTCTGATGATCAGTGACATTGAGCATTTTTCATGTCTACTGGCCATCTGCATATCCTCCTTGGAGAAGTGCCTATTCAGGTTCTTTGCCCAGTTTTTTTTTTTCTTTCTTCCCCAAAGTTAGAAGCGGGGAAGCAGTCACACTCCCGCATGCGCCCGACCAGGATCCACGTGGCACGCCCACCAAGGGGCCATGCTCTGCCCCTCTGGGCATCACTCTGCTGTTGCGGCTGGAGCCATTCTAGCATGTGAGGCAGAGGCCACAGAGCCATCCTCAGCGCCTGGGCCAACCTGGTTCCAATGGAGCCCCGGCTGCGGGAGGGGAAGAGAGAGACAGAGAGGAAGGAGAGGGGGAGGGGTGGAGAAGCAGATGGGTGCTTCTCCTGTGTGCCCTGACCAGGAATTGATCCCAGGACTTCTACACGCCAGGCCAACGTTCTACTGCTGAGCCAACTGGCCAGAGCCTCTTTGCCCAGTTTTTAATTGGACAACACTCTTCCTGGTGTTGAGATGTCTAAGTTCTTTATCTATTTTGGAAGTTAACCTCTTATCAGACGTATCATTAGCAAATACGTTCTCTCATTCAGTGTTTTCCCTTTTCCTTTTGTTGGATTCTTTTGCTGTATAAAAGCTTTTTAATTTGATGTAGTGTTTTTTATTTTTATTTTTGTTTCTCTTTCCCAAAGAGATATATCAGCAAAAATACTGCTACAAAAGAAGTCTGAGATTTTATTATGTTTTCTTCTAGGATGTTTATGGTTTCACCCTTACATCTGAGATTTTTCTGCATGTACATGTCCAATTTTTCCCAATACCATTTACTAAATAGACTGTCTTTATTTACTCCATCGAATGCTTTTATTTCCTTTGTCAAATATTAACTAACAGTACAAGTATGGATTTATTTCTGGGTTCTCTGTTCTGTTCTAATTATCTGTATACCTGTTCTTATGCCAGTACCAGGATGTTTTGATTACTATGGCCTTGAAGGTTAGTTTGATATTAGATATTATAATTCTTCCAATTTTGTTCTTTTTTCTCAAAATTGCTGAGGCTCATCAGGGTCTCTTTTGGTTCCATATAAATTTTTGGAATATTTGTTCTAGATCTGTAAAATGTGTCATTTGTATTTTAATAGGCACTGCTTTGAATTTGTATTATAGATTGTTTTGGGTAGTATGGACAGTGTAATGATATTTATTATTCCTATCCATAAATACAGTCTATGCTTCCACTTGTTTGTATCTTCAATATCTTTCTTCAGTGTCTTTTAATTTTCCAAGTATGGGTCTTTTACCTCCTTAAATTTATTACTAGGTACCAAACTTTTTGTTGTTTCAATAGCACCTGGGATTATTTTCTTATTTTCCCTTTCTGATAATTTGTTTTATATTCTGCTAATTTACTGAATTAATTAAGACGGTGGAGTTTTCTATGTACAGTATCATGTCATCAGTGAATGATAGTTTTACTTCCTCCTTTCCAATCTGGATGCCTTTTATTTTTTTGTCTGATTGCTGTGGCTGGGACTTCCAGTACTATGTTGAATAAGAGTGGTGATAGCGGGCATCCCTGTCTTGTTCCTGATCTTAAGGGAAACAATTTTAGTTTTTGCACACTGAGTATGGTATTGGCTGTGGGTTTGTCATAGATGGCCTTTATTATGTTGAGGAATGCTCCCTCTATTCCCACTTTGCTGAGTTTATATCACAAATGGGTGCTGGACTCTATCAGATGCTTTTCCTGAACCTATGTATGATTATGTGATGTGTCACATTTGATGATTTGTGAACATTGTACCCGCCTTCTTCCCGCACTCTTTTTAAGAGGCCAGCATAATCCTAATTCCAAAACCAGATAAATTTACGACTTTTCTTTCTCTCATGTTAGTTTGTAGTTATCCTCATATTAATCTTTTTTGGGGATAAAATTTATATTATTTCTTTTTTATGAGGGTGGTAATATAAATTATAGTGTGTGGTGTTTGGGGTTTATTTTCTTCTCTACTCGAGTAACATTGATTAATAACAAATTTAAGGCATATAATACTATAATTCTATATCTGTACACTCTACGCATGTTCATCACCAGAAATCTGGTTTCCATCCATTACCATAAATTTGACCCGTTTTACCCCTCCAGCCCCCTTCCAATATGGTAACCGCCATTTTGTTGCCAATATCTATGAGGGTGGTTTTTTGTTTTATATTTCACATATAAGTGAAATCATACAGATTTCGTCCCTTTCCCTCTGACTTATTTCAGGATCCATGTTCTTCCAAGTGGCAACATTTCACCCTTTTTTACTACTCAGTAGTATTCCATTGTGTATATATTATTATTGTATATATATAATCTCACATCATCTTTATCCACTCATCCATTGGTGGACACTGAAGTTATTTCTGTGTTTTGGCTATTGTAAATACTACAGTAAACACGAGAGTACATTTTATCTTTTGAATTTCTTTATCGGAAGTACCTCTTACAAATATCTCCTCCCCTTCAGTTGGTTGCCTTTGTGTTTTGTTTGATGGTTTCCTTTGCTGTGCAGGAATTTTCAATTTGCTGCAGTCCCACTTATTTTTGCTTTCGTTTCCCTTGCCTTTGAAGTCAAATTCCCAAAACACCAGAAATAAATGTCTACAAGCCTTGTCCGTGTTTTCTATGTACTTTGTTTCTTACATTGAAGTTTCTAATCCATGTTGAGTTAATATTTGTATATGCTGTAAGTTAGTGAATGGTATGGTTTCATTCTTTTGCTTGTAACTTTCCACTTTTCCCAAAAGTATTTAATACAGCATCTCAGTGAATAATGCCATTAGGATTTTGACAGGGATTAACTCTGTAGATTGCTTTCAGTAGTATGGACATTTTAACAATGTTAATTCTTCCAGTCCATGAGCATGGAATATCTATTTCTTTGTGTCTTCAATTTCTTTCAACGGTGTCTGATGGTTTCAGTGTATAGATCTTGCACCTCCCTTTGTTAAATTTATTTCTAGGTATTCTTTTGGTTAAGATTGTAAATGGAACTGTTTGTTTCTCTTTCTGATAGTTCTGTCAGTGGTGTTAGAGTACAAAAGTTGAGAAGTCGCTGCTTGTGCAGGGCTTGGGGCCACTTAGTAAGAGGTACAGGGCACACAAAGGCCAAACACTGCTTTTCTGATGGTTTGTGTTCTTTAAGCGATTTTAGGAGAATCCACAGAGGGGGCTAAGACAGGGCCTTAGTGGAGCAGCTTCTGTCAGAGGCTCCAGCAGGGTGTGCGTGTTGGCTGGGGTCTCCGGGATTCACCAGGTAATGGAGAGGTTAGATTTGGTGTCTGCCTGCACTGCCAGCTAGGTAGAACTTTCCACAAAGGAATAATGACATTGGCCCATAGTTTCTTCCCCGAAGACAACTGCCCTGACCTCTGTCCCTCCAGCCCACGTCCTGAAAGCTAGTCAATTCAGTTCCAACCCACAAGTCCCTGGCCCTTTTTAAGCTGCTGCCACGGCAAGCTTAGAGTGAGTGAGTGTGTGAGAGCCGGCATGGGCCCCTCATGCCTGATTCGTGGGACCCGAGCAGCCCTCCCTCTAACTCAGCCAAACCCTCCCTCATGTTCAGAGCAGATGGTGCCCCAGGCTGGCACTGCGGTGTGGGCTGTCCCTCCCGATTTCTTCACCGCCCACTGTGTGGGGACCTGCCCGTCCGTGTCGCCTGCCTTTCTACCAGTCTCGTCATGGCTTCTGGTCTGTACCCTTAGTTACCAGACTTCTGTTCAGCTAGTTGTTGGGTAGGGGTTGTGGAAGTTAGTTGTAACTTTGACGTAGTTGTGGGAGGAGGCAAGCCAGCATTGCCCACTCCGCCATCTTGACTGGAAGTCCTTCCTAGTATGTCTAAAGTTAATTATTCTGATTTGGAAAACATTGTAAGTCATGTTTGATGATTATTTACTAAGTTAGTAAAACAGAATGTTCCTCTTCTTACCACCATGCACAACAAAGAGCAAAGTACTAATTTTCTAAGTATGAAGAAAAACATTTAAAGAAAATATAAATGTTTGATCCTTTAACAGATTGGTAAAATAAATATACTTACCAATAAAAGCACTATCAGATTCCAATAATGAATTTTTCAAGAAATCAGTTTCATCACTGGGCTAAAAGAAAGGGGTATCATATTAGTATTTTTATCAGTCCTGTGTAAAACAATGTATTAGTACTAAGAGGCATAAGTTTCCACGCTGTCCCCAAAATTAGCAAAATACGATGGGGAGAGGCAGGGCTGGCCGCTTCCCTCCTATACAACATTCCGACGCTCAGAAAACCCTTTTAGTAAGAGTCATGTTAGTGATGAAAACAGCATGAAGCAATGAATCCCATCAACATTATAAACCACCATGGCCAGGCCCTGGCCAGCTGGGTCAGTGGGTAGAGCATCAGCCGGGCATGTGGACATCCTGGGATCAATCCCCGGTCAGGGCACCCAGGAGAAGCACCCATCTGCTTCTCCCTCCCCCTTCTCTCTCTCTTCCCCTCTCACAGCCAGTGCCTCGATTGGTTCGAGCATCAGTGCCAGACAGGAGTTGTCAGGTAGATCCCCATCGAGGCACATGCAGGAGTCTATCTCCCTCCTCTCACTTAAAAAAACAAAAAAGAAAAAAGAAACACTATAACCCTTGAAACCACGACTGAGCTTTAGTCAGTCTTTCAATAAATCCGTACGGTGCAGTATTCCCTCCATGCAGGACTGCAACTGCAAAAACGGGAGTTCCTACAGGTCTCAGGGCCGTGGGGGAGGCCTGCCTTCAGAGGACGGCAGCCTGTGTGAGCGCGATGCCACAAGGACACAGCACAGATACAGAGGAACAGAGAGCAGGGTAAAAATGCTAGGGCACTGGCCAGATAGCTCGTTGGTTAGAGCATCATCCCAATATGCAGAGGTTGCTGGTTCGATCCCCAGTCAGGGCCCATATAGGAACAAATGGATGTTTCTGTCTCTGAAAAAAGTTTAAAAAAAATAATGCAACAGCCTGACTAGGCAGTGGCACAGTGGATAGTGTCGGACTGGGACATGGAGGACCCAGGTTCAAAACTGTGAGGTTGCCAGCTTGAATGTGGGGTTACTGGCTTGAGCATGGGATCTTTTTTTTTTTTTTTTTTTTTTTCTGAAGCTGGAAACGGGGAGAGACAGTCAGACAGACTCCCGCATGCGCCTGACCGGGATCCACCCGGCACGCCCACCAGGGGACGATGCTCTGCCCACCAGGGGGCAATGCTCTGCCCCTCCGGGGCGTCGCTCTGTTGCGACCAGAGCCACTCTAGCGCCTGGGGCAGAGGCCAAGGAGCCATCCCCAGCGCCAGGGCCATCTTTGCTCCAATGGAGCCTTGGCTGCGGAAGGGGAAGAGAGAGACAGAGAGGAAGGAAAGGGGGAGGGGTGGAGAAGCAAATGGGCGCTTCTCCTGTGTGCCCTGGCCGGGAATCGAACCCGGGACTTCTGCATGCCAGGCCGACGCTCTACCACTGAGCCAACCGGCCAGGGCAGCATGGGATCTTAGATATGACCCCATGGTGACTAGCTTGAGCCCAAAGGTCACTGGCTTGAGCAAGGGGTCCCTCGCTCTGCTGTAGCCAACCCTCCCCACACCCCGGCAAGGCACATATGAGAAAGCAATCAGTGAACAACTAAGGTGCCGCAACAAAGAATTGATGTTTCTCATCTCTCTCCCTTCCTGTCTATCCCTATATGTCCCTTTCTCTGACTTTCTCTCTGTCAAAAAAATAAATAAGTAATGTTACAGTTGGAATTGTAATGGGCTCTCAAAATGAGAGGTAACTTCATCTCTCCACCAGACTTCTAATGTGAAGCACTGTCATTTTTTAAGGAAATATATTCCACTGACAACACAGCACAGATCAGCAGAAAGTTCTCTGTTCACTGAATTTAAATCTCCTGTCTAACATCCACTGACACTACTTCTGCTTTCTAGCTTGAGAATAACTGACGGTAATACTGGCATCTAACAACTAATGAAGGTCTGACCCAGCTGTTCTAAGCACTGCTGTGCACAGCCCAAGCTCTCCTGTGCACCACAGCCCTTCCTGGGACTGAACTGGCGTCCCTAGGCCCTGTCTTCTCCATGACAATCTCCATGTCTGCCATACAATCCAGTTTTTAGGAAAATGAGGACCCCCAAAATCATGAGCTCATAAACTGTTGACTTATGCTGAGTTTCTCCTCAACAAAATACGGTCTTACCATTTTAACCAAAAATTGAAATGTTAAATTTCAGTATCTTTTTACAGAAATGTGATAGTCACATATATAGAAACCTACCAACCTGCAGCGGGTCCAGGGACAGGTCTTAGTACCTCTCAGGCCACAAAGCACAGAGACAAGGAAGTCTAGTGGCCAGCCTGGGTTCAGATCTGGCCCTCACTGTTTGCTGTGCCCGTGGGCAAGCAGTTTCCTCTGTCAGCAGGGACAGGGCATGCCTTCATGGGAACTTCAGAGAAATAAAGGTCAAGTACCCGCATAGGTACAATGTGTGCTGTATCGTAAGTTTAAAGCCAAGCACCCACAGCTACCCATTGGTAACCCTGGCAAACAGCTGTCTGAAAATGAGGCTAAGACTACCTGTACCACTATTATATGTGAAGATTAAACTGACTTCCAACCTCGATCTTTCGCTTGATCTCTAATTGCAAGTTCCAACTGTTTGTCGAACAGGCATCTCAAACTTACCAAGTCTAAATACTTCCTCTGCTCACCTAGGTTAGAGCAGTGGCTTGTTGTCTACCTCAGTCTATTCTCAAGGAAGAGCAATCAGTAATCGCAGTAAAACATGAAATAATGTCGCTCCTTTGCTCAAAAACTTCAGAAGCTTCTCAACACATTCAGTGGGGCCCGTCCCCTCTCCCCTCTCTCGAGGGCTCAGGCCTCCCTGGCCTCCTCACTGCTCCTCGCCTGCTCCCGCCCCAGCCTCTGCTCCCTGTAGACATGTCCCACCTGCCTGATGTCCTTACTGAATGTCGTCCGCTTAGGCACACCTTTCCATGACCATGACCACGACCACGACCACTGCATTTCAAATTAAACTGTCTCACCCAGTACCCCCTTTGTGTTTAGCAAATATCAATGAATGGAATCCTTACAGCCATGCTCAGAGAGGCAAGTACTGTGATCCCATTCTACAGATGAGGAAGCTGAGTCACAGAAAGATTGACTTGCCTGATGCCAGTCAACTAAAAACAAATTAGCTTGAACAGCTCAGCTCTAGAGTCTTGTTCTTAGCTCTGACAATATGCTTTCTCTGCTAACACAGCTCTAGCTACCCACTGCATCGATGAGACAAGCTTTATAATCCTTAATTCAAAATTCCTGGAAATTAAAAACTGGAATACTTGTCATAGTCTTAAAAACTTTTTATCCCCCAAAAACTAGCTTGAAAACTCAGACTGGGTCCCTTACCATTCTGTGGTCTCGCACGTTAGCACTTGGGACTGCATCCAAGTCCACTGTAGTTGATGCAGAACAAACACAAATTCAAAGGTTAGAAAACATTTAAAAAGTAAAATAAATTTTAGAATACTTTTTGTAACTAGCTCTCTATTAGAAATGACTTCTTAACCATCACATTACAGACTGCTTCTAAGACACTACTTATTTATATGTATTAATATAACCCAGCATTCAATGTAGCTGGTAGAATTCTCCCATTCACATCAATGAGTATGAAAACTGAAATCAATGAGCTTCAAACTGATGCCCACAGAAAAGGAAAATGCAGGGTTCCTCACCATCTCCTCGGAGTCCTCCAGCCTGTGTGGGAACGTGCTGAGTGGGGTTGAACCAGCTTCCCCCATGTAACTGAAGGAAGCTAACCCAGTTCCAGGCATCTGGTTCCAGGGGCAAAGATTTTAGATTGGGCATCCCAAAGGCCCCTCTCCAATGTGACCTGCATTCCTATGTGTTCTTCTGAATAATACATTTTCTCCTTTTAGATGCTGCCTTGGGGAATAAACAGACTGCCAAAGATAGCCTGTATTCCTTCTTATTTTATTTTTGTGTTTGGGATTGCTTTATAGTTAAACCACATTCTTATTAATTAAGTCATCAGTGTTTTGTCCGAGCTGTGGGTGGCTACTGTGGGAGTGTACACCCTCAGTGCCAAAATGGACCCATGTCCCCTGGCAGCTATTTTGGGTCTCCTAAAGAAAAGTCCCACTAAAATGGATATAAAGGTTCAAGAACGTGCTTGCTCCTCTCTTCTCTCCTGACAACATGCCCACTCTTTAACACAGAATCTGGGTAATTCTGCTGTCAGAGGGGCATCCTGAAACCAGTGTTTAAAATTCTGTATCAGATGGCGCTCTTTCCCTCTGTAGTCATTACTTGAGTCTTGACCTGTGCTGTGGGCCTACAGGGCCATCCTGTTACTCCAGCGACCGTCTTGTGGCCAAGAAAGGTTCCTCAGATGTGCAGGCCATGGCAGCCCGCCAAGGTAGGGGCTGAAATTCCCTCAACATACTGATGGGACCATCTCCTTCTACTCTTGTTACCCGACTGCATGGTTATGACTCACTTTCCACAGCACCCTCAAAGGCCTGAAGGCTAGCAGAGCTGCTAAAACACGGTGTGGGTCCTGCAGTCACCCACCCCATCAATAGGGACCCCCGGGGCTCTGAGGCCTCCAGGGGCCCAACCGTCCACACCCCAGTTATACTCCCAAAGGACCCTAGATTTTTCCCTTGCAGCACTCATCATCCTTACACTTATTAACATCAACAGATACAGGCTGACGCTTTACAGACCTAATGCCTTATCAAAGATTAAAACAGACACACACGGTAGAGAAATGGCCCACAGGGCTCTGATGAGCCCAGTCAGGGCACCCGGGCCTCCTGGTACAATGAGTGGCTAGGCCCTGCTCACCCATGGGTACCTGACCCCAGACCACCAGTCTTTTCTGGGATTCAAGGCCAGAAGGCCACGTGATCCAGAGCTGCCAGGAGAAGGAGCCCGCCCAGGGACTGAAACGGAGACATAAGATGGAGAAAGAAAGCCAACAACAAAAGCCACTGATGCCATTGGAAACAGCAATAATTAGTTCCGACCTTCTGCCCCTTCCTGCAGTTTTATTCTATTCAGTCTCTTCTGCTGCGCTCTCAGGAGGGCTTGCTGCTGAATCTCTAAGGTGTACTGATCTCTTGGAGGATCCGGATACATAAATTTCAGATCAACTCGTGTTTCTGAATCTGGTACAAAAAATAAGTTATAAACAATGTTAAATCTCATTTTCAAACAAGATTTTATAAAACTTCACTATGACATGAGTAACCTTAATTTCAAAATCAAGTAACAATATAAATAATGGGACAGCACCAAAGTCAAAGCACATCAAAATCATAAAACTTAAGGACACAAAGTTAATTTTTTTTTTTTGAGAGGCAGGAAAAGAGACAGTAATATCAAGCTTCAATGTCTTTTCGCAAACCTAGCAACATCATAAGGGAGCCCCTGGGACAAGTAACAGCTTATCGATGCACCCGTCCCTCCCAGCCCCTCCCATGGAGTGCCCCCAGAGCACACAGCAGGGCCACTGTGCACAGACACGCCTGGAGGTCAGTCACATGGCTACAACTCAGGCAGCCATGAGCTAGTGCTGTCACAGCCAACCCCTGTAACATGCAAAAATGTAATGCAGTGTTAAGGCCGATTAATATTTTAGCCCTTGCAAATATCATGCAAAAAGCAAAATAAAAGCAGACTGGCTAGATCTTTGGGAAGATGTCACTGCTGAGGAAATAACAATAAGAATTCACTTGTGCCACAATTCAAAAGTATCAATTTATCAGAATGAAATGTTAAATATTATTTTTTAAAAATAGTTCATACATTGTAAAAAGCCTTGAAAGTATTCCTTTTGATATACTAATTATACCATTGGGATATAATTTAAAGAAATGATCCTAAGTATGTAAAAATTTTATGACTAGAATTTATCAAAATAACAGGAAAAAGAGAAAGCATGTTGACTAAGAATTAAAAAACAGTTAAAAGCCAAATTAACAGAAGAGACCCTGGATGCACAAACGTGGCTGGAATGAGCCAACTTCACCACCTCCAGACTTTGTGTCCTCTCAAAACGAGGTGTCAACTAAGTCACACGATGAATGGGAACTAGATGTGGTAATTAGGGAAACAATGGCTCAATTTTATGGTTTAAACCTTTTTGGTCTCAACACATCTTTATACTTTAAAAATTGAGTACCCCAATGTCTCTGTCTCTCCTCTCTCTCTCTCTCTCTCTCTCTCTTTCACACACACACACACACACACACACACACACACACACACACACACACCATCTTAGAAATTAACACTAAGAAGTTTTTAAAACATGGTTATACACAGGCACACATTCTGTTAACTTCAGAGCACTGAAGTCATCACATGCCGTGTAATTCTGAAAACCTGTACACACAAGAGAATAAAAATGAAATAGACAGCTAATAGCTTAGTTGTAATACACAGTTTGATCTCACAGGTTCCCTGACCAAACTCTCAGACCCACTGGCTTAACATGATGCCTGACGTAATGATCAATAAATGATAGCATAAAAAATAAATATGGTATATGTAATTAATGAAACTTGTAAATTTAAGAAAAAATAAGATAAAATACCAATCACATCTTTTTTTTTCTTTTTCATTTTTCTGAAGCTGGAAACAGGGAGAGACAGTCAGACAGACTCCTGCATGCACCCGACTGGGATCCACCCAGCACGCCCACCATGGGGCGATGCTCTGCCCATCCTGGGCGTCGCCATGTTGCGACCAGAGCCACTCTAGCACCTGAGGCAGAGGCCACAGAGCCATCCCCAGCGCCCGGGCCATCTTTGCTCCAATGGAGCCTTGGCTGCGGGAGGGGAAGAAAGAGACAGAGAGGAAAGCGCGGTGGAGGGGTGGAGAAGCAAATGGGCGCTTCTCCTGTGTGCCCTGGCCGGGAATCGAACCCGGGTCCTCCGCACGCTAGGCCAACGCTCTACCGCTGAGCCAACCAGCCAGGGCTCAATTACATCTTTTTATTTTGCTTTTTCCTTTTTAATAGGTTCGGAAAGACAAAATATCCAAAAAGTGATATTTCAGTCTTTTCTCTTTGTATTTAGAACTTTGTATAATAGATACTACTTTTAAAAATAAAGAAGAGAAGTTTAAGTTCTGGTTTATCAGTACAGGTATTGGAACACACACAAACACGGTGCCTCCCGTGGCCCACGCCAGCTCTGCTGACGGCATCTGCAGACAGACCGCAGATGACAGTTGGTTCCTCTATGCATTTTCTGTCCCTAGCCCTCTGTGCACCTTGGTCAGGCTATTTCCCTAATAAGCTCTCTCTCCTCCAACTGCTGCAATCAGACCTCTCTCTTCCTTCAAACATCCTTCATTTCCTCCTGTCTTCTCAAGGAGCCTGCTCTCTCTAACAATCCTTCCCTCCCTCCTTCTCCTGTGTCCAAACTACTTCCTCCTGTAACAGTTCTAAACATTAGCATTCACAATGTGCCTCCAGCTCTGGACCCTTCTTCCCAACCAAGGCTGCTTTTATGCTAACTGCTTCCAACACTCTTCCTCCTGTTCAAGCCTTGCCCCAAAGTTAACTGGCTTCTGCTCCCATAATTCCACAGAAAAGGTCTAGCTGAAGTCACCAATGGCTTCTGATCCAACTCAACTATCCAGTATTCATCTTAGCCTGATATACATCCTAACCCCTGGCTCTCAGGACACCGTTCTCCTGCTTGTTCTCCAGTCACTCTGGCTCTCCCTCCTCAGCCTCCTAGCTCGCCTGGCTCTGTCCACCTGCACTAAATTCCAAGGGCCCTTCTGCACTCTCCCAGGTGCTGACCCCTGCCGAGGCCCTGACAGCACAGTCAACTGAGGTAAAGTTGCATATACAGAGATATTATTTACTTTAAACATATATCATAAATAAAACTTTAGAAAAGTTTAAAGATCCCTGAATCTGGGAAGCACACTCTTATTCTATCTTTAAAATACAGTGTCCCACTAGGCCCTGGCCGGTTTGCTCAGTGGTAGAGCGTCGGCCTGGCATGCAGGAGTCCCGGGTTTGATTCCTGGCCAGGGCACACAGGAGAGGCGCCCATCTGCTTCTCCACCCTTGCCCCTCTCCTTCCTCTCTCTCTCTTCCCTTCCCGCAGCCAAGGCTCCATTAGAGCAAGGTTGGCCCGGGCACTGGGGATGGCTCCATGGCCTCGGCCTCAGGCGCTAGAATGGCTCTGGTTGCATCAGAGCAACACCCCAGATGGGCAGAACATCGCCCCCTGGTGGGCATGCCGGGTGGATCCTGGTCCGGCGCATGCGGGAGTCTGACTGCCTCCCCGTTTCCAACTTCAGAAAAATACAAAAATAAATAAATAAATAAATAAATAAATAAATAAATAAAATACAGCGTTCCACTCACCTCTATCTTTCAGCTCATTAAAGTCATAAATATTCTGAAAAGTAGTCGTCTCTAAGCCCTTTGGTGACTGTCTTCGGACAGGAGCCTGCAACCGGTGTCGAGCCATGTCAAATACATCCATAGGGTTCCTTTCCCTTTTCCTGTAAGTGACAAATTATGATAAATGTGTTTTTCTGGGAAGAAAATCTGAGGTCACACTGCATTCAAGAAATGTGGCACTTTCACCAGAATATATTATAAACAGTTACTCTAATATTTGTTACTTCAATCCCTTATACTAAAAAATAGGGTATTTATTAGGTCATTGTTTCTAATCTTTCCAAATGCTCAGATGCAAAGTACGTAAGAGTAAAATTATTTAATTTAGCTTTGCCCTAAATGCTCATGCGGAATCAGGATCACAGTCCGTGAGGCCAGAGAAGCCAAGGTTCAAAGATTAGCAGTTTGACCTTGATTTTGGCATCTGTAAGATGCAGATATTATCTAGCTCTTTTAGTCTTGTAAGTGTGAGAATTCAGTGAAATTATATACTATCAAGTATCCAGCATAGTACGTGACATGTATTGGGTACTCAATAAATATTACCTTCCCCCACTCTAAAACAGAAATTATACAGACAAATATAGTGTTAATACGCTACCCAATATAATGTGTTATTATCCACAGTCCCCAACACTAATTAACAATAGGCTTTCAGGAAACTTGATACCTAATTCGTTAATACTGAATTCCTGTGGTGTCTAGGGAATTAATACACAGGCCTGCCGCTCACTGAGGGAGTTTTCTGCTGGGGCTTTGGGGAAGTGGTGTTCAGAGGACAGGACAGGTATGGTACTCTAGCCCTGAAAATAAAGTAAAGCCAAGTATCTCCTGCTGCTTCCCTCAGCAGCAGGCAGTCCCCCTACAGTTTTGAAAATGCAGCTCTATGCTATAGGTGTAAGAGTTGGCCAGACTCCAGCCTTCATTTCTTTATTCACTAAATCTCCCCTGAGCACCCCCTGGGGACAGGAGGACACCAGCAGGCAGTGCTCTGCTCCCCTGGAGTTCCCTTTCAGATGAGGGATTCACCAGGCAAAACTACTTTGTCAAGGCTACACACACCTCTAACAGTGAGCTGCCTAAGTGACAGGAGGTTCATTTAAGTGTAAAACGGATACTAAACAGGCTCCTAGAAGGCCATTATACTATAGAAGCCCTATGGTTTCATCAAGGCTGATAATTGGGAATGAGGCTAGGGGATCCAGGCTCCTGTCTGTTCTGTGCCCAGCACAGAGTGGAAGCTCAATCATGTAGTGAATGAAGTTTCTTTTTGTGAAACTATTCCAAAATTGGAATAAAGAACCAACCCTGAGGTGTTTCTCATCATGATACACATATAAAATTACACCCCAAAAAAGTTAACAAATCCTTGATTATGAGTCTAACATCTACCTTTATCTAACTTAAGTTCGCATGTAGAATTTACAAGGTACTTTTCAAACACATACATTTATTTCCTCTTCACTAGAATCTCATGGGGTAGACATTACCATGTATGACCTGCAAATGAGAAAACTGAAAAACTGCCTGGTTTCTTTCCTAACTCTTTGAGTAGTGAGTTTTTTTCATGCTTTGCTGACCCCTGGGAGTGAGTTTTTTTTTTTCAAAAAATGAAATTAGTTCCAGTTACAGTTTTATTAACTTAAAATCATGTTTGTTTGATAACCAATTTATGGAAACAATAGCATACATTTACCTTTTTATAATGTTGCCTTATACATTTTTAAAATAAATCGATCATACTCTGGATGGTCAGGAGGCATAAGAATGTACATGAATGTTCGTACTACTCAAAGGGTTAAATCACACACTTTACCAAAAGAGAGCACAGTCTTCAATTTATGAATGGAAATAAAATGTCAATAGTCCACTCACTGAATTAAATATGCATGTTTTATATAAAGAAATCAGCAACAGTTAAAGCACTTGTATCATAAAATTAAATATTAAAAAAACTATAGTGATCTCTCAATTACTTAGTAATAGTTGACTTACTAAGAAGAATTCATCATTGAAAACTGCCACCTTGGGCCTGACCAGGCAGTGGTGCAGTGGGTGGAGCAGCGGACTGGGACACAGAGGACCCGGGTTTGAAACTCCGAGGTCACCGGCTTGAGTGTGGGCTCACTAGCTTAAGCGCAGGGTAGCTGGCTTGAGCGTGGGATCATAGATATGACCCCACGGTTGCTGGCTTGAGCCCAAAGGTCACTGGCTTGAGTAAGGGCTCACTAACTCTGCTGTGCCCCCCCCCCCCCCAGTCAAGGCACATATGAGAAAGCAATCAACGAACAACTAAGGAGACTACGGAGCCTCAACAAAGAATTGATGCTTCTCATGTCTTTCCCTTCCTGTCTCTCTGTCCCTATCTGTCCTTTTTTCTCTTTCTCTGTCTCTGTCACACACAAAAAAAAGAGAGAGAGAGAAAGAGAGAAAATTGCCACCTTGGGTCCTGGCCAGTTTGCTCATCAGCCCAGTGTGCAGATGTCCTGGGTTTGATCACCAGTCAGGGCACAGTGAGAAGCGACCATCTGCTTCTACTTCCCTCCCTCTCTCCCTTCTCTCCCTCTCGCAGCAAGTGGCTCAGTTGGTCTGAGAGTCAGCCCCAGGCGCTGAGGATAGCTGACCCCAGATGGGGTTGCTGATCAGGGCACATGTGGGAGTCTATCTATCTATCTCCCCTAGGGGAAGGGAGGGGAGAGGAGAGGGGAGGAGAGGAAGAGAGGGAGAGGATGGGAGGGGAGTGGAGGGAGGGGATAGAAGAGGGGAAGGGAAAGGAGGGGATAGAAGAGGGGAGGGGAAAGGATAGAAGAGGGGAGGGGAAAAGATAGAAGAGGGGAGGGGAAAGGATAGAAGAGGGGAGGGGAGGGAAAAGGGGAGGGGAGGGGGAAAGAAGGGGAGGGGAGGGGGAAAGAAGGGAAGGGAGGGGATAAAAAGGGAAAAGAAAAAAAAATTGTCAACTT
Source organism: Saccopteryx leptura (assembly GCF_036850995.1). Taxonomy (NCBI): domain Eukaryota; kingdom Metazoa; phylum Chordata; class Mammalia; order Chiroptera; family Emballonuridae; genus Saccopteryx; species Saccopteryx leptura. The sequence goes on from NC_089505.1 coordinate 308,269,317, forward strand.
GGCCTGACCTGTGGTGGCACAATGGATAAAGCATCAACCTGGAATGCTGAGGCCGCCAATTCAAAACCCCAGGGTTGCCTGATCAAAGTACATATAAGAAGTAACGACTACAGGTTGACGCTTCCGCTCCTCCCTCACCTTTTCTCCCTCTTTCCTCTCTCTAAAATCAATAAATTAAATTTAAAAATAATTTTAAAGAAAAGTGACACCTTGGTTTAATATTTCATTATCCAGCCAGGCTATGTTTTCAAATTTCCTCACCCTGTTTACTTAGCCAGAACATGCTTAGAGAATGCCAAAAATATCTAAGCAAAGCATAATTAGGCAGATTAACATGCTACCTTAAAATACTACCACATACAAGATTAGAGTCAAAGACAGTATGAACTTAAATGATACACAAACTGATAGACACAAGAACAGTTAAAGACATGCTTATGACTTAGTTTACATATATGTCATCACGTAGCTCTGTCTGGGGCCTGGAGACAGTGACACCCAATAGCAGCAAGCACACCCAGCATCCAGAGCTTGGTTTCTAAATATCATTCCAGAAGAGGAACCAGGGCTCTCTGGAGAAATGGCTGATTCTAGGGCTGAGGCAAGGGAAATACAAGCACCTTGTAGTGCCAGAAAATAAGGACGTGCTAAGAAAACAAAAGGATGGGGACATGTCAAAGGAGCCAACCTTGAAAGAGTTCCCAATGGCTAAAGCAGCAACAATCTGAACAACATAAACAATGTAGTAATGGATTATAACCCACAGTATAAAATATACTGTTCACAAAAATTAGGGGATATTTCAAAATGAATATGAAGCAATAAAATATCCCCTAATTTTTGTGAGCAGTGACAACGGTGATATAAACAAATGACTCAGTAAGTCAATCAAGAGAAGAAACAAATCTTTCTTACAGAGAATTCTAAATAATACACTAGGTAAATAACACCTTCTCTAAGGGCTGGTGTTTAGTCCCACCTCCTTCCCCACTCTTAGTGATTCATGTTCAAAGAATAGTTACTGAGGTGGAGAAACTTGGAAAATACTGTAACCAAACAGTAAGGCTCCCATCCGGGGATGTCATGTGGATGCCGTGTACCCTCTGACACAGTGATGAGAGGGGTACTCCATGCTATTCTTTCCAAAAACCCTTCATCCCAGTCTAATCGCGAGAAAATACGAAAGAAACTGACTGGTGGCCATTTTACAAGATACCTGGCCAGTCCTGTTCCTATCAGTCATGAGAACCAAGGAGAGACTTAAAAACTGTCCCAGAGCAGAGGAAATGGCAACTGAACGCAGTGTGGTCCCTGGAGGGACAGTCACAGAAAAGCTGGAAAAATCCGTAACCTCTAGAGATGTATTGTAGTTAGTACCAACACTCTAGTGTCAGCTCTTAGTTGTGAAAATCATGCTCTGGTAATAAGGCTAAAATAAGGATGTCAACAGCACGGCACACTGAGTGAGGCGCACGTAGAAACTGTTCTGCTTGCAAGTTTTCTAACAGACTGTTTAGTTTTTAAAAATATAAACACCCTTTAATTAAAGAAAGTGTGGTAGCTGCCCACTACATTGATCTTAAATAGTTGGTCATCTGTAAGTCAATCTGCCGGACAAGAAGTATTTCAGAAAACAACACACTGTTCAAGGAAAACATAAAAGTAGCCTTCGTAATGTCACCAAGATTATTCCAATTCTGAAATTTTCCATTCCTTCCATTTTCCTCACAAGGACCAAATTTCTATGTCTGATTCTGTAGAAGACTAAAAAAGGAAAATAAGGAGATTGTTTCTGTAACCCCAGTCTGGGTCTTCTAGTCTTGTTTTCCCCGCCTCCCGTCTTGGACTTCCTTATCAAAGTTTAGGTTAGCTTACAAAGTACCCTCGGCAGCCGGCGGCCCGGGGTTCATGAGGTTCCACTTAGTCAATTCCTTTTGAGCACTGATTTCCGCAGCGAGACAACCCATCCTCAAGACAGAGCTTAAAGGGCCTGCTCCCAATGGCGGTTTTTCAGTCTGACCCTACTGAACAGTCAGAGTTAGGGGTAGTACTTCTGGTTTTCCTTCAAGAAATGCTACTTCTTTCTTCCTCCTTCCTCTTCCCCAATTCCTGTCAATACCACCACCATAAGTAAATTATTGACAGTACAAAAGGAGAGTTCTAATGCTCAATTTAAATATTTTATGTTAGGTTTAAATAAGTATTCATTAAATATCCCATATTTTCATGGTGAATAAATTCAACAATCATGGACAAAAATTTTATGCGGATAACTTTACGTAAAAATCACAGAAAGTGAATCAAAGCATATTAATTTTTAAAAAAACTTGCAAAAAAAGAGAGAGAAAGAGAAAACCTACCATATACTACAAACACAAAGAAACTCAAAAATCATACACTATTTTTGTCTTACCTGCACTGAATTCCTCCACTAAAATATAATTATTTAGCTAAAATTCTTTTGGGAGAAAAGGCAATTTCAGTCATTAAAATTTCACTAACAATCTATTAAAAACTTTTCAAGCATGCAAACTATCCATTCTAATAAAGGGGCTTTAAAATACAGATTAATTAACCCTATTTTAAAACTATAATTACTGGGTAGATTCTGATTGACATATGATTCCTCATCCCGAACACAAAAGAATTTGGGAACAAATGAAAAACGCAACTCAAAACTTACCTTGTGTGAATTTCATCATCACTGTCCATGTGCAGCAACTGCCCTTGTAGACGCCGCTCTTCACTACGAAGCTGTTTTCGCATTTCTGATAATTCCAGAATTACATTCTTTTTCTCCTCTGCAAATTTCCATTTATTAGTAAAAAATAAAGCACGTTTGAGAATAAAAGATCAAGCATTAAAACACAACCTGACTTATTAGAGCTAAAGTGCTCAGAGAGACATTTCTAGGAGTTATTTTTAATGTCTTACACATACAGATCACATTTATGAACATCCGTAAGACCCACAACATTTCTGATAAAACAGGAATTTCGGAAGCACTATTCTGTGGGGGGAGGAGAATGCCACTCAAAGGGGCAGCACAGGGAGTTCCCGGGTGATGACAGAGCAGACCTGCTCCTCGACTGTGTGGCAGTTACAAAGCTTGTACGTGGTAACACACAGAGAAGCACAGCACAGACACCCCCTGAGCACGTGGGCAGCCAGGGGCCTGGCCAGTGCCTGTGGAGCACAGCACTGTCCACCCCTGGGGGTGACACTGTCCCAGGTCACAAGTCACCACAGGGGAGGGAGGGCAAGGTGCCCAGGACCTCTATATTGTTTTGCAATGTTGCATGAGTCTATAATTATTTCAAAATAAAAGGTTTAAAAATGCTGTAGATTACAGGTTTAATAGTTAACCCCACCTTCTGCACGGAGCTGATTTTTCCTGGCAGGTACAGGAGGAGACTGGGCCCTGGACACGGAACGCTCCTGTTCAACAATCATGACAGATGCATTCAGTATGTCTTCCCTACTCATGTACTCTTGAAAAGAATACTTTCTGAAGTAACTATATGTAAAAGAAATCAAACTCCCCATTATCCTCCTATAGACTTATCTATATCCATTTCCCCTTCCCACCACGACAGCAGAGTCTGTGCCTGTTCAAAGGTACCCCTACCTTACCCTGTACTCTGTAGCTGGGAAGTGACTCCCATCGGCCCCATCAACTAGTCCCTTTTCTTCACCCTTTTCTTCTCTCCTTAATCTCAACATGCTTAAAACTCTCTCCCTTGTTCAAAAAAAATTCTCTCACCCTTCTTAAGTCTCCTGTCCACTCCCTGCTTCCCTCCAGCCATGCTTCTTTTAAGAGTGACAGACACGGTACATGTGGTGCCCACGTCGTTCTCCCGTTCACCCTGCCCCACACAGCACTGCCTTTGCTCTGCACCCCTTTGCTCCACAGCCCTGCTCTCACCAGTCACCAAGTGACCCCAGGGATGCACTCAATGGGCACTAAAGCCCTTATTTACTTGGCCAGTAGCAACTAACATCATTGCCACTGTCACTTTTTCTCTGTCTCTTTCCTTTGCTTCTTAAATGTTAGTGATTCCCTAGCATTCCATCTTTAGCAAAATGTTCATGACTTTCAGAACTACAGATCCAGTCCGGACCTCCTTCTGAGCCACAACCTCTATTTCAACCCTACTCTGTGTAGCCCTCACCAGAAACTTGACAGTTGTCACTGACTCCTACCTACCACAGTCAGTAAATACCACTATCTGTGTCTCTTGAATATATCTTGGCATTGTCACCCCTCTCAGTTCTTATTGTCACTGCCTTTGCTCAGATCATCAAAGTCTCAGATCTGCAAAAGTATTCTGGCTTCCAAAACATATCTCCACACCACTGCCTAAGAGAACATTCTGCAACACAATATTTAAATATTATAATGAATTCCCATACATTATCTATCATGGACTCATTACATCGAAATTTCAGAGGGTAGGATTCAGGAAGATGTTCTTCTAAGGATGTTTGTCTGTTCTGGTAACTAACCTGTTTGGTAGCCACTAGTCTATGGGATAGTCAAACCCCTCACCACTCCACATGCTTCCCTGTGTATGTTCTGACTGCCACGTCCTCTACACTGCCAGTCCCTGACCCAACCACGGTGCATCCCCCACGTGTGCCGTGCGCCTCACTCCCTCCATGATCTTGTACAGAAGTCCCTCACCCTCTTTCTCTTTATGGCAAATTCCTACTCATTCTTCATGAGTCAACTTTAGGATCAACCCTCCTGAAACATTTTCCCAGCTCTCTATAGCTCATTCTAAAGTATAAGGAACTTCATTAGCATAACTACAGCTAGCCAGAAGATACATTATCAAAGCAAAAGGTATTCTTGAGGGCCTAGACAAGAATCATTGCTAAATCGTGATTTGTCAAAATATTTAAGCTTTAAAAGGCACCAAATACTATTAGTTACAACCAAAGTAACAAATTAATATAGACATTATCTATATTTCAGATCTGAAAAAATTTAACCTAGCTAAATATGATAAGAAAATTCTGGTCCTGGCTAGCAGCTCTATAGATAGAGCATCAATCTGGCATATAGATGCCCTGGGTTCAATTTACGGTCAGGACACAGATGAGAAGCGACCATCTACTTCTCTCTCCCTCCCTCTCCCCCTTTTCTCCCTCTTTCACTCCCACAGCCAATGGCATGGTTGATCCAAGTGTCACCCTCAGGTGCTAAAAACATCTCACTGATTCAAGCATTGGCACCGAACAGGGGTGGCCAGGTGAATCCCGGTCAGGGCATATGTGGGAGTCTGTATCACTATCTCCCCTCCCCAACCCAAAATAACTTAGCTAAGATTAACAAGCCAGAAGAAAAACATATGTACTTGAATAAAGGAACTTATAATGCTGTCCACTGAAGGAGGTCTTTGGAGTTTGCTTGCAAGTTTGTTCTGAAGAGCAGGAACTACAGGAGAAGGCTGTCTCAAGTGCTGGAAAAAAAAATATGTATACATACACACATATACCAATAAATGTAGGTGTATATACACACATGTATACATATATATGTGTGTTCACATACACTCTTAATGTGTGAGCATCTAAGAAGTTTAAAATGTTATTACTTCTTTTATTTTTTAAAATACTTTTTACAAAAAGTCATAAAAAGTTACATAAAATCAAATGCATCAGTTATAATAAACATTAATAAACATAAATGGAGTTAGATATCCTTGTTAAAAGAATATGACTCTCATGTCAGGAAAAAATAATTCAACAAACTTAAGTAAAGGAATACAATACTGAGTATTAAGATAGCAACCAAAATAAAAATATATAGCCAAAGTATCAAATCATCTTAATAAAAAGAAATAGGACAATTCATAAAACAAACAAAACCTTTCTGGAAAACAGAAATCAGCAACTAAAACCTCGTCCCTCGTCACCAAGAGCAGCATGGATGAGGGAATCTCCAGATCACAGCAGGTGCTATGTCTCCATATGAAAATATAACAGGATTTCAGTTTACAGTGTAATAAAGCTAATAGTTTCCATTTCACATTAAAATCAAGATGCTGAAAACATAGACTCCTAACAAAATGCAATAATTACCTTGGTAAAAAAAATTCTCCAGACCAGAGTATGTGTGCAGATGTTCATTTTGCTCAGTAGAAAATCAAAGATCACATTCACTGATGACTTTAATAAAATTATAAATATATGAAAGAGAACTTTTAAAAAAAACTTCTAGGTGATGATACCCAACCAGGCAGTGGCACAGTAAACAGAGCATTGACCAGGGACTCAGAGGACCCAGGTCTGAAACCCCGAGGTCACCAGCTTGAGCGCAGGCTCACTGGCTTGAGCAAGGTGTCACTGGCTTCTTTATTATATGCGGCTTAAGTGTCTGTTTGTCACCAATAGCTTATTGGTTGCTTGCATAACTGTACTAGCCAATGGGGTGAAGTTGCCACGGCTGAATGCAAATTGAGCGGGTCAGGGGGAAGGTGAACATTTGTTTGCATTGGCAATCATCTGCTTTTGAAACAATTTAAGGCTGAATGCAAATTGAGCGTGTCAGGGGGAAGGTGAACATTTGTTTGCATTGGCAATCATCTGTTTTACATAAAAACTACGCCTTAACGTAATTTCTTTTAAGAATGCCTCCTAGAAAATACACCACTGAAGAGGAGAGAAAAGGAGCTAAAGCTGCACAAAAACAGCTTTCTCAACAAAAAGAAACCACTGAGCAGAGAAAGACAAGGCTTGCTTCAAGTCCCAGAGCAAATGCGTCTTTCTCAGCAAAATGAGACTGATGAGCATAGAGAAACAAGGCTTGCCTCAGATGCAAGACAAAAAAGCCTGTCTCGACAAAATGAGTCCCTTGAACAAAGGCAGGAGAGAAATGCAAAAATAACAACAGAGTAATGCTGACCAAAACGCAAAAAGGATTAAAACAGTTTCAAACAGAGAAACTTTAATTTTTGAGCATTCTTCTGGTGACATGAATATTAAATGTGAACACTGTCAGTCCTTAAACTTCAAGTTAGAAACTAATCGATTTGACTGTGGCAAGAAAAGATTTTCTCTATGTTGCAAGTACGGAAATATTGTAAAAAATGATGGAAAGATCTACACAAGAAATGTTGTGTACAAAGAAATCTTTGACATGTGAATTAACATTTTATTATTTAAATCACCTTTATTTATTGAGCTAGCGGTGGCTCTTAAGCAATGTACCGCCAGTGGTTTCCTTCATTGCACTCTATTTTAAGCAATTAAGCAAGTAGAAGGGGGAAACCCCATGGGGCACTAAGCAAAGGGGCATCCTCGCCGCCTGCCCTGGGTAATTCCGTTTGAATTAGAAGACACCTTTGCACAAATCATTTTAATTACAATTTATAATATCTAGAATAGCGGTCATTTCGTATGACCGCCGGGCTTTCTAGTAACTATATATACCCCAGCTCAAAGCACGTATGAGAAGCAATCAATGAACAACTAAAGTGCCACAACTACAAGCTGATACTTCTCATCTCTCTCCCTTCCTGTCTGTCTCTGCCTCTCATTTAAAAACAAAAAAACAAAACAAAAAAAAAACCCTAGGTGATCACAAGCAGATCAAAAAGTCAACATCATCTGGACAGAATAAAGTAAACAAAGCATAGTCCACACAATCAGAAAACAAGTAACTACCAAAGGAAGCAAAACAAAAAGTGAAAATTCAATTACTATGATCAAACGTACTGGTTACAATAAATATAAATGGATTTAAACATCCCTCTCTGATTTAATTCTCAGATTACAGTTCAAATACAAATTCAAAAAACTAAATATACAAGCTAACCAAAAAAATGTAAAATGGTAAGAAGTAAAAATGAAAATAATAAAAATAGGTACTAGGGCCCGACCAGGCGGTGGCACAGTGGATAGAGCATCAGACTGGGATGCAGAGGACCCAGGTTCGAAATCCCGAGGTTGCTGGCTTGAGCACAGGCTCACCAGCTTGAGTGAGGGGTCGCTGGCTTGAGCGTGGGATCATAGACATGACCCCATGGTCGCTGGCTTGAAGCCCAAAGTCGTTGGCTTAAGTCCAGGGTCACTGGCTTAAGGGGTCACTTGCTCTGCTGTAGCCCCCCAGTCAAGGCACATATGAAAAAGCAAACATTGAACAACTAAGGCACTACAACGAAGAATTGATGCTTCTCATCTCTCTCCCTTCCTGTCTGTCTGTCCCTATCTGTCCTTCTCTCTGACTCTCTCTCTGTCTCTGTCAAAAAAAATAGGTACCGGGCATTACATAAATAAGGGAAAAATGGCATCTAGCAACGATAACCTCAGAATTAAGGGCAAAAGGCATTAAACAAATTATAGCTGGTTTCAAAATCTATGGTATTTCACAATTAAACTTTAAGAGTCACAAAAGTATATACTTCTAAGGAATACAGTTTTTTTCTTAAACATAAATTGGCAGAAACAGAATTATGGGAAACTAAAAAATCTCTTTCATTCTAAATAACCTATAAACTTAACTTAAAAAATAGGACATTTGAACATTATACTTTAAAAGGCTGAACTTCCTTATCCTAAAAACAAAGACTATTGCCAAACATTTCTAGAGCATTGAAAATATACAAAAAATATAGATTTATAAATTTTTTAAACAATGTTTTAGCAAATGCTAATTGTGAATATTTACCATTTCTACTACCATGAAATCCCGAGATAAGAAATCAAATAGTGTGTCTGAACCACTCAGAAATGGCTCATATTATTAAAAATGGGTTACACCTTACACGGTACACCAGACCACAGTCATATACCAGAGGATCCCACTGGTAAACTGATCTTATTGTGAGTACTGCTTAGAAGAAATGATGTTTGTATAAATCTAAATTTCTAAAAATAATTTTCTTAAATTGGGTTAAACCTATAAGACATACAGGGTTTTTAAAAATGTGATCTAGCCTAACCTGGTGGTGGAACAGTGGACAGAGAGTTGATCTGAGATGCGGGGTCCCAGGTTTGAAACCCTAAGGTCACCAGTTTGAGAGCAGGATCATCAATATGATCCTGGGGTCACTGGCTTGAAGCCCAAGGTCGCTGGATTGAGCCCAAGGTCACAGGCTTGAGCACGTAAGTGGTCATTGGCTCAGGTTGAGTCTCCCAGTCAAGGCACAAATGAGAAGCAATAAGTGAAGCAACTACAAGTTGATGCTTCTTATCTCTCTCCTCCTCCTCCCTCCTGTCGCTCCCTTTCTCTCTCACACACATACAAAAAAGTGTGGTCCATAAACTGACTACATCTCAATCCCTCAGACTCAGTAAATCAGATACTGTGTAGCTGAGACCCGAGAACATGTATTTTTAACAAGTCCCCTGTGATACTTATGCAGCATTTTAAATACAGATTACGTTATGAGCATGAGTGCAAACTAGATCCTCTAGGTAGGGGGCAGCTATCTTTCTGGAGAGAAACCTCTGTCTAATGTTGACTCATACACCTGAGAACTTTGATCCCCTGAGACATGAACTTCAAACCAGTCTGTGGTGAGCCACCAGTTCTTCCTCTTTAACTTCCAACCCATCGTGGACAAACGTGTAAACAGAATCAGAATGCATTACCAGATAAATGAAAAAATTTAAAAAGACATTACACAATTCAAACCCAACTCTGTATTAGTAGATTCAACAGACATCAAACTACTACATCAGTTTCAAAACATTTATGCTCAATTTCTATACTTTTGTTATGAACAGTTAGAGCAGGGGTCCCCAAACTACGGCCTGCGGGCCACATGCGGCCCCCTGAGGTCATTTATCCGGACCCCGCCACACTTCCGGAAGGGGCACCTCTTTCATTGGTGGTCAGTGAGAGGAGCATAGTTCCCATTGAAATACTGGTCAGTTGGTTGATTTAAATTTACTTGTTCTTTATTTTAAATATTGTATTTGTTCCCGTTTTGTTTTTTTTACTTTAAAATAAGATCTGTGCAGTGTGCATAGGGATTTGTTCATAGTTTTTTTTATAGGCTGGCCCTCCAATGGTCTGAGGGACAGTGAACTGGCCCCCTGTGTAAAAAGTTTGGGGACCCCTGAGTTAGAGGGTGCTGGCCATCGACCATGGGAACAAGACTAAAGAGAGGCCCTGGTCAGGTGGCTCAGTGGATTGTGTCGACACTGTGCACCAGAGGTCATGGGTTCGATGCCAGCCAGGGCATGAACTAGAAACGATAAATGAATGCACCACTAAATGGAACATCCAAGTGAAACAGCGAGCTGACGCTTTTCTCTCTCTCTCCTTCTTCCGTCTAGTTTTCTCTCCTCCTCTCTCTCTATCAGTGTGGGGAAAAGACTAAGAAGAGCCAAGTAAATCTGATTACACTCTCTGGGGGGAAGAGCAACAAAGCCCAGTGACGTCATCACACACGTACCCAGAGCCAATCTGCAATAGAAGGGGGAATACAAGCCCCTCTTCCGCTCGCTCACATGCTCACACCTCCACGACTCTCACACTGAAAGTGGGCTAACTCTAGGTTTAACTGACATTTCTGTCTGGGGCTCACCTTTGTTTCTTCCCCAATTATATTCTGTCTTTCATAGTAGTGCTGAAGTTGTTGGTTATGTTTTTCTTCTTCTTCCTTCTTCTTTTTTTCTGCTTCTTTTCGTCTTTCTTCAGCTAACCGAATAAGCTCCTCATTTTTTAGTCTTTGCTTTAAAATAAAAAGAAAAATATATACTCTCCATACATACATTCTCACAGTCTATTCAAAAATGTGCTGCTTTATTTGTCTGAAGTAAAGAGAGGTAAAACTGAAGATACCAATGACAGTGTTCTTTAACATCAAGAAGTTATCTGCTTAACGATAACACATTAGACATCTTTTGTAACGACCTTAGCCCAAACCACATTTTGGCTTTAAAAATCATCATTTATCTCTTTTTTTAACTTAGTCTTTCACTTTAATTGAATAATATGCAATGAATGGATACTAATCTGGTCTTTTCTACATGTATTCCAAGACTGGTCTTCCTCTGGAGGTGATAAACATGTTTTCAAGTCAGAATAAAAGTTTCCTTCCCAGACTAAATAGAAACACAGCGTGGGCAGAAAACGCACCTCCTCCTCCTTCTCCCTCTTCCGCTCCTGCTCCTCCTCGTACTCCCGTTGGATGCGCGCCCGCTGCTCCGCCAGCCGCCTCTCCTCGCGCTCCTCCGCCAGCCTCAGGCGCTCGCGCTCCGCCTCCTCCCTCTGCCTCTTCTCCTCAATCTGAACAAGGACCCCGGGCATTTCTTTGTAAATACTGAGAAGCTGGAGTACCACTTAACTTTTCTAGTAGCCTATGAATTCAACATTCGTATACTCTTTTTGCAAGTTAAAATGACTTCCTGAATTTTTCATTTTCCTGTATTTTCTTAGGGAGGTTATATGATGTGACGTTGACAGCAATGAGTAAAATTCCAGCCCCACCAAATACTTAAAAACTGTGTAACCTTAAGAAACTTTCCTGTTCGGTTTCCTCCTCTTAATAACTAGATGTGTCAAAGTTCCCTGGCTTGATTAGTATCCTGAACAACAGTAAAATCAGTATTTCAGCATTTATTATTCTTTATGCAAGAATCCCTCCCTCAGAATGCCCTTTCTCCTTTCTTACTAACTGGCAAATTGTAAGGGAAAAGAGGATTTTAGCCACAAGGACTCACAAGGAAGGCTCGTCCTGAACGTGGCCTGTGGTGTGCAGTGCTGAACACTCTGGGGGACGCTGGAAGGCAATGCAGGGCCTGAGGCAGGGAACCCTCGGACAGGGAGGCAGGGAAGCTCAATGGTACTCAGTGGATTTCAGTTACTCTTACGTACACACTGATTACAGCCATTCGTATTATTTTGTTGTTCTATCTGCCATGGCCCTAGCTTCAAGACTTACATCTAGTGCTGTCAATCTTTTGAACTATAAGAACTTTAATCTTCTTACATGTCCCATGATATTATAGCTAGTGCTTTTTCCAACACTTGTTTCTCACACATTAAATATACACAATACTAATTTTAGTACTAAGCAGTATGCACATAATCAATTCTCTAAGAACCATGTACCTAGAGAAAACATATACGGAAAATAAAACCTCACATTTAACAATCAGTTCCCCACTTCTTCTAGTCCATGAAAAAATATCACAATCAGGGTCTCCTCCATTAAGGGTCACAACATAAATAGGTCACACTCAGTGACTCCACATAACTATCATTCCAACAGAAAGAGGAAAGCCAGCTTCTAGGTGAGGGGCTTTCAAACGGTCTGATACAAGAGTACTTCAAGGGTCCTGCAACTATTTTATTTTTTTTTAATTTTTTAAGACTTTATTGATTTTATACAGGAGAGAGAGAGAGTGAGTGAGGAGGAGCTGGAAGCATCAACTCAGTAGTTGCTTCTGGTATATGCCTTGACCGGGGTATGGCCAGGGTTTCTAACCAGTGACTTCAGCATTCTAGGTCCACATTTTATCCACTGCGCTACCACAGGTCAGGCTATTTTATTAAATGTATTATTTTTAAGCTCTAATTTAAAATGGTATCTAAACATGCACACGTGCTATTTAGCAGATTTTAACCACATGAAGACTGCCGGTGCATTAACTTAAATTTTTGGCACAAACACAGGGGAGCCAAGGCTTCTTTTGCCATCTTTGTGCACAGATCTGAACATTTTATAACATTTCTTTTAACACTTAAGTTTGGGGATACTTCTTGCCTGACACTACTACATTGTTGAATAGTAGTACCAGTTAGCTAGTTCTGTGTTAGACTTTGAGGGGAAAGAAGTCTAGGTTAAGAGACCACTCGCCTGATCTGTGGTGGCGCAGTGGGTAGAGCACCGGCCTGTAACGCTGAGGTTGCTGGTTTGAAACTCTGGGCTTGCCAGGTCAAGGCACATACAAGCAATCAATGAACAACTGAAGTGAAGCAAGCTGATATATCTTGCTCCACCCCTCTCTCCTCTTTCTGTAAAATCAATAAATAAAATCTTTAAAATAGAAACACTGCTAAAAAAAAGGGGGGGAGGGGGAATTAAGAGGCTGCTAAAACAAAGACATGTGAACCCATTGAGAGCAATCCATTCACAGGCCTCAGGTTTTACAGGTCAAAGAACTGAATGCTGGACTTCCTCTGAAACTAACCTACTTAAAAAGCTTCCCTGTTACTAGATTTTCCAGAGGGAAAGACTTCCCAGATCTCTCTGGAAATTAAGTTCCGTGCCCACAGATGCAAGACGTAAGTCAGGAGACAGTTCCAGCACCAGCCTCCGGGGCTGAGCCTCTCTGCCTGGATTTTGGCTGGAGGTCATAAAATACACTGCTCACAAAAATTAGGGAATATTTCAAAATGAATATGAAGCAATTTAAAAAAGAAGCATTTGTTGTTGTTTTTTTAATTAAACAAGAACATCAGAAAAGCAATTGACAAGTCAAAGTTGATTATGCAAATGAGATACAAAACCAACTTTTGTTTCATTGGTGAAAATACACTATACAAAAGGCTGAAAGTACTGGAGTACCTGCATGTTCCCTGATCCTCTAATTTTTGTGAGCAGTATATTTTTCTCAAAGTCTTGAGATTTAATGAGATAAGATATGTAAAAGTATCTTAGAAACAATAACAAAGCTATACAATAGCAAGATTTTATTTATTTCCTGAATTCTACCCTAACCAGTGGTCAGCAAACCATGGCTTGTGAGCCACATGCAGCTCTTTGGCCCCTTGAGTGTGGCTCAAAGGCCAGATTAGGAGTACACTAATTAAGTTAATAACAATGTACCTATCTATATAGTTTAAGTTTAAAAAATTTGGCTCTCAAAAGAAATTTCAATCATTGTACTGTTGATATTTGGCTCTGTTGACTAATGAGTTTGCCGACCACTGCCCTAGATCATGCCAACACTTGCAAAGTACAATAAAAGCTATGTAAATTTTGATTTGCTGTCTTTATGGGCAACATACCAGGGGGGCCTTTCAAGTCTCACAGGAACCTCTATGACTCTCAAAATGCTACTACAGGACTTGAGTGGCCAATCCCTTTCTGACTTCTGATGCTACTCTCTTATATTCAGTATCTCTATTCATGCGTTGACCCTTACAAAGGTCTTTCCATCCATTTCCACTGTCACCACTTGAGTAAAATACTGCTTCCAATGTCTTCACATCCCAATAATAGATCCTACACACTAATGCCAAATCAATCATCCTTAAAGCTGCATCTATTATGCCATTGCCTTACATAAGCATCCACAAAATTAGGATCAGAAAGCTTTAAGAGGAATTTAAGAAATTGGGATTAGTTTGAACAGCCTTAAATGTCAGACTAAGGAATTTGGAAATTCCTGTAGAAAAGAGAAGGTACTACCGGGTTTTGAGTAAAAAGAGTAACATATAAAGTCATATGAAAGGAAGATGAAGCAGGCCACCAGAGTAATCTGAGGATGGAAGGTCTTGTGGGTAGAGACAGTGGGGGGAGGGGAAGAAACTGTGAGTCCCTCAGGGCAGGTCTCTCATTCACTCTGGTGTCCTGAGTATTCAGCCCAAGGGAGAGCACAGTATGAGAGTTCAGAATGTCTGCCTGCTTAATCAACAGTAGGTGTTCAAGTACCTTCCTTTGGGCATTCCTACTACATATTTTATTTTTATTTTTTATTTATTTATTTTTTTTTTGCATTTTTCTGAAGCTGGAAACAGGGAGAGACAGTCAGACAGACTCCCGCATGCGCCCGACCAGGATCCACCCGGCACGCCCACCATGGGGCGATGCTCTGCCCATCCTGGGCGTCGCCATATTGCGACCAGAGCCACTCTAGCGCCTGAGGCAGAGGCCACAGAGCCATCCCCAGCGCCCGGGCCATCTGTGCTCCAATGGAGCCTTGGCTGCGGGAGGGGAAGAGAGAGACAGAGAGGAAAGCGCGGCGGAGGGGTGGAGAAGCAAATGGGCGCTTCTCCTGTGTGCCCTCCTCCGCACGCTAGGCCAACGCTCTACCGCTGAGCCAACCGGCCAGGGCCCCTACTAAATATTTTAAATGCTATTTGTTTACATACATAAATGCAGCAAACAAATGCAAGTGTGATTATATCAATTTTTTATTTCCAATCTATACTACTGAGTCAAGAATAACAAATCTTTGAAAAAGGAAAAAACTACTGACTTTCTCATAACATAAAAATATCTAAAAAGACTAACTCTCTGCTAAACAGGTAAATATTTTATTAAGTCTTTGAGTCTTAGAAATTTTAGCACTCTTAACAATTTGTGATTTAATAAAGTTTAGTAAAGATTAAGTCAACAGGTATACCTAACACGTCTCCTTATTCCTTTTTCAGAAATGACTGACATAATTTTAGTACTACCTATATCTGATATAAATTAGACATTGTAGATAATTACATGGCATTTTAGAATTTATTCTTTTTCCTGTGGATAAAATTTCTGCAAGTTCAGTTCATTAAGACTTATGAAACTTTGAAACTATGGTCAAATAAACATTTCACCTGAAACCGAAGAAAATTCTTGTATAATTCTTGCTGTTTAATCTGAAGTTCAGTTGGAGGCTCACCAAATACATTTCCCCGAGCAAAAGGAGAGCTCTGTGTTTGCACATGACCTTAAAAGAGAAGTTTTGCAAAAACGTACCATTAGCCAATGGTTAAAAAATGTAAACATTAAAGAATGTAGAGTTAGCTACTAAATTCATATTTTTAAAAAAATGTGCTAAATATGGAAGTCCAGAAGTTACAATCAGAAAAGGAAGGCTGATATTAGATTCTAAAGACCAGGTGAAAAGTAATGAAAGAAAAAGGTCAAACTAAAATAAAATTAGTATTTGAAAAATCGTAATATATCTGGGCCCCAACCGGTGCTCAGTGGATAGAGTGTCGGCCCAGCATATGGACATCCCGGGTTCAATTCCTGGTCAGAGCACACAGGAGAGGTGACCATCTGCTTCTCTCCACCCTCTCCCCTTTCTCTCCCTTTTCCCCTTCTGCAGTCAGTGGCTTGACTGGTTCCAGCGTGGACCCAAGTGCTAAAGATAGCTCCATTAGAGCATATCCACCTGAGGCACTAAAAATAGCTCAGTACCCGAGTATCAGCCCAAGATGGGGTTGCCAGGTAGATCCCAGTCAGGGCACATGCAGGAGTCTATCTCACTAACTCCCCTCCTCTCACCTAAAAACAAAACAGAAATAAAAAAAAAGAAAAAGGAAAAAATATATATGTACTGTAAAGACCCCAAGAAAATGTAAAAACTAATACCTGAACAACTCTGATTACAGCACAGGCTTTAAAGTAAAATTTATGGAGAGAAAAAAAGTATGTTTAAGTTCTTATGTATGTAAATATTCTTTTCTTAAGAATACTGCTTAATTATATAGTAAAATGTATTATGTATACCTATATTAAAAATATCTAAATTGTTTAAAAAGAATTAGTAATTCCAAAAGTCTTCCCATCCATTACAACAATAAAAAGATATAAAAACGGTTATTAAAAATTAAAATGACTCTTACTCATCAAATAATTTTTACTTAAAAATTCTATCCAATTAATGGAATACACACACTTGTTATCAATCACCTCTAAGTAGTATTACAAATTCTGGGTAAGAAAAAAATTATTTCATAAAAGCAAGTTGGAAAATAATCATACCCCAGAAATCTCTATGAATGCAGAAAGACAAAATGGTATTTAAATTTAAGCCTCATATAACTTTCTGTATTATTTTTTATTTACCAATTCATCTGTGCACCATCACTCTAATGCATTTATTTCTCTCAGGTAGTTTGTGGAGGCCAACTGTTTGAGCTGAGTTGCCGTTTAGGTCTCCTGCCTCTGTATGTAAATTAGTGCTTATTTGAATAGATCAGCGGAAAGCCAAATCAATACTTACACATTATAATCTTATGCTATGGTGGAAAAGTAGTAAAACAAAACTGAATGGTATGTTTCACTTTAATGATCACTCAAATTCTAAACCTTTGAGGCAATTAGATAAGGAATATTATTAAAGACAAAGTTCTTCTAAATAAAAATCTAAACAAATTATAAAAATAAAGCCATAGGGGCCCTGGCCGGTCGGCCTGGCGTGCAGGAGTCCCGGGTTTGATTCCCGGCCAGGGCACACAGGAGAAGCACCCATCTGCTTCTCCACCCCTCCCCCTCTCCTTCCTCTCTGTCTCTCTCTTCCCCTCCTGCAGCCGAGGCTCCATTGGAGCAAAGTTGGCCCGGGCACTGAGGATGGCTCCATGGCCTCTGCCTCAGGCACTAGAATGGCTCTGGTTGCAACAGAGCGATGCCCCAGATGGGCAGAGCATTGCCCCCGGTGGGCGTGCCGGGTGGATCCCGGTCGGGCGCATGCGGGAGTCTGACTGCTTCCCTGTTTCCAACTTCAGAAAAATACAAAAAAATAAAAAAATAAAAATAAAACCATAGGGAAATGTGTTCTACACAAAGTAAATGGAAATGTATCTGGGCACTATGATAAGCCAAAATATAAATTTAAGCTAAATTAGTATGGACTTCATAAATATGGTTCTTCATCCAAGAACCATTAAGGGGAGAAAATGAATATTAGAAAGGGCCTCATAACAGACTTACATGAAAACAAAATATTAGAAAACAATTAACCTTGAGCACACATTATAACATTCGAATTTCACATATATTCAAGTTCCCTAAGGCCTTTAAAATATTAAATGCTACATTATGTATGTGTGTACACACATGTATATATAAATACACACACATGCATATACATAGACATACACTCATATACATATATTATGGCACAGCAACAAATTAGGTGACTTTGGATAGTTTCTTGCATTCATAAAGTCTATTCTAGGTTATTAGAGAATGAAAATTAACTTAGGAAATTTCAACTCACAAAAAAGAGGAATGCGCAGAAAGGCTAGACAACAAATTGTGCTGAGCACATTCAATCATCAGGCTTGTGCTCTTTCTTGGGAAAGGGTCGTGAAACTATATATGATTTCCAGGGTTTGCTGGCAAGCAGAGCTTATTACTAAGCAGACAAATCCTAGGCTGAGACAGAAGCACACACAACACTGGGCGCAGAAGACAAGGGCAGAGAGTGGGGTCTGTAGCACAGAGGTGCTAACGCAGACTCCTAGAAGAAGACGCAAATGAAGAGAAAGAGAATGATAATCAGAAAGAAGCCAAAAGTCTTTTAGCAGCGATAATATATACAAAAAGGTGTTTTAATACTTCTGCTGGTCTGAATTATTACAGACCCAGAGTCAAATTAACAATTTCATCAAAATCAAAAGTTCCAATTTTAGTGCTCCCAAAATCAAAAGTGGATCCACTGGATAAGATCTATTGTAAATCAAAGTAAGAAAGTATTTCTGGCAATTAAGGATCAAACAGCGGTACAGGCACGTACAGAAACACAGCGCAGGCTCCTGGCGCAGAAAGGCTGCAAGGAGAGGCGCCGCCACCAGGGGCTTCAGAGGTGCAAGGTGCTGACTAATGCCCACTTCCCTCCCAATATGCCTGTTTGGCCAGAAGTCATGTGGGCTAAATAAACATTTTTTAAATTTAAAACTCCAGGATATTTTAAAAGGACTTTTTATTGAAAAGTTCTTTTCTAGTCTAAAATCAAAACTTGTGAAAGAAGAAAAGCAAAATGTGTAGTAAATAAATGGTTAATTTTCTAAGAATCAACTTCCTCTGATTTTTACATATGTAACATACTTTCAGATTACTTGATTAAAACAATGACAATTTTTCCTGACGAGTCATAAATAAATGATAAATAATTTTCAATTTATAAAACTTTTAATTCAAGTATACTGTTTAAGAGCAAACCAAAGATATTTGCTTAAAATAGGGGGATGTGACCAGATATCAAATTAAACTTTAATTATTCACTTCTTTTGCACATTGTGAGAGAGCAAACAATTACTACAAGCAAAAAAATGCATCTCATTGTACAATTTATAATACTACATCTGATACCTCGCACCAATTCAAACAGTATGGGTACAAGAAGCAAACTATGTGTAAAAAGGACTATTGATTTTAAGCAATGTCCTCCTACTAGCAAAATAAAAATGTTAGCAGCAGCTAAAATATATGTAAGCAAATTACAAACCTCAGAAGAAATAGTATTAAGAAGTAAACTATACTTCCCTGTTCATTTTTTTCAAAATACCTTTGAAGAAAAGTTATTATAAAAAGCACAAGAAAACATGTTTTACTTCTTGACTCAGAGTAACCAAATTCTCAAAATTACAAGATTTTATCAGAGAACAGAAATGTTACTGAACAACCTCAGAAATGTAAAAGAAAAAGTAGAATGTGATTAAACACCTGAGTTTTTATTTGCAGAATCTTCTAGGTTCTCAGCATTTGAAGTGGCTAAATTTTGCTCTAGAGATACAACAGCCCTTTTATCTTCATATGGTCTTGCATCTGGATTATGGTAGGCATCTATATTTTGTCTGTGCATCCTATTCAAATCAGCTGAGAGGGAAAAATAAGCCATTGATTTCAATAAATACATTTCTATAATTAGTATGATTAATACATTTTCTCAAAGTAGGAAATCTGAAAGAAAAACAACAGGACAGAGCTGGAATAATTCAATGATATCTTGGTGCCCTGAAAACAGACACAAAATAATCAAAACTTAAAAGGTTTAAAAAAAATAACCTTATAAAATAAACTCAAAATTAGTAAAGAACTTAAAAATATACAGATCTTTGACAACCCATAAAATCCATATTTAACTGTTAGTTCAGAACCTGGAATCTCTTTAATATAGAAAATATAGCAACAAATGAAAGCAAGTCACAGTGAAATTTACTGAAGGTCACTAGAGTTCCCAATGAAACAATATAATTATGTGCGGGTTTTAAAACACATCTATAAATTCTTTGACAATCCTCCCTTAAAGATGGTGCTCAATTCCCCTCCCCTTGAATGTGGGCCATTGTCCATAACTCACTCTTATGAACAAGACACTTCAGAATGTAATAACTTCCAAGGCTACTTCATAAAAGACGTTATGGTTTCCACCTTGCTTGACCTATTACATCACTCACTCTGAAGAAAGTCAGCTACCATGTCATGAGGACACCGAAGGAGCCCTAGGGAGAGGCCCACATGACCAGAAACTGAGGCCTCAGGAGCCAGGTGAGGGAGCCAGACTAGAAACAAACTCTCCAGACCCAGTCAAGCCTTCAGATGACTACAGCGTACATTTTGACATCTTGGACTGCAACCTCATGAAAAACCCTGAGAAAGAACCATCAGCTAAACCACTCACAAATTACTGACCCACAGAACTGCAAGATAATAAATGTTTGTAATATTAAAACACTACATGTTGGGGTAATTTGTTACAGAGTTATAGATAGCATATACACGTGGCCAATATCTGAGCATGAAGGACTGGGCCAAACAACCAAGAAATCTTAAAAAACAGACTGTGTGGCTAAAGAACTCTAATGCTTTACAAATAAAAAGCAGTTCCCACAAACAGTGTGGACAGTATGACAGCAATAAAAGCAAAAATAAATCTGAAGATAAGAAGTATTTAACAAGAAGCTTGTTATGTTCAAGGATGTGTATGAACATGAATCACGATTAGATTACCAGACAGAACAAGGCAAATAACATGTGACTTTTACCCAAAAAAAATGAGAGTTTAGAATCAGGAAAGTTCACATCCTGCTACAAGCAACATTTAGAAGAGGACAGACTTAGAGCTTCCCAGCTGAGGCTGCTAGGAAAGCTTAATAAGAAACAGAGCCATGGCCTAACCAGGCGGTGGTGCAGTGGATGGAGTGTTGGCCTGAGACGTGGAAGACACATGTCCAAAGCCCTGAGGTTGCCGGCTTGAGCGCAATGTCACTGGCTTGAGTGTGGGATAGTGGACATGACCCCCATGGTCACTGGCTTGAGCCAGAGGTCACTCACTCTGCTGTAGCCCCAGGTCAAGGCACATATAAGAAAGCAATCAATGAACAACTAAGGTGCCGCAACAAAGAATTGATGCTTCTCATCTCTCTCCCTTCCTGTCTGTCCCTCTCTCTGTCTCTCTCTCTCTCTCGAAAAAAAAAAAATAATTAAAAGCATTCATATATTAAAAATAATAATAAGAAGAAACAGCCATGTGAGACAGAGCTCTGAAGCTCCGAGGGGTGAACACAAAGAGTGCTCCCAAGTAGTCCAGCTTGACTACAGCACAAAACACACGGACTAGAGCAATGAGAAATAAAATAAGAAAATGTGTGCCCGATGCCTATTCTGGAATATTCTGAAACACAAGCTGATGATTCTAAATTCTGCACATGGTGATGAAGACAATTTCGGTAGTTAGAGAAATAGTAATAGTAATAATGGCAGCTAACGTTAATACTCATTGTTTTTATATTCTATATAACTTATAAGATATGGTACTGTTACTTTCACCACAATATTAGAGATGAAAAACTAAACTAAATTAATTTGCTCAAAAACAACAAAGCCAGTAAATGGCACAGCAAGAATGTGAACTCCATCAGTGAGATGCAGAAGCCTCAATGATTTCTGAGTATGGCATAACAGAGTTGGGTATATTCTTGATACATATCATGTGGATGTGGGAAACAGAGGAGGAAGAATGAAGAAGTAATAAGGCAATGGCAAAGCAAGCAAGACATTATAAATCTCAGTTATAGTGGCGCATGAATAAAAATGAATTAAAGAACACTGAAGAGGCAGACCCTACAGTAGTCTTATTAACTGACTGAAAAGAGTCACTTTTTAGCTTGAATGATCAGAATTATGATGCATATACAGAGAAAAGCAACAATGAGTAGGAGTTACAAAGTGAAGTTGGGTTTCGCAAGCTAGGTGCACATAATCCCCCAGGCCTCAGGTGCAGAGATTCAGAAGACAGGTCAAAAGTGAAAAAGAGTTTTAAAAGTGCTCCAGGATGAAGAAAGAGGTATGAATATCATCCTCGGAGCAGACCTAAAGAGAAACACAGGAGCAGCAGAGATGAGGTGGGAGAGAATGGGTGGAAGAAGAGCATATCTAACTTAACACAAAACATCAGATGACAGTCGTAGAACAAGGACCATGCTCACAGACCTAGCAGCCTTTCAGCTAGTTCATAACCTACATCCACTAAATGTCAGCTGGCAGAGGACAGCATCTGGGAGGATGCACAGGATGCAAAGGAAGGAAGGAAGAAAGTGCCAACCCACTTCAAAGAGGAGGAGAACTGAAAATGATAAAAACCATACTCTGGAAATCAGGACATCAGCTATTTCTGAAAATGCAGCATCAGTGGAGCGGTGGGAGCCGGCAGTCACATTATAGAATACGAAGCAGGAAGAGGCAAGACAGGCACAACAAGCACAGACTGCTTTCTGAACATGCACTGTATGGTAAGGGAAGCATAACAAGGTCAAGAGTTTTGCTTGTCCTTAAGAATACAAGTAACCTAAGTATATTCAGAAGTGGAAGGAAAGAAATCAGTAGAAAAACTGAAAATAAAAGAAGGGACTAGAACAGTGGTCAGCAAACTCATTAGTCAACAGAGTCAAATATCAACAGAACA
This sequence comes from Saccopteryx leptura, assembly GCF_036850995.1. Classification (NCBI taxonomy): domain Eukaryota; kingdom Metazoa; phylum Chordata; class Mammalia; order Chiroptera; family Emballonuridae; genus Saccopteryx; species Saccopteryx leptura. The sequence goes on from NC_089505.1 coordinate 308,291,907, forward strand.
ACAGTTGAAATTTCTTTTGAGAGCCAAATTTTTTAAACTATATAGGTAGGTACACTGCTTATCGAGGTGGCGCCCGTACGTGGTATTTTGTGGAAGATCCACACTCAAGGGGCCAAAGAGCCACATGTGGCTCGTGAGCCACGGTTTGCCAACCACTGGTCTAGAAGAAATTAGAGAAAAGTTGATTATAAGAAAATGACCAAGTGCCAAGGCCTGGTAAAACAAGAATTAGCTGCATGTTCCTATCCTCACCACCAAATCATGAGATCTAGCTGGATATGGGAGGGAAATAAAGAGAGAAAGACAGTAGGAAACCGAGGTCCCTAAAAAAGTCATAAAAATGGAATTTAAATGGGAAATTAATAATTTCATTGTCATCAAATTCACTAGAACAGCATAAGACCAGTCTATATAAATGCAAAATCACAATGAATAACACTACATATAGTATTCATCTATTTTCTTTACAAGATACAATATATCAAACTCACTCCTTCCAGACAATGCTCATAGCTATGGCTGTCACTCACTAGTAAGTGCTTAGGAAATGTAATCTCATTGTGATATGCACCTACACAAACTCTATATAAAGAGATAAATACCCTGTAAGTAAACAAACACTATGATAAGTTTCAAAATCAGTAACATGTTAGAGCAGGGGTCTCAAACTCGCGGCCCGCGAGTTTGAGAACAATTTTGTGCGGCCCACAGACTAATCCACGAAGTTCAAAATATTTTGGATAAAATTAAGTAAGTCTAGGGGCCTACTTGTATTTTTCATTTCTCTAGCATCCTAGCTAGATATTAGCTTAGTTAACAGCAGTTGTGATGCGAACTACAGTTTCTGGTCGTTTTGTGACACTGAGTAAACTGCATGTACGATTGTGCTTGTACTGATTTTTTTTTTTTCCAACTGCAGTGAGAAAAGTGTTGCGTAACAGTTGCCTTTTGTAGACCTAGTGCGGCCCGCAGAACGGCTGTGATCTTGCTCTGCGGCCCACATGCTGAGTTGAGTTTGAGACCCCTGTGTTAGAGTATACTGTTGTGATTACACAAATCCTCTCAATTAAAACAGGATATTTATATAAAAATTAAGACCATGGCCAGTTAGCTCAGTTAGTGTTGGCCTGACCTATGGACATCTAGGTTCAACCCGCAGTCAGGGCACATACAAGAAACGACCATCTGCTTCTCTTCCTCTATTTCTCCCCCTCCCCATTCTTTCTCTCTTTTCCTTCCACAGCCAGTGGCTAAATTGGTTCGAGCACTGGCACCAGGTGCTGAGGATAGCTCAGCTGATTCAAGCATCAGCCCCATCTGCGGTTGCTGGGTGGATCCCTGTCAAGGTGCATGCGAGAGTCTATCTCCATTCCTCTCACTTATAAATAAATAAAATAAATAAATAAAATTAGTTTTAGCAGAGTATATAACTATTATTTAAGATTAACAGATTCGGCAATCAAAACACATGTATATTGGTTTTTACTGGAAAAAAAATGATTTGTCAATTGTCACTCCTTGTCTATTTTTCTGTGAGGTAATAAAACAAAAGGTATGAAATCAGCTTAAAAATGAAAATTAAAAGACACATTTGTCAAGACTGCAATCTGCAAACTGCCAAGATATCGTTAACAAGGGTCTTTATTATGTAACACCCACTAATAAGTAACGCATAGAGAGTACTGAATTTCCTCATTCATTGTTTGTATATGAATTAAACACAATATTCTTGCACAGTATTACAGATCACTTATTTTAAAGCTATCTTACTAGTTTAAAAAAAACTTGTAGTAATAAGAGTTTTTTTGTTTTTTTCTAGGAAGTTTTTTAAAATTTTAAGTACTAGTTTAGGTAAAAACTTGCCAACTAACATGAACTTTTTACCCTGCAAACATCAGATGATAGATAATTTATAACAACAATAAATGAAAAGTACTCTGACAAGAAGGGCTTTCTAACCTGTTATATAGTGTGAGGCAAAAGGAGGTTTATAGTTGTCAGTGTGTGAAACACAGAGCTTATTGTATTATTACTTATTCGTTACTGTAGTATTTTCCATATGAACAACTGTAAACATAGCCCCACTCTGTATTTATCAAAATACGTCTTTTGCATTAAGATACATAAAAATAGACCTTGCCTTAAACGCTAGGATTCCCAATTCTTTCTACTCTCCAATCATTTCAAAGGTTAAACACAATTTAGTTTCTCTTAAAAACAACCCAGGAGTGCCCATAACATACTTATCAGGTTTCCCTCCGGGTCCCTGAGAGGAGCGCCCCCTCCGCCTTTCCCCCAGGGGTTGAAGCTTCTCATCTCAGCCTCCAGCTTAGCTTCATACTCTTCCTTTTCTTCCCGTTCTTTCTGCCTTCTTTCTTCTCTTTCCCGAATCTTGACAGCATAAGAAACATTCACAGTAAGCACTCCCAAGTATTCTGATACAAAAAGTTTTAATAAAACATTATTCTTATTAAAGCAAAAACTGGAGATTTTTTTTGTTGGTATGCTTCACCATAAAATTTAAAACACAAAAATAGGTAACACCCAACCTTTTTTATTTGTTAGTGAGTGAGAGAGAGAGAAAAACCAAATAGACAAGAAGGGAAAGAGATGAGAAGCATCAACTCACAGTTGCAGCACTTTATTTGTTCATTGATTGCTTCCTCATACATGCCTTGACCTGGGGGGTGGGGGGCTCCAGCCAAACCAGTGACCTTCTGCTCAAGCCTTGGGTTCAAGTCAGCGACCATGGATAATGTGGATGATCTCACACTCAAACCAGTGACCCCGTACTTGAGCTGGTGAGCCTGTGCTCAAGCCAGTGATCTCAGGATTTTGAACCTGGGTCCTCAGCGGCCCAGACCAATTGCTTTATCCACTGGGCCGCCAATGGTCAAACTAGGTAACATTCAACTTTAAAACACATCGATGGCAGGAATAAATAGCTGACATGCTGCCTCCCATCATGCCACTAGAGTCCTTTCTAGCCACAGATGCCTCTCTTCCCTACCATCCCCAACATCTGAGCCATTCCCTCACTGACCTCACCAGCTCCGTGGGGACCAATAGGGTCTCCTCGCTTCCTTTTCTCAACTACCCTTTCATGGACCTGGCCAGCCACAAACTACTCCCACTCCTCTCCAGCTCTACTCTACACTGGGCAAACTCCATTCCCAGAATGCAAAAAGGTTAAAGTTCAAAGCTCTTTGCGGGAATGCTGGGATACTTAAAATACCATCTTATCATCATCAAGTATAAGTATAGGCTTCTTCTCTAGAGAGATATGGACAGGCAATGAACAAGTGTATACATTTTAAAATTATAACCATTTGCATGGGAAATTTAAGCAACTACTCCAAGGTCAAGGAAGTCATCACATATATAAAATAAAATTCTAGAGTTAGAAAATCTAGTTTTGACACTGACACTAGTGTTTTTAATATGCTCGTTTAGAAACAGAAGACAAATTCAGTTTTTAATCTGTAGAATCTTAACATACTAAAAATAATGTGGATAATTCTACAACTTTAAAAAATCAATTTCTCAAGGGGTTTCCCATGTAAGAACTGAACAAAAGGAGCTTTAAAGAAATCCAAGTGGAACTTTACAGAGAAGTACCTCAGATAACTACCAAGAGTTCCAGGGTCCCCTCAGAGATAATGGGTCCCCCCCCCAAAACCCATATATTTGATACAGGTACTCTTCAGTGAACTCTTGAAACATTACAAACTATAAAAGACCCCTTTGTTCTCCTCCCTAAAAATGTCTAATCTCTTTTTTCCCTATCTTAGTTCATTACTTCATTATTCTCCTATATGATGACACTCAGAATCACCTTCAACCCTCTGTTCTTTCTCATTCCCTATCACTAAGTCCTATCTCTGAATCCCAGAATTGTCTCTTGGAAGTCCTCCCCATCTCCGCCGGTGAGCTCAGGGCTTCATTAGCTCCTGGCTGGACTACCTCAATAACTTACTGAACAGTTTCTCTGCCACATCTATTTCCCAATCACCCGCAACACAACCCGGTGTCTTCCTAAAAGCCAAATCTGCTCACATCAACTACGGCTTTCACTCTGTCTTACAACATCCTCCCTTAGCTATCTATAACAAATAACTAAAACTCCTCACAGCTAGTCCTTCACAGTCTAGCACAATCCAACACTCCAGCCCTTCCTCCCATATCAATTCCATTTCCTGAATACACCAGGAATTTCAAATCTATTCAATGTGTGACATGCAGTTCAAATATCAACAACCATGTGAGGCCCTCCTAACTGCCAATTATTCTTCCTATCCTACGATTCCAAAACCACTCCAGACCATCTACATCAAATACAGTGTATTATAAATAACTGCTATCTTTTTTTCTCCTCTGCCACACTCAGAGTTCTAAGGGACCATTGTGCTAACACATAAAATGTTCAACATTAAATGAACAAATGAATCAATTAATGAATTATTACCTGCTGCTGCAAAGCTTCTTGGTAAGACTGAAGCGACTGCTTGAAAGCCTTTGGTTTATCTTCAAAAAGCAACCCTGTATTCATTGTTTGATCACTTGTAATTTTAAATTCATGTTGTCCAACAGTGTTCCTGCATCAAATACACAATTAATCATTTGAATCCGTTTATGACCAAGCAAGAAGAAAATGCAACAACACTCCTTTGAAACAGTATGGTATATAAGTAGTACGTTTAAAAATAGGTCAAAGAGAAATCCTTAAGTAAGAGACCTCTTCCTGGGCAATTCCCCAGTCTCTGCTTTCACAGTTCATGAAACTTACAAATTTACTGGACCTATTTCCTGACCTAGGTGCAGTTACATGGGAGTGAAAACACAGTGATAATTCATCCAGCAAGATACACATGGCTTATTCGCTTTTCCGAATGCATAGAAGTACATTTGATATGTAAAAATGTTTGTGATATACTATAAATCTGAAAAGCAGGTTATAGAACAACTACACCATTTTGGTGTGGTATGTGTACATTTCTGTGAGTTGTGTGTGTACATAGACTTCCTTAATGCATATTTGGATATGCCTATCTCTGAACGAATGAGATTTTAGGCAATTTTGATTTTTTGCAGATGTTTGTATTACTTATCAATAATATGCATGCATGACTTTTCTAGAGAAAAGTGAGGTTACTCTTTATTTTTAAAATGTGCTTTTGATGAAACACTGACTTACAAGCAATATTTTGAACATACAGGTTATGAAATAATTGGAATTATTTTTGTGTGTGTGTGTGACAGAGAGAGGAACAGAGAGGAACAGATAGGGACAGACAGATGGGAAGGGAGAGAGATAAGCATCAATTCTTCGTTGAGGCATCTTAGTTGTTCATTGATTCCTTTCTCATATGTGCCTTCACGGGGGGGGGGGCTACAGAAGAGCGAGTGACTCCTTGCTCAAGCCAGCAACCTTGGGCTCAAGCTGGTGAGCCCGGCCCAAACCAGACGAGCCGCACTCAAGCCAGTGACCTCAGGGTTTTGAACCTGGGTCCTCCATGTCCCTGTTCAACACTCAGTCTTCTGCGCCACCACCTGGTCAGGCTGAAATTGGAAATTAAAGTTTTATCTGTTCTGAAGAAAAAAAGAATGAGTTGAGTAATATAGGTTTTAGGAAGACAAATTAATTTTGAAAGAAATTATCATTTTAGCAATGACCTACCCAACAGGCTGTGCTGGCCGGGTGGCAACGGGCGCAGTGACGTAAGCTGCAGGCGGCACTCCCATCAGTCCTGAACCATCTTTAATAAAACACACACGCATTCATTCCAGAGGATCCACTTAGTAAAACTTTATCCCTAGGAATTAAGTCACATACCGAAAATGTTCTCTAAGAAAAAACTCCCTAGTTCTTTCTGGATTAGGAGTTAGTAAAGGACAATGTAAGAAAACACAATATAGATATTTCTAAAAATCTAGATAAAAAGGAAATAACTTTTAAAAAACTGAGTTTTCAAATAGGGCATTTATTAAATCAATAAATATATCTGTATAAAGTAAAGCTGTGCTCTTCTCATTTATATATTTTTGCTTGCACTTAACCAGTGGGAAAGAATGTTCACACTATAAATAACTTACAGTAAGCAAGACTAGGATCCATAGTATTCCTGGCTCCATAAAAATAGTACGCATCATCATAAGGAGTTCGATAGTTAGCAGCCAAAGGTGGTAGTAAGGGAGGTGGAGGCAGAGGTGTAATCCTGTATCAAAGAAAAATTTCAAAACTCTATTTCATTGCAATGTTTTAAAAGTCAAAATAATCTTCTGCAAAATGTTACTGAAAATCTAGTTGCTGCTTTAGAAAAAGCTACAACGCTTATGTAAGACAAAAAACTTCAGATTTATTCAATCAATTAATATCTAATTAGTCACTGTATGTCAGTATTGAACAAACATGGTCCCAGTCCCTCAGAAATAACACAGAGATAGACAGGCAATTACAACAAAGTATAGTCAACGAAGCCATACAACAGATGAGCGGCTGTAGGGACATGGCGTAGGAAGGCTTTTTCTAGAAAAGGCCATGCTTCCAACAGGCGCCAGAGTGTGTGAGTCACAGAGAGGAAGGGCAAGTCAGGAAGAAAAGGCAAAGAGGTACAAAGTGGGATTAAAAATGGTTCCACTGGACTGGGAGAAGAGGTGCATTTTTTAACTATATAAATGTATTTTTCTATCAAAGAAAGTTCACCACTTATAAATCAACGGTAAAGTCTTGACACAGTATTTAGTATTTCATAAAGTTGAAACTTGTATCTCAGCATTTCATTACTGATTAGGAAATGACAGTGCAATTTCCCCAGGGCAACTTTTCCCAATAGTAAAAATGGGAAAGGCAAATCTCTTTAGATGAAGAGAAAAAGGGGGCATCCTAGAATGCCTGCACTTTTAAGATCATAACACGTTCTGCTTGTTGCAAACTTCAAAATCATTTTGAAGAGCTAAGAAAGCTAAGTTTACAGTTCTCTTCAGTCATGAACATTTTCCACATTCACTAGTCATTCAGGGTGTCTGACCTTACTCCCCTCTCCATAAATACATCAACAATGCAGCTGAAAAATTGCTATGAAAAACTGTCAACATCATTAAATCTTACATTTTTATAAAAATATATTTCAGATTTAATCCTTACAACCCTGTAATTGTAGACAGGAAAAAAAATTACTATTGTACTTTTATAAATGAGAAAATCAAAGTTCAGTATAAATGTGTTTTGCCCAAAATCCAGACAAGTGAAGCCGACTACTGTAATCCCTAACCCAGCAATGTTCAACCTTTGTCATCTACTAAAATTCTGCATGCCAGGTGGATCCCGGTCGGGCACATGCGGAGTCTGTCAGACTGCCTCCCCGTTTCCAGCTTCGAAAAAATGCAAAAAAAAAAAAAAATTCTGGAAGACACCAAAAATATATTTTATACATTTTTCCAATTTGACAAAAAAGAAAAAGGTATAATTCTGATTCATTCTTCTTGTGTGGTGTTATCATTTTTTTATTTGACAACTGAAGGGAAAAGAAGCCAGTGCCCCTGACTAAATAGTCAGATTGCATGTTTTAAAAATTCTTGCGGCACCCCGGTGGAAGATCACCGCCCTAACCCAGGGCTGAGACTATCCCAGAACACTCTGTAATTCCAATCCCACCTCGTCTTTACAGAAGGAAGCCACAGGATGAAATAAAACACCTTATAATACAGTGAACACAACCCTACAACTGTATTAAATAAAAGATAAAACCCAAGTCCTATTGAGAGAAAATATAGTCCAGAAAATATCACTGTTAAAAAAGAAATACACACCTGATTAAATATACTACTATAATACACTAATAATAAGAAAAAATAATAATAAATTCAAGTTCTACTAAGAAAATAAAGTGCAGGCCAGAAAATATTAATGTGAACAACAGGATTTTCTGCTTGTATAGTCTAGTATAGCATAATGTCTTTCACCAATAGAAATGAAATCTTTTCCATAATACCTAAATTACAGGTTTTATAATCTCAAAGTTTTCATTTCAGGTATTTGAGTTGTACAGCCCGTAAGTAACCACACAGACAAAGAGCTGAATGAAAGAGAAGTTAAAGTAATGTTATATAAAAGCCATTTTAGAAACTTTTTCCATATAAACTGAAAGACATATTCAATGTTTGCCAAGTGGAATTACAAAATTAAAGAAAATGTATCTCTTTTATATGTTAAAAAGTATTTAAAATATTCAAAAATATGACTCAAAACTAAACACTAAATGTACTTACACATTCTAAAAATGCTAAAGGATTTTTAAATAATAAAAGAATATAATAAGGATTTTTCTTTTTTTAATTGATTTTAAAGAGAGGAAGGGAGAGGGAGAGTGAAGGAGAGAGGGGGGAGAGACGGTGAGAGAGATTGATTTATTGTTCCTCTTATTTTTGCATTCAGTGGTTGATCCTTGTATGTGGCCTGACCAGGGACCAAACCCACAACCTTGACATACCGGCATGATGCTCTACCCAACTGAAGCTTACAAGGGTAGATTACCCTTGTTCTTATATTAACAGAGAAAAATCCAATGATGAAAACATTTCAAAGGAAATTATTTGACAAAAGTCATTAATTACACAAAAATCTTTGATGGTTAACATTATTTGCTTCAGCAAATCCTTCTACACATAAAATATAATGATACCTTCCCTAATTCCCAAACACAAAACATTTAAACAAGCACCTGGGAGGCACCATTTCACCAAGGGTGCTGCTGAGTCCACTGTGCAGATCCTCACTCTGCAATGGGATGGAGTGCACTGGTGGGATGGGGGGGGCAGGGGGGGCAGATAAAGGAGGGAGCGGGGTCTGGAAAGCTACTCGCGGTCTTTCAGGTGGCAGCGTCTCTTCCCAGTGTCTTGGTGCCACACTAAACTGCTTTAGTCTATCAGGCTAAAATAAAGAAAAAAAATCTCTTTGTTATGTATAGTCATAAATCTAAAGGCAGAAGAAACTTCAAAAAACCCTCTATTCCCAGACTGCCAGCAATACTTAAATCAGTTACAGAAAAACAGAATTGTATAGCTAATCCTTATTTTATAAATGGGTAACTGAGATCCCCTAAAAGTACACACACACCTAATGTCTTACTGTTAATAAATAAGCAAAGGCTGGAAACAGATATTAATTCTAAATATAAAACTCTATTATACTACAACATTGCTGCTTCTTTATCCAATTACTATTTCTGAGATCAAAGTATTCTCCAGTCAGGACACACCTTCTGGGAACAGTCAGATAGTAAACAGTAAACACATCAGGCCATACTACCAGACTCAGTCACAGTGCTGACGCAGCCCCACATAACATTAAACAAGCGAGCAAGGCTATGTTGCCATAAAACATTTACAAAATCAGCAGCAACTGGACTTGACCAAAAGTGATACTTTGTTAACCCTGCTCTATATCATTTGGGTATCCTTTTCTAAGATTTACATATAAAAAGTAAACCTAAAAGTAATGGTTAACTATTATGTCTCATATTCTTATTTATTCTAGTAAAGCAACTTGTTTCAACCAAATATAAATAAGAGGGTCCGGCAAACACTAATATAACTATAAACCCAAGGGTTAACATGCCACCATATTACATTAAAAAGTTTAAGATTTTAAAAGAAATTTTTGATTATAAAAACTATTTCAGGCCTAGCGTGCGGAGGACCCGGGTTCGATTCCCGGCCAGGGCACACAGGAGAAGCGCCCATTTGCTTCTCCACCCCTCCGCCGCGCTTTCCTCTCTGTCTCTCTCTTCCCCTCCCGCAGCCAAGGCTCCATTGGAGCAAAGATGGCCCGGGCGCTGGGGATGGCTCTGTGGCCTCTGCCTCAGGCGCTAGAGTGGCTCTGGTCACAACATGGCGATGCCCAGGATGGGCAGAGCATCGCCCCCTGGTGGGCAGAGCGTCGCCCCTGGTGGGCGTGCCGGGTGGATCCCAGTTGGGCGCATGCGGGAGTCTGTCTGACTGTCTCTCCCTGTTTCCAGCTTCAAAAAAAAAAAAAACTATTTCAGGCCCTGACCGGTTGGCTCAGTGGTAGAGCATTGGCCTGGTGTATGGAAGTCCTGGGTTTGATTCCCAGCCAGGGCACACAGAAATGCCCATCTGCTTCTCCACCCTTCCCTCTCTCCTTTCTGTCTCTCTTCCCTTCCCACAGCCAAGGCTCCATTGGAGCAAAGCTGGCCCGAGCACTGAGGACGGCTCCATCGTCTCTGCCTCGGGGTGCTAGAATGGCTCCGGTTGAAATGGAGCAACGCCCCAGATGGGCAGAACATCGCCCTCTGGTGGGCATGCCAGGTGGACCCAAGTCAGGCGTATGCAGGAGTCTGCCTCCCTGCTTCTCACTTCAGAAAAATACAAATTAAAAAAAAAAAAAACTATTTCAAAGGTTTTTACTGATAGAAGAAAATATATTTAGTTTTGGAATGTATCCCTTTTCCCCCTCACCATGTTTATCTTCCCCAGGAAGACTTCTCAGATTAATCTAAAACTTGTATTCTATGAGCAGTCAAAAATCACATTGGGAGTGAGTGGTGCTGGTGAAGTATTTAACTTATATAAACAGATAACCCCCAGGATATATACTTAGCATAAGTAAAAAAGTAAATCAAAAGCTGCCTACAGTTGGATAATTTTAAGTTGTTTTCTTTTTAAGAATGAACTTTTTAATGAAATTAAAATTTCTTCATTATCACTCAAAGATGAAACAAAACTCGCCTTAGTATATAAATTCTATGCATCAACTACAGAAAAAGTACAGTGAGAAGAGCAACAATTACCTTCTCTTAACTGCTATGATGTAAGTAATTCATTCCATTTAATGAGAATTACAAAATCAAAGTAAAAATAAGGTTATCATCTCTCAGTTTTACATTAAATAAAAATTACTTAAAGTCTAGAATTAAATATTTCAGTTTCTTTGAAAATCACTCAAATATAAGAAAAATGATCAAGATATATACTCAAGAACAATTTTAACATCTATTTTAAGTTAAACTGAGATAACTCTCCCACAAATAGGACAGATGAACAAAGGACAAAAGACTAATTTGAAATAAACTAAAAAAAGGATGCATGTATAAAAAAGGGAAAATTAGCAAAATAAACAACTTCAGTTTTTTAGTGTTCAAGTTGCTCTACTCTTATGCATATCCCAATATCTTTCAACTATCTTCACATGCTGTCATATTTGAGGCTTATCTGACTGAAATGTTAAAACATTAAAAGATGCTGGGCCTGACTTGTGGTGGCGCAGTGGATAGAGTGTCGACCTGGAACACTGAGGTCGCCGGTTCAAAACCCTGGGCTTGCCTGGTCAAGGCACATTGGGAGTTGATGCTTCCTGCTCCTCCCCCCTCTACCCTCTCTCTCTTTCTCTTTTTCTCCTCTCTCTATAAAATCAATCAATAAAAATTAAAAAAAAAATGCTGGGAACCCTCACCGACTTCTCGGGGTCTTGGGCACCAGAAGCTGCAACCCTGAGTTCCAAGTCTTTTTCTCTAAACAAAATTAAAATTTTTATATTAAAAGGTTATCATAAACACTACCAAAAGCATAATCATTACTGAAACAAACTTATACACAAAGTCCATGCAATAACATCTCCAAGTACAAATAATTCCTTTAACTGACAATAAAGCCATAAATGACTCTGAAAATGTAAGTTTTATGATTTGATGTAAAGTAAACTAGAATTCACATGTAAAGTAATTTGAATAAGTATCTCTAAACCAGTGCCTGTGCTACTTTAAAACCTAAGCTATTTGCATAGAATAGAGTACAGAAATAAAACAAAATCTTTACTTCTTTTAGGGTAGGTACATGTATGTATATTTTCATTTCGCAAAAAGAAGGGTAAAATTAAAAATTAATACCATACTTTCTAATGAGTTTTTTTAAGAAAATGTTTATGATGGCTAATATCAGAAAGCAGATACTGTCTTCCTCTAAATTAGAAGAAAAATAACAAAACCAAGAGATAGTAAATCTCAAATTCTCTAGAACTAAGAAATCTATTCCTAATTTTAAACTGCAATTAATATTTCATAGGTATTTCTACAAGAAAAAATTACAAACACTGAGACTTGTATGCAACAAATATCTGTGGATTCATCAATGATTATTTTTATACTGCATATATATGTAGTTTTATATTATTAAAAAATACTTTTATTTTCTATTTCTCACTATATATAGGATAATATTAAGTGGACATGTAGATAATATTAAATACTATCCTAAATTGTTAATTGAAGAAATTAATACAGGGATGTAAAAGACCTGTTCTAGAATATATAGTCCCCTTTGTTACTAACAAAGAAAAGGAGCACAGAGTATTTACTATCCTGCAGACTTACAATGTGCAGACTGAAACTGAAGTGACTTACAAATACAAAAGCATATGAGGAAAAATATCCTCTTATTTTCCTACGCAACAGATGCCACCATGTCACGTTACACAAATGCATTTTAAATTCAAACCACCTCTTCTAAATGCAAACCTTTCATTACCGTCTCTTGTTCTTCTGTTGTTCAGCCATTTGTTCCAACAGTTCTTGTCTATATTTTTCTTTCTTTCTCTGAGTAAGTTCCCGATCTTCACCTCCTAGAGTGTGGTAAAAAAAAAAAAATGTAGTCTTAACTCTTGAGCATAATATATCCAACTAGAAACTCGAATTATTTTAAATCTCCAGTTTTAATTACTGGGTCAAAGAGTAATTATTGCATAAGCTGGAAATATAAAAAGTAAAATCATATTTACCATACAATTATATAATCAACAATTTCATAATGAAGATCTGCTATGTATCAAAGACACAATAATCCTTCCTTTTAGTCAAAAACCTTCTTAAATAGGAGAATACTCTAATCCCCATCCTCATTTTTCTCCCAGTTGGGATAATAGTTCCAATAGTATCCCCCCAAAACCCCCTAAATTGAACACGTGTCCAAATCAAACACCTCAAGAGCAACTGTCCCTCTCTGTTTTCTGATAATGGCCTGATCATAGAGCCTCAGAACCTCACTGTAACTTTGACTGCTCATCCTCTCTTACCCCACATGAGGACCCTCGTTTCTTTTCTCACCGCCCTTAACCTTGGATGGGACTGCTGCACAGCTCACCAGGATTGCAGCAATAACCTAACTAGTCTCCCCAACTCCTCTTCTCTCCCTGCTTCAGACCAACTGCCTGAAAATACAGCCCTATGACACTGGCGCCCTGCTCAAGAAGTCAATGGCTCCCTCGATTCTACAGAAAAACTATAAACCTGTCATCCTGGTATAATGTGAAAATCCAGTTGTGCAAACCAGCAAATCCTCTACTTCCTTAATTATTAGTCTCCCAATTAACAATTAAGTGGACACACAGCATCTGAGTCTGTCCATTAAGCACAGATGTCAGTAACAGTGGAGCTCTGATGGAGAAAACATGAGTTACATGAACATCAATGATAATGCTTTATAATCAAAGTAGATACATCCACTCTGCTTCGGATCATGATGGGAGTAACAGCAGAGAACTTAACCTCCCACCATAAAAATAAATAAATAAAACTAGGCAAAATATTATGAAATAACTTTTTCAGACAGTGGCCACCAAGCAGCACAAGTCCGTATATAATACCTGAGGGATGAAAAATAGATGAAGTGAGCCTTTAAGCAGCACCATTTCTGCCTGAATGCAAGTTTCAAACTGCGGGTACAGGGAGGGAGAACCCCAACCATGCTGGGAAACTGAGCTAAACTGGGCAGAAAAGGAACAAAATTCAGGAAGGCTAAAATGCTAGAAGTTTAGGGCAAAGATCCAAAAAGAAGCATAAAAAGAGATTTAGAAATCCGTAGAGGGGTTCCTCCTCTAGTACTGTGCACTAGTCTGTGCAAGCACAGAGAGAAATTCCATTAGATAGGGCAAAAAACTGTGGAGGACACATTAACCAAACAACTCTCAGACTTCAACTGGAGAGAAATTCAGGCTCCAGCGAGAGTGGAGTTCTCGGGGATTCCCTAGGGTCTTGTCTTCATGGAGGAAAGACTCTGAAAGGGCACTCTGTAGTAGCAGAGCAGGAAGGAAAGCTAAATGTCCCAAACTAAGCTTAAAATAAGGCCTCCAAAACACTGGTCCTTAAGTAACTGAAAAATGTGACAGAAGCAGGCAAAATTCTAAGACAGATCATATGTTCCCTGCCTTCTGTGTTGACTCCATGTATAAACCACTCTCCTTGAATGAGGGCATGACTTTCCGCTAGCCCACAGTACATGGCAAAGATGAAAGGAATTTGCAAATATAATTAAAGTACCAAATCAATTCTAAATTAATCAAAAGGGAGATTATTGTGGGCGGGTCTGATTTAATCAGGTAAATGCCCTCTCTGAGTTGAGTGAGTCTCCCTGCTGGCACAATAAAGTGAGCAGCCAGGGTGAGAAGGTCCACGTGGCAAGAGACAGTGGTCAGCCTCTAGGACAGTGATGGCCCACCTTTTCATAAAAACCGCCCACTTTTGCAGTGCTGGTCAACCTGGTCCCTCCACCTGGCCAGAGGACCAGGTTGACCAGCACTGCAAAAGTGGGCGGTTTTTATAAAAAGGTTCACCATCACGGCTCTAAGAACTGGGGGGTGGGAGGCACTTCCAGCTGACATCCAGTGAGAAGTCAGGGCCCTTACTAATACAGCCACAAGGAAATAAACTCTGCCAATATTCCACGTGGGCCTGGAAGTAGATTCTTCCCCAGTCAAGCCTCCAAAGTGGCTGAAACATGGAATGTAACCTTATGAGACCCTGAACAGAGGACCTAACTGAATTCCTGACACACAGAAACTATGAGATAATGTGAGATGTTTGGGCCACTGAATTTGTGTTATGTGATGTAGCAATAGAAAATGAATACAGTGACTCATAACCATTAGAATAGTTAATAGAAAAGAGCACATAAACAAAGATGATGGAACAACTAACAAGGATGTTAAAGCAGCTCCCATAACTGTGCCCAAGTTTTTAAGTGAAAAATAGCAACAGCATGAGGAGAAAATGGAAGCTATTACAAAGAACCAAATGGAGAGTTCTGTTTCTACTAAGAAAACAGAAGGCCACAACACTGCTCAGACCCTACAATGGGAAAAAGCTCAACCTTTACAAAATCAGAACTTGAAAAACATCCATCAGAAGCTGATATTAAAAGCAACCAGGTAAACTGAATTTCAAAAGGTATGAAAACCAATCCAGAGGTGGGACAATCCAAGTGTTTGCCTTTACCAGAATATACAGAAATAGGTGGCTGCCTTACAAGCAGATAAGAACAAAATAGATAAAAAGTTAATGAATTCTTAAAGGCTCTGTGTGGGCTACAAAACGATGTAGTCTTGGAAGCCCAGACACCAGAGGACTCTGCCCTCAGTAGCCCTCTCTCGCAGAATGCTCACAAGAGACAGGACATGGGGCAACTCATGAGACCAGAAAGGAACCCTCCCTGGTGGGGGGAGGGGGATGACCCACCATCTGTTTTCCAGATTCTTCTTTCACACAAAGCAATAGCGGTAATCCCCTGGTTGAAAGGCAGAAAACCTGCCCTGACCCAGCATTCTGAACTACATACTTAGTATAGACCTGGTACTGTGAGGGGAAGCGCAGCAGATTCTCAAGCAAAACCCTCCACAGGCAGAAAGTCAAGTCTGGCTAGGACTCTGGGGAGGGGCAGCAACCCCAAGACAGACTCTGCTGAGAACCAGATGCACAGGGCCAGCCTTGCACCAAGGAACAAGCAACAGGAATCTACGCTGAGGAAGAAGTGTGGAGATACACCCTTTCCTTCCAGGACTTTGCGGCCTTGCTGAACACTGAAAGAAGGTGTAGGAACACAGAAAATCCCTCCTGCACTCCAAGCCTCACACTAAGAATAAGGTTCCAGTTCTAAGGAACTTGAACAAAGAACATTTAAAAATCATTAGGGCGGCCCTGGCCGGTTGGCTCAGCGGTAGAGTGTCGGCCTAGCGTGCGGAGGACCCGGGTTCGATTCCCGGCCAGGGCACACAGGAGAAGCGCCCATTTGCTTCTCCACCCCTCCGCCGTGCCTTCCTCTCTGTCTCTCTCTTCCCCTCCTGCAGCCAAGGCTCCATTGGAGCAAGGATGGCCCGGGCGCTGGGGATGGCTCTGTGGCCACTGCCTCAGGCGCTAGAGTGGCTCTGGTCGCAACATGGCGACGCCCAGGATGGGCAGAGCATCGCCCCCTGGTGGGCAGAGCATCGCCCCCTGGTGGGTGTGCCGGGTGGATCCCGGTCGGGCGCATGCGGGAGTCTGTCTGACTGTCTCCCTGTTTCCAGCTTCAGAAAAATACAAAAAAAAAAAAAAAAAAATCATTAGGGATGGAAGACATGAACATTACTGTAAACCACACTCCACAAACACATTGTACATTCTGCAGAACACACTAAACACGGCAAGGCGGACAATATTCCAGTCATTACAAAAACTCTATTAACAATATTCAAATTTGAAATAATTGAAACAAATTATTTTCTTGAACCACAGGGGAAATAAACAAGCAGTCAATAACAAAAAGACAGCAGGAAAATCCCCAAATATTTAGAAATTTAAAAGTAGGTTTCGAAACAACCCATGATTCTGTTATAAACCCCACAATATATTATTTTTGCTTAATGTAGTCAGTTGCATTAATTTTTAATATAAAGTGAAGGGCTCTAAATGAAGTCACTGTGGCAAATTACAGGAAGACAAATTTCAGTTCAATCAAAATAAGAATATTATAACAATGAGAACTACCTAAAGATGTAGAGAGCTGACTCAGAATAGAATCAATTCCCTGTGAGTATATATAAATATAAGCTGAAAAAAAACTATATACATATATATATATATATATTACCTTGGGATAAATCACTAGGCTAAATGACTTGAATCATTTTTTCAAGCATTAGAATCAATTATCTCACTGAATATTCATCCATAATTCCTGGATTGCATTGATAATAAATTCGTGTCATTCATCTTTAAAGTTTCCATTTACTGATAAAACTATTTGTCAATGGGCTCTCAACATAAAAGCTCTCCAATTTCTATCATGTTTAAATATCACAAGAACAAAAGCCTTCTGACCTATTGATAGGTTAAATTGGTCAATTCTCATGTAAAGACATTACACTGGAATAAAACTCTAGGTCCCTGATGGGGAACCTTTTTATAAAAACCGCCCATTTTTGCAGTGCTGGTCAACCTGGTCCCTCCCGCCCACTAGTGGGCGGTCCAGCTTTCATGGTGGGCCAATCTCTGCGCAGTTTGGTTGCTCCACTACCAGGGCACCATGAAAGCTGGAAGCCCACTAGTGGCGGGAGGGACCAGGTTGACCAGCACTGCAAAAGTAGGCGGTTTTTATAAAAAGGTTCACCATCACAGCTGTAGGTGCTATGTCATTTTTCTCACAGTAGCCATTTCAAAAAACAAAGGTCTCAGAATATCATGCAATTACACATCTCTAAGCCAAGATTTAAATTCCTGGTGGTTTTCAGGTTGAATGAATCTAAACCAGGGGTAGTCAACCTTTTTATACCTATCGCCCACTTCTGTATATCTGTTAGTAGTAAAATTTTCTAACCGCTCACCAGTTCCACAGTAATGGTGATTTATAAAGTAGGGAAGTAACTTTACTTTATAAAATTTATAAAGCAGAGTTACAGCAAGTTAAAGCATATAATAATAATTACTTACCAAGTACTTGATGTCAGATTTTCACTGTTTGGCAGAATAAATCTTTATAAAACAACTTACTATAGTTAAATCTATCTTTTTATTTATACTTTGGTTGCTCTGCTACCGTCCACCATGAAAGCTGGATCGTTCACTAGTGGGCAGTAGGGACCAAGTTGACTACCACTGATCTAAACTGTTAATTCAATTTTCTCTCAGACTTCCCTAAAACCAAATTTCAGGTGATTTTTTTCTAATAGTTTTCATACAAAGAAAAGAGTTCTTTTCAATTTAAAGTTACACAGGAAAAAAGGCTCTCTTTACTGTGACAAGTTCATACAGCAGATCAACATGCTTATGGTTAGCTATGTCCTTAATTTCTACACAGTAAAGAGGAAGTGTGGGTTATGATCATGCTTTAAACAAAACACTGTCTCAGAAACTACATAGAAAGAACATGAGAAAGGGTGTTTATCAAAAACTAAAAAGGTTTAGTTCAGGGGAACTGAACTTAAATATAAGGCAGTTTTGTATTAGAAAAAGAAACAAGAAAAAGAGTGAAGAAAAAAAAAACTACCCATATAAAACAGAATATAATAAACAGCCACACTACAACAACACACTAATGAAATACGAAATTAAAAGCTTATTACTGAAATTAGTATTTCATTTACCACCTATTGAAAACTCATCACTAAAAGTTATTTTGTTTTAAAATTTTACAAAACTATATATGTTAAATGCTTAGCATATTGCCTATCATAAAACAAGCCACTAAACAAACTTTTTCTGTTATTAGTATGAGTAGTATTAATTACAACATTGAGTGCTCACTAAAGACCTTTTAAAAACACTCTACAAGTCTATCTGACCAGAAGTTTGCACGTACCGAAGAGCATCCCCGCAAAAGGACTACAGAGTTCTCGGGAAGATTTGAATGCTTCATTGTCTTGAGCACTACAACAAAAAACAAAAAGAATTAAAACCCAAATAATTTTCAGGAAACAAAACCAGTAAAATGAAAGTATGAGTTACTGGCCTTTTAAAGTACTATGGATACTGTAACAGTTACATGTTTTTAAAGTTAGGATAAAATCCTGGCATTCAATATCTTTAGATGGTGGGACCCCAATGTATTCAGGCTATATACAAAACCTTTTTCTTTAATCTGCTTCACTGGATCTATAGATTCCCAATACAACCTTTTTTTACAACAGTTATCGAAGTAAATAAAATGAATGTAAGTACATATCTATAAATCTTAAAAAAAAAGGAAAGAAAAATGATGAAACCTATACACATACTTGGAAAAGAAGATCGCCCCTAAAAGACTCCTTTCTGGGACAATTCCCTCACAAAACCTGCATTAACTAGACCCAAACAGCAAATTCTCTTATCTCAAGCACTTTTATGAAATTACTTTTCTTCAAAAAACAATAGACACTGTTCCTGACACATGACAATACTGTTTTCATTATACACTATAGGTTCGGAAGCATTTATCCTTACATATAATATAAGAACGCCAACAAAATGATAAAACACTATATAGAAAAAGAACATGAATATAAAATACACATCATTTCCTTTCTTTTAAGCTCGAGAGAATTATGTATGAGTCCATTTTACAACGTAAGCATAAAAGTTCTCCACTCAGTAAGTTTAAAGTAAAAAAGTTTTGAAAGGAAAACTCATTGCAATAACATTTTCAATTTATTTTCAGTTAAGTTTATACCACCTCCAATACCTACAAGATATTTTAAATTAATTTTAGCCCATTAAATTATGTTTATAATTATATATTATTTATATAATTGTATGTTTACTACTCCTCTCATAACTTTAAATTTATACACTTTAAAATGATAGGGGATATTCAGAACACCTTGGCATACTTTGTAATTAAAACCTGCTCTTCAGAAGAATGCTGTAAAGTACTAAAAGTTTTCATTTAACACAACTCTCCCCTTCTGAACCCTCTCCCCCTTTATTCCTTTCTCACCAGTAAGGAAGAGTGTTAAGATACTGTATATTTCTACTTTTCAGTATGCCAGTTTCAGCAGGTGCTGCTTCACAGTGTACATCATGACTGAGGGCAGAACCGATATTACATACTATACCTTTTATTTCCAGCAGATGAAATTCGTATGTTTGAGTGTTCTATGACATCGCCACCGTACTCCATAGAAGGTACATTCCCTCGTCTGTTCCCGTACATCCTTAAAAACATATTAGCTTATAGAACATGTTCCACATGCAGTGGACCCTCATATGTCTTTGGTATTTTTGCATTTCATGTTGGAAATATTAAAGGGAACAAAGTATTATAATGAAGTTTACTATAAACACATTCTAAAATTAACTCAAATGAGATTTAATTCAAGTACGATCTGCTAGTAAGACATAACCAAGAGTTTGTTTTACTTGTCTTTAAAACAAAAGGAAGTTGCCTGACCAGGCGGTGGCGCAGTGGACAGTGTGTTGGACTGGGATGTGGAGGACCCAAGTTCGAGACCCCGAGGTCACCAGCTTGAGCGTGGGCTCATCCGGTTTGGGCAAGGCTCACCAGCTTGAGCCCAAGGTCACTGGTTCAAGCAAGGGGTCACTAGGTCTGCTGTAGCCCCTTGGTCACGGCACATATGAGAAATCAATCAATGAACAACTAAGGAACTGCAACAAAGAACTGATGCTTCTCATCTCTCTCCCTTCCTGTCTCTCTCTATCTGTCCCTCTCTCTGACTCTCTCTGTCTGATACACACACAGACAAAAAGGAAGTCATTATAAATTATTTAAATATAACATCCGCCATTACTCTGACATCATTCAACATCTAGAAACTTTTAATTTGAAAACTATGCATATGCTATAATTTTATCATTCCTTTATTCAAAGAATATTTATTGAACACCTACTACATGCCAAATTCGATTCTAGACACAGGGTATATGGACATGGTCCTTGCCCTCATAAAGATTATATTCAAATTTCTTTTTTATTTCATTTTAAAATTTTTATTATTCAGCCCTGGCCAGCTGGCTCAGTGGTAGAGCATCGGCCTGGTGTGTGGAAGTCCTGGGTTCAATTCCCAGCCAGGGCACACAGGTGAAGCACCCAACTGCTTCTCCACCCTTCCCCCCTCTCCTTTCTCTCTATCTCTCTTCCCCTCCCACAGCCAAGGCTCCATTGGAGCAAAGTTGACCCAGGCGCTGAGGATGGCTCCATGGCCTCCGCCTCAGGCGCTGGAATGGCTTTGGTTGCAAAGGAGCAACGCCCCAGATGGGCAGAGTATCGCCCCGTGGTGGGCATGCCGGGTGGATCCTGGTCGGGTGCTGTTTCTCTGCCTCCTTGCTTCTCATTTCAGAAATATATAAAAAATATATTTTTTTTTTCAATACTATTTTGTATTAGTTTCAGGTATATAAGATGGTTAAAAAATCATATACTTTACAACATGTTCTCCCCTATATTTATAATATCCACTTGGCACCATACACAGTTATTACAATATTATTGACTGTGTTCCCTATGCTTTCCCTTATATCCCTATGATATTGATATGGTCAAATTTCAAAATGAGACCATTTTCTTAATCAAAATTCATAGATTCTAGGAATTATTTCACTGTATGTACAAACCTTACCAACTTAAAAATATAGCAGCTAACTTATCATTTAGTTAAATCCAATGTCACAAGCCACATTTGCTAACAGTATAAATCACATGAAAGAATAAATATTAGCAAGAAAACATCATAAACAGACTGATGCATGGCTACAAAGTGATTATTTTTCTTACTAGATCATAACAACAAAAGATTACAATGTATTTTATTCCCTTCTTAATCATTTTCAGAAAATATTTTTGAATGTTTTTTAATTAATCTTTTTTCCATTTGGCAAACATTGATTTCTTTAGCTTAATTACTCCTATCAGATAAACTAGGTTATTTACACCAGCATTTAGCAACATCCATGAAAATCACCATTTCCTGAATCATAGTTCTTTATATGACAGTTAAACTACATTGTCTCTCAAGAGGACTTTTGGAAAAAAAAAATTTGGATTGTTAAAAGTATTACTCAATATTTGGGGAAATTTCATGATCACATTGAGAAAAATGGCAATTTTCAGAAGAAAATGCACTTCTCAGTCTCCACAGACCCAGCATATAAAATTCTTCAGTTCCATCACACAAGCCACGGCCAGTATCATCTGTGGGGAAAAGACTTTACAGACTGTAATCTTACTAACATGTGACCTCACGTGACACACGTGTCTCATTTTTTATCCCTAACACAACAGAACCCTCCACAAGCCCTTTTAAAAAGGATTTCAAATTTATTTCAATTTAACAAAATACAGCTGGTTTTATATCAAAAGTCTAGGTGCTTGAATCTCTCTTAAACTGACACATTTGTTTAATGTTATCCTCTACTTATGCCAATTAAATAACAGGTAAATATTAAACTCAAATTCAAAACTGCCATTAACAGTGCCAGGCAACCAGATTTAGTTACTACATCTATATAAACACACATGTGCAGAAAAGTTACCAGAGCAGGCCTGACATTGTGATCCTCGGAAAGGTCTATTAATAAGGCTGGCCCTTGGCTGGCACTGGGAACACAGATTTAGGAAGGGGTCCCACCGTTTCTAGAACTGGTAAGAATTGTTCACTGTGCCTAAACTGTACAAACAATACAGTTTATACTGAACATCTGCCTTCCTTCAGAAAGTCTGGAATTTTGGTGCAAGTAGGAAAAGGGTGCCTATGTGACCAGCCCCCAGTAAAACCACTGGACACTGAGTCTCTAATGAGTTTTCATGGTAGGGAACATTTCATCCGTGTTTTCACAATTTGATGCTGGGAGAACTAAACATTTCCCATGCAACTCCACAAGAGAAAATTCTTGAAAGTTTGACCTGGTTTCCTTTGGACTTTGTGCCATGTGCCTTTTGTCTTTGCTGCTTTTACTTTACATCCTCTCAACTGTAATAAATTATAGCCAGCGATAGAACTATATACACAAAGTCCTAGAAGTCCTCCTAGGGAATCCCTAAACCAGGGTGTGGTCTTGCAAACCTACAATACAATACACAAAAGTCAATTCGTTGATGCGGTACAGTGGTGCCTATACCAATGGAAGTTGTCAAATATAGAGAAATTTAAAGTTAAGAATTTTTTAAAACATCACTTGGAATTAATTCAGAATTAACCCAAATTGAAGGCTTCTTACAAGTACAAAAATTCTTTCTAAAATTTATCAAAGAGCTCGTGGCTTCCTGCATTTTCAGTTAAGTTTGAACTTCCATTTCCAGCTTCTCTTTATACAGATGTACCCAGAGTACCTCCAGCATCTACAGGAAGACATGCTCCATAGCCCACTCAGTATATACAGATGTACCCAGAGTACCTCCAGCCTCTACAGGAAGACATGCTCCATAGCCCACTCAGTATATACAGATGTACCCAGAGTACCTCCAGCATCTACAGGAAGACATGCTCCATAGCCCACTCAGTATATACAGATGTACCCAGAGTACCTCCAGCCTCTACAGGAAGACATGCTCCATAGCCCACTCAGTATATACAGATGTACCCAGAGTACCTCCAGCATCTACAGGAAAACATGCTCCACAGCCCATTCGGTATATACAGATGTTCCCAGAGTACCTCTGGCATCTACAGGAAGACATACTCCATAGTGCATTCAGTATATACAGACATCTTAACAAAGCAAACACCAGAAGCACAAAAGGCCATTTTCAAAATTCATTCTAATTAAAGAAAGTTAAATAATTTTTTATGAATAAGGTCAAGGTCTCTTTGCTAAATTCTAAAGTAAAATTAAAAAAATTTCCTAATGAATAAGCCCATCTGGAAGATAGCTGAAGGTGTGCCCTTTCACTAAAGAAAGAAATTAACAAAATTATAGCCCGACTTGTGGTGGCGCAGTGGATAGAGTGTCAACCTGGGACACTGAGTTCCCAGGTTAAAAACCCCAAGGTCATCAGCTTGAGTGCTGGCTCATCAGGTTGAGTGCAGGGTCACCAGCTTGAGTCACTGGCTTGAGCCCAAGGTTGCTGGCTTGAGCAAGGGGTCACTGGCTCAGCTGGGACTCTCCCTCTCCCCCCATCAAATCTTATATGAGAAGCAATCAATGAACAACTAAAGTGCTGCATCTACAAGTTGATGCTTCTCATCTCCCTTCCTGTCTCTCTGTCACTAAAAAAAAGAGAAAAAATATATAAAAGTCTCCTATCTCTGGTAATTACAATAAAGTCAAAATGGAGAAATGTTTGAGAGTCCAAATGTTAAGAGAATAAAATCTTAAGGCAGCCAGTTCAATTTTATAAAGTGACTGGTATAATTTTAAGTTACTGAGACCTAAAAAAAAACAACAACAAAAAAACCAAACCTAGAATGTAACCTAACAAGCTGTGAAGCCAAATTATAGTTTGGAAAGTTAGTCACCATATTATCTATTAAAATATCTGTATAACTGTAATGGAATTTCCTTCATTTACTGAAGTTTCTTTTATAGTTCTAATAAATTTAGCATTTAATCACTTTTAGTTACCACTGTTAGTTCACTTTAACAGCTTTTATGGTGGTCTTATATTTAGTTCAGAAACCTTTAGAGGCAAATGAAGTCCTCTGCTCTGCAGACGGGAACTGGGGAGAGCCAGCAGTGGTTTAACCACTACCATCTCTCTCTTCAACCCTTTCGATATCGAGGGGCAAATGACAGATGGTAATCTCCAGAAGTAATAAACTCAATGTCTAAGAACAGTCCGAATCTAGCCAAAGTGCAGGAGTTTGGTTTAGGTCCAGTTTGTCCCCAAGAAGTCCTTTCGGTTTAGCTGTGGCATTAGATCCAATACCAAATTAAAACAACCCTGTGACCCCAGAACTAACTAAATAGTCTATGATTTTAAATCCATAGTTTCAGTTACCATATCTCACAGGGTTTTGTCAGCCAGGGACAGACCTCATAAAAGAAAAATTTTACTTCCTTTGACATAATGAACCAGATTCGCATAAGGGAATAACTGTAAAACAGTTCTACCATCCTACTATCAAAAAGAAAAAAAGTTAGCCCTGGCTAGGTAGGTAGCTCAGTTGGTTAGAGCATGGTCCCAATATACCAATGTTGCGGGAGGGAGAGGGGTGCAGAAGCAGATGGGTGCTTCTCCTGTGTGCCCTGACCAGGAATTGAACTTGGGACATCCACACACCAAACCGATGCTCTACCACTGAGCCATCCAGCCAGGGCTCAATCACATCTTTAAAATGGGGAAAATTATTAATAAAATGGTCCATCCAAAAATAAATTAAAATTACTTTAAGAAAAAAAGGTAATTCCAAATTAACTCGTTTTCTAAATAAGCTCTCAGTTACATCTTCATATTAATAAGCATGCACACTTCTTAGAATGTGCACTAAAAACCTATGTAGCTAATAAACATATTCTAATTTCAGACGGAATGTTATCTCAGAATTTCATTAAATGACTCAAGATTATAAACTAGCAAATATCAAGAGTTAAACAGAAGTGCTAACTGCATTATTACATAAACACTAAAAAAAATCAAGATGTTTTAATGCTAAAAATGTCCTTTACTCATTAATATTGGTTATAAAGTAAAGCATAGGATGGTAATATATTAACTTCTATAACTCAAGTTAATAAATAAGACAGACTAGGAGGACTATATTTTAAATGTGGTTATAAATTTCTAAGCATTTTAAGACACACTAATACAGTCACCTTTAGAAAGTTCCTAAAACATTATAAATTTTACTTAAATTGGTAAATATGTAGAAATAAATAAAGCACACACACACATAGAATGCAACTGTCAAGCGAATTGCCAGACACCTTAACTATTAAAACCACTGCCAGTGATTAACGGTTAGTTTAGGAAAGTAAAACCATTTCTAGGCTTTAGCTTTCCTTCCTATATTTAAAAGTGGGGAAAAGTATCACTGATACATTCATAACGGCATATGTAAAAGTTTATAGAGTAATTAGAAAAATACTGAGACCAAAAATATAAAAAGTGATTAAAAATCATAACTAGAATTTACCACATGCTGACTTTTAGAAGAAGAAAAGAGAAGGGTAACAGAAAACAAAGGAAAATTAACTTTGTATTTCTCACAATCAGTTATAATTATTTTTTATCAAGAAGTTCTGGACCTGTGGTGGCGCAGTGGATAAAACGTCGATCTGGAACGCTAAGGTCGCCAGTTTGAAACCCTGGGCTTGCCCAGTCAAGGTACATACAACAAACAATGAACAACTAAAGAGAAGTAACTATGAATTGATACTTCTCGTTCCACATACCCCCGCTCTGTAAAAACCAATTAAAAAAAAAAAGAGCCTACTTTCCAGAATTTAAGAACTTCTGGTTAAGATTATAGTATATTAGCCCGACCAGGTAGTGGCACAGTGAATAGAGCACTGGACTGGGACGTGGAGGACCCAGGCTCGAAACCCTGAGATCATCTGATTTGAGCACAGCTCACCAGCTTGAGTCCAAGGTCACTGGCTTGAGCAAGGGGTCACTGGGTCTGCTGTAGCCCCCAGGTCAAGACACATATAAGGTGCCACAACAAAGAATTAATGCTTCTCATCTCTTTCCCTTCCTATCTGTCTGTTCCTATCTGTCCCTCTGTCTCTGTCACACACACACAAAAAGATAATAGTATATTAAGAATAAATAAATTAGTGCAAGAAACAAATGCAGGTACACATTCCTTTAGTTTCAAAAATTTCACTAACAAGTCAAGTCTCATTTTCCTGTTAACCACTCTGCCTATTAAATAGAAACTACTGAATGATCAGTGTGATTTTTTTCTTTCTGCTAGGAACAAAACATTCACAAATCTGAAATATAGAAATTAATTTTAACATGCAGACGTATGTGAAAAACCTTACATTTAGAGATATATGCATTAACAAAATGGAAGTAACACATAATTTGTATTTGGAAGAAATCCTTTTAAAAACTTTGAAATGTGTAACAGGAATTATTCTCACTCATTCTTATATTTAAACTAATCTGAAAATACTGCTTGGGGAAGATAATATAGAAAGAGTTCATTTCATTTATGGAATACATAAGAAAAGAAGATAGTGCTCAAGTAGGCTGAAATTCATTTGTTAGCTCATGTTTAAAATTATTACAGGGTATAATTACAAGTAAAATGGATTAAAATATATAAAAAACAAAGCAATAAGCTCATAATGAGTTTCTTGAAATTCCAAACTTAAAAGGTATGCATTACATTACATCTTAAAGGTAAACAAACAGAATAAGGGGAAAAGTTCTCATGTACAAGGAAGGCAGCACCAAGAGTCCAAGATTACCGCAGCTACCCCAACTGAGAGCGTAAAAAAGCTAAAATGGTTAGGC
This sequence comes from Saccopteryx leptura, assembly GCF_036850995.1. Taxonomy (NCBI): domain Eukaryota; kingdom Metazoa; phylum Chordata; class Mammalia; order Chiroptera; family Emballonuridae; genus Saccopteryx; species Saccopteryx leptura. The sequence continues at coordinate 308,319,057 of NC_089505.1, forward strand.
AGCCTTTGACTACCGTCTATTATAAACATTTTCAAATATAACACATTTTTAAAAGTACAATTAGATTCAACTCAGTGATAACTAGTTGGCATTGCAAAATTCTAATCCTTCACTCAAATTACCTAAATCAAGGGGAATATTAAAAAGATTGGGTAAGCTGAACATAATAGCTATAGAATAAAGAGAAGGCAAAAAACTGTAAAGGTTTTATATTATTAATAATTAGAATACTGAACATGCGACATTACGTCTCAGAAAATATCCTAAAATACTAACAAAGTAATCTATTTGGACAAATAAATGAAACAGGTCTCATTAGCTGCTCCAAATTTAGAATTAACCCTACCCTTTCAAGTTAACAAGTCAATGACTAATATAGGTCCCTGATATATTTCTAGCTCCAAATCAAAAGTTAGGATGAAGTATGTAACAAGTTAAAAGCATTAAGACAAATGACTAAAATAGCATTATAAAAACAATCATTCAAAGAAACTGAAAAGCATGTCAAAATCTGCTCAAAAAGTTAGTGCCATTTCACTAAAATGTTCAATAAGTAACTTAAAAACAAAGAAATATACTGATAAAAGGATTTAGAGCAAGAGACATCAAAAGATTAAACTGTATTCCATCTATTTTAAGGTGTCTTTTTTTCCCACATTCTAATATCTGACTAAAACTAGCCAGCAACCCGGTTTTAGGTTGAGCTATTGAAGAAGAGGAGTTACTGTCCCCTGCCAGTCACTTAGGAGCACTATGAATGTGAGAAAACAGAACTCTTGCCTGGGGTTTTTTGGACAATACTGGCAGCATGAATTCAGACAGCAAACCTTAAGCCAGGGGTCCCCAAACTTTTTACATAGGGGGCCAGTTCACTGTCCCTCAGACCATTGGAGGGCGGGACTATAAAAAAAACTATGAACAAATCCCTATGCACACTGCACATATCTTAAAATAAAAAAACAAAACGGGAACAAATACAATATTTAAAATAAAGAACAAGTAAATTTAAATCAACAAACTGACCAGTATTTCAATGGAAACTATGGGCCTGCTTTTGGCTGAGATGGTCAATGTGCTCCTCTCACTGACTACCAATGAAAGAGGTGCCTCTTCCGGAAGTGCGGCGGGGGGCCGGATAAATGGCCTGAGGGGGCCGCGTGCGGTCCGTGGGCCCATAGTTTGGGGACCCCTGCCTTAAGCAGTACTGGCTGACCATTCAATTCTCACGGGAGTTATTTTTTACTCCCTCTACTCAGTGTCAAGGTTGAGACATGAAAGTTTCTTTTCTGTTCACTTCTGTGGGCAAGTTTACTTCCCATTTAATTTTACATAAAGGTTGTAGCTTCGTAATGTTCCAGTTTTATTACAGGGTCCTTTTCTCCCTATCTTGGTGTCTTCTTTGTTGCCTCAATGCTACAGAAAATAATGGTGTAACTTAAAGCCGATAGTATTTTAGAATTAAATATGTAAATCAAATGAAGTTGCTTCTCCCCAACAGTGATAAAGAGTTAACAACAATAATGTTGAGCGAGTAAAGAAAATAAAAATAAAATTGTAAATACCTGTCATTTGTATATACTCTCAAAGGTCTTCTATCAAAATCACTTTCATATCTAAACCTCTCGTCCATTTCTTCACTTACTTCAGGATCTTGGTCTGGTCTATAATACTGTCTGTCCAGGGCACGGTCATCATTGAACCTGTCAAATCTTCTATCTGGAATGTCAACCTTGCTGGCAAACCTTTGATGTTTTTTACTGGAAATGTCCACTTCTTCATTAGTTTTTTTAAAGATTCTTCTATTCCTTAATTCAATTTCATCATCTAGATGTCGGTATTGGTCCTCCTCCAGGCGTCTTTGGTTTAGAAGTTCTTCGTATGCCTCTGAAGGAGTTAAGACATCTTTCCTAGGACCCTCTGAATTTTGGCAAGATATTGGTATTTGTGAAGGTAAATCAGGCTTAACCTGACTAATAAGTTTTTTATTTCTTTGATTTTTGTGCTGGTCAATTAAAAAAAAAAAGATTTTAGATGCTATTTCTTAAAAACTAATTAAACCCTCAAATGATGTTTACTCTATATCATTTCAACTCAAAAGCTTAATCTCCCATAAATATATCTTACCCTTAGGAAAAAAATCATCAGAAAATTTATCTTTCAATAACACTTATAAATAGCAGATATACAGACAACAGTAATATGGATAAGTGGCTACAAAAAGAGAAGATAACTAAATGCAAACTCCTATCCTAGGGGATATTAAGCATACTTTCACAATTAAATATTGTTTCAAAATATTCAAATTAAATTTTTTCTCAACACAAAGAATAACGAAGGTGGTTAAGTTTTTTGGCCCTAGTAACATCAAGCACCCTTAAATTTGAAAAAAATATGTATAGCTAGAAAATGTCAATATAAAATAAGAACACTTAAAAATAAATTATAATTAAATCTCCCCCTTGAAGTTAAAGAGTTTGGTTTTGATTTGGCTTATTTTTTAAATATTGTATTTTCTAAAAAGTAAAATGTCTAACATCAAAACATTTCAAGTACAAAATATTCATCTTGTAGTGTTAAAGATTTACTGTGAAAGCAACACTTACCTCAGAACTCTTTTCTACCTGTCTGAACTTTTCAGTGGATTCTTCCTTACCCCTGAGAAATTGATTGTATTCTTTGTTGCGTTCAAGTTTCAACCTTTCCTTAAAATAGACACCAAAGGCAATGTTAATTTCAACTTCAGGAAAAAGTATCTTAATGTTAAATCAGACACACAAATCAGAGATCTTGCCCAGAATCAAACATGCGCATTAAAACACATTAAAACATGCGCAAGTCCAGATTAACTCATGAGGTCTCAAATAAAAGGAAGCTGCTTCAGATGCAAAACATCTCCATTTTACACTCCAATAGCTGCACAGCTTAGACAACATTTTCCAAGGAGCCATTCCCCATAAATCTAGGATTTTATGTTTGTTTACCAACAGCAATCCTAGACAATCCAGGTGCACAATGTCAAAAACATCATATATAAATCTTTCCCACTAGTAAATACAAAATGTGTTGGCCGGGAAGTCTGTCATTAACGTGTTCTCAAGGAGACGTGACCAGGTTCCTCTCACTCTTTCCTTCTCAGTGCTATCTCCTCCAACCCTCTACCCACCTCTCGGACAACCTGCTGTTGACCATTTTTTTATCGAGGCTAAAGAAGGATCCTTGTTGTATTTTAAACATAAAAAGGTAAATTATTATACGCAGGAAAATATTATAAAGTAAATGTTCCACTGAAACCCCTAAAGAGTATGTACATATATTTGTGGAGTGAAAGAAATAGACACCCAAATCGACCCACAGGTTAGGGTGCCACATAAAGCTCAGTGGGCTTTCGCATCCATTCACGTCCCTGTGTTACAGAGCATCAACTTACTGCTCAGGAACCAGTGCTGGAGTAGAGAAGGTGAATATTCAACTGACCAACATATTAAAGAAATAAATCACATTATATGGTTACAAATGTAATGTCCAAAAAATTTTTAAGCAGCACAACTAGATACTCCACAGACTTTTCAAGTATAGAAAATGATATAACCTGTTTGCAATTAAATTGAGAATATGTTCTTTCATAATTTTGATCCCTCCTAAAACTGCTCCCCACAATAACTACTCCTAATCACCTACCTTGGCAGATAACCTGTCACCAATAGGAAGAGAAACTCCCAGAGTAGATGGATCTGTTTCACTCGTGGATAGAAAATTTTTCTGTATATGTACACATTAAAAAAATATATTACCTAATTGCCTTTATAAAATGTTTCATAAATGAGTTTTAAGTTCAAATGACTAAGCTATTACATTAGAACAAAGAATGAAATGAGTTGAAATCAGAAACTATAAAATCTATAGAGACCATAAGTAGGAAAAAACTTTCTTCCAATCAACAACTCCCTGAAAAGGAGAATCAATTTGCAACACATATTTATCTAATGATTTTAAATGATTTTATAAAGCATGAGGAAAAAAGAAACTTTCTTAATTCATATTCCTTTTCTAACTAAGCACATATTATTCATTCTCAATGCCCTAGAATTCTTTAAATACAAATTTAAACTTCTTCACAAATAGTCTATGCATACTGCAATGTTTTTTTTCTATTTTTTCTGAAATTATGAGTGGATATCTACTACAATGCCAGAAGATACAAACTATGAAGACTGTTTCTTTATGTGTCCCTCCATTTTTGTTCAGTAGACATTTAGGTAACTCAATGTAGTAGACCAAGCATTAGACTAGGAGTCAAAAGAACGAGGCTTTAGGAGTAGCCCCAACACTTCTCAATTGTGCAACACTGAGCAAGTCACTCACATCTGACCGGACTTTCTCCTTCTGTAATGAAAATGGTTTCTGCTCTGCCTACCTACCAAAGCTGTTATAAGGATCAAGGAAGATAAAAGATGTAATATTCCTTTGAATACAATAGCAAACACAAGGGATTGTTAAAAAATTTATACAACCCACAACTTTTTTTTTTTTTTTTTTGATATTTTTCTGAAGCTAGAAACGGAGAGAGACGGTCAGACAGACTCCCGCATGCGCCCGACCGGGATCCACCCGGCACACCCACCAGGGAGCGACGCTCTGCCCACCAGGGGGCGATGCTCTGCTCCTCTGGGGCGACGCTCTGTTGCAACCAGAGCCACTCTAGGGTCTGGGGTAGAGGCCAAGGAGCCATCCCCAGCGCCCGGGCCATCTTTGCTCCAATGTAGCCTCAGCTGCAGGAGGGGAAGAGAGAGAGACAGAGAGGAAGGAGAGGGGGAGGGGTGGAGAAGCAGATGGGAGCTTCTCCTGTGTGCCCTGGCCGGGAATCGAACCCGGGACTTCTGCACGCCAGGCCGACGCTCTACCACTGAGCCAACCAGCCAGGGCCCAACCCGCAATTTTTTAGTGCTGCTGCTTAGTAGTATATAATCTGGAATAAGTTATTTAACTTCTCTGCCTCAGTTTCTTTGCCTATAAAACAGGGGTGTCATCTATAAGAGGTTATAAAGATTAACTAATCAATAGTTATTAACCTGTCCAGCTCCATGCCTCTTATTTAATCACTAAACAAGCAATTATTGACCATCTAATATTTTCCGGTTACATTTTTTAGGTGGTTGGGAGACAAAGATAAGCATATGTGCATGTTTCCTATGTTCAAGAGATTTACAATTCAGTCTGGGAAACAAACATTTAAGCAAATAACTGCAATATCATATACTAACTGCTACAATAGTTATATTGAAAACATTATGGGAACAGATTAATAAAATAAATTATTTTTAAATGTTTCATTACATCTAAATTTCTAAACAACTTAATTTGTGCTACAAAAGCTAATCTGAAAGTTGGGAGAATTCTAAACCTATTTGTCAAGGGAAACAATGACTCATAACTAGAATGTGAGTCAGTTTAAGCCCCTATACACCAAAGTACACTACAAACATAATCGTTTTGTGGAGTTATACTTGTACAAATAAACACCTCGAGTTCCAACCCTGGGAAGGGATAGAGCACCTTACTCCTTCACTGAACAACTCCCTACTCCCAAACCAGGGCCAGAATTAAACGAAAAAATAAACAAACAATTAGGGCAATGCAGTGAGTGTTGCAAAAGGCTGAATTTTAGTCATTCACTCATTTATTCAGTAGATATTGAGTGCCTAATATGTTCCAAACTGTTTGATATATTTGAGACTCATCAGTGAAGAAAACAAAGTCCCTGCCTTCCTGAAGATTACATTCAAGCAGGGGAAACAGATAAGAGATAAGTGCTATGACAAATAAATAAATAAATAAAAACTGGCTACAGGTAGTCCAGGAGTCTAGGGAATGGGATTGGGAAGAACAGAAATCTGGAATTCCCTTTTAGACATGTTCAAAATAAGTTACTCATTAGATTCTAATTATCGTATTTTTCACTCCATAAGACTCACCTGACCATAAGACACACTTAGGATTTTAAGGAGGAAAATTAAAAAAAATATTCTGAACCAAATGGTGTGTTAAAATATTTAATAAAATACCGTATTTTTTTGGCCCTGGCCGGTTGGCTCAGTGGTAAAGCGTCGGCCTGGCGTGTGGAAGTCCCAGGTTCAATTCCCGGCCAGGGCACACAGGAGAGGCGCCCATCTGCTTCTCCACCCCCCCCTCCTTCCTCTCTGTCTCTCTCTTCCCCTCCCGCAGCCGAGGCTCCATTGGAGCAAAAAGATGGCCCGGGTGCTGGGGATGGCTCCTTGGCCTCTGCCCCAGGCGCTAGAGTGGCTCTGGTCGCAACGGAGCAGCGCCCCAGAGGGGCAGAGCATCGCCCCCTGGTGGGCAGAGCATCGCCCCCTGGTGGGCAGAGCATCGCTCCCTGGTGGGCGTGCCGGGTGGATCCCGGTCGGGTGCATGTGGGAGTCTGTCTGACTGCCTCCCCGTTTCCAGCTTCAGAAAAATACAAATAAATAAATAAATAAATAAATAAATAAAATAAACATGGACATTTTCATTAAAAAAAAAAAAAAATACCGTATTTTTAACTCCATAAGATGCACGGGCATTTTCCCCTCCACTTTTGGGGGGAAAAAAAGTGCATCTCATAGAGTGAAAAATATGGCTGGCCCTGGCCGGTTGGCTCAGTGGTAGAGTGTCGGCCTGGCGTGCGGGGGTTACCCGGGTTCAATTCCCGGCCAGGGCACATAGGAGGGGCGCCCATTTGCTTCTCCACCCCCCTCCCTTCTTCCTCTCTGTCTCTCTCTTCCCCTCCCACAGCCAGGGCTCCATTGGAGCAAAGATGGCCCGGGCGCTGGGGATGGCTCCTCGGCCTCTGCCCCAGGCGCTAGAATGGCTCTGGTCGTGGCAGAGCGACGCCCCGGAGGGGCAGAGCATCGCCTCCTGGTGGACAGAGCGTCGCCCCTGGTGGGCGTGCCGGGTGGATCCCGGTTGGTCGCATGCGGGAGTCTGACTGTCTCTCCCCGTTTCCAGCTTCAGAAAAATACAAAAAAAAAAAAAAATGGTAAAAATATCAAATAGGCTGTCAAATAGAAAAATATGAGGTTCAGGAGAGAGGCCTGGGCTGAAATTATAAATTTACTGATTCAGTTTAATAACTGTCTTCTGAGAATATGTCCTTCCTGAATTGTTAGATGGTCAAGTGTTTTTGTTCTAAAAACAGGAAAGAAGATGGTAGTTGTTCTCATTACCAAAATTTAAAGATTTGATTTTTTAAAAATATGCATGCAATCTACAAGCCTGGAAGCCACAAGGAACACAAAAAGAATAGGACTTAGAAAGTGTCCCAGGAGTGGAGGAAGCCACTGACCCACTTCCCCATATCCTATGTAATGTTCTTTTTCCTTTGCTTTCCTTTCCACTCCCACTTTCTCAGATGTCAACCAAAATTGTCTTCCATATTAAGGAACTATATTGTTCCTCCACCAAAACTACATTCTTGAAAATCTAACACCAAAAACTCCTTCATAGCCCTTTGAATTTAAAGATTTGTACTCCTTGACCTCTTTGCCTTTCAATAAAACAATTTCTTCTTATGCCTCCCACCATTCTTTTTTCTTAAAATCATGTATCTATGATGAAACATAAAATCCACAAGTGAAAATGGTGGCTAAGAGAGGAAACCCCACTCAATAAAGAGGGGGGGTGGGAGGATAATAAGGTACAAAGCCAGGGAGGCAGGCCGAACATGAAAGACGTCACATGCCATCTACAGGATTCAAATTCTTATCCTGAAAACAGTGAAAATACACCGAAGTATTTAAATCAGTAAGTGGCAGGATCATTCTGGAAAGCTTGAAGAATGGAATAAGAATTAATGAAAGGAGATCAGTTAAAAATCTATAGTACTAATTTAGGGCAGTTAAGAGTCTCTAACATGCAGAACTAACTGTCCTAACACCATTATCAAGCTCCACCCAGGCTGCCAAGGAGACACAATGCCCTGCCTATCACACAGGGGTCCTAGCCTCTCTGTCCACCATCACTTCTTACTCGTCTCAGAAAAGAATATCCATCAGGCTGGTGCACCTAATATGCCTCATTCACACAAAGCTAAAGTCTACCCCCAAATCCTCCTTTTTCATATACTCTCTATCCGAAAAGCTTCCCGTCCTCCCTCTATTCCCCTTATAGAAATCCAAAATCTACCCATCCATTTAATAAAATGTCTTCCAAAACACCTTGAGGCCTTTCCTAATCATTCTATCCTTCTTGTTAGTTACCACTCTCAAACTGTATGAATGTTATCTCTAATCCCCTTGAAAACAGGATTCATACCTGATTCATCTTCATGGTGTTTAAAAAGTACTGACTGAATAATGAATGAATGTGTGAGATTCTTTTTGAAAACAGTTTTGTAAAACTGTCTTTGTTTTCCAATATAAATTTATAAATGCAATCCACATGTTTGAGATGCAAAAATATCAAGTGACTCGAATCCTGACACTTACTTAACTCAATAACATCTTAGAATATCTTAACTATTATCTATTATTTTATTAACTTTAATGTGATTGTAGCATAATTTGAAGAACAAAACTGGCACGATGAAACAAACGGAATTACAATAGATGCAGAATATTTCTAAAGGATGAATGAGAAAACATCAAAGACAAATGCAAAGCAGGAATCAAACAGGATGCTTAACTGAATTAATGGAAAATTATGTCATCTTGCTAAAAGCAAAAATGCAAAATGGTGCCATGCAGAAGTCTCAAATTCACAGACAAATCCATTTTTCTCATGGGAGAGCAGCAATATCACAGATGCCAATGATTGCAAGTTACTAAATCTAAAAAAAAAATCTAAAGAACATCTTACAGGCAACCCTACCTTTCTCTTTGCTTCTGTAATACCCTAAAGTCAAGGGAAACAAACCATTCATAAATGTATTCAAAGACCTTTTCTCCATGTGCAAATCAGAGTAAGAGAGCATATATAAATTTGGAACAAACATCAAAATGCAGTTAAAAAAAAAACTAAAGAAAATCTTAGGATGACTACAAACATCATATTTGTCTAAAATAATTTTATAACCTACAAAGTAAACTGCATTTTAAAACTTAAATCATGAGTTTAGCTACTATATAATTTAACAAAACATACTTAAAACAAGAGTTCTGCTAAGTATACATAAAGCAAATTGTGGTGGTTAAATATGTTAAATAAAGTTTTATAAACTTAGCTCATAGGAAAATAATTAGCAACTAGAACTCCATTTTATTTTAATGCATGGGTGCAGCGAATAGAGGAGCAAGAAATCCTAACTAGGCTATCTTAAACCATGATAACTTTACGAAAAACATAACCAGAATTTACCATTTCATTAGAACCCAATGCCCTACTCCAAAAAAAGCCTCTTATTCCATGGCACCAGTTCTCAGCACCATTTTTTTCGGTCAGTGTCATGTATGTTACTCAACTTGCTGCATAGTACCCCACTGCCAGATGCCACTGAAAATCTCAAACCTTAGGAAAACAAATTTAGGAGATGACCACTGAAGCATAAACCCAACTAATTAATAGCAGTCTTTACCTGAGTAAGATAGCGTCTGTAATCTTGCCGCAATTCTTCTTTTAGCTTATGTTTCTTCCGTTCATACTCTTCCCCAAGTGGTAAACTCAATCCATAATCAAATCCTAGAAAGAAAACAACTTCTTAAATTATAATTTCAATACAATCTACTATAATAAAGCAAAGTAGGAAGGAATACAGTCATGTTGATTCTGATATTGGCATTAGGATAATAAATTTATTTAAAATGTTTCAATAGGTAATATATCCATATATTAGAAAATATTACTGGCCCTGGTCGGTTGGCTCAGCGGTAGAGCGTCGGCCCGGCATGCAGGAGTCCCGGGTTCGATTCCCGGCCAGGGCACACAGGAGAAGCGCCCATCTGCTTCTCCACCCCTACTCCTCTCCTTCCTCTCTGTCTCTCTCTTCCCCTCCCGCAGCCAAGGCTCCATTGGAGCAAAGATGGCCTGGGCGCTGGGGATGGCTCTGTGGCCTCTGCCTCAGGTGCTAGAATGGCTCTGTATGCAACAGAGCGACGCCCCAGAGGGGCAGAGCATCGCCCCCTGGTGGGCATGCCGGGTGGACCCCGGTCGGGCGCATGCGGGAGTCTGTCTGACTGCCTCCCCGTTTCCAGCTTCGGAAAAATGAAGAAAGAAAAAAAAGAAAATATTACTCCCACTAATGAAACCCAGCTACTCAGCTCTCTCTCCTGCCCATGACAATCAGCATTCTTTCCCCTTTAGATAATGGTTCTGCATTGTTTGGATTCTTGCTTTTACAAGGACAGCAAAATTAAAGCAAAGAAAATTTGACTTCTTCATTTAATTCTACTGAAATTTCTATAAAAATACAATTTTCATCTGTTTTCATTCTGAAAATTAGTAACAGGATATTTAATCTGTAAGAATATCCTTGCTATAACATATTTGAGAAAAATTAGGGCCATGGTGTGGCTCAGACTGAAATTTCAAAAAGCTTTTAAGGTTAAGCCATCAATTTTGATTTCACATAAATGGATATTAATTTTTACTGTGCTAAAATATACATAATATAGAATTTGCCACTTTACTTATTTTAAGCATACAATTCAGTACCATTAAGTTCATTCAAAATGTTGTATAACTATTACCACTATCCAATTCCAAAATTTTTTGATCATCCCAAACCACTGTAAAAAGATAATTTTCTAGAAATCTTTAATTATGAGCAGTGTTTCCTTACACAGAGTTCAAAAGTAAAATTACATTTTGGGATGATGACAATAGTGATGGATGTACAACCTATAAATACACTGAAAACCACTAAATTGTACAATTTAAATGTTAAACTTCATGCTACATCAGTCATACCTTAATAAAGCTGCTATAATCTATAATCACATTACATACTTTTCAATTATCTTAAATAGTAAAAATTGTATCAAGAAGCGCATATATCAGATAAATATTTGATTTCTAAAGTCTACCATTTTTAGTCCTACTATGTAATATAAAAAAATTATCATTTCTAAACAAAATAAAAATTTTCCTTAGTCAGCTACAAGCCATACAGATGAAGTAATTGATTACAGTTTGTGAACTGATAAGGATTTCACCAATTTTGTGCCTTATTCCTTATAATGCAGCTAAATAATGGGAACTTATCATGAATGTGTCATATCACTGCTTTATTACATCACTGAAATATTTCAGGGGCAAAAAGGTCAAAGTAGTATAAATATAAATGAATGTCTATTGATATTCCTGTAATACTAAGTTCCCCTTTCCACTATAAACTGTGGAATTGTCTTTATAAACACATGTGGCCTACATAACTCTATGATGTGAGTACAGCAGAGGATTCCTCAGGACACCTCTCTCTCAGGCTCAAGCTCTCTTCCCAAAAGAATCTAAAGCATTCCATATGCCTGGATTTAACTCATCCTAGAAAAGCAGTCTTTCCTCACAAAGGAACCTAAAACTTATTTTTAAAGAAACAGATTAAGCCTAAGAAGAGAAAGTTTTAATTCTTACATTGAGAATGGGGTATCACAAAAGTAACTATAAACTCCATTAGAACCAAGTCCACGCTTAATTCAACATTATAATGCTTGGCACACAACCTGTACCCCAGAAATGTTCACTGACAAAAGGTGTAAATGAACATATAAATCAATGTATAAATCAATGCCCGAGTATAAGGAAGAAATGAGAGAAAGGAAGAACACACTATTCTTATTACATCATGTTTGCTTTTAGTCAGACTGCATAGCAAGAGGAAGCATAATAACTAATAACAACAGTTACCTATCTCTAGCCACACAGTCACAAAGGATGCTCTACTGTGTCAGAGAAACAGACACCACGCAGCAAGGATGATGCCTCCCAGCATGCTCGGCTTTCCTCTCAGGGAACAAGTAATTCACTTTCTGAAGTCATGTGCTTAAGGTGGCTTTTACTACTATTTTTCAATTTTGTTTGGCGGATTTATATGAAATGATAGAAAAAAATGTGATTCATTTCCATTTATAAATTACTGTCTAACAAGAGTATTTGCTTTTTTACCATTGATTCAAATAGTATTTGTAATAACTCATAAAAAAAAGACTATATAATATCTTCTGAATTATTTAAAATTATACTAACTTGAGGTTTACTCAACAGAAAATACTAATTTTTTAACGTTTATTTTATTGATTTTAGAGTGAGAGGAAGGGAGAGAGACAGGAATATCAATCTGTACTTGTATGTGCCCTGATTAGGGATCGAACCGGCAACCTCTGCACTTCAGGATGATGCTCTAACCAACTGAGCTATCTGACCAGGACAGAAAATACTAATCTTTAACTATTACTTTTGTCATTAAATGTAGATCATATAAAAAAATTAATAACTGTATGGAACAATTTAAATATTCTGTTCACTTCAAGCTATATATTAACAGTGGCATCTCAGTGGACTTACTGAGCTAAGAAACATGGTGAGACTTACTTATTCAGAGCAGCTGTCCTCTGATGGTCCTAGTGGCAAGTAAGGCATTACTGTCATTTCAGAGTCATCTGAAATGATGTCACTTTACCAAGTACAACACAAATGACTCTAAGATAGTTAACATTATGTTTCAGAACTACATCAATTAGAAATATTTGGTTTTTACAGCGGTTGTTAGGTAAAATATTTAAAACTAAAGTATTCAATCTCTTTAAAATCAATATGCCTTCTAACACAGCACCCATAATAAACACTTTTATAAGACAAATTGCCATAGAACACTTAGTTTCCTCTTTTCATTATTATATTACCATGAGAAAGCATTATGCAAAAATAAAGGCCAAATTATAAAAATAATAATAGGCCTTTACATAAGCAACTGACTTATCAAGAGTTATGACTACATTAATTGAGAACATTGTACTCAAACTTCAGCTATAGAGGAATTACTACCAATCAACCACTTTTTTTTTTTTTGTACAAACTGAACAAAAGAGGTAGACTGCCTGGGATTTAGTTTATAAGAGAAACCTAACCCTACATATGCTTAAAAGTGATAGTTAAAAAGTACAACTAAAAATTAATAAGAAATCAATTTCCTTTTGTCTTTTTTCAAGTCTTTACATAAATATTTTTTAGCTTAGTCTAAACTCTAGAGCTTCTCTTCAATGTAAAACTCTGCTATCACTTCCCTTCTGATATTATTTTTAAATCACAACAATTTTTCTCTTTGTAATTCTTTTCCAAATTTCCATGAGCATATAACTATATTTAAAATTATATCAAATAATTTCTAGTAACAGGAGTAAAAACGTTTTATGTTTTAATAACCTATAATCTTATTGCTTGCAAATTTCCTAAATAATGACTTCATAGCATGAAAGATAAATAAATCCAGTGCATTTTGGATGTGAAATGCTGACCAATGGCTTTTTGATGTAACAGTGGAGATACGGCCCAGAAATGGTAAATAAAGCCACATAGGGACTACACACTGAAAACAAAGTTCTGGAGGCAAGGGAGCTGAAAAGGAACAGAAAATGAGTGTGCTGGGAATCCTCAAAAAACACCCCCAGCTTTGGTAATTCGCTACAAAGAGTCACAGAATGCAGACACACAATTATGGTTTATTACAGAGAAAGAATACAGAGCAAATTAGCAAAGAGAAAAGACATATGGGGCAAAGCTCAGAGGAAACTAAGTGCAAACTTCCAAGAGTCCACCCCAGTGGAATTACCTAGGTCCTCCACCAACAAGCTGTGACAACCCATGTGAAGTACTGCCTACCAGGAAGCTCATTACATACCCGGTGCCCTGGGCTTCTATTGGGAGGTGGTCACAGGCACGCTCTGCCTAGCACTAAAAAGACTCCCCCAAAGGAAAACAGCTGTTCTGCATAAATCACATGGTTTGTACAAACAGTTTAGGCACAACGAACTGTTCTTATCATTTATAGAAAGTGTTATATCAGTACAGAAAACTGTTTACTAGCTAGGTTCTAGACACTCACTTGCCAAGGGCCAGCCTTGTAGGCAGGCCTTTCTAAAAATAGACAGGCCTACTCTGTTAATAAGTATGATATAAGTTGGCCTGGACAGTTGGCTCAGTGGACAGAGTCAGCCTGGCATATGGAAGTCCTGGGTTCAATTCCCAGTCAGGGCACAAAAGAGAAGTGACCATCTGCTTCTCTCACCCTCCTTTACCTCTTCTCTCCCTCTTCCCCTCTCGCAGCCAGTGGCTCCACTGGTTCAAGCATCAACCCCAGATGGGAGTTGCCAGGTGGATCCTGGTCTGGGCGCATGTGGGAATCTATCACCCCTCCTCTCACTTAAAAATAGTCTATCTCCCTTCCTCAAGAAAGAAAGAGGAAGAGGGGAGGAAAGGAGGGGAGGAAGGGAGGGGAGGGGAGAGGGAAGGGAGGGAGGGAGGAAAAGTCTTTGCCCAAAGGCATAGCATCTAGACCAGAAACAAGAAAGGTAATAATTCCCATATAGCATAGTGCAAGGGTCCCCAAACTTTTTACACAGGGGGACAGTTCACTGTCCCTAAGACCGATGGAGGGCCGCCACATACAGTGCTCCTCTCACTGACCACCAATGAAAGAGGTGCCCCTTCCAGAAGTGCAGGGGGGGGGGCCGATAAATGGCCTCAGGGGGCCGCATGCAGCCTGTAGTTTGGGGATGCCTGGCATAGTGAGTGCTTTTTTGACACTTTCCATAATCTACTGCAAGCACCCAGCAGTTTGGTATACAACAAACTTTCCTTTCACCCAGGGATAAGGAGAGTTATTAACAGTTTTATGCCAGACTAGGCTGATTTTTAACTCAAATTTTAGATTTTTTTTTTTTGGACTAAAACTAGCTTTGCATTGCTTACAATATTATTTCTGACTTGCAAAAATCCTCTCTCCATGTTTTATTGTCATGTTACCACTTTTTCCTCTTGTAATCCCCCCCTTCAATCTTGTCTGCGAGACAGACAGAAAGTAAAGGACACTTCTTTCTTGCACCTATAGTGGAAATCTCAGTGGCTGACAGTAACTGCTCCAGGTCTGTGAAAAGATGCATTAGGTTCTATTAATCTTCAGAGGTCATAGTTGTGTACCTATACTATTTTTCATAAAAGTAGTATCTTCAAAAGCAGAACAGGTGGCCCTGGCCGGTTGGCTCAGCGGTAGAGCATCAGCCTGGCGTGCGGGGGACCCGGGTTCGATTCCCGGCCAGGGCACATAGGAGAGGCACCCATTTGCTTCTCCACCCCCCCCCCTCCTTCCTCTCTGTCTCTCTCTTCCCCTCGCGCAGCCAGGGCTCCACTGGAGCAAAGATGGCCCGGGCGCTGGGGATGGCTCCTTGGCCTCTGCCCCGGGCGCTGGAGTGGCTCTGGTTGCGGCAGAGCGACGCCCTGGAGGGGCAGAGTGTCACCCTCTGGTGGGCAGAGTGTCGCCCCTGGGGGGCGTGCCAGGTGGATCCCGGTCGGGCGCATGCAGGTGTCTGTCTGACTGTCTCTCCCCGTTTCCAGCTTCAGAAATTAAAAAAAAAAAAAAGGCAGAATAGGATCTATGCTACCATAATAGGAAAAATAAAGGACTATATGTGTGTAAAGTCTAGTCAAAAAATTATATATGAAAAATTGCTTTAACAAGAGAGACTGAAGGATAGGATTAGAAGGGTGTGACGTAACAGAAAATATATAAACTGGTCTATAACCCCAGTTCCTAGCACAAAATATCTAAAACTCTTGTAATTTCCTAAATCAGGGGTCCCCAAACTACGGCCTGCGGGCCACATGCGGCCCCCTGAGGCCATTTATTTGGCCCCCGCCACACTTCCGGAAGGGGCACCTCTTTTATTGGTGGTCAGTGAGAGGAGCATAGTTCCCACTGAAATACTGGTCAGTTTGTTGATTTAAATTTACTTGTTCTTTATTTTAAATATTGTATTTGTTCCCGTTTTGTTTTTTTACTTTAAAATAAGATATGTGCAGTGTGCATAGGGACTTGTTCATAGTTTTTTTATAGTCCGGCCCTCCAACGGTCTGAGGGACAGTGAACTGGCCCCCTATGTAAAAAGTTTGGGGACCCCTGTCCTAAATGATAAGAACATTGGAAGCATCCCTTGTTCTAATATTTGTCTTTGATCCCATTCCTGACACTGGGCTCCGAAAACTCTTATAAATTCCTAAGTGATAAGAACACTAGGCTGGTCAAGATGGTAGAGTAGGTAAACACTGTGCTCACCTCCTCCCAAAATCAAGACTAAATTGTAGAACCAACCAGCACTGGGAACCACCTGAAGATTAGCTGAACATAACTCACATCACTAAGGATGTAAAGCCACAAAGAGATGGTGGAGAGGCTGGAACACGGAATGGGTAGGGATATCTTGGAGGCAGAGGTCCCTCCATGATGAGTGAGGGGTTCCAACTTCACACCAGGATCCCCAGCCCAGGGTAAAACTGCCCAGGAGTCCCTGTAACATCTGGCTGTGAAAACCAGTATGGTTTGTGTCCTAGTGAGATGGGGGCTGCTGGAGTCCCAGGCGTTCCTCTTGAGGAGCCTGCACTCAGACTCACTCTGGGCTCCAGCACGGGGGCAGCATGGGAGGAGCTCAATTAACAGGCTTCAGGGAGAGGGATGGAGGGGCAGAGGTCCGGTCAGCTGTCTCCAGGACAGAAGCACTGGTAGGTTCCACTGATCCTCTGTTGAACCCTCCCCTCACCCACCTGGAAGGCACAGGAAGGCTCCAAATCTGAGCTTTCCATTATCCTGATTGACACTGTTTACCCTGCCCTGGGGATTCCCTGAGACTCCTCCCCTATCCAAATAGTATGCCCACTCTGAGTGGCTTCCAGTGGCTTTTCACACAAATTCCCTGCTTTGGCTCATCCTAAAAGCTCTCAAAGGTCCGCTATCCCAACCAAATAAGCAATTGCTGGCCTTGGTGTGCCCTGTACCTCTTGCTAAAAGGCCCCAAGCCTGGTTCAACTGAGACAACCTGTCTAGACTCGCATTATAACTCCTGTCAGGTGGCCCCAAGCCTGGCATAAGCTACGGCCATTATTGGCTTGGAACATAACTTCAATTAAGCAGCCACAGCAAAACACAAGTGGTGGCTGGCATCAGCTCCGTCACAGTGCCCACTAAATGGACTCAAGCCTGACACTAGTGGCTGACAACCTCCACTTGCAGCATAGCCTCTCAGAAGTGCCTCTAAGCCCAGCACAAGCAATAACTAATGCAGATCACATTCTGGCTCCCTCCAGGTGGCCCAAAGCTGAACACAAATGGCAGTGGACCTTGGCCTACAGCACAGCCCTTCTGAAGATGCTCCAGAACCAATACACATGGTGGCTAGCTTCAGATCACACCAGAGCACCACCCAAATAGCTACACAAACAACAAGCTCTGAGGGTGGACCCAGCTGGCACCACAGCCACACTAAGCAACTCCTGCTCCACGGAGTCAGCCCGCACCCAACAGCTGGTCTGCTGTAGTCACAGCCAGCCCTCAGAGCCAATTAGGCTGAGGGTCAACCCCACACACTGACATGCCAACAACAATGAAGGCTCAACTACAACAGAGGGCACATACAAGCTACACAAGGGACACCCCTGGAGCACCCAGCTCAGGTGAACAGGAAGACTGTGCTACCAGTGAACACCTACTACGTAAGGCCACTCTGCCAAGACTGGGAGACGTAACATATCTACCTAATACATAGAAACAAATAAAGGAATTAGCTAAATAAGAACACAAAAAAACATGTCCCAAATGAAACAGGACAAAACTATAGAAAATGAACTAAATAAAATGGGAGACAAGCAATCTCAAACCAGATACAGAGTTCAAAATACTGGTTATAAGGATTCTCAAAGAGCTTAGGGGAAGAATAGATGTACTCAGAACTTCAACAAAGAAACTGAAACCATAAAAAGAAATCAGTCAGAAATGAAGAACACAATAACTGAAGTAAAGAACACATTCCAGGGAATCAACTGAAGATCAGATGAAGCAGAGGATTCTAATTAGCAATCTGGATGGCAAGGTATCAAAAAACACCCCAGCCCAGGCTAGCTTGCTGAGTGGATACAGCATCAGCCCAGCATATGGACATACCAGGTTCAATTCCTGGTCAGTGCACACAAGAAAAGCAACTATCTGCTTCTCCACCCCTCCTTTCCCCTTCTCTCTCTTTCCCTCCCACAGCCAGTGGCTCGACTGGTTAGATTGTCAGCCCCAGGCACTGAGGATAGCTCAGCTGAGCCGAGTGTTGGCCTCAGGTGCTGAGGATAGCTTGATTGATTTGAGAGTCAGACCCAGACAGGGGCTGCCAGGTGGATCTCAGTCGAGGTGCATGTGAGAGTATCTCTCTCTCTATCTCCTCTCCTCTCACTTAAAAAAAAATGGGCAAGAATCTGCTACCAGTATTACTATTCTAAATTGTACAGGAGGTCCCAGCTAATGCAATAAGAAAAGGAAATAAAAGGTATCAGATTGGAAAAAAAGAAATAAAACTGTCTGTGTTCACAGATGACATGATTATTTAGGTAGAAATCTCAAAACAATAACAACAAAACTCTCCTGGAACTAATAAGTAATTATACTAATACAATAGGATACTGAGTTAATATATAAAAGTCAACTGCTTTCTTCTATATCAGCAATGAACAGTGTGAATTTGAAATAAAAAACATAAGACTATTTATATTAGCACACAAAAATATAACAAATGATACATCTGATAAAGGGTTGTTATCTAAAACGTGAAGTCATACAAAACACCAAAATGACAAACAATCCTATTCAAAAATGGACAGAGGCCCTGAATAGACATTTTTCCAAAGAGGATACACAGCTGACCAAAACACGTATGAAAAGATGCTAAACAACACTACACACGCAAGTGAAAACCACAACGAGCTATCACCTCGCAGCTGTCAGAATGGCTATCATCAATAAATCAACAAGCAACAAGTGTTAATGACAACAGAGGAAAGTGAACACTTGTGCACTGTTGGTGGAATTGTAAATTTGTGCAGTCCCTATGGAAAACGTGTCATTGGTGAATATCTTCTCCCATTCAATAGGTTGTCTTTTTGTTTTGTTGATGGTTTCCTTTGCTGTGCAGAAACTTTTTAGTTTGTTGTAGTCCCACTTGTTAATTGTGTCTTTTGTTTCCATGCTGGAGGAGACATATCCAAAACAGAACTACCATATAATCCAGCAATTCTACTTCTGCGTATTTATCTGAAGAAATCCAAAATGCTAATTTGAAAAGATATATGTACTCCTATGTTCACTGCAGCATTACTTACAGTAGCCAATATATGAAAGCAATCTGTGTCCATCACTAGATAAATGAATAAAGAAGAGTGGAACATACATACAATGGAACATAACTCAGCTACAAAAAAAAATGCAATTTTGTCATCATGACAACATGTTTGGACCTACAGGGTATTATGCTAAGTGAAGTCGTCAGAGAAAGACAAATACCGTATAATTTCACATATATGTAAAATCTATAAAACAAATAAACAAAACAAACTCATAGATACAGATACAGAGACAAACATGGTTGCCAGATGAGAGGAGTGTTGGAAGGATGGATGAAAAAGCTAAAGGGATTAAGAAGTACAAACCGGCAGTTACAAAAAGTACAGCAGAGAGAAAATAGTAAATGTCAGCTGGGTACTAGACTTATGAGGGTGATCATGATGTAAGTTATAAATGCCTAGTCAAAATATTGTACACCTGAAACTAATACTGTATGTCAACTGTAATTAAACAATTTTTTTAAACATTTTTGTTTTAAAAGGACACTAGGAGCATCTTTAGTTCTTATGAGGCAACTGTGAGTGGGATCCTGGGTGGGGGCCAGACACTGGACAGACCAAGCCATGAGTGGAAGCTTGGAATTTTCAGCCCTGCCTCCCATTCTGAGAAGGGAGAAAGGATAAAAATGAATCAGTGATGGAAATAGATCAATGATGGAAATGGATTAATGGTCAATATTACCTACCTTGTTAAGCCTCCACAAAATCCCTAAAGTTCAGGGTTCAGAGAGGTTCCAGGTTGATGAACATGGAAGGTGCCGGGAAAGGGTGTGCCAAAAGAGGGCATGGAAGCTCTGTGCCCCTCCCGCACACCTTCCCCACACACCACTTCCAACTGAATACCTAGCTGCTCCTGTATCGTATCCTTTTATAATATACTGGTAAATGTGTTTCCTTGAGTTATATGAGGCACACTAGCAAATTAATCGAACCCAAGAAGGGGGTCATTGGAACCTCCAATCTACACCCAGGTCTTGGAACTGGTATCTTAAGAGGAGGTGAGTAGTCTTGTAGAACTGGACCCTTAAACAGTGGGATCTGATGTTATCTCTGGGTAGATAAGGATTGTGCCCTTATCCATGAAGCCTGGACTCTGGAAAGCTGGTGTCAGAGGTTATCATAATGACCTCAAATCTTTTGTGAGAGGTATAATGATAGAAAAATGAGCCACATGGATAAGCATTATCCATTAATATCACCAATATAAAACAAATGAATTTACAAAATCATAAAAATGTAGTTACATGAGAGTTCTATTATGAGTTATAAATAGATTGCTTTGATTAGCTAAAATTAATATTGCTAATTTACATATTCCTAATAGCTATTATGCTTAATTACTTATTCAAAGTATGGTGATACAATCTTAATTCAATATATAATTTTTTTAATTTATTCATTTTTAGAGAGAGAAGGGGGAGGAGCAGGAAACTCCCTTATGTGCCTTGACCAGGCAAGCCCAGGGTTTCAAACCAGCGACCTGAGTGTTCCAGGTTGACGCTTTATCCATTGAGCCACCACAGGCCAGGCCTCAATATATAATTTCCAAACTTGACCTTTTCTTTAAATTAGAGATAGAGACAGAATGGGAGAGAGAAGGAGGAGAGAGATGAGGAGCATCAACTTGTAGTTCATTTTAGTCGTTCACTGATCACTTCTCACATGTGCCTTAACAGGGGGCAGGGAACTCAAGCTGAGCCAGTGACACCTTGCTCAAGCCAGCAACCTTTGGGCTGAAGCCAGTGACCTTGGGATCACGTCGATGATCCCGCACTCAAGCCATCAACCTTGCAGTCAAGGCTGGCAAACCTGCACTCAAGCCAGCGACCTCAGAATTTTGAACTGGGGACCTCAGCATCCTGATTCCAACACTATATTCACTGTATACCACCACCAGTCAGGCCCAAACTTGACCTTTAATACTAGTTTGTTTTCTAATTGTTAGATGAGACCACCTAAGGAAAATTTTGTTGCCAAATTATTTTCTATTTTTCCCAGTATCATAAATTATGTATTTAACATAATTTTAAGGCCACTATTCAGGCAAGAGATGAGTAACTGAATGCTGATACAGTATAAAATTAGTAAAATCACATTACTCTTTAATAAGACTCAATATGCATCAAAAATAATTATTGCGTCAGTTGGCAATAAAAAAAAATTCCACTTAAATTAAATCCTACACACCCAAGAGAACTGTTTATTTTTGCAATGAGGACCTACACTCCTCTGTTCAAAATATCTTCTCTAAACACCAAAGTATCATGCAATGTGCTAGGCAGTGAACGTACACTGTCAGGCAAGCTAGCATGCCACAGTGGTACAAGAGAAAGCTCAACAAGTTCAAAACTATTCTTCAAGGGGAAAACCAATGCCATAGGAGCATAGGGCAGGAATGACCAACACAATGTGGTAAAAGTGAGAAAAGGGTAAAATTATCATACACGAAACAAAAAGCCACGGAAGGGTCTGATGCAGACACTACTAGTATGATCAGATCTGGGTTTTGGAAGGATCACAATGGGCAGCACAGGGTTTGAATAGAGAGGGTAGAGTAAAAACAAAGGAACAGTAGGAAGAAAAAAATCTAAGTGAGAAACAGTGGAGGCCCACAGAAGATAATATCTATGCGATTAGAGAAAAGTAAATTTGGTTGAGGTTTCGGCATTAGAATAAACTAGACTTGTGGAATTACTTGCTGTGGGCTATAAAGGGGATGAGAGGAGTCAAGGATGACTAAGCAACCAGCTCACTGAAGCAGCAAATGTTTGAGAGGAATAAAATCAATTTTGCACATGTTGTTTCTGAGAGCATGACATCCAAGTACAGAGGTCCAGTAAGAAGTTAAATATATAGGTCTGGAGTTCATTTAAAAAACTGAGAATGGGATAGACATTTAAAAGTGATGAACACACTATGATAAATAAAGCCCTTTACATGGCTGAAGTCACTTGGGAAATGTATGAAATAAAAAGGTCTAGCATGACCAGGCGGTGGCACAGTGGATAGAGCGTTAGACTGGGATGTGGAGGACCCAGGTTCGAAACTCTGAGGTTGCAGCTTGAATGCGGGCTCATCTGGTTTGAGCAAGGCTTGAGCCCAAGGTCACTGGTTTGAGTAAGGGGTCACCCGGTCTGCTATAGCCCCCTCCCCCCAAGGCACATATGAGAAAGCAATCAATGAGCAACTAAGGTGCCACAACGAAGAACTGATGCTTCTCATTTCTCTCCCTTCCTGTCTGTCTGATCCTATCTGTCCCTCTCTGTCTCTCTCCGTCTCTGTCACACACACAAAAAAGGTCTAGGACAGAGCCTTAAGGCACACCAATCAAGCAACAGGCAGAGATCACTGCTTTTAAGTTGGATTTTAAATTCTGCATCAATTGTGAATGTAATAATCAAAGAATAATTCTTAATATAATTCTCAAAAATCAAAAACCTACATTTAAAAAATATAAGAGGTCAGGAAATTAATATTTATTGCCTACCAATTATGTACAGTTACCTTTTCATATGTATTCAACTACTGCCACAATTAACTTTTAAGTTAGATGTCAATTCTTAAGATAAGTAAACAAACAGCTTAAATAACTTGTGTCAGGTCACAAAGCCATGACAGCCACAGTCCCAAGCAACCTGTAACCCCAAAATTTCAGAGTAATTCTGTCTGAGCTTAGTGCTTGAGAGAACCTACCATTAAACTTTTAAAATAGTATGTTCTGGAATAATCAAACTTTTGTTTCATAAGAATTTAAGGCTAAAAGATCATCCAAGTTCTTTATGTTACAGATAAAAAAGTTGAGGGCCTTAGAGATTAAGGAACTTATGCAAAATATGTATAATAATTAAGTTCCCTAAAGTGGTATACTACCCAATAATTTGTAAGAGAATCAGAATTACAAGTGTCATCTATATATCCAATACTAAAAGCACAGCAAGTGAAAAGCAGCTAACAATCCAGTTTATCTGTGGCCATGAAAACAGTCCACAGGAGCCTGACCAGGTGGTGGCGCAGTGGATACAGCATTGGACTGGTGTGCAGAGGACCGAGGTTCGAAACCCCGAGGTCGTTGGCCTGACAAACAATGAACAACTTAAGTGCTGAGATGAAGAATTGATGCTTCTTGTCTCTCTCCCTCCTGTCTGTCTGTCCCTATCTGTCCCCTTCTCTCCCTCTGTCTGTCTCTGTCCCACAAAAAACAAATTAAGAAAGAAAAACAGTCCACATGAAACAATGCTTTAACCAAATGAACTCATTATATTTCATTTCCTTTACGTAAAAAAGTTTCAGTCATTATCAATTTGAGAAACATTTTTAAAATATCACACATGTTCTTTTTAAAAAATGTATACCAACCAATATAGTAAGACCAAACCATAATCAAAGAATCAGTATAGCTGCAGTATTAACTTCTTTACAATCCCAATATAGTCATCAATAATAAAAATGGTATTTCACCAAATAGCATTTTGTCTCCATTAAGCATTATTTCCTTGATTTTTAAATAAAAGACCATCATTTTTATTCTACAATTAATATACTTTCCTTCTCTCACTCACACCCCAAATTTTTCAATTAATTTTGTTAGTTATACTTACTGCTATAATTTCCATAAATCATAACCAAGGCAATAACATTTTAAAAAGGTACAAGTTCCTCAGTGTGTGTTGTATTTCACATAGAGTCTGTCACATGTAAGATTTCAGAAAGACAAGTTACCAGGATTTAAAAAATACCTTTTCTGCTGACAAGACAAAGCTCTTTCACAACAGCCTGCTAAGAATATCTTAAAATCAATTTAGCACACCTAATGACATACCTAAGGACCCCCTGGACTGTTGACTGTTTGGTGGTATGTTTTCCTTAGCCATGGAGATTAATATTTTACTCTTTTCAGATAGCTTCTCTGATGCCTTTCCCTGAAA
Organism: Saccopteryx leptura; assembly: GCF_036850995.1. Lineage (NCBI taxonomy): Eukaryota > Metazoa > Chordata > Mammalia > Chiroptera > Emballonuridae > Saccopteryx > Saccopteryx leptura. The sequence continues at coordinate 308,343,332 of NC_089505.1, forward strand.
CAGATACAATATTTACAAAAGCAGCGGGGAGGGGGGGGGGGGTCCTACAAAATATACAATTCATCTCAGTACTTTTTTTTTTAAACAACCTGACAAAATTATAGAGTACATCACAGAAAAAAAGTAAGTGTAAGGTTTGAGGAATTATCCAAAAGCACTTAATACTATAATAAATGTTCTAATATTTAGCTCATTCATTTATAAACAAATAGTCCCCGAGTTCCTGCTAGGCACTGTCCCAGGCACTGGAAATACATGAGTGAAAAAGACATACAAGAATCTGTGCCATTATGGAGCTTATAAACTATTGTGGAAATAAACAATAAACATAACACATAACTGAACTATGTAATATGCAGAGAGGCAGGGAGGGGCTATGGGAAAAATAGACAGGGTTTAGAGGCCCAAAAATGAAGAGGGACAGACTTCAAAGCCTCACTGAGCAGGTGATACCTGAACTAAGGCTTAAGTATTATTATTTGTGTACTATTTAATATTAGAAATTATAACAAAGCTGTACTTAAATCTATATACTAAATCCAAACACTGTAAGCTAGTCCCAAGTCCTGGAGAGAGGTTCAACAGCTGGACACATGGTTCAGATCCTGAATCCACCACTGTGTGTACCAGGACAAATTACTTAGTCACTTTAAGCCTCACTTTCTTTATCTGTAAAACCAGAATGTTTCCATCTACTTCACCGAGCTATTATGATTAAATGAGATAATACAAAGTCTTTCATACAATTCCTTGCACATGACAGGTATTATGACAGAAAGACAAACTAGTGTGGGTGGCTCTAAGAACAAGCAGAGGATTCAGGTTGCCAGGGATCGAAACCTCATCCTACTATCACTTTAGTCACAGTCCTTAAGTTCTCCATGCCACAGTTTATTCATTTGGAAAAAGTTAACAGTACTTACCTTACAGATTCATGTGAAATCTCAATGTAACCTCATATAAGACTGCCTCATATATTGTACACAAAAAATGTTAGGTATTTAAGTTCCTTTATAATTAAGGTGTCCATATTATTAATCATCTCAACCAGGATACCTTTGTCCAGAACAAATGCTACACCAGCCAAAATACTGGGACAACAGGTAAACCAGGACTGTCTCAGGCAAACCAATGTATGTAGGTACCCTCATTACAATGGACCATATGGCACAGATTAATCTATGTCCTGTATTCTATTACATATACTGAGCCCATGAGACAAGGGACCACATCAGTCTAGGTCAGCGGTTCTCAACCTGTGGGTCGCGACCCCGTTTGACCCCCGCTGGGGTCGCGACCCACAGGTTGAGAACCGCTGGTCTAGGTGAATGCTGTGCTGTCAGAGCCTAGCACAGTAGCTAGTACAGTCTCAGTAAGTATTTGCTAAAATGGATGAATCGCTTTCCACAAAAATAGGCAAGGTTAGAGCTTTTTCAGACATTGTTTTCAAATTTATATTCTGAAAAGCAAGTATGCAAAACAACAGAAACTATTCTTATAAAGACATTTTTGTCAGCTTCAAAAAAATGTTAAGATAATGATTCATTAATATATTGAAATAGTCCACAGAGAATGAGAACGTGGTTTTTATATCCTGTTTCTATTCTGAACGTTCCTTGTACTGGAGCTAGTCTTCTAATCATTTTATGAAGCACATAAAGTATTCATTAAAACTCTAAAGAGAGAGGAGAAAGTGTGAGATTTAAACACAAAACTGCATTCTAAGTCACTGAACTGCTGCCCAGTCCGGCACACCAGCACAGCCACCTGCAGGATGAAACTGAACATTCTGACTCAGAGACCAGCATGCTTGCATTTACACAGGGCTGATCTTCAGAAACAATTTTAATGAAACAATTGCAAGAAAATTATTAACTTTACCTTTATTTCCATGTAAGGCAGATCCCTTTCCAATTCTGCTTTGTCTTTGGCCAATTTGGCTTTGCGCTCTTCAATAAATTTATCCAAATTATCAGCCATTTTGCAGATACTTAAAAACAAAACAAACAAAAAATACTGCAATGAGCACAGCTACAGCTATACCAGAGTATTTTTAGGCTAATTATTAACATGCAGGCTTAATCTACATTTAATATTCAATCTCAATTATCAAATTGAGAAGTTCAAACAAGCTTGACTGAGATATGCCTGCCTGCTTTCTCTCACAACTCCCCCAAACTCCTACAACATACTTTAAAATATCTGAAAAAAAGAATTTGACTAGCTTTTGTCTCTGGTCCCTGGGAAGGAACTTCAAATCCTTAGAATTGCACTTTTATAGTCAGTTCTCTCTCTCACCCCTAACTCTGGAAACCATCAGTCTGTCTTCTATCTCTACAGTTTTGTCTAATCTGGAAATTTCATATAAGTAAATGATACAGTATGTGGTCTTTTTGTTTGGCTTCTTTCACTTACCATGTTTTTAAGATTCATCCTTGTAGTTGCATCCATCAATAAGTACCTATTTTTTTATTGTTAGGTACTATCCCATTGTATGGAAATACCACATTTTGTTTATCTGTTCACCTACTGCTGGACATTTAGCTTTTTTCTATTTTCTTTTTCTTTTTTTGGCTATTTATGAATAACTCTTCTGAGCATTCAAGTACAGGTACAAAAACAAACTGGCCATAAGTTTTTGACACTCTTCCACACAAACCTTGGAGTGGAACTACTGAGTCCTCTGCAACTATGTAAAGCAGGGGTCCCCAAACTTTTTACACAGGGGGCCAGTTCACTGTCCCTCAGACCGTTGGAGGGCTGGACTATAAAAAAAAACTATGAACAAATCCCTATGCACACTGCACATATCTTATTTTAAAGTAAAAAAAAACAGGCCCTGGCCGGTTGGCTCAGTGGTAGAGCGTCGGCCTGACGTGCAGAGGTCCCAGGTTCGATTCCCGGCCAGGGCACACAGGAGAAGCGCCCATCTGCTTCTCCACCCCTCCCCCTCTCCTTCCTCTCTGTCTCTCTTTTCCCCTCCCCAGCCGAGGGTCCATTGGAGCAAAGATGGAGCAAAGATGGCCCGGGCGCTGGGGATGGCTCCTTGGCCTCTGCCCCAGGCGCTAGAGTGGCTCTGCTCGTGGCAGAGTGACGCCCCGGAGGGGCAGAGCATCGCCCCCTGGTGGGCGTGCGGGGTGGATCCCGGTCGGGCGCATGCGGGAGTCTGTCTGACTGTCTCTCCCCGTTTCTAGCTTCAGAAAAATACAAAAAAAAAACCAAACATAAAGTAAAAAAACAAAACGGAAACAAATACAATATTTAAAATAAAGAACAAGTAAATTTAAATAAACAAACTGACCAGTATTTCAATGGGAACTATGGGCCTGCTTTTGGCTAATGAGATGATCAATGTCCGGTTCCATATTTGTCACTGCTAGCCGCAACAAGTGATATGACGCACTTCCGGAGCCATGATGTGTGCGTCCCGCGTCACGGGACGTAGCAAAGCGGTGCTTTGCGGTGCTGCCACATACAGTATCCCAGGAGCATCCTGTGGATGCATCCTGTACTCCTCTCACTGACCACCAATGAAAGAGGTGCCCCTTCCGGAAGTGCAGCGGGGCTGGATAAATGGCCGTAGTTTGGGGACCCCTGGTGTAAAGTGACTGTACCATTTACATTCCAACCAGTATTGCAAAAGTTAACTCAAAGTGGATCATAGACTGTGATGTATGAAAGAAAACTATAAAACTTCTAAAAGGAAATAGAAGAAAATATTTGTGATCTTGGCCTAGGCAAAATTTCTCAACTATGACACAAAAAGCATAAACAACTAATTTAAAATTGATGAAAAATCAATAAACTTTGAATAAGGGTTGCAATTTTTATACAGTGCTTGGTTATTTTCAATCTTTTTTATCTTAGTAATTCTATAAGGTGTACAGAAATATCTCATTGTGGTTTTAACTTGCATTTCTCTAATGACTATGATGTTGAACATCTTTTCATATGCTTATTTGCCATCTATATCTCTACATATTTATATATAGATATGGATAAAAACCACTGGCAAAATGTCTTCAAATCTTCTGCCAATTTTCAAAATTAAATTGTTTTCTTATTATTGAGCTTTAAGATTTTTTATATATACTGGATATAAATCCTGTCAATCATGTTTTGTATATATTTTCTCCTAGTCTGTGGTTTAAGTTTTCTCGATCATGTCTTCTTAAGAATTTACTTTTTTAGGCCCTGGCCGGTTGGCTCAGCGGTAGAGCGTCGGCCTAGCGTGCGGAGGACCCGGGTTCGATTCCCGGCCAGGGCACACAGGAGAAGCGCCCATTTGCTTCTCCACCCCTCCGCCGCACTTTCCTCTCTGTCTCTCTCTTCCCCTCCCGCAGCCAAGGCTCCATTGGAGCAAAGATGGCCCGGGCGCTGGGGATGGCTCTGTGGCCTCTGCCCCAGGCGCTAGAGTGGCTCTGGTCGCAATATGGCGACCCCCCGGAGGGGCAGAGCATCGCCCCCTGGTGGGCAGAGCATCGCCCCTGGTGGGCGTGCCGGGTGGATCCCGGTCGGGCGCATGCGGGAGTCTGTCTGACTGTCTCTCCCCGTTTCCAGCTTCAGAAAAATGAAAAAAAAAAAAAAAAAGAATTTACTTTTTTAGAGCAGTTTTAAATTCAGAGCAAAACTGAGCAAAAAGTACAGATTTACCATATATCCCCTTCCTCACTCATGCATAGCCTCTCACATTATCAGCAGCCCCTACCAGAGTGGTACACTTGTTACAATGAACCCACATAGACACATACAGTTTACAGTAGAGTTCATTCTTGGTGGTGTATATTCTATGGGTTTGGACTTATGTATGGCATGTGTCCACCACTGTAGAATCATACAGAGTAATTTTACTGCCCTAAAAGTCCTGTGCTCCACCTATTCATCCTTCCTCCCCTCTAATCCCTGATCTTCTTACTGTCTTCACAGTTTTGCCTTTTCCAGAATGTCATATGGTTATTATCATACAGTATTAGCTTCTTTCACTGACTAGTATGCATTATTAAGCTTCACATTGCCTGACCTGTGGTGACACAGTGGATAAAGCACCGACCAGAAATACTGAGGTTGCCATTTCGAAACCCTGGGCTTGTCTGGTCAAGGCACATATGGGAGTTGATGCTTCCTGTTCTTCCCCTCCTTCTCTCTCTCCCTTCTCCCCTCTCTCTAAAAAATGAATAAATAAAATCTAAAAAAATAAAATAAAAAAAAATCCAGAAGCAAAAATAAAATCAAAACAAAATTTTTTTAAATAAAAAAAATAAATAAAAATAAAATAAAATAAAAGCCTTTGCATTGTCTTTTCAAAGCTTGGAAAGTACTACTTATTTTTTATTTATTGATTTAAAACATTTTTATTTTAGAGAGGGAGAAGGGGGGACAAAATAGAGGGAAACAAAGTAGGGAAGAGAGTGGGGGGATGAGAGAGGGAAGGAAAAGAGAAAGAGAAAGCAACATCAGCTTGATGTTCCATTTTATGCATTCATTGGTTGATTTTTACATGTGCCCTGACCCGTGATCAAACCCACAATCTTGGTGTATTTGGACAATGCTCTAACCAACTGAGCTACCTAGCCAGGGCTGCTCATTTTTTTGGTGCTGAATAATATTCCATTGTCTGAATGTATCAGCTTATTCACCCACTCCTTCACCTACTGAAGGACATCTTGGTTGCTTCCAAGACTGAGCAATAACAAACAGAGCTACTATAAACATCTGTGTGATAGCTTCATTTTTTTTTTAAGATTTTACTCAATTTTCAGAGAGTAGAGAGAGAGGGAGAGAGAGAAACAGATACAGAACGAAGGGGGAGGAGCAGGAAGTATCAACTCCCATACGTGCCTTGACCAAGCAAGCCCAGGGTTTCGAACTGGCAACCTGTGTTCCAGGTTGATGCTTTATCCCACTGCACCAACACAGGTCAGGCTGTGTGATAGCTTCTTAAGAGCAAATGTTTCTAATTTTTTGAAGTCCAATTTATCCATAATTTTTTTCTTTTCTTTTTTATTATTGAGAGTTGAGGAGGCAGTGAGACAGACTCCTGCATGCGCCTGACTGGAATCCACCCAGCAAGCCCCCTACCTGGTGATGCTCTATCCATCTGGGGCCGCTGCTCCATTGCTCAGCAACTGAGCTATTTTATTTTAGCACCTGAGGTGAGGGCACTGAGCCATTCTCAGCACTCAACCAACACACTGGAACTATTCAAGCCATGAAAGAAACAAGAGAGAGAGAATGGGGAAGGGGGAATAGGGAAGAGGGAAGAGGGAAGAGAAGGGGTGGAGAAGCAGATGGTCACTTCTTTTGTGTGCCCTGACCAGAAATCAAAGTCTATGGCTGAGCGACTGGCCAGGGCCCTTCTATCTATTTATTGATTTTTAGAAGTTATATAGTTTTCTCTTTTACACCTAAGTCCATGATCTGTTCTGAGTTTGTTTTTGCAAATGGTGTAAGGTAAGGGCCATCAGTTCAGTTTTGTTTCTTTGGGGGGGGGGGGGGGCTGCATATAGATATAATATTCCAGCACCATTTTTTTAAAAGACTATCCTTTCCTCATTGAACCTAGAACTTTCTTAAAAAATAATTTTTCAAAAACCCATGAAACTTAGTGACTAACTATATGTAGCAAGAAAGGAGCCACTGATTATCAAAACTTTAAGTCCTAGAAACTAAATGTGGAAGGAATACTGGTCAGAAATAAATCAGAAGAAGCTGGCTGGTTTGGGAAGGTTTGGTTTAGATTGTTAATCTGGAGCTAATATGACATTCTAATGGAAATTTCCAGCAAAGAGTTAGAAACTGCAGGCTCAAATTCAAGTAAACGGACCACATTAGATATGTTTACTTAAGAGTTAATTTTAAAGATAATAGTTGAAGCTGTAGGGGGTGGCGGCAATGAGCCAGAATTAAATGCTGGCAGTGTTCCCTTAAGGGGGTTGACAGAAGAATTAAACTAGAAAAATACAAAGAATTAGTAATTAAAAGAAGGATATAAAGAAAGCCAAGTCAGAATAATTTGTGGAGAAAAAGAAATATAACAAAGAACTTTCAGCAATGTCAAAAGCAAGAGTGTTTTTAAAAGCACCCACTGAATTTAATGTTTGGGGGATAATAATAACTTGTAAAAGTGCAGAAAAGCAAGCTTTACCTAAAAGAAATATGTTGCAACTTGTATCAGTTAAGTAGTACATAATATGAACTTCATTCTATTATTTACTTCCAAAAGGAATACAGTTTTAAAAATATGGGTATAGCAAAATATATTCCAAGCCAACAAAAGTTAATATATTTATCCATTTTTAACTTGCTATTCTTCACAAAAGGTTTTTCCCAGTAAAAAACTCAAAATAGCTCAATACCAAACAGTAGTTTTCATGCAAAAAAAAAAAATTCACTTAAAATCCCCAAATTTTCCTAAAGATTTTATGTCTAATAGAAATAAAAGATAATGATGAAATTTTATTTATACACACACACACAGAGACTGTGCTTACAGAACTTTGTACATAATTCAAGCAGAAAAATCTTAAATCTAAAAAAAACCTAACAAGCCTCTTTCAACTCTGAAGGCATTCACGTAATTCTGTTAACGATTATTATTTGTTTAGCCAGACTTTGAAAGCTCTCTCTCTTTCCACAGATACTTAAATTTTCCTTGACTATAACTTAACATCAATTATAAATTCTAAAACTGATTTTATACAACAGTAACCATAGTAACAATACACATTTCTAAACAATGGAAGTGAGTCAGATGAAAGTTTGTTTGATCATTTCTAATTTTGTTCTATTGTCTAATCTGATTAGAGTATATCTCTACTATTACACTGAAAAGTCAAAGATACTAATGAGCTTTCTCCTGGAAATGTCTCCAGACAAGGAACACTACTATAGTTAAACAAGTTGAGTTTATTACTCATTGCATCAAGAGATGCATCCTTGATACCCACCATGGAGAACTATTTTAGTAAGACAGTGTTAGAGAAGACTTACATACAGGATAGCCCTGGCCAGGAAGTTCAGTTGGTTGGAATATCATTCCGATATGCCAAGGTTGTGGGTTCAATCCCCAGTCAGGACACATACAAGAATCAACCAATGAATGCACAAATAAGTGGAACAACAAATTGATGTTTCCCTCTTTCTCCCTTCCTCTCTCTCCCTTTCTCTCTCTAAAAAATAAATTAAAAACAAAAGACAGGATTTGGGACTGTGTTAGGTGATTTGGAGGAGGGTTTAAGGAAATAGAACTTTGCTCTGGATTTAATGCTGTCAGTGTGAGGGTAATTCATGATTGAACATCTTAGTAAGATCTCTATAGCGTGAGGCTAAAGCTGTTAACTGGTTGAGGCAGCAGTCACTCATATTAGGTGAGAGAGGGGATGTCTGGCATTTTGTGGCTTGGACAACAGTCATGTCTTATCTGCGTTTGGATGTGATTATGGATGGTCTTGTTTTTGTCTTGATCCACCACAGACACAAAGCAGCCTCAATCTGATGTTGATGTTCTGTGCAATTATTTATCTTCAACAGAACACCAAGCCTAAGAAGTATTGTCAGGCCAGTTTCTAGCAACACAAAGGCCTGATGATAGTGCAACCAGCTTCCAGCAGTCATGTCTACTTTCTTTCTTACTTCTAAAAGCATGTGACAACTTACATAAAACAATTTAAACCACAAAATTATTCAAAAATTAGTGATTCCGAGAGACTGAGTTAATGGATACAGCCTAAGTACAAAATAGAGTAAGAATATTTATAATTTAAAGATGAAGTTAGAAGAAAGCTCAGTTGAAAGAAACCTAAATAGGATTCTTTAATCTTTCTTCATCCTACAATGTAAAATTACAACTTTTTTCAAGATATTACCAGTTTTTTCCCCAACAGCTATGTACACGGTATATAAATGATAAAGTTTCCAGTATGTGACTGGCTTAAATATGTTCCTTAACCTCTTATCCCTCAGTTTCCTCTTCTGTAAAATGAAAATAACTACAGAATTGTTATGAAGAAAAAACAAAACAATGCATATAAATTGTATGGCACACCTGACACTTAGAAATCAATAAAGCACAGCTGTTTTACTAATTCTTGCGATATTTTCAGTCTTTGTATACATCAGTACCTGCCTTTATCTTAAAAGCCTCCAAAGTACACTGGGATTTAAATCACCAATAACTGATATTTGGTTATCATAATTGTAAGGTGTTCAGCAATGGGGGAGGGTCACGTGAGGAACCCAGACCTGGGAACTTTGGCTAGAACCGCCCACACTCATGTATGCCAAAAGAAACTTCCCAGGAGTCCTTTGGAAAAGAGCAACTGTCTGCCAGCCAGTGAGATTTCACCACGTCATATTAGCTCAACCACCCTAGATGGGACCCTTTAAATATCTCCCACACAGATCACCCCATGCGACTTCCCTGGCCTCTGTCCCTGGGACCAGGGAACCTCATTGGGCGGGATGCACTGTACTCAATAAAGCTTTTGTTGATCCACACTTCATGGCTACGACCCTTCCTTCTTCCTCGGGGGGGGGGGGGGGGGGGGGGGGGGGGGGGGGTACCTTACAATAATCTAAACCAGGAGTAGTCAACCTTTTTATACCTATCGCCCACTTTTGTATCTCTGTTAGTAGTAAAATTTTCTAACTGCCCACCACCAGTTCCACAGTAGGGAAGTAACTTTACTTTATAAAATTTATAAAGCAGAGTTACAGCAAGTTAAAGCATATAATAATAATTACTTACCAAGTACTTTATGTCGGATTTTCACTAAGTTTGGCAGAATAAATCTGTATAAAACAACTTGCTATAGTTAAATCTATCTTTTTATTTATACTTTGGTTGCTCTGCTACCGCCCACCATGAAAGCTGGAATGCCCACTAGTGGGCGGTAGGGACCAGGCTGACTACCACTGATCTAAACCAACATCTCTAAATCTTAAACTGAGGGCTCTCTACACTTATCATACAGCTAGAAATATAAGCAAACCAGAATATATTCATCCTGCTAAGCTTAGGCAAATCTGAAAAACAGAGAGAACCCAGAAATAACTGAGTATGTCCAAATCCTTCTCTCAGTTTCATCAATCACAAAGGGGAAAATGTTGCTCCCATCTTTTCACCTCCTGAGTAAAGTGCAAATTTCCTCCTCACTGAGGAAGCAAGAGGAATGGAAAATAATGCCCCTCCTAAAGGAGGGCTTTAAGATTTTAGATGCTGGGAGATGAAAGTGTACAATATATTCCTTGCCCTCCAATTTGGACAAGATAATGCCACCTGTCACAGTGGTTCAGTCTAGCTACAACAGATGGGAATTTAGAGATTCAATGTGGAGTACCCATAAACGATCCAGTGGAGTTATCAAGAAAACGATTTGGCGAGACCAGGCGGTGGCACAATGGATAGAGCATTGGACTGGGACACAGAGGATCCAGATGCAAAACCCCAAGGTCGCTGGCTTGAGCGTGGGCTCATCTGGTTTGAGCAAGGCTCACCAGCTTGAACCCAAGGTCGCTCACTAACTTCAGCAAGGGGTCACTCGGTCTGCTGTAGCCCCCCACTACCCCTCGATCAAGGCACATATGAGAAAGCAATCAGTGAACAACTAAGGTGCCACAACAAAGAATTGATGCTTCTCATCTCTCTCCTTCTTGTTTGTCCCTATCTGTCCCTCTCGTGTCTGGAATTTAGAATATAGCCCAGGCTAGAAGAAAAGATGTAGCAGATATTTTGTTTTGTTTTTACATGATTATTAAAACTACAAAAGAGCCTAGCATAGGAGAACAGGACTGAGGACAGAATAGCAGGGGGTGATAACAAATGGGTATAGGTTGCAGGAAGGCGTCTGTGTAAGCCTCAGGAGACAGGGAGGGGTGAGGTGAACCAACACACTGTTTCTCACTCACCCCCCCCTTCCAGAGATCTTTCCACCAAGTGAAAGGTGCTCAATTTTCTTTTCCCCGCAGATGAGCAACTTACTTCTATGGGCACACCCAAATATTAACAAGTCTCCCTAAATGTTGCTAAGAAGTAAACACCATGTTGCTGGGGGCAGAGGGAGGTTAGGGGTCAGGATATATACAGAGTGAATACAGGCACATCTCACTGTATTATATAGTTTCATTTTATTGCACTTCACAGATACTGCACTTCTAACAAATTGAAGGCAAGACCCTCCAACTGCAAAAGATAAAAAAACAAAAAAGGACTATCTTTGTGTCTGGAACCAAACCCACAGTATCTCCAAGGTATTCCTGATTCCTGTATACAAAGCACTATTAAGTCTGTTAGCAGCTGTTAGTACATCATTAATGATGACCAAGGACAGTAGCATAAATTAGCCTACGGGTAATGCAAAATTGCCAAACACTTGCCCAAACACCTTTGTCTCCCACTCAGGAAAGCACTCAGAATAATGTTAAAAAGGTAACTCAAAATCTGCTCAATGTTTGTGTAATAGTTAAATCACATTCCTCTGAAAACTTCATTGGAGAAAAATCATACTGAAAGCATCTGTTTCAATTCACCCTATCTAAAAGCACCTGCTCCCTTCCAGAAGGTCACCTGTTACTGCAGGAAACCCAAAAGTTCATCCTCAGCGAACATTCCCGAAGATATGTAACCACCAGAAAGTCAGTGTTCTTCTACAGAAAAGATTGATATGCAGGGGGAAGAAATCAGCATCTTGCTAGTTTCCATGGGACTCCTTTTAGTTTGTCAACATAACAAGCCAGTCTTTCACTTACAATAGGACTTCTCTGAGGATAACTATCTTTTTACAAACGCAGGATGGTTGCTATTAGGCTCTTGCATTTTCCAAGGTGTTTGTAAACTAGGTGATGGTTTACTCTAGAATTTAGTGTTCCGGGAAATCCAAGCTAAACTTCTTAAACCTGTAATTTTGAGATCCAGCCTCTCTCAAAAGATGAGTCCCATGGCTATCACTGAAAAGTGGATTCAAATCCCAGACAACAATCAAGGCACCTGGAAGAGAAGCTAGGTGGGTCCAGGACCATAACCGCACCGACCTCAGGGGGCGGTGATGATTAAATAAATTTTACTTGCAAAGCAAAGCACTGGGAACCGGCCCGGGAGCACAAGAACTCAAGACACGTTAACATTTAACCAGCACTGGGGAGGAGGGAAGGTGCTCAGGCAGGCTTAGCGAACCCGGCTGGTGGGCAGGGACGGCGCCTGGGAGCGAAGGCACCGCAGTCTCCGGTCGCCGTGGGTGGCGGCCTCCTGTAAGTAAGCGTCATCGCGTTGTCAGGCAACCGGGTCTCCACGGCACCGCAGCTGGCGGTGCCTGCCGCGCCCCGCGCGTGCAGACCGCTGAACCAGGACACGGCTCCCGGCGAGGCTCCCACCCACAGGAAGCCCCCAGCCGGGGTGCCAGGCGCTGCCTTCGGCTCTGCTGCGAGACCACGTGGGCCACCACCGCTAGCCCGGCACCGCGAGACTTGCCCCCGCAGTGAACCCAGCCCACCGGCCCTGTAATCCCAACACCGCCGCCAGCCTGGCAGCCGCGAGACCTCGCCCGCCTTGGGAACCCCCCTTCCCGCCACATTCCGCCAGGCCTCCTCCCAGCCCGAGGCCGGCGAACGCTTACTCGGGAGAGCGGGTCCGCGTCCGGGGAGAGCACAGCGCTCTGCGAAGCTCTCCGCGGTCCGAGGAGCCGGCGGTGACCGCCTGTCACGGGCTCCGCCTCTTAGGCCGAACCCTCCGCTCGCCTTTCACCAACCGCCGAGCGCGGCCCCGCCCCCACTGGGAACTCGGGGGACGGCAGCGAGGTGGAGGGCACCCCCTGCCGGCCCGGAGGCCGCACAACCGCCCGGCGGCTCGCAGGGCTCTCCCCACCCAGGGTTGGTGCTTTGTCTGGGGGCTGTTAAACCGGGGAGCTCTCTCCCAAGCTAAATTCCAGCCCCTCCAAATCCTCCAAGTCCCAGCTGGCCTGGGAACAGTCAGAGCCTGGGAAGAAAAAAGGTGAGGGATGGCAGTGAAAAACACTGTTGGCATACCTAGCTCCGGGGCATGAAATTTCTCTTCTCCTAGGAATCTGGTCAAGTTTTGCCCTGGGCTTTTATTACTAATTTCAACATATTCAGTTCTCCCCTTATACTGAGTGGCAATGTGCTACCGCTTCTACTAGAAATGGGCTTCCACGGAAAGTAGAATTTAAGAGTCTTTTGTCCTAAATTACTTTGTGAGAAGGTTTTAAAGATACATTTTCTTTCATTCGAAGTCTATCAAAACCTTCGGGAGTATGTGAATTCGATCATTGTAATGTTTTTATTTTAACTATATGCCAGACACCGTATAAGTAAGGAGTGGAAGCTGGGATGCTATTCTCTCCCACCTCCCCCTTTCTTCCACCCCCGGCCCAAGCAAAAATGCCTGTGGTCCATCTGTAGTTAGGGATAAAGCAAGGAACACAAACCTGGTCTCCGTGATTTAGAATTTAGAATCTAGTGCGGAGCGGCGGGGAGGGAGGGGGGAGTTAGCAAAAATACGTTAAAACAAGCAAAAAAATAAAATAAAATAATCATCGTATTTAACTTTTGGAAGAAAACAAATATAACTGTTGAAATTAACTGGGTCTCGGGGACAGGGGTAGTTTCACGGAGCAATGCTGAAAATTAAACTGTAAGCTACTGTAACAACTGGACACTGGGCATTTTCAGAACACTAGTAAGCCCTATGCACGTTAACACGTCCACGAGTTCCCAGGCCCGCGTGGGGACCCTGGAGGACGCCTGGTGCCTGACCACCACTAGCGCGCAGGGTTTACACGTGTGCAGCAGGTCGTCTTAAGTAAATTAGGATGCCACGTTTATCTTTCAACCGGCACCCAAACCACTTACATGTCAATTTTTCTGCATCCTTATTTTTTTGTCTTTCAGCAATTTCATTGAATTTCAGGTACCTACACCCACATAAAAACAAGTTTTCCGCCTCAACCCCAGCTTAAGGAGCTACCCGCTTTAATATGGCGGAGGTTGAGCCTGCGCAGTACGAACAAAGAAGGACAATTCCAGTCTCGGGCATACCGTTAACATGCCCTTCTTCCGGTGCAAAAGGCTATACCATTCTCTTACCCAACCACTGTTTGTCCTAATTCACACACATAATTCCCCAAGATAATATGTTTTCCCTTAAACCACATGAAAATTCCTCTGTGCCTAACTATTATATAAGTACTGTTTATATCGTCGCATCTTGGAAGAAGAGCCCCCGCCACGCCAGAATGGTCTTTACCAACTTCACCTCCGGTTATAGGTGTCATGGCCGCCTCGAGAGGCTAGTTCGAGTTTGCACCCTGGGTGCGGGGTCGGAAAACCCACGCCGGGAAACCTAGCGAGGTAGAGGGAAAGTTGCGTCTTGGCTGTGGAGGCGATAGCTTCTCGAATTCATGAAGATGGCGGCGTCAGGGAGTTGTATGGCCCAGAAAACCTGGGAATTGGCCAACAATATGCAGGAAGCCCAAAGCATCGACGAAATCTACAAATATGACAAGAAACAGCAGCAAGAAATCCTGGCAGCGAAGCCCTGGACTAAGGAGTGAGGAGGTCCCTGGCAAGACGCAGGGGAGGGAAGGGGTGGCAGGAGTTCAGGAGACCCAAAGGGAGTGGGAGTTGAAGGGGGCGGAGAGCTTGATTGTTCCCGAGCAGGGAGGAGAAAGAGGATGCACCTGAGAAATTTTGGTCTTTTATCCCCGCAAGAAGAGCCTAAGCCGCTCCACCGGGGCTTTCTTCGTCTTCCCTTTCTGTGTCTTTAACACGTTTGCCTCTGGAGGATGGGAGAGGAAGACGACAGGCGGTGACTTGGGGCGGCACTTCTCAGTATCCGTCTTGTAATATATATATGCTACACACTCTGCCTTGAACCCTGTGTCGATATACATAGGACCTTCATCTGACCCCAGACTGTAGAGACTGCCGCAGTCTTCAGAAATTGAGCCAGCCCAAGGGTCTCCAACTATGAGTCATCCGTTAGACATCTCTTTTTTTTTTTTATCGCTGTTACTTATTTCAGAAACGCACGAGGCTCTACCCAGTCTCCCAAAATGTTACTCCACCAGTTCACAGACACTAGAAATTATATCGATAGGGTTTAAGGCTTTTTGGCACTTAGCAAATCCCTGTGTCCTTGGGAGAGATGCAAGTTAAGGATTCTTTACCTGAGAGCAGATCTTGTTAGGTAAAGAGGAAAAAGCACGGTCTCTCGAATGAAGAGATGGAGGAGAGAGTGGTGGTCAAAAACAAAAACCATACGTTATCACACAGCTGTTTGTTTTTTGTTTTTGTTTTGTTTTGTTTTTTGCAAGGCAAGCTTTAACTGTCAGTATTCAGATCTAGCAATGTTTATGGAGGACTTAATGTGGGCTGAGCACTAAGCTATAAATTTCCAGATGTCATTTAATCCTCAGACAACCCAGGACTGTATTTTTATTTTGGTAAGAAAACAAGCAAATACAATAGGTAATTTATTTCATGATCACAAAGGCAAAAAAAAAAAAACCCTCCTAAGATCAAATCTCACTACTGTCACTAAGTAGTTGATTGACCCTAGGAACTTGACTTGTCCATCCTCATTTTTTTATCTATAAAATGGAAATAAGACCTATTAGTGATGTCATGAAGATAATAAGATGAGGTAATATATAAAGAGAATCTAGAATGTGTGTAACAGGAGCTCAATAACTGTATTTTGTTTTCCTTTTCCTCACTGAATGGAGGAGCCAAGATTTAAATTCATGTCTTGCCTCCCAAGGCCACATCTCCATGTCTTCAATTTCTGGTTAAAGTTTGTGGGCAGACATCTTAAAAAGGCTTCTCAGAGATACTGACTGACCACTCTATACAGACTAGTTTGCCTGGTTGCTTACTTCTATAGTAAGCTATGCATTCTAGGTTGATGTAGCCTATTAAATATTTAGAAACTACCCAGCTTGCCTCACGGTTTTATTGTGGCTCTAATTGTATTCATCTTAACTGTCTTGAGCTACATCAGTGAGATAGAAAATGTAATTTTATTTAACAGTAGTTTAGTCACACTCAGATGACAAACTTTGATAGTTTTTATAGTAGATATAATGATATATTAGGGCTACATTTTTAATTTTGAGGCTCATACCACAAAGAGAAGTTTAGTACATGTCAGTTATTAAGCTAAGCACTTTATATGCATTTTTTCACTTAGTTATTTTCTCCTTACAACTCTATGAAATATCACTATTTACTGATGAGAAAACTGAAGCAAGAGCACAGCTAGGACTTGGCAGTGCAAGGATTCAAACTTAGGCGGATAGAGGTCAGAGCCCACTTAAACCCCCACCCCAGAGGTTAGGCCTAAGAAGGGCTGGGCACAACCATCCAACCAAAATTAATCAGAGATTTGATGATTCCAAAAATAATTGAGAAAAAAATATCTATTGAATTGGCCATATAGTTACCTCTTTTCTACTTGAATAGTGTATTGTAAAAAACTATTTCACACTGTTCCCTTCCCAAAAGGGGAAATATTTGGCAGGACTGTGACATGTTTATCATTTCCATCCCCCTGCAGAATTTGTCCTTTTCTACTTCGTTTTTCTTTCCCACATTCTACACTTTCTCCTTGTTCTACCACTGTAAGTTCCTTCAGTACTGACTCATTTATCTTCACACAAATTCTTTTGAAATTGTACTTACATAAGAAAGTTAATTACACTGTGCTTTGTTTTGTAGTCACCATTACTTTAAGTACTGCAAAATCTCAGCATTGGCTCTACTGAAAATGGTGATGCATGCCAGATCCGGAGGCAACTTGGAAGTGATGGGCTTGATGCTGGGAAAGGTGGATGGTGAAACGATGATCATTATGGACAGTTTTGCTTTGCCAGTAGAGGGCACTGAAACCCGAGTAAATGCTCAGGCTGCTGCATATGAGTACATGGCTGCATATATAGAAAATGCCAAACAGGTAATAATGTTGTTCCTTAAAGTTTACTTACTTCAAGTTAAAGAACCTCATAGTGACTTTTGACTTGCTAAAACTTAAAGCTATCCTCTTTAAAGTTTATATTTTAAGTTATTTTCAATAATTTCTATATAAAATGTATATGAGAGCATGAATTTTTTTTTTTTTTTTTTTTTTTTTTTTTTTGTATTTTTCTGAAGCTGGAAACGGGGAGGCAGTCAGACAGATTCCCGCATGCGCCTGACTGGGATCCACCCGGCACGCCCACCAGGGAGCCATGCTCTGCCCACCAGGGGCGATGCTCTGCCCCTCTGGGGCACCGCTCTGCTGAGACCAGAGCCACTCTAGCGCCTGGGGCAGAGGCCAAGGAGCCATCCCCAGCACCCGGGCCATCTTTTGCTCCGATGGAGCCTCGCTGCGGGAGGGGAAGAGAGAGACAGAGAGGAAGGAGAGTGGGAAGGGTGGAGAAGCAGATGGGCGCTTCTCCTGTGTGCCCTGGCCGGGAATCGAACCCGGGACTCCTGCACGCCAGGCCGACGCTCTACCACTGAGCTAACCGGCCATGGCCGCATGAATTTTTTTTTAAAAATCTCACTGGAAAGTAGTTCTTATCAGAAGAAAAACATTGTATCTATGTGTGATGTTGGATGTTAATTAACACTTATTGTGATCCTTTCACAAATATATACATATCAAATCATTATGTTGTACACCTGAACTAATATAGCATTATGTCAATTATATCTCAATAAAATATTTTTAATAATTTTTTTTTTAATTTTCACACCCATTATCACGTGGTTGTTTAAAACCAAAATTCTGGAAAAAACCTAAATGTTACTGAGTATAAAACTGATATGTTATAGCTATATAATGAACTAACCAGCCTTTAAAAACATTTGAAAGTAAAAAAGAGGTTATATATTTACTAATATGAAACAAACCCTCAAATATTTTAAATGAAAAGCAAAGTGCAGAACACTGTATATGGAATGCCATTGTGTTTTTGTTCATCTGCATATATGCAAAGAATATCCCTGGAAGATAGGTATGTGTGCAGCTGGGTATAGTGGTAATATCTGGGCTGAGAAATGATGGTTGAGGGGAACGAGGTAAGAAGGAGACTGAATAATCTCTGAACCTGTACTTTTGTGCTTTGGACATGTATTATCTATTCAAAACATCTTTTTTTTTAACTTGAAAGCATATTCCATGTACTATTCAGCATACTATTATTTTAGTATATCGCTTTGTAAACAAACAAATAATTTTCTCTAAGATTAAACAGGAACTTCAAGCTCCCCTGCTCTCTATATTTGTTAGGTTGGCCGCCTTGAAAATGCAATTGGCTGGTATCATAGCCACCCTGGCTATGGCTGCTGGCTTTCTGGGATTGATGTTAGTACTCAGATGCTCAATCAGCAGTTCCAGGAGCCATTCGTAGCAGTGGTGGTAAGTATATTTACAACCAGTTTTAAATAAGTTCTTCACAAAGATTACGAAAGAAAGTATACCAACAAGTAAAATTTGTATAGTAAGAGCAAGGCTGTGGCGTCAGTCTACCTAGCTTTGGATTCTACCCCTTAGAAATTGGGACTTTGAAAAATTACTTAACCTGTTTGTGTTATTCTCCCACTCTGTAAGGTGAGGGTGATCACAGCACCTGTGACATTCAGTGTTGATTGAGTAAATCAGGAATCACTAGAGCAGCTCTTACTATGTTCAGAGTTTTAGATGCGATCCAGGCTACTATGAGGAAGATAGAAATTGTTCATCTAGTAAAAGAAACATTTTTGAAAAAGAGGAGCAAATCTTTAAGTAATATTCTTAAATAGTATAATAACTAGAGCTAATCTCTATTAACTCTGAGACATTTCTGTACTTACCACTTTATTGAACTTATGTGGATTTTTAGTTTGGTTATTTTTTCTTGTTTGGTTATTTTAATTATTAAATGTGTGTATAGTGTTATATGTATATATTATTTCTAGGTTTACAATGTTTAAACAAATTGAAGTATATAATTATTTAATAATTATCAGATATTAAATATATCTTTCTTGTAGATTGACCCAACAAGAACAATATCAGCAGGGAAAGTGAATCTTGGAGCTTTTAGGACATACCCAAAGGTAATTTTTAAAATTATACATCTATATAACTTTTTGAAGTCCAAATACTTGACTTATTTTTAAAGATGTGTTATATGTAGTTAGTATCTTGTTTTGTCCTAAAACAATTTAATAATATTTACAAAATAGCAGTCCAGTTGTCCCTAGCAGAAGACAATACATCTGTGCTTATGTAGTTACTTTATTAGAAAAGCAGACTTCATTTGTTAATAGAATATATATGCCCATGGCATTCTAACAGGGACTGGAGAAACAAGCTAAATACATCTGTTTCTTTCCCTGCAATATAAAATAGATATTAGCACAAGTGTACATCACTGAAGGACAAGAAAAATGAATACAAGGCAAATCCAGTCTTCAGCCACCAAATGGAGTTGAGGGAGGATATAAGCAATACACATTTTTATATTACAATGTTTATATTAAATATTTGGCTCCCCAAAATTAATGTTTCTATAAATAGAAAGCTGCATATAAAACATACCTTTTTCCTCTGATTTGCTTTTTTATTGTTGTTTAGGGCTACAAACCTCCTGATGAAGGACCTTCTGAGTACCAGACTATCCCACTTAATAAAATAGAGGACTTTGGTGTACACTGCAAACAGTAAGTAATTTTAAAATGTATCTGATGTCAGAGTCATCATAAAAAAACTAGGGATTGTACAGCCCAAGCCCCTTACAGATGAGAATAAAGTTTCAGACAAAATGTATATGATATTACCTTTTAAAATAATAGTTAGAATGTACAAGTTTAGGAATGTTTAAATTTTTTATTAATAATTCTTTTCATCTAACGAATTGTTTCTCACACAACTGTAAATGTTTTATGAGTGTACAAAATACTCGGTTCATTAATGAAATTAAGTTGAAAGATGTATTCAGGGCCAGCCTGACACTAGCCTTACTGCAACCTCAAAGTATCCAGGTTCTACTTAGCAAAAATTCTTTTTAAACATTTTCACTCCAAAAGTTAAAGAAGCCATATTAAAACCACTGAATGTATGCTTCTTTAAAGTAGTCATTCTAAAAATGTATGAGTTACAATCTCAATTTTTAAAAGT
Organism: Saccopteryx leptura; assembly: GCF_036850995.1. Taxonomy (NCBI): domain Eukaryota; kingdom Metazoa; phylum Chordata; class Mammalia; order Chiroptera; family Emballonuridae; genus Saccopteryx; species Saccopteryx leptura. The sequence continues at coordinate 308,363,484 of NC_089505.1, forward strand.
ATTCAAGAAGCCAATGAGGACAGTTTTCTTCACCTTTTAAATGTATCTTGCCGCTTCTCTTATTTTGCCCAAAGCCATCTGGAGCCTGAACCAAATTGTTAGTCTTCTGACTAGTCTTTCTGCTTCTGCCCTTCACTGATTAAAGATCTTTTGGGCACCAAACTGATTCTTTTCAACTCTAAGTCAAATTGTGTTCCTCCTTCTCAGAAAGACTTCCCCTCTCACCAAGTGTACAATCCATAGTCCTTACCATGGCCCTCATAGCCACGTGGTCTGGCCCCTGCAGCCTCTTTGAGCTCATCTCTCCCTGACTCTCTGCTCTCCTCTCCAGCCAGAGTGGCTTCTTCGTGGTGTGTCAGATGTGCCAGGCAGGCTCCTGCCAAGGCCTTTGCACATGCTGTTTCCTCTGCCTGGCTCACCAACTACTTCAGTCATTGAGTATCTGTCTAAGGGTCACCTTAACAAAGAATGTTCATTGGTGTCTCTCTCTAAAATAGCACCTTCCTGTCCTCTGTGTTTCCTTTCCCTGCTTTATTTTTCTTAGCACTTGATACCATCTGATATGTTTTTGCTTCCTTGTTATCGACTCCATTAGAATATGAGCTTCATGAAAGTAGAATTGATTCACTGCTATAGCATAACATTTAAAACAGATCATGGCACATAGACGTGTGAGCACCTCCCCAACAAAAATATTGTTTAAATGATTATCTAGTGCCCCCTTTTCTCCATACCTCCTATCCCAACTTCAAGGAAAACATGGACTACTACCACTCTTGTTTTCCTGTTTAGAAATTCTTAGAATATTCCAGAATTTCTAAATTCACTTTTAAATATTTATGGTTTTCAGTCATCTCTGAGATTTTTTTTTTATTGAATTTATTGGGGTAACATTGGTCAACAGAACCATATAGGTTTCAAGTATATATTTCTTTTTTTAATTTTTTTATTTTTGTATTTTTCCAAAATTAGAAGCGGGGAGGCAGTCAGACAGACTCCTGCATGCCCCCGACCGGGATCCACTAGGCATGCCCACCAGGAAGCGATGCTCTGCCCAACTGGGGGGTTGCTCTGCTGCGGCTGGAGCCATTCTAGTGCCTGAGGTGGAGGCCGTGGAACCATCCTCAGCACCTGGGCCAACTTTGCTCCAGTGGAGCTTTGGCTGCAGGAGGAGAAGAGAGAGAGAGGAAGGAGGGGGGAAGGGTAGAGAAGCAGATGGGTGCTTCTCCTCTGTGCCCTGACTGGGGAACAAACCTGGGACTCCACATGCTGGGCCAACGCCCTACTGCTGAGCCAACCGGCCAGGGCCTCAAGTATATATTTCTCTGATGCATGATCTATGCCTTGCATTTTGTATTTTGTGCCCACTACCCAAAGTAAATCACCATCTGTCACCATATATTTGGCCCCCTTAACCCTTTATTACCCTTCCCCCCACGTCCTCTAGTAACCACCATACTGTTGTCTATGTGTTTCGGTTTTATATCCAATATGTGAGTGAAATCATAGTTCTTAGCTTTTTCTGACTGACTGATTTTGCTTAGCATAATCTTCTTAAGGTCCATCCATGTTGTCATAAATGGCAATATTTCATCTTTTCTAATGGTTGAGTAGTGTTCCATAATATATATGTACCACAACTTCTTTATCCAATCCTTTGTTGAAGGACACTTTGGTTGTCTCCTTGTCTTGGCCACCATGAATAATGATGCACTGCACATAGGGGTGCATATATCTGCAAAAATATGTTTTCAAGTTTTTTGGGTAGATACCCAGAAGAGGGGTTGCTGGGTCATATGGTAACCCTATTCTTAATTTTTTGAGGAACCACCATACTGTTTTCCATAGTGGCTGTACCAGTTTACTTTCCATCAGCAGTGAATAAGGGTTCCTTTTTCTCCGCAGCCTCTCCAACACTTGTTATTACCTGTCTTGATGATTATAGCCATTTAACAGGCATGAAGTGGTATATCATTGTAGTTTTGATATGCATTGCTAGTGAAGTTGAACATCTTTTCATGTATCTATTGGCCATTTGTATGTCTTCTTGGGAGAGGGGTCTGTTCAGGTCTTCTGCCCATTTTTTAATTGGATTGTCTAGTGTTGAGTTGTATGAGTTCTGTATTATGTTTTGGAACCCCTTCTTGGAGTTGTTGTTTGTAAATATCATCTACCATTCAGTTGGTTGCCTTTTTGTTTTGTTGGCGGGGTTTTTTGCTGTACAGAACTTTTTAGTTTGATAATGTACAGAACTTTCTAGTTTGATATAGTCCCATTCCTTTATTTTCCTTACCTTTGGGGTCAAATTCATAAAATGTTCTCTATAGTCAAGGTCCATAAGTTTAGTACCTATATTTGCTTTTATGTAGTTTGTTGTTTTAGATCTTATAGTTGAGAATTAATTTTTTTACACAGGGACAAACTGTCTTCTACTTTCATTCTTTTGCATGTGGCTTTCCTATTTTCCCAGCACCATTAGGTGAAGAGGGTTCTTGTCCACATTTTGTGTTTTTGGCTTTGTCAAAAATTATTTGGCCATATACATGTGGTTTTATTTCTTGGGCTCTCAATTCTATTCCATTGGTCTGTGCCTGTTTTTCTGCCAATACCATGCTGTTTTGATTATCATAGCTCTGTAGTATAATTTGAAGTAAGGTAATGTGATACCTCCAACTTCATGCATTTTTCTTAGGATTGCTTTGGCTATTTGGGGTCTTTTGTGGTTCTATACAAATCTGATGATTTTTACTCTATTTCTTTTAAAAATGCCATTGGGATTTGGTAGGGATTTAATTAAATCTGTATATTGCTTTTAGTAATATGGCCAATTTAACTATGTTGATTCTTCCAATCCATGAACACAGATTATCTCTCCATTTCATTGTGTCCTTTTTCAGTCTCTCTTAATAATGTTTTGTAGTTTTCAGTATACAGTTCCTTTACATTCTTTGTTACGTTTATTCCTAGGAATTATATTTTTTTGGTTGCAGTTGCAAAAGGAATTGTTTTTGGTTTTTTCATTTATTTTTCTAAAGTTTTATTGTTAGTATATAGGAAGGCAGTAGATTTTTGTACATTGATTTTGCTTATTTTTTTATTTCATTTTACTTTCTTATTCATTTTAGAGAGGGAGGAGGGTAGGAGCAGGAAGCATCAACTCTCATATATGCCTTGACCATTCAAGTCTAGGGTTTTGAACTGGTGACCTCAGCATTCCAGGACATCGCTTTATCCACTGCGTCACACAGGTCAGGCTGTATATTGATTTTGTATCCTGCAAATTTACTATATTTATTGTTTCTAGTAGTTTTTTGGTGGCATCTTTAGGGTTTTCCATATAGAGAATCATATATAATCTACAAAAAGTAACACTTTACTTCTTCTTTCCAAATTTGAATGCCTTTTCTTTCCCCTGCCTGACTACTCTGGCTAGGACTTCCAGAACTATATGACGCTTTGTGAGAGTGGGCTTGTCTTGTTCCTGATTTTAGAGGAAAATCTTTGTTTTTCACCATTGAGTATGATATCATTTGTCATAAATGGCCTTTATTATGTTGAGGAGCTTTCCTTCTATACCCATTTTATTCAAAGCATTATGGTCATAGAATATGCTTGTTTTAATCGTATGTTTTAATCATAAATGGATGTTGTATCTTTTCAAGTGCTTTTTCTGCATTGATTGATCAGATTTTTTTTTTTTTTTTTTTTTTTCTCTGAAGCTGGAAACGGGGAGAGACAGTCAGACAGACTCCCGCATGAGCCCGACCGGGATCCACCCGGCACGCCCACCTTGGGCGACTCTCTGCCCACGCGACCAGAGCCACTCTAGCGCCTGGGGCTGAGGCCAAGGAGCCATCCCCAGTGCCCGGGCTTGGCTGCGGGAGGGGAAGAGAGAGACAGAGAGGAAGGAGGGGGGGCAAATGGGCGCTTCTCCTATGTGCCCTGGCCGGGAATCGAACCCGGGTTCCCCGCACGCCAGGCCGATGCTCTACCGCTGAGCCAACCGGCCAGGGCTAGATTTTTTATCATTTGTTTTGTTAATGTGGTATATGACATTGATGAATTTGCATATATTGAACCATGCTTGTGCAACTGGAATGAACCCCACTTGATCTAAATATTTTTTTTCCATGTAAATGATATGTTTATTTTATTTTTTTAATTGTGTTTACATAGATTCTAGTGTCACCCCAAATGCATCCCCCCTCCTCCATATTCCCCTCAACATCTCCCTAAATATATATATATTTATATATATATATATATATAAATATATATATATATATAAATATATATATATATATTTATATATATATATTTATATATATATAAATATATATTTATATAAATATATATATTTATATATATATATTTTTTTTTTTTTTTTTTTTTCCCCCTGAAGCTGGAAACGGGGAGGCAGTCAGACAGACTCCCGCATGCGCCCGACTGGGATCCACCCGGCACGCCCACCAGGGGGCGATGTTCTGCCCATCCGGGGCATTGCTCTGTCGCGACCAGAGCCATTCTAGCGACTGGGGCAGAGGCCAAGGGGCCATCTTTTGCTCCAATGGAGCCTTGGCTGCGGGAGGGGAAGAGAGAGACAGAGAGGAAGGAGAGGGGAAGGGGTGGAGAAGCAGATGGGCGCCTCTCCTGTGTGCCCTGGCCGGGAATCGAACCCGGGACTTCCGCACGCCAGGCCGATGCTCTACCACTGAGCCAACCGGCCAGGGCTTATATATATATATATTTTTAATGTACAGTATTATATTTGATTTGCTAGCATTTTGTTTAGGATTTTTGCTTCTGTGTTCATCAGAGATATTGGTCTACAGTTGTTTTTTAATGTTATCCTTGTCAGGTTTTGGTATCAGGGTTATGTTGGCCTCTTTAAAATGTGTTAGGAAATAGTGCCTCTTTAACTTTTTGGAAGAGTTTGAGGATAGGTATCAGATCTTCTTTGAATGTTTAGTAGCAGTCACTAAAAACATCTTTCTGGTCCAGAACATTATTTGGGTGGGAGATTTTTGATCATTTCTATTTCCTCTCTGTTTATTAATTGGTTTATTTAAATTTTTCCAATTCTTCATGATTCAGACTAGGAAGGTTATATATTTCTTGGAACTTACCCATTTCTTCTAATTTATTGAGTTTGGTGGCATATAGTCTTTCATGGTATTCTATTAATAGTATGATCCTTTGTATGTATGTAGTGTCTGTGGTAACTTTTCCTCTTTCATTTCAGATTTTGTTTATGAGTCTTTTTTCTTTTCCTTAGTGAGTGTAGTCAAGGGTTTGTCCATTTTATTAATCATTTCAAAGATGCAGCTCTTTATTCATTTTTTGTATAATCTTCTCTATTTCATTCAATTCTGCTCTAATTTTTATTATTTTATTTCTTCTAACTTTGGGTTGTTTTTGTTCTTTTTTTTAGATCTTTTAGACATGTTAGGTTGTTTACTTGGGATTTCTCTTGTTTCTTGAGATAGGCCTGTAATTTTATAAACTTCCCTCTTATTACTTTCACTGCATCCCAGGAGTTTCTATGTATCACATTGTAATTCTCATTTTTCTCTATACATCTTTTGATTTCTCCTTTTATTTCTTCGTTGACCCATTCATTTTTTGAGTAGTATGTTGCATAATATCCACATATATGTGGGTTTCTTTACTTCCTTCCTTTTTGGAGTTGAATTCTAATTTCAAAGCATTGTGGTTATAGAATATGCTTGGTATAATTTCAGTCTTGACTTTGTTGAGGTTAGTTTTGTGACCCAGCATATTGTCCGTCCCTGAGAATGTTCTATATGCACTGGAGAACAGTGTGTAATCTGATATTCGGGGATGAAAGGCTCCGTAAATGTCAATTATGTACATTTGGCTTAATGTGTCATTTAAGGCCTATATTTCTTTATTGATTTCTATTTGGATGATCCGTCTAGAGCTATCAGTGGACTGTTATGGTCCTCAACTATGACTGTGTTTTTGTCTCTCCTTTAAGTTCTGTTAGTAGTTGCTTTATATATTTCCGTGCTCTCTGATTGGGTGCATATATATATATTAAGTTCAAGATGTAGTGTCCCCTTTATCATTATAAAATGTCCATATTTGTCTCTTTTTACTTTTCTTATCTTGAAGTCTGTTTTGTCAGATATTAGTATGGCTACATCTGCTTTACTGTAGAGCTTTTTGCTTGGAGAATAATTTTCTACCCTTTACATTTGAGTCTTCCTTTGTTTTTGCAGTTTCGATGTGTCGCCTGAAAGCAATACCACATATGGTTGGGTTTTGTTTTTTTATCTAATTTGCTGGTTTGTACCTCTTTATTAATGAATTCAGTCCATTTACACTTAGGGTAATTATTTATGTATTAGGATTTCCTACATCCATTTTATCTTTTGTTTTCTGGTAGCTCTGTTCCTCCATTGGTTCTTTTTCTTTGTTTTTCTGTCTATTGTTTTTGTGTGGTATACATACTTTTCTCTGTTTTCCTCTTTTTTAAGCTATTTGTCTCAATTTGGGTTTTTTTGTGTGTGTGGTTACTATTAGGTTTATGAAAAAGAAAGTTTCATATACAGTTTTTCTTCTTCTTTTGAATGCATCTGATCTCCATCTTTTTGTGAATTCATATCATTCCCCCTCCCCTTTCTTGTTTTTGTTGTCACAGATTATCCCTGTTTATGCTGTAACTTTGTTGGTGATCTTACACATAGTTTTGTGACTTTTTGTCCTTTGATTCTAGTAGGATAACCCACTTGAGTATTTCCTGCAGTGGAGGTTTTCTGGTGATAAATTCCCTCAGCCTCTGTATGTCTGGGAAAGTCTTTATTTCTCCTTCATATTTATAGGATAACTTTCCTGGATATATGATTCTTGGCTGGTAATTTCTGTCTTTAAGTAGTTTGAATATTTGGTTCCACTTTCTTCTGGTTTTGCAGTTATTGCTGAGAGGTCCAATAATAACCTAATGTACTTTCCATTATAGGTTATTTTCTTCTTTACCCTCTGTGCCTTCAGAGTTCTTTGTCATTAATTTTGACAGTTCTAATACAGTGTGCCTTGGAGAAGGCCTCTTTGTATTGAGATAACTAGGTATTCTGTTTGCTCTTGGATTCGAAGATCTAGCTCTTACTATAAGCTTGGGAAGTTCTCATCAACCTTTTCTTTAACTATGTTCTGTGTTCCTTTCTCCCTCTCTTCTTCTTTTGGTATGCTTATTATTCTTATATTGTTGTTTCAGATGGAGTCAGATAATTCTCATAGAGTTTTTTCATGTTTTTTATGCTCAAGTCTCTTTTCTCCCTTCTGTATCATTTCTAGATTTCTGTTCTCAGTATCATTAATCCTTTCCTACATCTGGTCCAGTCTATTTCCTGTGCTTGCTAGTTCATTCTTGATCTCTTTTATTGAGTTCTTCATCTCTATAATTTGTTTGGTTCTTTTTTAACGTTTCAATCTCTTTGGTAAAGTACGTGTTTTGCGTGTTGAGTTGTTTTCTGTGTGCATTAAATTGCCTGTCTGTATTTTCTTGCATCTCATTCAGAGCTGCAATCCTGAATTCTCTGTCATTTATATCATATATTTCCATGTCAAATATGTTTTCTGGATATTTTTCATTTTCTTTCTGAACTGCCTTGCTGCCTTGGTTATTCATGGTATTTGATGGGTTCCTTCTCTGTCTAGGCATCTTTGTATGAGTGTACCTCTCTATCAGATTACTATTAAAAGGTCTCTCTAATATTTTCCAGTAGGTGTTGCTGAATCACAAGTTTTTAACTCTGTAAAACCCCAGTATTATCCTCCGCAGCCAGACATAACCACAGAACATTGGGGTGGGGTGGGCTAAGAAACCAGCCAGCTTCTTTGTTTTGTCCTCTTAGTAATGGCAACCTTGGATGTCTATGGAGTCCTCCCTGTGCCCAACTCTAGGACTGATCACAGGGTGCACTTTTTGCTCAGGGAAAGAAGTGATTCTATAGTACCAATTCTCAGGTTTGCAAATAATTTGCTCCATAGCTCTGGAAGACTGTGGGGTGGTAGGTCCCTGTGGCTTTGTTTCTCTGCCTAGAACATTGATCACCTGATAACTGCAGCCGCACCCCAGTACAGTTTCCTTCCCAGGTCTCTGGGCTCAGCTGCAGCTCATACTGCTCATACCTGCAGGAGTGCCCACTGAATCTACTCCTCCCAACTAAAGAGAGCACCAGTCACAACTGGTTTCCTCCCCTCTCCAGGCTTAGCCCACTGTGAGCTCCACGGCCACAGGGCTGCCTCTGTGGCTCATCTCAGCCCTTTCCCTTCTCACCCATCCCCCTTTTCTGTTCCTACTTGCCCACCTTTAGATGTTTCAGTGTGCAGATCTCTCAGGCATGCTTTGCATTGAGCAGAGAATCCTTTGTTGAATTATACAGTGGTGCCTTGAGATACGAGTTTTAATTCGTTCTGTAACTGAGCTTATAAGTCAGTCAACTCGTATATCAAACAAATTTCTCCCATTTAAAATAACTGAAATAGATTTAATCCATTCCAGCCCTGTGAAACATCCCCAGATCATCCTAAATTATGAAAAAAGACATGTTTTTCATTAAAAAACACACATGTATACTTTACCAATGCGTAACAAAATATATGAAATAAAAGAAAAAAGTGTTATTTAGTACTGTATTCTTACCTTGGAGACAGACGAGTGTGGCTAACGGAGGTGAATGGTGGAGGAGGAGGGAGGGAGAAAGGGATGCAGACACTGTAGATATGTAAACTAAAACTACACTTTCTTAACACTGAATGTAAACTAAAACTGCATTTTCTTTACTTTAAACAAAACTAAAACTGTACTTTCTTTACTTAAAATGAAACCACAGCCCTGGCCAGTTGGCTCAGTGGTAGAGCGTCGGCCTGGTGTGCAGAAGTCCCGGGTTCGAGTCCCGGCCAGGGCACACAGGAGAAGCGCCCATCTGCTTCTCCACCCCTCCCCCTCTCCTTCCTCTCTGTCTCTCTTTTCCCCTCCCGCAGCCGAGGCTCCATTGGAGCAAAGATGGCCTGGGCACTGGGGATGGCTCTATGGCCTCTGCCTCAGGCGCTAGAGTGGCTCTGGTCGCAACACAGTGATGCCCCAGATGGGCAGAGCATCACCCCCTGGTGGGCAGAGCGTTGCCCCCTGGTGGGCCTGCCGGGTGGATCCTGGTTGGGCGCATGTGGGAGTCTGTCTGACTGTCTCTCCCCATTTCCAGCTTCAGAAAAATATTAAAAAAATAATAAAAATTAAAAAAATAAAATAAAACCACAAAAACTTAATTGTAAAAAAAAAAAAGCACTTTCTTAACTTTAAACTTGACCTAAGCTTAACATTACATATTTTTCATTTAATCATCACTTGTTTTTGCCTTTTTGGCTGCACTTTCAGCACTTTCACTTGCAGGACTTTTGAATAAATATCCAAAGAGGTTTGCTTTTGCCTGCCTTTTAAAATGTTATGGAAATGTGACAAACAAGTGTCATTAAAAAGTGCTGAAGCACGACAAGTTGAAACTTTTTCTGGGTGTTTCTTTTCAATGAAACTTGAAAGCTTCTCCCACATTGCCAGCATGTCTTTAATTTCACTTGTAGAAATCACTTCCTCTGACTCGACCTCCTCCTCACTACTAATCTCTTGCAGAAGCTCCATATGTTGCATCATCTGTAGCTTCTTCAACTCTTCAGTTGAGAGTTCCTCCTCATGTTCTTCAACGAGCTCATTTACGTCACCCTCATCTACCTCCAGACCCATCAACTTTCCGAGGGACACAATCTCCTCCAACGCTTCTACCTCATTCTCGGTCTCTGGTTCGAATCCTTCAAAGTCCCTGTCTGCAACAACATCAGGCCATAACTTTTTCCATGCCGAGTTCAAAGTTCTTCTTGTAACCTCTTGCTATGCCAAGTCAAAAATGCATAAACATATCATGATGTTGTAGTGATCTTTTCAAATCTCTCGAAGGGTTAGAATTGTATTCTCAGTCACCACAAAGCAGCAGCAGAACAAGTGCTTTGTGTAAAGCTTTTTAAAGTTGGAAATGATTTGCTGATCAATAGGTTGCAAGATTGAAGTCATGTTGAGTGGGAAGTAGAGGACTTTCATGAATTTGAACTCATTGAGAATGTCATCTTCAAGACCAAGTGGTTGGGCTAGAGCAGTGGTAGTCAACCTGGTCCCTACCCACCCACTAGTGGGCATTCCAGCTTTCATGGTGGGAGGTATGGAGCAACCAAAGTATAAATAAAAAGATAGATTTAACTATAGTAAGTTATTTTATAAAGATTTATTCTGCCAAACTTAGCGAAAATCCAGCATAAAGTACTTGGTAAGTAATTATTATTATATGCTTTAACTTGCTGTAACTCTGCTTTATAAATTTTATAAAGTAAAGTTACTTCCATACTTTATAAATCACCATTACTGTGGAACCGGTGGGCAGTTAGAAAATTTTACTACTAACAGAGATATAAAAGTGAGCGGTAGGTATAAAAAGGTTGACTACCCCTGGGCTAAAGCATTATCAAGGATTAGTAATGCTTTCATCGGGAGTTTATTTTCTTGAAGTTATTTCTTCACTGCAGGACAAAAGACGAGATTTACCCATTCAATAAAAAACTGCCGCGTAACCCATGCCCTAGCATTGGCACACCACATAACCTGCAGTTTTTCTTTAGGAGTCTTGTCAGTCTTAAAGGCTCGAGGATTTTTGGAATGATACACTAGCAGTGGCTTTACTTTACAGTCACTGCTAGTATTTGCACACAATGCAAGAGTCAGACGTCCTTCATCGGTTTATGGCCTGGCAGCTTCTTCTCTGCGGTGATGAAAGTCCTCCGGGGCATTTTTTTCCAAAACAGTCCTGTTTCATCACAGTTGAACACTTGTTGGGGGATGTAGCTTTCCTTTGCAATAAGCACAGCAAAAAGTGCGATGTACTCCTCAGCTGCCTTAACGTCAGCACTCGCAGCTTCACCATGCCTCACCACTGAGTGGATGCCAGATCTCCTTGAAATTTTCAAACCAGCCGTGACTTGCCTTAAACATATCTTCTGCTGCCTCTTTTGAGGTTGATAGTTCTTTCTTCTTCAAGTCTCCGTAAATAATACGTGCCTTTTCGCATATTACAGTCTCCATCACTGTATCTCCTGCCAGCTCTTTCTCTTTCACCCACACCAGCAGAAGCTTCTCCATTTCTTCATGGATATTTGTCCTTAATTGGGACAGAATTGTAGTTCCTTTCACTACATTTGCACTTTTGATGGCATCCTTTTGTTTAAGGATGGTACAAATTGTAGATGTATTGCGGTCGTACAGCCTTGCCAGTTCAGTCACTCGTACACCACACTCATGTTTTTCTATTATTTCTTGCTTTACTTCTATTGACATCATTCTCCTTCTCACCACTGTCCTTTACACTCGCTTTCTTCGGCCCCATGATAGCACACAAAAAATGTTAGTAAAATGCAAAAATGATGCAAGAACGAGTACAGCGCACGAGATTCGACTTGATTCTGCGGGTAACACGTAGAAAGAACGAGATGCTGGTGTTGTGCTGCCGATTCTGGACCCGTGTGCCAACGCACCAACTAGCAGCAGCTTCCTGAATCACGACTCATATCTCGGAATTTCACTCGGATCTCAAACAAAAATACGGACCAAGTCGCAGCTCATATCTTTAAAAAAAAAAAAAATTGTATATTGGTCTGCTCGTATTTCAAGGTACCACTGTAGCTGTTCAAATTGTTAAAACTTCAAGGGAAGAGAGCTCTAATGTCACTCCTGAGATGTTTCTGAAGAAACAGATTGTTTGATTTAACTTTATTTTCCCTTCTGAAAAGAATCTTAAGCTATTTCTGTTTGAGAATTACTCCTGAGCATGGAAACACCTTTGCGGTGATTATTTTATTTTTAGAGTTACTGTCCATTGTTTCTTTCATTTATATTGAGTGGTGGTCAAAAGCTAATACTTTTAGTACCTACTCAACTTTTCTTAACCAGCAGCAGCAGCAGCTTTTGAAATAAAAAAAGAACTGCTTTCTATATCCAAACAAATGTACATTTCCTTTCCTGTTGTTCTGAAATATGAGTCTGTGATACAGGAGTAGCCACTTTCTAGCTATCTACATTGCTGCAGCCTAGAATTTTCATTGTGTAATTGCTAGCATATTGAAAGGTGTACTCTTACTTAGGACCAATTCCTAAATAAGGAAGAGGCAAGTTTTTCAAAAGGCAAATGAGTGGATTAATTTATTTTTATTTCAAATCTTTTGTAATACTGCCAAGTTGAAAGAGCAGGGATTTTGTGCAGGCTGGCTATAGAGCCATTTCCTAAGGTATTGGCTGATGAGCTATTATTTGCAGTTTATATTGACCTTTGGTTTTTTTCTTTTCTACCTTAAATTCTAGATCATAATATAATGTGTACTTAAAGTCTGGTTTAAACATAGAGTCTAATGTAGCTATTACATATTTTTAACTTTGAGGAATCTTAGTGAAAATAAGTTTTTTAATTAGCTTATATGTTTTCAGTGTTCTACAAGCACATAGTAAATGACCACAGCCAACACAGCAATAGCCATCTGGTGTGAATGAATCAAAATTATACTGATTTGGATTTTCTTGCTATAGCATCACTTACTGTTATCCAGTGTATGTCATTTAATTTTTTGTGGATTCATATACCACATCTTCTGTATAAATAGTAAGCTCTTTAAGTTAAGGAAGTTCCTTGTGTTTCTTTGTATCCATTGATGTACAGAATGTACATATTTAAATATTTATTACTTGAAAACAATACATGTTTTTCAGACACGTAAGCAAAATTTTCTTGCTATCCTTAACTGTTAGTTAGGTACCTTTAGAAGCAATAGTAATTCTTTTAGGTGCTTTAAGGACCTACTTTATAGTTTACTTTTCCAAAAAGCAGTAGGTACTAATTCGGGGATCAGAATGGGAAAAATGGGGAATCCACATGTCATTTTCAGTATTTTTAAAAGCCTAACAAAAATTATACTTGACCCTAGACGAGCAGTCCATTAAACTTATATTTTATTGTCTAGAGCTAATAAACTCAGTATCATGAATAAACATGTCATTCAGAAGTTCTCATTGGTTGTTAACTTAAATTTCTGGGCTCTACAGAGAAAATAAATAAAACACAAGTGTAGTAAGCAGATTTAAAAACCATACTCCTGAGGAGTGAAGAAATCATGGTTACCTGATCTATTGGAGTAAAAGCTAAAACATGACTAATTGGATATGAAATGTAATTCACTTAAATTTGGCCATAACTGTTATATGATATGCTTCAATATTATTTTTACTTACTAAATTTGTGCTTTTGTTTCATAGGTATTATGCCTTAGAAGTCTCATATTTCAAGTCCTCTTTGGATCGCAAATTGCTTGAGCTTTTGTGGAATAAATACTGGGTGAATACGCTGAGTTCCTCTAGTTTGCTTACTGTAAGTAACAGCTATATTTTCAAGGGATGTGTTTGACTTTTATTTAAGTTCCATGAGATGTTTAATATCTGAAACTCTTATGCCTGGAATACCTGACTTGGCCAAGACAGCAGGGCTGGGGTCAGGTTCTGCATGACCAGAGCTGTTAGGATAATAGGCCAGGCAAAAGTCTGTGGCATGTACTACTGAGACCAAGTCTAAATATCAGCTAGAATGCTTAAATGAGGGTGAGATCTGTCCCTGCCTTAAAGAAACTTAGAGAAAAATACAAATGCTGCTTTTCATTGTCTAGGTATTTCACATAAGACTCCAGTTACAAGACCCAGAAGACCCAACCAAACTGGCTTAAACAAAAAAGAGAACCATGTAAGCTGCAGAGTTCAGGCATAAGACTTTAGTTCAGCTTCAGCTAAGTTTGCATTCATACAATATTATGAGGTCTTGGTCCTTTGCTCTCTCGGCTTTGATTTCAGGTCAGTTGGCTTCAGTTTCAGGCTTCATGTGAAAGTAGGATGGCAGCATTAGCTTCAGACCTCCTAGACTCTGAGTTTCACATTCAAAAGAGAAGATTGAGATACACACACACTCTCTCCTTCTCCCTTTTCTTCCCTGCCTTTTCCCCCCTTCTTTTTTCTCCCCCTCTCTTTCTCTTCCCATTTCCCCCTTTCCCTCTCTGCCTCAGGCAAAGCCCCATTATGTCCGAGCTTTGATTAAGTTGCACACCCATCCTTAAACCTGATCTGGGCCCCAGCAGGTGTTTTACTACTGTGCTAGGCTACAGCAAACTCTTTCAGGAGCACATGGACTACGAATGGGGAAAGGGTTGTCCCAGAAGGAAATCAGAATATCATTACCTTAAAGCAGCAGATGCTGGGCGGAAAAAAAAAATGCTGAGTATTTTCCAATATATCATTAAAAGCTAATAAGAAGGATATTTATTTAACAAGCTTCTGTCTATTCTATCTAGAGCTTAGCCAGGAACAGTTTTGTTTGTTGTTTTCACTTTTTTTTTTTTCCAAGTAAGCCATTTTTCCCTGGCTGGATAACTCAGTTGGTTAGAACATCATCCCCATAGGCAAAGATTGCAGGTTCAGTCCCTGGTCAGGGCACATACAGGAAGATAATGATGTTTCTGTCTGTCTCTCTCCTCTCTCTCTCTCAAATCAATAAATAAATTTTAAAAATAAAGTGGGCCACTTCATATAATTCAGTTTAGTATAATGGTTAGAACCACAGAATTTGGGGGGAAAATTAACTCAGTTCAAGCAACTCTGCCACTTTACTAGCTGTGTGACCTTCAGAAAGTTACTTAATGTGCCTGAGCCTTTCTTGGGGCTCAGTGATATTAGTATCTACATCATTACATACAGTGAGAATTAATGAAATACTATATATAAATCAGCAAAGTGCCTGGCATATAATAAAGCCTCTGTAAATTAATTTATTGTTGTTGTTTTGGTTCATTGTATTCAGGAGGGAGAAAACCTCATTTGAACCTATTTACTATTACTTTAAATACAGTTCTGACAAATCTTCTGTTCTTATTTTTTTATCCTCAACAGTCAGAAGTAGCAAATTAGAAGGAAGAAGAGTGATCACAACAGTAAACTTTTACTAAGAGTTTCCAATATGCCAAACACTGCTAAATGCTTTATATATGTTGCTTCCGTAGAGGCAAGCGTACTAATAGCAGCAGAAGTGACACGTGGTGGCAAGGGGAGAAAGCACTAAGCCCAGAGCAGCCTGAACCTTTGTGTAGAGGCAAATATGCCTGCTCAGCCTACGGCTGCCCCAGTATTCCAGCACTGCATGTATTGAGGACATTAATAATCAAGAAAAGGTTAAATTATGTTTCTTCCTTTCTTACAGTTTATATATAGTACATTGCAGCATTTTAAGAAAAATATATAAACATATATTTAATTCATCTCTTTCCTCAGGTAAAACATATAACCTAAAAGTATCAGAAAAAAAGTAATTTTCTGATTTAAAAAATTA
Source organism: Saccopteryx leptura (assembly GCF_036850995.1). NCBI lineage: Eukaryota > Metazoa > Chordata > Mammalia > Chiroptera > Emballonuridae > Saccopteryx > Saccopteryx leptura. The sequence goes on from NC_089505.1 coordinate 308,378,957, forward strand.
GTTCCATATGTTTATTCTTTGTGTGTGTGAAATGTAATTGCTGTCATTTTACTTCATTTTAATACTATAACTGTTTCTGCCACCCTACATTTTCATAGCTTGAACTAAATCTTCCAAATATAAAGTGGTCTATAAACCTTAGGGTGAGGGGTCTATAAACCTGGGAGTGAGGGGACTGTTGATGGTGTTGGTGCCCTAAACCATCTAGATTCAGGCAAAGTGAATATAACTGCATCTTTAAAAAGTAAAAATTTGTAAAATCTTTGAGAAACTGGTAACATTTTATGTATATTTTACCTTGTTTGAAACTAGCCCATACTACAAGCACTGTGAGACCAGCTTCAGTATTACCTTTCCTCCTTTTATAACCACTAAGACCTGTGTTCCGATATGATGAGAAAGGGAACCAGAGGGTGAGCTGGTAGCATTTTAAAGATCCCTCTGTCGTAACTATGATGACAGCAAATAACTTCATATTTGGTGACTGAACTCCATTTCCTATACACTGTCTTATAAACTGAGCAAATAGAATAACACTGATTATTGCCAAGTTGTTTATTAAGTTTTCATGTTCTTTTGAAGATACAGGAAAGAAATAGAACATAAACTCATCTCTATGAAAATATTTTGTATTTTAAACACATTTTCAAAAAGATGCCCCACAAAATCTTTATTAATCAGTGGTAGAATACAAAAAAAAAAAAATCAGTGGTAGAGCGTCGGCCTGGCGTGCGGAAGTCCCAGGTTCAATTCTTGGCCAGGGCACACAGGAGAGGCGCCCATCTGCTTCTCCACCCCTCCCCCTCTCCTTCCTCTCTGTCTCTCTCTTCCCCTCCCGCAGCCAAGGCTCCATTGGAGCAAAAGATGGCCCGGGCGCTGGGGATGGCTCTGTGGCCTCTGCCCCAGGCGCTAGAATGGCTGTGGATGCAACAGAGCGACACCCCGGATGGGCAGAGCATTGCCCCCTGGTGGGCGTGCTGGGTGGATCCCGGTCGGGCGCATGCGGGAGTCTGTCTGCCTCCCCGTTTCCAGCTTCAGAAAAATACAAAAAAAAAAAAAAAAAAAAAAAAAATTACAGTTAAGTGTATATATGTAAATATAAAAAATTTTCTTTTTTGCCCTGGCCGGTTGGCTCAGCGGTAGAGCGTCGGCCTAGCGTGCGGAGGACCCGGGTTCGATTCCCGGCCAGGGCACACAGGAGAAGCGCCCATTTGCTTCTCCACCCCTCCGCCGCGCTTTCCTCTCTGTCTCTCTCTTCCCCTCCCGCAGCCAAGGCTCCATTGGAGCAAAGATGGCCCGGGTGCTGGGGATGGCTCTGTGGCCTCTGCCTCAGGCGCTAGAGTGGCTCTGGTCGCAATATGGCGACGCCCAGGAGGGGCAGAGCATCGCCCCCTGGTGGGCAGAGCGTCGCCCCATGGTGGGCGTGCCGGGTGGATCCCGGTCGGGCGCATGCGGGAGTCTGTCTGACTGTCTCTCCCCGTTTCCAGCTTCAGAAAAATGAAAAAAAAAAAAAAATTTCTTTTTCAAAAGGGTGAAATATTAAAGGGCAAAATGGTATATACTGGTGTGGACAAAAGTAGATTTCCAGTTCTGAGAACATAAAACTCAGAGTTTATTTGATACTTTAATAACCATAACCAGCATGTCTTTTTCCATATGACCAACTGCAAAACTACTGCTCCACCCTGTATATAGTCCAGCTTCCCAAATACAGGTGTGCATGTTAGCCAGTAGCATTCCTCTAAAATATAACTGTGGTTATAGCTAGGTGGAGGGATTAAATGCGTTTCTTCTTCATATTGTTCTATATATTGTCCAAATATTCTGCAATAGCTATTTTATAATAAAGCTAACCCAATAATATTTTTTAAATATTGTCTTAAGTGCTAATTCTGAAAGCTCAACAAGAACAAATAAAATTAGCTAACAGTTACTAAGTTTTTGCCAGATGCTATGGACAATCCTAAGAGCTTTATATATTATGTTACTTAATTGAATCTTCACAATAGCCTTAAGGTAGAAATTGCTGCCTTCCTCCGCCATTTTCAGAAGAGGACTTCAAGGCACAGAAAAGTAAAAGCACCAACTAATCTGCAACAGAACCAGACCAGGGCTGAGATAAGAAAAATTTCAAATTTAATTTGGAAATTATAAAAGGGTGAAAAACTTCTCACTTTCACTGCTTGAACTTTGGAGTCAGTTTTTATAAGTTTGATTTCACTTCTTACTTAATTCACTTACTATCCAGTTAGATTTCATAGTGGAAGTCTTTGTGAATGAAATGTTTTATGTAAAAGAAAATCAATTTACATTAAAATTGTCTAATGGCAGACTTGTATTGCTTACATATACGATTCCATTTTCCCCACAGAATGCAGACTATACCACCGGTCAGGTCTTTGATTTGTCTGAAAAATTAGAACAGTCAGAAGCGCAGCTGGGACGAGGGAGTTTCATGCTGGGTTTGGAAACACACGACCGAAAGTCAGAAGACAAACTTGCCAAAGCCACGCGAGACAGGTAAAAGCAAATCTATTCCTGACCCTCTTGTTTCAAAATTGTTGTTGCCAATAGTTGCAGGGTTCAAATTTCTTATGCTTTAACTTATTTGTAACTTAGAACAGTATCTGAATGTTAATTTCTTGAGACCTTTAAGAATTGTCAAAGGCAGATTTTAACTTTGAACATTTAGGAGACATTAGATAAAAATAGTAAAGGCTTAAAGGTCTAGTTAATGTTATGAAAAAACTTCCAGTCACCTTTTTTAGGTAATAAACAATTAATCATTGGATTGTTAAAAAAAGCTTTTGCCAAAGGATATCATAATTCATTCTAACCTAATTATTTCCTGAGGGATTAAAGTAGGATTTCTTAAATTTATCAAGTTTCAAGTTTTTATCAAGTTTTAAACTCCTAAATAGCACAGTAACGATTGTATTTCCCTTGTTATTCTTCTGAAATTATCCTTTATTTAGTATCCCAAGTTTCACTACCAAGATTTGTTAGGAACAAATTTGGGATATGTTCTTTGATAACTTAAGAAATAACCATGTGGCCCTTCAGATACATACAGGATTAGAAAGACTACCTAAATAACACTTATTTTCAAAAAAATTAAATTTTAATATGATAATTAGGGGCAGGGGGAAGGGGAAAATATGTTAACATCTGTATAAACTGAAACCTTGGTGTCCATTTTAAGCAAAACTGGACTGGTAAGTGGGAAGGAGAAGGGAAAGGGGAAGACAAAATATATTAGGAACAGAGGGTCTTCATGAGATTTCATACTGTATAGCTAGAGCCTGGATAAAACTAACATTTTCCTCTGACATTACGTCTCAATTTGCTACTTGCTCTGAGTATGTGTTTTTTCTCATCTGTCTCTATAAGTCTGTGATTTGTAATTTTATCTACATTTACATCTCAATTTCTTACGAAGCAAAAACTTCACTATGGGAAAGCCTCCAGATACATAAGAAGAAAAGTAGGAAGAACATGACCAGGCAGTGGCACAGTAGATAAGAGTATCGGACTGGGACGTGGATGACCCAGGGTCAAAACCCCAAGGTCACCGGCTTGAGCATGGGCTTATCCGGCTTGAATGTGGACTCACCAGCTTGAGCAAGGGGTTGCTGGCTTGAGGGTGGGATCATAGACATGACCCCATGGTCGCTGGCTTGAGCCCAAAGGTCACTGGCTTGAAACCTAAGGTCACTGGCTTGAACAAGGGGTCACTTACTCTGCTGTAGCCCCCTGGTCAAGGCACATATGAGAAGCAATCAATAAACAACTAAAGTGCCACAACGAAGAATTGATGCTTCTCATCTCTCTCCCTTCCTGTTTGTCCCTATCTTTCCCTCTTCTGTCTCTGTCTGTCTGTCTGTCTGTCTCTCTCTCTCTCTCTCATGGAAATAAAAAAGAAAGAAAAGTAGGAAGGACAGAAGTAGTATAAAAATGGACAATTTTCTTTTTTGGAGTAACTGTACAAGAATTGCATCTCTTCTGAATATTGGTGGTTGTTATCTTTTGGGGGGCAGTTACATTTTATTTTTTATTCTTAAATCTAAATCCCTCACCCACTAACCTAACTTTGATATTGATTTGATATTGATATCTGAAGAATGTAATTATTTCAAGAAGAAAAGCATAAGATTCTTTGAAATCATTTTGTAAATTATTCTAAGCAATAACAAGGGAAGGAATAATATTTTAATGTAATATTGGAATCAATATAATTATGTAATTTAGTCACCTTCTAAAACAGAACTTTTCCCAAAGCTGCTGACTTATGAATTATATCAAATCTTCCTTTGTTATTCCTTGTGAAAATGCTCATAACTAATCAAATGGTCAAAAGACATTCAGGAAGCTAAAAATAATGAGTAAACTATAAATTGGTATAGTTTGGAGAGTATGAATAGAACTGAAAATCATTACTGGAGGTGGAAGGATTAAAATGGGCGGATGTGTGTATTTGAAACAGTTTCCAATTTACACATGTCATATGTTTTTTCTTTCCAGCTGTAAAACTACCATAGAAGCTATCCATGGATTGATGTCTCAGGTTATTAAGGATAAACTGTTTAATCAAATTAACATCTCTTAAACAATCATTAAGTAGTACTTTCGCCTGTAAGAAAAATACTCAAGTAACATTTTAAAACCAATTACCAAAAACCTGATTAGAAGTATAAGGTGCTCTGAAGTGTCCTGAACATAATAACATCCTGTAATAAAGGTCTTTAAAATGAAATTGTTCTTTCATTGCTTTTTGGGAAAGGTTACATTATTTTTCTGGTATTCTTTAATGTTCTTGAATTGAGGGAAAGAAATATTAGAACTTCTCTATTTTTTAAGGAACCTTGATTTTCTAAATTAGACAAAGAGTTTCAGCATTTCATTTGCCATACTGATTATCAGAGCCACTTTTCAGTTTGCCTGTACATTAAGTCCTCACTGAAGGTCATCAGTAGTTTCTTGGAACTGCAGCAAAACCAATTTTACCATAAAGTGCTGGGGAACTCAGGGAAAACACATACCACACAGCAGAGTTACCCAGATAAGCTTTCTGAAGTAAGTGCCTGACATTAGGCTGATATCTGAAAGGTGGAACTAGTCAGAAAAAGCATAATGGGGAGGCAATCTTTTCTATAGGAAGAGTACAGCAGTGTGTTGAAGGCCAGGCAGTTAGCAGGAACTTTAGAATCCTCAAGAACAGATTCAGTTAGATTTGAATGTCAAATAGAATGTGGGAGTGGCAAGAGATGACTTCATAGGTAAGATAAAGGTAGAGCACTGGCCCAGCATGAAGTCTCATTTTCGATTCCTGGCCAGGGCACACAGAAGCACCCATCTGCTTCTCCACCCTTCCACTTCTCCTTTCTGTCTCTCTTCCCCTCCCATAGCCAAGGCTCCACAGGAGCAAAGTTGGCCTCAGGCGCTGAGGATGGCTCCATGGCCTCCACCTCAGGTGCTAGAATGGCTCTAGTAGCTACGGAGCAATGCCCCAGATGGGCAGAGCACCTCCCCCTAGTGGGCATGGCTGGTGGATCCCAGTCGGGCACATGGTGGGAGTCTTGTCTTTCTCCCTGCTTCTCACTTCAGAAAAATATTTTTTTTAAAAGATAAAGGTAGATCCTGCAGGGGCCTTTTGGACTATCCTAATGACAACAGGGTGTTAAAGAGTCCTAAAAAGCAGAAATGTGCCAGATTGATGTTTCTTAGTGCACTCTGTTAGAGATGTGGGGTGAAGGCTGGGTGAAAGCAGATAAGGTGCCCTGAGGCAAAGAGTGAGAAGAGGACCAAAGATGAAAGCACGGAAACATCAAATTTTAAAATGGCAGAGGAAAAGGAGATCACAGGAGCAGAGAAGTAAACTTTCAGAAGTAATTTACCAGTGATGTCACATGCTGCCAAGAAGTCAGGGAAATCAAAGCCTAAAAGTCCATTAGATAAAGCAATGAGGAGGTCTTTGGCCAGAAGAAGTTCAATACCATTAGTATCCAAATATTTTCTTAGCCAGTTGATAATACATTTTGGTCTCATATCCTCCCTTTTTTTTTTTAAGTGAGAAGTGGGAAGACAGACAGATTCCCACATGCACCCTGACTGGGATCCACCCAGCAAGCCCCTATGGGGCGATGCTCTGCCTGTCTGGGGCCGTTGATCCATTGCTCAGAAACTGAGCTTTTTAGCACCTGAGGTGAGGCCATGGAGCCATACTCGGCACCCAGGGCCAACTTGTTCTAACAGCCATGGCTGCAGGAGAGGGAGGGGTGGAGAAGCAGATGGCCACCTCTGCTGTGTGCCCTGACCAGGAATCAAACCCAAGACATCTCCACACACTGGGCTGATGCTCTGCCACTGAGGGAAACTAGCCAGGGCCTATATTCCTTTAAATAAAAGCAGGCATCCCAATTTCAGATGGCACAACCTGACCTCCATTTTTGTGCCCTTTTTAAAAAAACCATGACTATCCCCAACAACCAGCCAAAATCTATTTACTGCCACAGCCTTGAGCCTGACCAAAACCATACTGGGTTATTCAGTTAGAAATGCACACAAGGCCCTGGCCGGTTGGCTCAGCGGTAGAGCGTCGGCCTGGCGTGCGGGGGACCCGGGTTCGATTCCCGGCCAGGGCACACAGGAGAAGCGCCCATTTGCTTCTCCACCCGCCTCCCCTCCTTCCTCTCTGTCTCTCTCTTCCCCTCCCGCAGCCAAGGCTCCATTGGAACAAAGATGGCCCGGGCGCTGGGGATGGCTCCTTGGCCTCTGCCCCAGGCGCTAGAGTGGCTCTGGTCACGGCAGAGCGACGCCCCTGGTGGGCGTGCCAGGTGGATCCCGGTCGGGCGCATGCGGGAGTCTGACTGTCTCTCCCCGTTTCCAGCTTCAGAAAAATACAAAAAGAAAAAAAAAGAAATGCACACAAGCTCATTAGAGGTGTCTCTGACAGACATAATTGAATAGTTAAGGTTTTGACATGAAAGAGAAGTAATTGAAGTCACCATGAAAACATACTGGCAGTTTTCATCCCAAGACTAGAATATAATTATCCACATTTAATTTGACATTGGTGACCTAATCAATTAAGACATCTTGGTGTAATGGGAAATGCGTACGATAACAACAAAAGTAACACACAAAGCCAGTGGCTTAAACAGTAAGAATTTGTTGGCTCACCTAACTCCAGAATCAAGTTTGGCTTAGGCACAGTTGGATTAGACTTCCTTCCTGTAACAGTTCTCAGCTCTGCCCTCCACAAGTAGACCTAAACCCAAAGCTGGTTCCGCCAAACTGGCAGCATACCACACCATGCAGTTAGCAGGAAATAGCTGCTCATGATGTCAAAATAAGGTTCCCACTTCACTCTGGTCTAACTCAAATTGTGAGCCACTCCCTAGGATTATTTATGTCGACTGCTTTAGACAATTAAGGGCCACCCTGGAGCTGGGAGTGGGGTCAATAATACCCAAAATGTATAACTACTACACACTGAGAGTTTAAATGGATATTACAAACTCTATTCATTGGCGTGGCCCAGGAAAAATTAGCAGAAAGGAGTATTTGCATTTTATTGTAAATGTAGCTATTTAAAAGCAAGATCCTTTACAAATGTTCTTAAAGTATATCTTTAAGTTTTAGTGTACTGTCATGATCACTTTTGGTATAAGTGCTCTGATTTATATTACTGAGCTTTTAGGAAACCAGGCTTCAATTTGCAGCCATCATTCAGAAACTAATGAAGTGGGGTTTGCACCTTTTCCTGCAAAGTATTATTTTACAGCCTTGAGCTATTCGGGAGCTGAATAGACCATTTTCTAAATGAAGTCTGTTTTTTGTTCGGTTTCAACTTTTTTCAGAGATAATTTCTCAAACTCCTTGGTGATAATATACAGGAAATGTCAATTGTTGTCAAAAACTTAATCCCAATGTCCAAGTAAAACTGGAGCCAGAAGCACAGGCTGGAGAAGAGATGGGGGAGAAGAAGTCCACTCCAAACAGTTCAACAACATGAACTTATAGATGTTGTTGAGAATGGATGCATTTAGTAGTACCATTTTTAGGTTACAATGTCCAGTTACATGGGCACTTCATTTGACATGTTTTATTTATTGTTTAACAATAAAACACCACACAAGTTGTTATTTTGAAAGCAGTAATACTGCCAAGAACAAAGAGCCAACAGAAAGAGAAACCTTTGTGCTTTATTGTTTCTGGGTTTGGAAAATAAGCTCCAAATAAGCTGCAAACGTCACGTGCTCCATTTGAGGGATCTAGCCTGAAGATTGTTGTCACAAATTAGTATGACTACCCAGTATTCGGTTTTGAAAAATCACTGCATTGCACAATAGAATAATAAACTGCCCAATAGTACAGCCACTTGAAAATAAACACAGAAGGGCAGGAACATAGTAACTTGACAATGAATCAGAGAAATTGTTTGGGAGTTGGAGTGCTACATACTGCAGAGGCTCAGAGTTTCCAAAAACTGTTCCGTGAGTGATGAGGTACAGATGCATAAGTCATGCATGCAGAGAAGAGTTCATTTATATTGCTAAGTCTGCACTGTATCCACACGGAACTGAATAAACTGAACTGAACACAGACTATTGAGTTCCAAGGTTTCTTTCTATATTTCTGGATTGTTTTAACTATGAATTCCAAAGACACATTCATTGTTGAGCAATGTAGGGGCTTTTTTGTTCTGGGGGGCAGGGGCGTTTGAAGATATGACATATACAGAATGATGGCTCTTATTTTTGCTCATCCTTGTGATATAAAATAACTAAAAGATGATTATGCTCAAATTATGAGGTAATTATTTCATTCTGTTTAATAACTGAAGTGTCTACGTCATTGTGTTTGAAAAATACTAGTTACAAAGTTGAAAATCTAATTGTGTGTTCTCGTTTGGCCTATTTTTAACACAATTGCCAACAGCAAATAAATTTACCTTCTTGGAGCCAAAATGCTAGTTTAAGGACTTCAAGTAACTTCTGAGGTAAGCACTCTGTAAGTTCCTAAAGGTTACTAAACCTTTTATCCAAATATTAGTAGAAGAAATATCATTCATCTTTGTAAATATCAAGTTATGATCTACTTATTTTAGAAAGCTAATAACACAAAACTCAGGTCAACTGTAACCAGACTGGCAGGCTTAAACTTTTGATCTCAGAAATCAGAATATTACAAAAATGAAATAAGGAACTCTGTCATTTTAGGTCAATTTGGGAAGGAAACAGCTAAAATCATAGCTTGATAACTAACACCAATGATTAATTGCTTTTCAACATAAAGATTATCTTGGTGCCAAAACTTATGGAACAATTGCCTAACAAATTGGAGAGTCCCTGATGTCAGTACTCATATTTTCTTTGGAGTATGCTAAGCAATTATGCTAAACTTTCTAATGACTGAGTAAAATGGTATTGTGCCTTGGGGCACATTTTGATGAACTACAGTTGTACTTTTCATAACCTTAGAGGCATTTGCAAAAAGAAGTCTATTGTCTAGAATAGAGCTCTGTGACCATTATGTAAGATGTTAGAGGATTAGAAATATCTATCATATAACTATGAATATGTTTACCATTAATAGTGATTAAACTACTTACCTTCCTGAAAAATTAATTAGTATAAAGCTCATCTCCAAATAACTGTTTAATTTAAATGATTCATTTCTGTTCCTAGAATTTGCTACTTCATACTCCATCTTCATATTCATTTCAATTCATTATCTGTGTTATTGATATTAAATAGGTCCTTTAAAACATGTATGTGTTTAGCTTTAATCTTTTATTTCAACCCTTACGTAATCTATCTATCATTTTGTGCATATGTTTTCAGTGTACTTGGGGCTATTATCTGAAGATCTGAGCTTAAATAAAAGTAAAAAAAATTAAGACTAAATGAGAAATTAATTTATGTTCTTATATACGAGGACACAGCATGATGAATAATTACAACCATCTGAAATGTACTATAGCTTCAGAGAAGTTAGGGAAGATTATTTTTAAACTTTCTAACTAGTCTTAATATTTAAGGTAAAAGACAGTACCATTTAAAACTAAGGAACCATGACTTATTAAAATGGTAATTCATTTAGAGAGACATCAACACTAAGGACTTTTGATTATCTCAAGATCTAAAAATAATTTATTAACAAGTCTTTTACCTATTTCAGTAAAGAGCAAACCTGAAAGAAAAGTTGTATTAAATATAAGATTTTGAAATACAAGTAGAAATTTTATTTTCTAATTCTCAGGCTCCTGCTTTCAGATTTCAAAGTGCATCTTTTAAAATACTATATTCATCAAAATAATATAACATTACAAGAACATTACACTTTAATCAAGATTTTGAATTTCAACTTATAATAAAAGTTTTCCTATTAACAAAACAAAAATTTACATTCTGCCTTACGAGTTAAATACTGCTATATATAAATCCAAATTTCTCACAGTGGCCTAAGAAGGGCTGATCTAGCTCCTGCTTGCCGCTCACTGCGTTCTCCCCTCCTCACCGCGCTCTGGCCACACTGTCTCGGTCCCTGTTCTCCCACACACACACTTGCCCCTCTCCAGGCCCTCATGTGACTGCCTCATGGGCCTGGCAGACTTCCTTGCAGGCTCTCACAAGCCTGGCTCATTCTTCAAGTTTCAGCCCAAATCCTGCTCTTCATAGAGGCCTTGCCCGTCTCCCTCATCTCAAAGAAACGCCTTTTCCTCCTTCCTCGCCACTTCTACACCCAGTTGCACTCTATTTCCATCACAGAGTGTACCACAATCAAATTATCTTCATCACTGATATATTTACTTTTTCACTGTCTCCTCTCACTAAAATGTTAAGCTCCGTGTGGGGTGGGCACTTGGTCTAACTAACCTTTGCATCCCCAGCACCTTGAACAATAGCACATACTAGGCATTGGTAAATATTTGTTCAATGAAGAATAAATGCAATAGAGATTTCAGTTTGTTTTTAGGAAGCATTAACAAGATATGTTTTTAGAATGAGATTAAATATGTTCATGCCTCTTTACAGAAAACTGATTTTTGTTGCACTGTACAATCATAATGAGTATCTTTCCCCAAACTTAATAGATTCACAATAAAAGTGAAAAAAACGTTTTTATAAATTTTTTTCAATGACAGGTCACTATTGCAGAAATATGCAAAAGGCCACACATTAGTAGAAAAAAAAAAAACACACATACACAAAACACTAGCCATTTTCAAACTCTTTCAAATAAGCTGACCAAAATAAGCTAAAAAGAGTTTTAAAAAATAAAGCAATTTAATACAGGTATACAGATATACAAGATGTTTTCACTGATTTTAACAAATTATTTTAAAAGACATGAGAATAAAGGATATTGCATTGCTGAGTTTCACTCTCAGCCTCAATCCATCACCAACTAATTAAACTTTTGTTGAACTTATTATTGGCCTGATAAACTTAAGCAAAGTCTTGGATCTCTATTAGAAGACAAAGGTTCCCCACCCCTAGTTTCTAAGACAATTAAAAAAAAATTCCTAAAACATAAGCAATGAACTGTTCCTGAAAACTAAACTTTCTAAAATTGTAAGCCCCTTTCTTGCAAATGCTCCATGAAAAAAACTGAAACTAAAGTGTTAGACTCTATTGACAACAGAGGTTTCAGAAATAAAGATAACATTATTTAAATTAGAAAATCAGTGACAGTGTTCGTAAAAATACTTTTTAGAAAACAGTTTTACTCTAAGATATATTAATTGTATGATATAAATGTGACTTTATGGTAATGAAACTGATTTTCAGCTTAAATCCCTTAATTTATAGTTACATCTCATACATGTTATATTAAAATTTGACTCTCCAGGGTGGAGAGTGGGAGTGAACCATTTAGAAAACATTTTTGTATATGAAACATAATAGAATTTTTAAAATAGAACTTGAGAAAGTTTGTATATTAAAGTTTATAGACTATTTAAAAAAATAGAACTTGACAAAAGTCCTTCACATACATTCTTAGGTAGTGAAGGGGGCAGTGGAGGGGCAGCTGGATTTGAAAGTTTTTGAGGTGAGGTGGACTTGATTTGGTGACTGAATGGGGGTACTAGTACGTGAGAAAGCACTGGAGTTGGATTATGGTCTCTACTTTGGGTAGCAAGGTAGAACATGGGAAAGAAAAACTAGAGGAGGCAGATCAGATTTGTGCAGGATAGAAATGAGTTCAGTTTGACAGGTTCACTTCCCATTCCCCCTAGAACAGGGGTCGGGAACCTATGGCTCACAAGCCAGATGTGGCTCTTTTGATGGCTGCATCTGGCTCACAGACAAATCTTTAATGAAAATAATAATAACGTTAAAAAATAAAACATTCTCATGTATTACAATCCATTCATTTCCTACCGCTCATGTTCATGGTTGCAGGTGGCTGGAGCCAATCACAGCTGTCCTCCAGGACAACACCCAATTTTTATTGGGTAATGTGTAACGTACATGGGTCGTTGTATGGCTCTCATGGAATTACATTTTAAAATATGTGGCATTCATGGCTCTCTCAGCCAAAAAGTTTCCCAACCCCTGCCCTAGAAACTCATATCAGACAGAATAAAGGTCTAGCAGCTAGCTGGAATGATATATCTGGAACACAGGAGAAATACTTTGGTTTGCTTTATGTATAACCTATATAATAGCATTACTGTATTTAATAAATGACAAACTAGTTACTAAGTTTTTCAAAAAGTATTTATTATTGGTGTACACCATAGTATTAGAAGGCCATGAAGCTCTCAATTAAATGATTATCTCCAGATTATAGAAATCAAGATTAGTACCTTTGAATGGAAACTTCCTCCTCCTAAACCAAAGAGCTTCCTTTGTATTGATTCTATAACTTGCAACTTCTACAAATGGATATTCTGATTAAGAAATCTTTCATGTCTGACCAGGCGGTGGCACAGTGGATAGAGCGTCGGACTGGGATGCTGAGGACCCAGGTTCGAGACCCTGAGGTCACCAGCTTGAGCGGGGGTTCATCTGGCTTGAGCAAAAGCTCACCAGCTTGGACCCAAGGTCACTGGCTCGAGCAAGGGGTTACTCGATCTGCTGAAGGCCCGCGGTCAAGGCACATATGAGAAAGCAATCAATGAACAACTAAGGTGTCGCAATGCGCAACGAAAAACTAATGATTGATGCTTCTCATCTCTCTGTTCCTGTCTGTCTGTCCCTGTCTATCCCTTTCTCTGACTCTATCTCTGTAAAAAAAAAAAAAGAAAGAAATCTTTCATTTCAGCTAAGCTACAACTTCCTATCGCTTCCACTCAGAATGCCTTATGAAAATGGGAATCATGTCTCAAATTTCTAAGTAAATCTCCCCTCCTTAAAGAAAATTTCCATCGCTCCCCATATTAGTTATTTATTGCTGCATAACAAATTACCCCAAAACTTAGTGACTTAAAGCAGCACATTTATTATTTCATGGATTTCATAGGCCAGAAATTTTGGTCCTCTGCTTCAGGGTCTCTCATAAAGTGGCAAGGATGAGGTCTCATCTGAAAGTTTAACTGGGGATGGATCAACTTCCAGACTTAAGCAGTAGTTTTTGGCATTTATTTTCTTTTTGTGGGACTAAGGCTCTGAGTTCCTCATTCTTGTTGGCTAGAGACCATCCTCAGTTCCTTGTCAAGTGAGGCTCTCCTAAATGACAGCTTGCTCTATCAACAAACAAGTGCAAGATAAAAATGCAGTAGAGTCTGCCAGCAAGACAGAACTCAAAAGCTTGTGTAACCTATTTGTAGAAATGGTTTCTCAACCTTTTCTTATTCTATTGCTTGGGATAAGTCATTAGGTCCAGCCCAAACTCAAGGGGAGGTGATTACATAAGGACCTGAATACCAGAAGGTGAGATCATAGACCATTTTAGAAGTCTGCCTACAATACTCACCAATATATTACCAATCTACAAGGTCAACACAAAAAGAGGAGTTGACTCAGTAAGAGTTCATTTTTCTGTATAGTTATGTGATGATATACATGTCTGGACCCTTTAAAATGTTGGTTTTTCAATGAAAGTAACTAATTATTAAAGTGTTTGCTTAGTATTCTAGAATACCAAGAAATACAAAAAAATAAAGATGTATAGAACAATTTTGAAATAAAAAGTGTGTTTCTATCTAAAGTTACTTGGAAACTCTAGTGGAGACTTTTTTTTTTCTGAAGCTGGAAACGGGGAGACTTTTTAAAATGTGCTTTTTAGTGGGATTCTTCTGAGACTGACTTTTAAAATGATTCCCAAGACTCCCTCTTTTTTTTTTTTTTTTACAAATACAAACTTCCCAACATCTGTCAAAGTGTAACTCTTAAAATACTTTACTTTACACTGAACTTACAAATGTGGCACTGAAAACAAGTATTTCTTGTAGCCTGCCAAACTTCTGCCATGTTGGAAAATACACAGATGATGGTTTAACATTGTGTTCCACTAGACGGGAATTATATTTCACATCTTAATGAGAAAATACTTTCTCCTAAACTTAACTTGTTGCATTAAAAAATTAATTGGTAACTCAACTAGTTTAACCTATTTTAAATATCAGCAGTTACAAAGAGATTTTCAATTCCACAAAGAGCAGACTCCAAAAATGAATTTCCAGAATATAATTTTGTCATTTTTTAAAAACCTGATTACTAAAATAAGAGAAATAACACTCAAAATCCCACCACCAAGAAATAACCACTATTAAATATTTTGGTATATAGCTATAGGTATAGGTATAGATCTATAGCTCTACATCTAAGTCTAAACTATTAGACATATATGTAAGACATTTAAATATGTATAACTTTACCACAAATGAGATCATACGTCTTTTTAGAATGATATAGAAATAGTTATAAAACAAAGATTAACAAAGCAACTGATTTTCAGTGAGGCATTGTTAAATATGTTTCTAGCAAAGTAATGTTAGAAGCAGGTTAAGTGAGTGATAAACACAGCACTGACAGGCTGCATACATTGCTAAAGCTGTTGTTCCCAAATGAATGATCTATAAAGCAGGTAAAAAGGACATCTGATTTGTGCCTTAGTGTCTTAACCATATTTTTTTTCATCATTCTCTTATTTCTTCATATCCTTCTGTAGCCTTTTATTCTGTTAGGTAACTCCTTCCTTAAAGTCTTTCCCCAATGTCTGAATCTAAATAATTAGTTTCTGAATCACAGAATTATTATTTGTTCTCAGAACAAATCTCACTTCTGATGAGTCTCTCTTTGATGTCTTAGCCAGCTTTGCTTCCCCCTCCCATCTAAACTAGTTGGCATAGTTACTGACTTACTGTGTCTCTCTTTTTCCTATTTTCTCCCTCACTATTTGTAGCTTCTTGGGTTCAATAATTAGTTCTATCCTGAAAACTATTAAACCGACCTCATCTCACACTTACATGTATAAACCAAACTTATCCACTTTTCCTCAAGTTACTTGCCACCTCTCTCCTCTCTCCTGGATTGTTTCTCTATCCTAGCTAACAACTGGAAATTATCTTCAACTTCTCCCTCCCTTTATCCTATTCAATCTCTATTAAATCCTGCTTTAATATGCCTCCTAAATTTGTTACTTTGCCACTTTCTTTGCCTTTATCCTAACTAAAGCCAAAAGTGCCTATAACTTTAGCAACAACATTCAGAATGGGTTTAGGGTTCATCTGTCCCCATCCATCTGTCCCTCTTTCTAGGCTACTCTTAATGTAACAGTGAAATACAAGGAAAGAGGACCTGAGCTTGAAGCCTCAGGAGCCCAAGAGTAAAATTCCCTCTCTGCCACCTAAGATGTGACTGTCAACATATTTCTTTTCTATCTCTAGGCCTGGGAGTTTCCTTATCTACAAAATGGCAAGTTGGACTGTCCACATGGACTCTAGACTCCCTTGTAACTTCTAACAATCTTCTTCTCTGATACTCTTAGCTCAAGGAACAGCAATGACAACTCTTCCAGCCTGCCCCCACCCCCTAAGATCACAGCTGTCACCCACTGCTTTCTAGCTTTATATTGCCCTTTACATCCAGATAGCTCACTGTACCATATCCATAATGAGCCCCTCTTTCTACTGTAAATGTCAGTCCCTTATTCTATTGTTGTTCTTCTCCTTCATTTATAAATTATTATTTTAACAAATTCTTATGGAGTGACTGCTAATCTCCAAAGCACTTTGCCAGGTCTTGGGAACAGTAAGGTAAAAGACATAATCCTTGCCCTTAAAGAATTTACCATTTCATTAAAGATATGGGTAAGTAACAAACATAGTAGTGTGGTTAAGTGCTGTGCAAAAAAAATGAAATATATTTGTAGTTTAGGGGCAGAAAACAGCATTACCTATCAAAACCTCATACCTAGAAAGGCTTCAGAAAGGACATGCTCTTCCCAAACAGAGTTCTTCAATCTTGAAAGAGAAATAAGGATCGAGGAGGAAAGAGTGTCCTACTGCTACCTTGAGGAGCGGAGAAAAGATGGTGAAGTTTATTAAGACACAGCCTATTGGGCCAAGCACCAGATGGAAATACTGGTGTACAGTGGGCAAGAGGCAAGCCGTGAGGCTGGTCATGATGAATGGACTGGAATGTCACCCGAAGGAATTTGGATTTTATCTGATGAAAGGGTGAAGTATGAGCTGTACTTGGATTTAGAAAATTTGTTTCCTGGTTCATTATTGGGAAAAGGTGGTTGGTTTGGGGGCACTGAAACGTCCAAAACTGATGGCAAGGAAAATCCAGTAGGGGGAAATGATGGCCTGCTAAAAATCGTTCTGGAAGGCAGGCTGGTCCACTAAAATGTCAGAGTGACCGATACCTTATGACCTCATCAAGCTAAGAGCCTTCACTCAGACCCTGCCGAGGGGCCACCCTCCACCGCACAGTCGTAGAGAGCAGAACCCCCGCGAGCCACAAGGGAGGGCGCATCCAGAAACCTCGCGAGATTTCTCTGTGAGCCGCAGACAAACCTAGAGCGTCTGGTCGCCTGGCAACCACAGGTGGGCTACAGAGGAAGTTGGCACTGGCTGAATTTACCAAACCTTAACTACTAACCCGCTTCACCTCGCAACTGCAACCGGTAAGCTGCATTCAAGAAAGAAGCGTGGGACCAAGGAAACCCTAGAGCCAGGTTTCTCAAACTTGCCAGCCAGTAAGACTCCTGGGGCACTCACTGAAATGAAGATCCCTGAGCCTTATCTCTAGACATCTAGAATTATTATAAAAAGTCTGAAAGTTCATATTTTAAACATATGACTAAAAACAGGCAAGACTGGGAAACAGCTCTAGAGGAGGGAGACGCAGGTAGAGAGATGGCAACAGAGCCGAGAGGGCAGGATCTGTGGGATTTGGATCCAATGTGAAAAGGGGAATGTGTGAGAGTGTCAGCTATTTAGAGCATCTGGAAGGCACTGAGCCTAGGGCTAGCTAAGGGAAACATACGAACTGAATTTGAAATGTCCACTGTATCTAGCCAGGAGCTCCAGAATGATGAAAGGCATGGCCCCCAACATGGATTCCCAGAGCGCCTGTAAAGCAGCTCCAAGCTGTCCCCCACCAGCAATCTAGAAGAGAACTAATCTAGTGAATGGAGCCCCGAGATAACAGAGATATTTAGTAGGGGGGGAAAAATGAAAAAGCATTGGCCCTGGCCGGTTGGCTCAGTGGTAGAGCGTCGGCCTGGCGTGCAGAAGTCCCGGGTTCGATTCCCGGCCAGGGCACACAGGAGAAGCGCCCATCTGCTTCTCCACCCCTCCTCCTCTCCTTCCTCTCTGTCTCTCTCTTCCCCTCCCTCAGCTGAGGCTCCATTGGAGCAAAGATGGCCAGGGTGCTGGGGATGGCTCTGTGGCCTCTGCCTCAGGCGCTAGAGTGGCTCTGGTCGCGACGTAGCGACGCCCCAGAGGGGCAGAGCATCTCCCCCTGGTGGGCAGAGCGTCGCCCCCTGGTGGGCGTGCCGGGTGGATCCCGGTTGGGCGCATGCGGGAGTCTGTCTGACTGTCTCTCCCCGTTTCCAGCTTCAGAAAAATGAAAAAAATAAATAAATGAAAAAGCATTCTCTTAAACTTTAGAAAATAATGAACCTCTTTTAAAAGAAAACCAGAGACATCCCACAAGTGTTGACATAATTCTTTTTATTATACATTCTTAAAATGTATCCAAATCTAAACCTAGGTTCAGTTTAAACTCCTAAAGTTTATAATTCTTCTAAAACAAACTACAATACAAATGTAGTTTAAATTATTATATGAAGTTTAAAGTACTATATTAACAAGATAAGTGTTTTAGTGAAACTAGCTACAACACGGATTCTTTTAACAGTCTCTGTTATTGCATGGTATGGGTTGGTTCAAGTCTCTTTCCACATTCAAGCTCCTGTATATTTTTCCAATAGTTTGCTGAGGAGGTCCACTAGCCTTCCCTCGGTATAAGTCCTTTATATATTATGTTTGTCTCTTTTTCTAATTATCTGAGAGAATTAAAATGATTTCTATACAAACACCAATTAGTGCAATGAAACCTAGAGACAAAATTCATTTATAGCATGGTGATTTGTGAGGATTCAGATGATCCAAAAAGTGTTTGCTTTACCCTAGGTTAGAAAGCAGAGCCTGGCCTGACCTGTGGTGGCGCAGTGGATAAAGTGTCAACCTGGAAACACTGAGGTTGCCGGTTCAAAACCCTGGGCTTGCCTGGTCAAGGCGCATATGGGAGTTGATGCTTCCTGCTCCTCCCCCCTTCTCTCTCTCTCTCTCTCTCTCTCTCTCTCTCTCTCTCTCTCTCTCCTCTCTATAATGAATAAATAAAATCTAAAAAAAAAAAATTAAAAAAAAAAAAAAAAGAAAGCAGAGCCTGAAGCAAAAAACTCTGTGATGATACAGAGGGCTAACTATCTCAGGGAAGCAGGAAAGGGAGGAGAGAACGAGATAGAGCAAATATAAGAGAGTATGTCACCACCACCCCACCACCAAATAAAAAGAGAGAGAGAATATGAAACCCAGAAGACCACATGCTTTCAGAGGGACCATTTGAAATGGCTGTGTCTATAAAAGCCCATGGGGGAAAGAAGGAAGAATAAATCACTCGTGGCTCTGGTCCCAGTGGCCAAAGTTACCCCCACAGGGCATCACATCCTTCATAGAACCAGGCAGTTCATGCATGGTCACCTGTACCACACTCTCCTGCCTCAGCTCTAAGGGAGAAACCCTGGGGTGAACAAACTCTAAGATTGGCATTTCACCACAGTTACCAGTGTAAAAAGATCTTTGAATTTTCCAGGAAAAGTTCTAAAATTTTGAAATAGCAGCCAAAGAAATCTAATATATTCAACCCTGAAGTGACCATCATTAGTTTTAAACCCCACAAAAGCCCTTGTAACTGTGCTAAGATGACACATACATATACAAGATCTGTAAGAGCAACACTGTAAAAGAAAAAAAAATTAAAATTAAAAGACCCAAAGATCTATCATCAGAATAAATTTCATGCAAGGGAATATTACACAGCAATGCAAATATTCTAGAGCTACACAGATCAACTCTGATAAGCCTCAGAAACAAAAAATTAAGCAAAAAGACTGAAATCAGAATAATGCCACTTATGACATGTAAAAAACAATACCATATATTGTTTAGGTATTCATACATATGTAGTAAAAGTATAAAGACATAAAAAGGATGTCAAAATTTATGATAAACTCTAAATTCAATAGAATGGAGAAGGAGAAAGGTATAGATGGGTTCCAAATGTATTTGTAATGTTTCATATTTTAAGCTGACCTGTGGGGTATGGGCATAGTGTTATTCTTTATACTTTTATGATGACATATTTTATGAAGTATTTTTCAGCAAGTGTAAGAAAAGTTATCTTTACTTAATTAGAAACATTTTTCAGAATATTACTGTCATCAATGTCACCCCAATAAATTCAATAAAAAAACTTTTTAGAAAAGAATCATAAAATTGGAATTGGAAGCAAAAAAGAAAGTTATTGTCATATTTGAAATTTGATCTTCAAACAATAATTTTTCATGCCCAAAAAACCATACAGATTGAAGTGTTCAGCTAGTAAAATCCCCAATAGTTTGGAATGATAATGCTTGATTTTAAACTATGTTTTTGCTTACATTTTTGACAAGAGAATATAAAGCACAACTGGGGAAACTGGAATATGTCTCACTTAAATAGCTATACATCCTAGATAATTACAAAAAGATGGGTTATCTCAAACTATGGACCACATGTGAATACCTTACATACAGCAATATTTCATTAATAAAATGTTCCCCTTGTTTAATGGCCCTAATAAATTCCAGACAAAAGATTGAAGTGAATAGTGTGCATCTTATCTGTGAACAACAGTAGAATAATAATGTTGATAGCAAACATTTATACCAGGCACTGTGTAGAATACTCTATACATGATTATCTCATGTAATCCTTACACTATCTCTTGTATATTGTCCTAATTTTATAGGAAACTGAGATAACATGTCTAAGGTTGCCTAACTAGTGAGCAGTGAAGTGAAAATTTGAAACTAAGCAGTCTGGATTGAGAAACAATGCATTATGTTATCTCTTTATGGATTTTAGTTGTAGTAAAATATCAAAATTCCAAGGCCAGCCCCATTTTCAAGTATTTTGTATCACTTCTTCACACTATTTGTTTTGATTTGGGGGTTTAGTAAATATGATGACTACAGATACTATGAAAACAGGTGCCGGGAGACCTGATTACCACTAGTTTGAATAGTTTCAGACAAATCTCTGGGCCTGAGTTTCTTCACATAAGAACACTAGATGATATTTTTTAATATCCTTTTCTACTCCAAGAGAGAAAAATAATATTTTAACAGATGTCCACAATAAAAAATTCAATAGGGAGAGGAAAAGACTTAAACGTAAATGAGACTTGTGTATTTAATTAATTTTAGTTTAAAATTTTTTATTAGAAAGAATTAGGTCTATACACATAGAAAATACCTAAAAATCCCTGAAAATGTTTATGAATTAGCTAATCAAATAGTTTTATATAAGAAACCTAAAAAGTCAAAATGATATTTCCTAAATTGCTATGTATATAATATTACTATTTTTTTCTTCAATTTTTAGATAGTTGGGCATAAAACAATGCACAAACCTGCTTCTTGACATGGCATCAGAACAGAGCTATTGCTGAGTTTGATTTATAGAGAAATCATGGTTCGACTGACCTTGGATCTAATTGCCAAAAACAGCAACTTGAAACCCAGAAATGAAGAAACCACTTTACTATACTTGAAGAAAATAACTCATATTAATTTTTCAAACAAAAATATAGATTCAATTGTAAGAACTATGAAATTATTTCATATTTTTATATAATTAGCAATGTAAGGTTTAGAAATTGGTATCAGGCCATACCTTTTTATTAACTATATTTTGATTATACTTATTAACTATATTTTCATTAATCAGCTTTATATTGTGTTATCATTTCATTTTCTGGCTTGTGATGTTAAATTTATTAAAATTAAGTTTCTATAAAATATACCACTGTGATTGTTAAATATATATATTCCCCTAAAATACTCTACAATATAGTAAACTAGATTTGAAAGCATATGTTGGAAAATAATTTCAAAGACAGTTACTCATATATAATTCTAAAACCCTGGATTATGAATTTTAGTATATCAAAATTTTAAGAATTAACTATGTATCATATTTCAAACTTTAACAAGGAAATCTTTTTTGCACATAATTTAGTGGTTATATAAATATAGGTTATACTCTCAATTATATCAGATAAGATGTTTGCTTGGATATACTCTAAAACTACATTTTCTCCCTGTTAAGCTAATTCTTGGCTTTAAGTTGGGAAACTTTAAAGGCATCAATAACCCATTTAGGCCATCTGTATAGGTAGGTATCCCTTGTCTACAATAAAATGCTAATAATTACAAATGAGAGGAAATTTCTTGGAAACATATAAGCTATATGTGGGCAAGGATCATGGCTATTTTGTTCATATCACTCTAAATTCTTCATCTAATACTGTGTCTGACTCAATATTAAGTGTTTAATAAACATTTACTGAATGAATGAATAAATGAATAAAAAACAACAAAGCCCCAGGCAAAATTGTCAATTAAGACAAGTTATATTTTTTCTGATTTTTTTGTTTGTTTTTGTTTCTTTTTTTCAGAAACCCTAACCAGCTCCCAGTCTATATCCCTTTCCAGTTTCCTGGTGATCCTTCTTCCATGAATCCAGTGCCCAAACCTCATGTTTCTTTTTTGTTGCTCAAATCCCAAAGCTCTCTACCTCATCATACTATACATAGGCTGTTTTCTTCAGAACCTACTTTTATAGTTCTTTGGCCCCTCACAATCAATGCTCCTTCAGCGTGGATGACCTTTGTTAGGAGGAAAACAAAATGGTGTAATTTACACTAAGAATGACTTGTAAACTTAAATTTTCCAAGATGTCATTGTATTTTTTAAAATCTTATTTAATGAAAGCTGAAATATTTTTGAGCAAAACTTCACTCCATCTCTTGCCTACTTAGTCTAGGCTGACTCTACTAGCACACAAGAAATGACAGCCTTTTAAAATACCTTTAATTATTATTCTCATCTCAAAAGTAACTGCTGTTCATTTGAATAAAATACATATAAAAATAAGAAACTGGCCTGACCTGTGTTGGCGCAGTGGATAAAGCATTGACCTGGAAACGCTGAGGTAGCCGGTTCGAAACCCTGGGCTTGCCTGGTCAAGGCACATATGGGAGTTGATGCTTCCAGCTCCTCCCCCCTTCTCTCTCTTTGTCTCTCTCTCTACCTCTCTCTCTCCTCTCTAAAAATGGATAAAAAAACAAACAAAAAAAAAAGAAACTGGCCCGTAATTCTACCATGCAGAGAAAACCACTATTAACATTTAGGTAATCTTCTTCCAGTCTTTTTTCTAGGCATATATCCATATAATTTTGTAGTAGTAAGTCCCTGAATATACTGTTCTCATTTTATTATAAAATCTACAAGATATTACGAAAGACACTGAAGGATATTTAATGGTTATACAGTACTCCCTTCAATAGCATTATCATAGTTTCCTTTTTTTTGTTATTTTATTTTTTTATTGACTTTAGAGAGAAAGAGAAACATCATTTTTTTGCCCCTCTTATTTATGCATTCATTGGTTGACTCTTGTATGTGCCCTGACCAGGGATCAAATCCATAACCTTGGCATATCAGATAAAGCTCTAATCCTGTGATGGCAAACCTTTTTATAAAAACTGCCCACTTTGCCTGACCGGGCGGTGGCGCAGTGGATAGAGCGTCAGACTGGGATGCAGAGGACCCAGGTTCGAGACCCCGAGGTCACCAGCTTGAGCGGGGGCTCATCTGGCTTGAGCAAAAAGCTCACCAGCTTGGACCCAATGTCGCTGGCTCTAGCAAGGGGTTACTAGGTCTGTGGAAGGCCCAAGGTCAAGGCATATATGAGAAAGCAATCAATGAACAACTAAGGTGTCCTCGCAACGAAAAACTGATGATTGATGCTTCTCATCTCTCTCCGTTCCTGTCTGTCTGTCCCTATCTATCCCTCTCTCTGAGTCTCTCTCTGTAAAAGAAAACAAAAACGCCCACTTTTGCTGTGCTGGTCAACCTGGTCCCTCCCGCCCACTAGTGGGCGGTCCAGCTTTCATGATGGGGGTAGCGGAGCAACCAAAGGGCACCGTAATTGGCCCACCATGAAAGCTAGAACGCCCACTAGTGGGCGGGAGGGACCAGGTTGACCAGCACTGCAAAAGTGGGTGATTTTTATAAAAAGGTTCGCCATCACGGCTCTAACCAAATGAGCTACCCAGCCCAGGCTCATAGTTTTTTTTATTAATCTATTGTTCTTGAATATCTAGGAGACTCAATTTTCTGTATTATATTGTAAATCACAACAATTTACTTTCAATCCTACAGAAAGACTAAGAAGACTTGATTTATAATGTTGGAGCAATAATTTGTTAAATGCTTAAATTTCCAGAGAACCTTAATTGATACCAAGGAAAATTTCTTGCACTAGGAAAATCTTTCTTCTAAAAATACAATTTTATTGCTATAGTTACAGAATACTAAAAGGTAGAACCAGTTTTATAATTATTCTAGTGTTGTTTTGACTGTGCTAAGAAGACTGTTCTTTTATATTAACCTTAAGGAAATTACAAAATGATTAAGTGAAAAACTTTCTTAAAAACAAACATAAGTCTTCAGGAGAAATCAAGTATGACCTGTTTTTGTTTTCCTTTTAGGAAGACCTCTCTCTTTGCAAAAATCTTAGTGTTTTATATTTGTATGATAACCGTATTAGTCAAATAACTAACTTGAATTTTGCCACAAATCTGACCCACTTATACCTACAAAACAATTGTATTTCGTGTATAGAGAACCTCACATCATTAAAGAAACTCGAAAAACTGTAAGTGCTTTTATTAAGTAATATAATTGTTTGTCTTCATTACAGTAACATTTTTGCATGTAGATATTTCCATTATCTGCAGTTTTGTGAAACAGGCCACAGTTTTTGTTCTCTTTTAGTATTAGTAGTACAAAATAAATTGTTTTAAATGTACTATGAGACAATTTTTGTCTTATTAAGCCTGGTGTGTGTGTGTGTGTGTGAATTTTTTTTGCAGGAGTTTGAGTTGTCTTAAGGGCTTATAGGAATACCTAAAAACATCCTTCTGTAGGCTCAAATGGTAAAAAAAGTTTCCATGGAACTCAAATGAGTTCTGTGACTTTCTTTCAGAATCACTTATCTCAAAAGGACAAGGTCATAGAATTAATAATGTTGATGTAGATTTGATTGTAAAAAGGCATTTACTATACCTTTAATTAAAGAAGATTGGTGGATCCAGTTTCATCAGATTGAAAGAACTATCAGTGCTTCTTAAAATGTGGGCCAGGGGCCTGAAAATGGGGAGAGAGGCATGAGGCGGGAAATGCTGGTTTCCTCAGATAGCCAAGTCAGAATCTCTGTGGATTAGGCTCAGAATGCTTCATTTTCAAACCTACAACCTAGGTAATTCTTCTGTACCCTATACATAAGAAGCATTGGTAGATAGTTTAATAAGGACTATTCCAATTCTTACACTTAAAAAAATACTTATTTCTTAAACTAAATTACATGTAAGAATCATATGGATAAACCTTCATTGATTCAATATAAAGTGAACATTCTATTTGTATAATTTTTCACACAGCTCTATGATTTTGTTTTTATCATGTTTACAGATCATGCTGTTCACAGAATGTCTATTTAAAATTATGTCATATTTTGCAGGTATCTTGGAGGTAATTACATTGCTGTCATAGAAGGTCTAGAAGGATTAGAAGGACTAAGAGAGCTTCATGTTGAAAGTCAGAGGCTTCCCCTTGGAGAAAAGCTTCTGTTTGACCCAAGAACTCTTCATTCTCTGATGGTGAGACCACATTTGAGTATTCTAACAAAGCATATAGTGATTAATAGTTAGAGTGCACAGGGAAGATGATGAAGTTCTTTTTATACATTGTACATACTCTGAATATTTATAAGCCAACTGAGAGTTTGGGGGTTAAAAATAATTTTTCCCACATAATTCCTCAGAGACTCAGCAGCTATAAAGTGGGAATAATACCTGCTTCTAGAGCTACTGGAAGGATCAAAAGGAGGGTGTTAAAAGGTTTTGGAAAGTATGAAGTTCTAACAGATGTTAATTCACTCATAATTTGGACCTTCGTGATTATCATGTGTCGTAAAGCCAAAGGAAAGAGGAGTGCACTTTGGCAAATTTTAAACAAACTAGAGAGTCATTTACAGTGTCATATCTTCGCTGGATTTGATTTGTTTTTTTGTTTTGTTTTGTTTCAGATTTTATTTTTTAGTTTTTAGAGAGAGGAGAGAGACAGAGATAGAGGGAGAGGGAGAGAGAGAAAGAAGGGGGAGAAGTGGGAAGCATCAATTTGCAGTAGTAGTTGCTTCCTGTATAGGCATTGACAGGGCAAGCCCAGGGTTTCAAACCAGTGACCTCAAAGTTCCAGGTCGACGCTATAGCCACACAGCACCACCACAGGTCAGGCTAAAATCTGACTTAATTGTAAGCTGTGCTACATTTGGCTCTCTGACTCAGCAGAAGCAGATAGGTCTGGGAGCATTGGATTTGATGCTCCAGCTGTCACCTGACATCACATGGAGGTGTCATAATGAGTTAAAAAGCCAGAGGGTGACACGTAGGCTTTTACTAATCCTCAAAGCAGGATTTGTTAGGGACACGGTACCTTCAATTCTGGGCAGGGGTCAAAAATCAAACATGATTTTTGTATTTACAGATTCCGTTGGTTTTATTTTAGAGGACCCATAAATGGAGGACAGTATAAAGTTTCTGAACCAAACATAACAATTAAGGGATACTGCTTTAAATTGGAAAAGAAAGAAGTGACTTGGTTCTATCCTGCTCCCTTCATCCTCCCCATAGAATCAATTGTGCCTCAACTGAATTCAACTGATCCAAGTAGACTGACCACACTGTGGGGATGGCTAGTTTCACTCCAAAACACCACTGCAAACATTTTTGCCTACTCAATTTTTGTATAGATTCAAGCAGATTCTGAAATTCTAGATATAAGGCATAATTTTTAAAGCTGTATTTTAAGTGTTAAGTGTCAGGAAGTATCTTCTCTATATGTTAGCTGTGTGTGGATACTTGGGTGGGCAGGCTCAATCTTGTTAGAGATTTCTGGACCTTAGATTTTAAGATGGCTTTGATTTAGTGTTGCTCTACTGTACATTTATGCTGGTGTTGGAATTAATAGCTGGTGTTGGAATTCTTGTTAATTAGCTTGTTAATTATTATTCTAAGTGGCTTCTGAACATATGGATTGTCAAGAGAAAATTATACAGAGAGATAAAAATAAAAACCAGATATTCTTTAATTCTTGGTCAATGTTTTCTATTTAGAAAAACAAAGACAAAAACGATTTCTTCCTACGTAAGTACAAATTTTAGTGGTCTTTAACAGAAAATGATAATTTGCTAAAACTGAAGTAAGCATTCTTAGCTTCTTTTCTCTATAAATTTCTCATATATCTTGATCAAACTTATAAAAAATTGTAAGTTATATCACAATTACAATAGTTCTAAACATTCCATCTAAAACAAAATAATGACAGAGAAACAAAATCTCCACAGGTTTTTATGGTCTTGCCTAAAAAGCAAAACAGCCTGAATTGATAAATCTTAAATTTTTCACAGATTAGGATTTCTGGTTCCTATATATAGTACTTAATTAGGCTATTTACTAATGCTAATTTAATTATTTCCTTACAGAAGTCCCTCTCTATATTGAATATCAGCAATAATAATATTGATGACATAAAGGACTTAGAAGTACTGGAGAATCTTACTCAGCTCATAGCAGTTGACAACCAACTTCTACATGTGAAGGTAGTGTGTAAAGAAATATTCATCTGGGCCCTGTTTGATTGGCTCAGTGGTAGAGCATCTGCCTGGCGCGTGGAAGTCCTGGGTTTGATTCCCAGTCAGGGCACACAGTAGAAGCGCCCATCTGCTTCTCCACCCTTCCCCCTCTCCCTTCTCTCTATCTCCCCCCCCCCCCCGCAGCCAGGCTTCATTGAAGCAAGTTGGCTCAGGCGCTGAGGATGGCTCCATAGCCTTGCCTCAGGTGCTAGAATGGCTCCGGATGCAATAGCGCAGTTCCCCAGATGGGCAGAGCATCGTTCCCTAGTGGGCTTGCTGGGTGAATTCCATTTGGGTGCATGTGGAAGTCTCTCTGCCTCTCTGCTTCTCATGTCAGAAAAAAACTATTCTGGATTTGTTTTAAAACTAGCTTATGAATCTCTACTTCTTAATATAAATATACTAAGAATTATTTGCATAATTCTGCCCTCTTACCTGTTTTTTTTCTTCTATCCCCAATGCCTCCATCCTTCACCAACAAAAACAGTTTTTCTAATAAGAAAGTCATGGCCCTGGCCAGTGGCTCAATGGATCTTTTGTTCCCTGTGCCTGATATGAGTGTCGGCCCAGCATATGTACATCCCAGGTTAGATTCCCAGTCAGGGCACACAGGAGAAGTGACCATCTGCTTCCCCCCCCCCCCCGCCTTTCTTTCCCTCTTCCCCTCCTGCAGCCAGTAGATTGTCTGGTTCAAGCGTTCTCCCTGGTTGCTGAGGATAGCTCCATTGGAGTGTATCACCCTCAGCCTCAGGTGCTTCAAATAGCTTTGTACTTGAGCATCAGCCCCAGATGGGATTCCTGGGTGGATCCTAGTTTGGGGTGCATGCAGGAGTCTGTCACACATCTCCCCTCCTTTCACCTTAAAAAAAAAAAGAAAAAAGGAAGGAAGTCATGCTTTTTATTTTCCATCAAATGTTTTTCTCTAGAGATCAGATTTCTTGACCCATGACTAGACCTGAACTCTATCCTGGCTACTCCTTGGGGAATCACCTAGATCTTGAACTTATTCCAATTTGCACTAAGTATATTCATGTCATGTTATATTATATCATACTATATTCATTCAATTTTTTATTTATTTATTCATTCAGATATATATTGGGCACCTACATATTTGTCAAGCACTGTACTACTCTGTGTAGAACAGGGGAAGGAAGGATAATCTCAGGGCACAAAAAACCCAGAGTCAATAAGTAACAAGACTACAAAGTGATTCTCTTTTTATAAGTACTGTGTTGCACTAACTCATCCTGGGGCTAAGAAAGGCTTCTTGGAAACATTGCTGTCACCTCACAGTTTATGGCTTAGCAATGGGATGGGCTGTGGTATAATTTCTTTACATGGAACCACAGAAGAAAGAATGAGCTTATTGCTTCCCTAAACAGCGCTCTTATTTTCAAAATTACTTCCAGCCAGCTTTCTGCTGACCTTAAAAATGTTACCCTGGCCCTGGCCGGTTGGCTCAGCGGTAGAGCGTCGGCCTAGCATGCGGAGGACCCGGGTTCGATTCCTGGCCAGGGCACACAGGAGAAGCGCCCATTTGCTTCTCCACCCCTCCGCCGCGCCTTCCTCTCTGTCTCTCTCTTCCCCTCCCGCAGCCAAGGCTCCATTGGAGCAAAGATGGCCCGGGCGCTGGGGATGGCTCTGTGGCCTCTGCCTCAGGCGCTAGAGTGGCTCTGGTCGCAACATGGCGACACCCAGGATGGGCAGAGCATCGCCCCCTGGTGGGCGTGCCAGGTGGATCCCGGTCGGGCGCATGCGGGAGTCTGTCTGACTGTCTCTCCCTGTTTCCAGCTTCAGAAAAAAATGCAAAAAAAAAAAAAAAAATGTTACCCTGGTCTTTCCAAATTCAGATCTATTACCTGGCTCATCCTATAACTAATTACTGTAAGCAGTAGATAATTATGAAAATAAGCATTAATGCATTTTTCTATAAAGGAATTCCTCAAAATACCCAAAGTGCCAT
This sequence comes from Saccopteryx leptura, assembly GCF_036850995.1. Classification (NCBI taxonomy): domain Eukaryota; kingdom Metazoa; phylum Chordata; class Mammalia; order Chiroptera; family Emballonuridae; genus Saccopteryx; species Saccopteryx leptura. The sequence goes on from NC_089505.1 coordinate 308,408,410, forward strand.
TAAACAATCACAATAGATGTTTAAGATATTTAAAATAAAAAGACCAAGCCCTGGCCGGTTGGCTCAGTGGTAGAGCGTCAGCCTGGCGTGCAGGAGTCCCAGGTTCGATTCCTGGCTAGGGCACATAGGAGAAGCATTCACCTGCTTCTCCACCCCTCCCCCACTCCTTCCTCTCTGTCTCTCTCTTCCCCTCCCACAGCCAAGGCTCCATTGGAGCAAAGTTGGCCCGGGCGCTGAGGATGGCTCCATGGCCTCTGCCTCAGGTGCTGAAATGGCCCTGGTTGCAAAAGAGCAACACCCCAGATGAGCAGAGCATCGCCCCCTGGTGGGCGTGCCAGGTGGATCCCGGTCGGGCGCATGCGGGAGTCTGTCTGACTGCCTCCCTGTTTCCAACTTCAGAAAAAAAACAAAAAAAGAAAAAAAAATTAAAATAAAAAGACCAATAAGAAAGCATGACTCAATCATTTCAACTTACAATATGAAGGGTGTAAGGAGTTTACAAGATAAATTCTGCATTGAAAAACACTTTAAATTTTTGAGTATTCTAAATGTTTTTAATTGGGCATTTTGTATTCACTAGAATTAGTTTTCCTTTGACTTGACAGTGTTTGTATCAATAATATGATTTTGTGATAGATGTATCTTAGATGTATTGTTACATATGATCCCACTAAAAGTAACAGAAGTTGGAGTTTAGATCTCTGGTTAAGCAGAGAAGACCTAAGCTGTGCACAGCTTCCACATTCATGCCATGACAGATGGGAACAGAGTGGCTAAGCACTGAAGCTGACTTTTCCTGAGGAGAGGATGCTGGAGAATTCCAGGCTCCCAAGCTAGCATCAATCTGAAGTACAGGACAAGTATTTCTCCTACATGTTTTTGTAAGCCTAGGATCTAAGCACAATGCTTGGCAAATAAATGTTCAATAATAAGTGGTAAATATTGATATATGAATAGATCTTGAAAGATCTCGTTAGTTGTTAATTATCATAATTACCAAGATTCGTTTTATTTTCTTTACTTTTAAAGTCTTAGTCTATTATATTTTTAATTCTGAACAGAAAATAAAAGTTTGATAACTGGATAAAACTGCTAGTCTTATAATCCCAGAGGAAGTTTTTCTTAGTGACAGTAAAACCAGGCAATTTGGCCTACAGAGATTATTCTCAGGCCATGTTAATAATGTACAACCAGGATAAATGTGTAACCAAAATAAATACCTTCATATTGCTGATTATTCAGCCTAATGATCAATATTTAAATAACCAAGTCCTTATTTTTAAGACTTAACTCTATCTCACCTCCCTTATGTAGCTTTTTCTAAACCTCTCCATTAAATTTATCTATTCAGTGATATTTATTATTATATATTATGGGTGCCAGGTACTGTCTAGACCCTTGGAGAAACATGTTCTAGGCACTGGGGACACAATCATAGATAAGACAAGATCTCTATCCTCAGGAGCTTACATTACTGTGAAATAGGGGAGGGGAACAGTCAGGAAAAAAATAAGTACAGGAAATTGTGAAAAGTATTTTATCATGCTGAGATCTAAAGGATGAGAAAGAAGGAATCTGCACAGAGAGCTAGGGAAAAAACATGTCAGGCATAGGGAACAAAAGATACAAAGATGCTGAGTCCAAAGAGAGCTTAAAGTGTCCAAGGAACGAAATAGGCCAGTTTACTATGATAGTGCCTAGCTCAGTTTCTGAAATGTTGTCGGTACTCAATAAGTAATTGTTGAATAAATAAAGAGACAACAGTATAACATGAAATTAGAAAGGAAGGTACAGGAGCCAGATCATAAAGGTCCCTTTAGGCCAGGGGTCCCCAAACTACGGCCCGCAGGCCACATGCGGCCCCCTGAGGCCATTTATCTGGCCCCCACCGCACTTCCGGAAGGAGCACCTCTTTCATTGGTGGTCAGTGAGAGGAGCACATTGACCATCTCATTAGCCAAAAGCAGGCCCATAGTTCCCATTGAAATACTGGTCAGTTTGTTGATTTAAATTTACTTTTCTTTATTGTAAATATTGTATTTGTTCCCGTTTTGTTTTTTTACTTTAAAATAAGATATGTGCAGTGTGCATAGGGATTTGTTCATAGTTTTTTTTATAGTCTGGCCCTCCAACGGTCTGAGGGACAGTGAACTGGCCCCCAGGGTAAAAAGTTTGGGGACCCCTGCTTTAGGCTGTGGTCTTGAGCTTGACTTTAATTACAATAGGAAGTCACTGAAAGGATTATATTTTAACGGATTTCTCTATCAGTTAAGTGAAGAATAGGTCACAAAAATAACAGTATAGTGATCAGGTGGGAGACTACTACAAAGGCTGAGAATGAGAAGATGGTTGCTTGGAGAAGAGGAGTGAATGGGTTGCAGGGAAATTTTTAGATTGGACTCACAGAACTTGCTTATGAGTAGGATGTGTAGGAATAAAGAAAAGAGAAGAATCAGGGATGACACCTAGCTTTTTGTGTGAGGAACTGGGGAGATAGATAGTGGTAGCCTTTATAAGTTGGGAAATATAGGGAAGGAATACAATAATTCCTTCTATTGAAATATCTACTGGACATTGAAATGGATAGGTCAAATAGGCATTTGGAGTTCAAAGCAGAAGGAAGATTTGAAAGTTTGGGAGTCAACAGCATTCATATGATATTTAGAACCATGCAACTGGGTGAAAGACAATAGAGGTAAAGAGTAAATGAGGCTAAGATCAAGCACAGAAATACTCCAATGTTTAGAAATTGTTTATCAGAGAAGGCACCAGGAGTCAATGATGTAAGAGAAGACAAGAGAAAAGGGAACTTCAAGAAAGAGGGAATGACCACTTGCACTGGATGCTGTTGAGTGACTGTCATGAGGGCAGATAAGAGGTTAACAGAAATCTGTTGGATTTAACAACAGTCAGACTATGTCTGGTCGAGTATCATGTATTATGCATGTTTCACAATAATATGCCGTGGCAAAAGTTTGCATTGTTTTTCTTCTACCCAAAGCCACATAAACATATTAGAAACTTCTTTCCTTGTTATGGTTTAAGAAACTTCAAGCTTTTCATAAATATTTCCTCATACCTGAAATTTCAATATATAAACTGAAAAACAAGAGAAGGAAAAATTAAAAGACTACATGAATATAATACCTTAAAAACAAAGGTACAAAAAAAAAACAACAAAAAAAAAAACAAAGGTACAAAAACAAAAAGCAAAAAAACAAAGGTACAGGGTGCAGGTTTCATTTGTGAAGTTGAATCAGAGTGGCTATGATTCAAAAAAAATCACAGCAGAGGGCAATGCTGAAAATAGGGATTCAGTGAAAGACAATACTACAATGTTAGAAGGCCTGTTTTCCTCCCTCTTTTATGCAGACAAACAAGGCTTTACTATCAAAACCCTTTCTATGTGGCTTAAAAACTTTGGGCAAGAGATTGGAGAAATTATCTCCAGGTAAACTGACCAGCTCAAGAGAAACACCTCCCAATTCAGATATTTCCGGGTTCTGCAGGGGAAATGCCAGGAGCGTACCCAGCTGCCATGCAGTGAGACCAAGCAGTCAGTAAGCCTGTCCTTCATACAGAGCTCTCATTTAATGAACAGGTATTTCAGAATCACTGGATATCTGGAAGCTTCTAAAATCAAAGAAAGACAGAAACAAAGGGATGAAGAACTCTGAAGAAACATAATATAGAAGCAAAGAAAAACAAAAACTTTTAACAAATGCCATTATAATTAATTTCTTAAAAGAAATTAAAAAGGATTCTTTTACCTGAAATAAAAACAGGATTCTCTTTTTTAAAAGAAAATGAACATTAAGTTAATGAGAGCACTTAGAAATTTAAAATAGAATAAGTAAAGTTAAATATTCGATATAAAGCTTAAATGTGAAAAATGGAGAAGTCTCCAGAAAAAACAAAAAGAGAAAAAATGGAAAATAAGCAAGTAAAAAAAAACAAAACAGACAGCATTAATTCAGGATATCCAATATATAACTAATAAAAGTACAAGATTCATAAAGTAAGAAAATAAAATTATACTTTAAAATAATAAAATGGGCCATGATATATTAACCAAGATAAGAATCATACCTCACCAAAAAAAAAAAAAAAGAAAGAAAGAAAGAAAAGAAAATTAGACAAAGTATGTGAAACAACTTTCCAGACATTGTACAGAACTGGGATCCCTAGGAGAAGGAAAACAAACAAGGTGAGCTCTCTAATTATCCCAGCTTTCTGCCCAAAGGCACTTTCCAGACCACAGTGCAGGGAGAGGAACTGCAAAAAAGAGCCATGGAAATATAAATCATAACTGAAGAAAAGTCAGTCAAGAAAAAACATCCAGAAATGATATAGAGAATAGAATTAGAAAACAGGACTTTTAAAAGAAAAATATACTCTAGAATTTAAAGGAAGCATGAAAGCAAAGAGAAGAGAAATAGAAGATGTGAAAAAAATAATGTCTGGAGTTGAAAAGTGTATCTAAAATTAAAATTAGTTAGACAAGATTAAAAGTAGATTAGAGGCCATGGCTGGTGGCTCAGTGGATAGAGCACTGGCCCAGCGTATGGACATGCCAGGTTCGAGTCCAGGTCAGGGCACACTGGAGAAGCAACCATCTGCTTCACCCTAACGTCCTCTCCTCCTTCTCTCCTTCTTCCCCTCCCACAGCAAGTGGCTTGATTGGTTCGAGCATATCCCCAGGTGCTGAGGATGGCTTAATTGGTCCAAGTTGGTCAGCCTCAGGCACTAAAAATAGCTAGGTACTGGAGCATTGGTCCCACACAGGGTTGATGGGTGGATCCCAGTTGGGGCGCATGTGGGAGTCTGCCTCACTATCTCCCCTATTCTTACCTAAAAAAAAAAGTAGGTTAGACATTACAGAAGAAAAGATCAGAACTCAAAGACATAACATTAAAATTATCGAATCTGAGGTACAGAGAGAAAAAAAAAACTAAAAAAAAAAGCAGAGCCTCAATAGCTTGTAGGATACTAGAAATATTCAAACATGTATATGAATGAATTCCTAGGAGCAGTAGGGGCAATGCTAGGGACTGAATATTTGTGTCCCTCCCTTCAAAATTCATAGGCTGAAGCCTAATTCTCAATGTGATCATATTTAGAGATGAGGTGTTTGGGAGATAATTAGGTCATGAGGATCCTTATAAAAAAAGATAGAGCCTAGAGCTCCCTCTCTGTCTTAACCATGTGAGGATACAAGGAGAAAACAGTCATCTGCAAACCAGGAAGAACACTCTCAACAGACCACAGTATCTATCAGTACTTTGATCTTAAACTTCCCAGCCTCCAGAACTATAAGAAATAAATTTTATTTTTTATGCCATCCAGTCTATAGTATTATGTTATGGCAGCCCAAACTGACTAAGACAGAAGCAGAAAATATTTCTTAAGAAATAGTGGCCTTGAGGTACCCGGGCAGTCATAACATTCTTAAAAAGAACAAAGTTGGCCCTGGCTGGTTGGCTCAGCGGTAGAGCACTGGCCTGGCATGTGGAAGTTCCGGGTTCGATTCCCTGTCAGGGCACACAGGAGAAGCACCCATCTGCTTCTCCACCCTTCCCCCTCTCCTTCCTCTCTCTCTCTTTCTCTCCCTCAGCCAAGGATCCATTGGAGCAATGTTGGCTTGGGCACTGAGGACGGCTCATGGCCTCCACCTCAGGTGCTAGAATGGCTTCCACCGCAAGGAAGCAATGCCCCAGATGGGGAGAACATCGCCCCCTGGTGGGCATGCCAGGTGGATCCCAGTCGGGTGCATGCGGGTGCATGCAGGAGTCTGTCTGATTGCCTTCCCACTTCTAACTTCAGAAAAATACAAAAAAAAAAAAAAAAAAAAAAAAAGGAAAAAGAACAAAGTTGGAGCACTCACACTTTCCTTTATCAAAACTTACAGCAAATCTACAGCAATCAAGAGTGGCACTGTCATAAGTATAGACAGATCAATGGAATGAGACTGGGAATCTAGAAATAAACCCTCACATTTATAGTAAATTGATTTTTGACAGGGGTACCAAGACAAGCCAATGCTGAAAAAATAGTTTTTCCAATAAATGTTACTGAGATCTTTGGATAGCTGCATGCAAAAGAATCAAGTTGGATCCTTTCTTTATAATTTAAACAAAAATCAATTAAAAATGGATCAGAGACTTAAATGTAAAAAGTTAAAACTACAAAACTCTTAGAGGAAAACATAGAAATCAATCTTTATGACCATGAATTAAGAAAAAGCCTTCTTAGATACGACAACAAAAGCATAAGGAAATAAAGATAAATTAAACTTTAAAAAAATTAACAACTTTTGTGCTTCAAAGAATACCATTCAGCAAATGCAAAAGACAAGCCACAGACTAGGAAGAGAGGCAAAAGTGGGTTTACAGTTGTTCATATGGAAAATAATATAATAATTAATAAATAATAGTTTCAAACTCACAACTGTAAACCTACTTTTGCCCCACCCTGTATTTGCAAATCCTATATCTGATAATAGACTCATGTCTTGAATATATAAAGAACTCAACAACAAAGACAACAACTACAAAAATTCTAATTTATGAATGAGCAAAGGACTTGATAGACATTTCTACCAAGAAGATATGCAAGTGGTTAATATGCATGTGAAAAGATACTCAACATAACTAGTCATTAGGGAAATGCAAATCAAAACCACAATTATATACCACTTCACACCTGATGAGATAGCTATAACTAAAAAGACAAATAATAACATGTTGGCAATGATACAGAGAAATTAGAACCCTGATACTTTCTGGAGTGAATGTAAAATAGTGTGGCTGCTTTCAAAAACAGGCAGTTTCTCAAAATGTTAAACACAGAATTTAACATATGACACAAAATTCCACTTGTTAAGTACAGACCACAAACAATGAAAACTTACATCCACAGAAAGACTTGTACATGAATGTTCATAGCAACCTTATTCAACATACCCAAAAAGTAGAAATAACTTAAATGTTCGTCAACAAATGGATGGATAAAATAATATGTTATGTCTATGCACATGGAAGATTATTTGGCATTAAAAAGGAATGAAGTACTGATTTATACTACAACATGGATAAATTTGAAAAATATTATGTAAAGTCAAAGAGCCACCACAGAAGACCACAATTAATGAGGTTGCATTTGTATGAAATTTCTAGAATAGGTTAATATATAGAATCAGAAATAGATCATGGATTGCCTAGAGCTAAGGGTTGATGAAAATAGGAAGTGATGTTAATGGGTACAAGGTTTCTTTGAGGGGGGGCAATGAAAATATTCTAAAATTATGCTGATGATTGCACAACTCTACAGATGTACTAAAAATCATTGAATTGTACACTTTAAATATGTGAATGTAGGGTATATGAATTATATCTCAATAAAGCTGTTAAAAAGGAACAAAACCAAAAATATAGTAACCCCCAAATTCTCATATTTGATGGTAATTATAAACCTAAAGAGGCCCTGGCTGGTTGGCTCAGTGAATAGAGTGTTGGCCCAGTGTATAGATGTCCTGTCAAGGCACACAAGAGAAGTGATCAGCTGCTTCTCTTCTCCTTCTCTCTCTCACTTCCCTTCCTGCAGACACTTGGTTCCAGTGTCACCACAGGTGCTGAGGAAAGCTGGGTTGAACTGAGTGCATCAGCCTCAGGTGCTAAAAATAGCTGGGTTGATCAGAACATCAGCTACAGACAGGGGGTTGCTGGATGGATATCAGTTGGGACACATGCAGGAACATTTCTTTATCTCCCCTCCTCTTCTATCTTTTTATCTCCTTTCCTCTTCTGTCTCTATCTCCTCTCCTCTCACTTAAAAAATAATCCTGAGGCACACCAGTGTGCTGTGACACACTGGTTGAAAATTGCTGTCATAGATCATAGACTTCTTATGACAAACAATGCAAGCCAGAATACAAAATAATTTCTTTTCAAGTGCTGAAAGAAAAAAAATGCAAAAACACTTGTCAACTTAGTATTATATATCCAGTAAAATTCTCCTTCAAAAGTGAAGGAAAAATAAAGATTGTTTTCAGATAAATTAAACTTGAAATAACTTGTCCCTAGGAGACATACATTACAATATAATAATAAAGGAAATTCTTCAAGGTGAAGGAAAAACAATAACTATTGGAAACTTTACACAAAAGAATGAAGTAGTTAAAAGTAGTAATTATAATGTAAATATAAAATACTATAGTAGAAGCCTTCATCAGTGCAATAAGGCAAGAAATGAAATAAACAACACTCAGTTTGGAAAAGAAGATGTAAAACTGTCTTTTTCTTGAAGACATGATTGAGTATGTGTAAAATCATAGTCTACAAAAAGCTATTAAAACTTAAAAGTAAATTTAGCAATAAGATACAAGGTCAACATGCAAAAATCAATGATCATATACAAGCAATAAGTAACTGGAAAATATATTCTTAAATACCAGTTACAGTTCCTGTCAAGAAACATGAAATACTTGGAGATAAAGTTAAGGAAATATGTGCAAGAGCTGTACAACAAAAACTACACAACATTGTTGGAAGAAATTAAAGAAGATCTAAATAAATAAATAGAGATTCCATTTTCATGTATTAGAAGACTCTATATTCTTATGGTGCTAATTCTTTCTAAATTAGCTTGTACATTCAACACAATTCCAATGAAAGGCCCAGATGATTTTTATTTTTTTATTAATTGAAATAGTATATTTTATTTAATACAATATATCTAAAAAATTATCATTTTAACATGCAATCAATAAGTAATTAATGAAATTTTATTTCTTTTTGTATTAACTCTTCAAATGTGTGTGTGTGTGCGTGCGCGTATGTTGTGTGTGTGTGTGCGTGTGCGTGTGTGTGTTTAATGTGAGAGGAGGGGAGATAGACAGACTTCCGCATGTGCCCAACAGGGATCCACCTGGCGACCCCCAACTGGAGCTGATGCTCTGCCTATCTGGGGCCATGCTCACAACCAAGCTATTTTAAGCTCCTGAGGCAAAGGCTCGATGGAGTCATCCTCAGCGCCTGGGGCTGATGTGCTTGAATCAGCCAAGTCACTGGCTGTGGAAGAGAAGAGAGAGAGAGAAGGAGAGGGAGGGTTGGAGAAACAGATGATCGCCTCTCCTGAAAATTCAGGCCCAGATGATTTTTAAAAGAATTGACAAGCTGATTCTACAATTCATATAATAATATAAAGGACCTAAAATATCAAAAAACAATATTACTAAAAAGAGTAATGTTTGAGAATTTAACCTACATGATTTTGTGACTTTAACATTATAATAGCATGGTGGCGCAGTGGGTAGAGCGTCGGACTGGGACATGGAGGACCCAGGTTGGAAAATCCAAGGTCGCCGGCTTGAGCACAGGCTCATCCAGCTTGAGCGCAGGGTCACTGGCTTGAGCGTGGGATCTTAGACATGACCCCATGGTCATTGGCTTGAGCCCAAGGTTGCTGGCTTGAGCAAGGTGTCACTCACCCTGCTGTAGCTCCCAGTCAAGGCACATATAAGAAAGCAATAAATGAACAAGCAGTCAACAAACAACTATGATGCCACAACAAAGAATTGATGCTTCTCATCTCTCCCTTCCTGTCTGTCTGTTCTTATCTGTCCCTCTCTCTGACTCTGTCTCTGTTCAAGAAAAAAACAAAACATAATAATCGAGACATTGTGGTATTGGCATAGATGGACACAGAGATCAAGGAAACAGTGTACAGAGTTTATAAATAAATTTACACTCATGTTCAATTGATTTTTTTTTCCACAAGGAAGCATGAAAGTTCCAAGATAATTCAATGAAGGATCTTTTCAACAAATGCAGTTGGAACAACTGGATATCTAAGTAGAAAAAAGGAGCTTTCACCCTTCATACCATATACAAAAATTTACTCAAAGTGTATCATATCCAAATTTAACTGATAAAATATAAAACTTCTAGAAAAAAACATAGACAAACAGTTTTTTCAAAAAAGCATAACGCATAAAAATTGATAAACTAGACTTCATCAAAATTTAAAACTTGCACTTTGAAAGACATCATTACTGAAACGGTAAACCACAGACTGAGAGAAAATATTAGCTATTGTGTTATCTGACAATTTTTACCAAGAATAATAAAGAACTCTTGCAACTCTATAGTAAGAAGAAAAGCAACACATTAAAAAATGGGATAAAAATTTCAACAGATACTTTATAAAAGAACATATGCTAATAACCAAAAGCACAAGTAAAGATGCTCAGTATCATTACTCATCAGGGAAATGCAAATTAAAACCAAATGCAATGCAATGCAATAAAACCAAAATGTGATGCCACTGTATACCCACTAGAATGGCTAAAATTAATGACTGACAATACCAATTTTTGATGAGGATGTGGAGCAATTGAATTCTCATTTATTGCTGAGGAAATTTAAAGTGGTACAATCTCTTTGGAAAACAGCAAACTATTGTACATATTTCTTATAAAGTTAAATATGTACTTTTGATATGACTCAGCAATCACATTTTTAGGTATTTACATACATGAAATGAAAATGTTCACACATATACATATATGCAAATCTTTATAGTAACTTTATTTGTAATTTTGGAAACAACCAAGTTTCCCTCAAATGGGGAATGGATAAATATACTGTATTTACTCAGCAATAAGATGGAATGAACTATTGATGCACACAACAGTATGAACAACATTTTTAAAAATTATACTGAGATCCTGACCAGGTGGTGGCACAGTGAGAGCATCAGACTGGGACACAGTGGACCCAGGTTCAAAACCCCAAGGTCAACGGCTTTAGGATGGGCTCAAACAGATTAAGCGCGGACTCACTAGCTTGAGCACGAGGTTGCTGGCTTGAGCATGGGATCATAAACATGACCCCATGGTCACTGGCTTAAGCCCATAGTCGCTGGCTTGAAGCCTAATGTCACTGGCTTGAGCAAGGGGTCACTCGCACTGCTGTAGGTTGCCCCCCATCAAGGAACATATGAGAAAGCAATCAATGAACAACTAAAGTGCCGCAACCAAGAATCGATGCTCCTCATCTCTCTCCCTTCCTGTCTGTCTGTCCCTATCTCTCCTTCTCTCTGTCTCTCTCTCTCTGTCTCTGTCACAAAGAAAAAAAGTTATACTGAGAAAAATAAGCTAGACAAAAAAGAGTATATATTATATGACTCCACTGATATAAAATTCTTGAAAAATAAATGTATATAGTAACAGCAAATCAATGATTGCTAGATGGGAGGTTGACTGGAAAGGTCCATTAATGAATCTTTTGGGATGATGAAAAGGTTTTGTATTGATTATAGTGGCTGTTATGTAAATGTATATGGTTTAGTCATTTAAATGAATACATTTTATTGTATATAAATTATAACTCAATAAGGTTAATTTAAAAATATTAGAAAAATTTTCAGAGCCAAAGGAACTGAGCTTCCTGATTCAAACTGTCTCCCAAATGTCAGCACAGAGGATGAAAACTGATTCTCAATCCAGGCCTTCCTTAAAGGTTTTAGGACACTAGGAATAAAGAGCTCCTAAAGGCTTCTACAGTGAAAAAGAGGATGCAAAGAATCAAGAAGCAAAATGGAGTCAGAATTATCAGACTTTTCAGTCTGGACAATAGTAGAATAATGTCTTCAAAATTTCAAGGTAAAAATATTCTCAATCTAGAGTTATATAACTATATACTTGGTCAATTTTTCAATTTTTAAACATGTAAGCGCTCAAAAAATTTTATAGCTGACATACCCTCCTTGGTTAGCTCTTAGAAAATGTGTTTCTCCTAAACAGGAGAAAAACTATGAAAAGGGAAGACATGGCATCCAGGAAATAGGAAAAAGACTAAGGAAATTCCCAGAATGAATTTGAAGGAAATTTGAAGCAAACAGATGTCCTGGAACAGCATCTACCAGCCCAAGTTGCAGCAGGCTGAGTTAGTGATAAATACATAGAAAAGTAAGCAAATAAAAAATCAACCAATTTTTAACTCTGGGTAAAACAAGAAGCAATCATAGTGCATTATATGCATCAAACAATATTTGAGGTTAATAATAGTCAGTGAATATTAATCTGATAACAATTTTAGTATAACTTGACAAAATGGGGTAAGGGAAGGCTGGGGGTTGCAGTAGTACTTACAAGAATTAAATTATTATCTTCCATAGTAGGAATTCAGCAAATAAATATCTAAGATTTATAAATAGGTAGCAGTTGTTATTTAGCATTGTGGAGGTGAGTGTATAAAAATAGCTGAAAAAAATTGGAAGTGCTTTACATAATTGAACGACAAGATAACCTGGACATGTTATCTTTGAATATATGTATCCTGATTTATTGATGTCGCCCCATTAAAAAATAAAATTATTAAAAAAAAATTGGAAGTGCTTTTTGTTATGAGCCCTACCCTTTAAGTTTTGTTATAAACCCTATTGTCTTGTTTAATTTTTTTAACTGTTTGCTTTGCTTTTTTAAAATGTAATTTATAAAAGAGTGACTTGACTGGTTGGTAAGAAACAACTGGTTAATATAATTCTGTTATATCGTATGTCACCATATTCCCTCATTACTCTAAAAGCCTTTAAGAACAAGGGATCCTTGTTGATTTCTGGATTGCCTAGTACTCAGCTCAGTGTATAGTACATAATTGGTACCTACTACATTTTTATAGAATTAATGAATACAAGAACAATGAAAAATATTAAACTATCTAGGGAAGGAATACAAACTATTCAGCAAGTTCCAGAGCTTGGCATTTGCCAAAAGTTGCTTTTCCCTCCCATTTGAGAAGATATCCATGGAGTAGAGATGAAATCTCAAGTTCTTTTACTTCCAGCAAGAAGACACAAGCAATTAAAAATGCCGAGACACAGCTTTTTGGAAGTCTGACTATAGACCAGCCCGGGGTTCACCTGAAATGTGTCTTTGTGATCCACTTGACATCATCCTCTGAAGATTTCATCAAAGGACATGTTGAAGCTTAGTATCATAATATTAACTTTTTTCTCTCTGTGAATTCCTAGGGTCAGATCTCCATTTTTTGTTTTAATTATTCCATTCTTTACACTCATTGATTGAGGTTGCCCAAAAGCTGCTAACATCAAACCCGGTACCATGGGAGAGAAACCGCGACATGCCATACATAAGGTCACTGACATCCATCCTAAGAGACTTCAGCAACAGACAGCTTTGTGCCATGGGGAACAGGAAGGGGACATCATTAGAGAATCCTCACAAAACACTATAATTACCCAAGATTTGTAGCACTGGAGCAGCTGCTTTGATATCAAAACCATAGGTTCCTCAAATGAACCTACAGAAAATATACTGCTCACAAAAATTAGGGGATATTTCAAAATGAATAGGAAGCATTGAAATATCCCCTAATTTTTGTGAGCAGTATACATGAAATAAGATAAAAATGAAAAAGTAATGGTCCCTCAGGATGGTTAAATAACATTAATCTTCCAAGATTCTAGTTTGAGCAATGACAAAGATATTTAAGAGAAATTAAAAGGAACAGAAATAACAAGGAAAAGTACTGCCATGACTACTGAAATCCTGAAGCTCTGTGGGAGGAATGAGAAAAGGAAAAAGAAGAGAGAGAAGTGGGTCCCTGAGAAATAGACATTCCTACACAATGCCCATGCCCTAGCCTAGAGCTGCAGAGGGTTGCAACATTAGAGACAGCGGCCCATGATAAGGACCTGGAAAAAGTTGGTTGGCCAGGGGGCTTCTGTCGTTTCTGCTGCCTCAGATTTTATTCCCTTTTCTCTCACTTCTACAGACCCATAGCTGCCCAGGACAACTTCCTCCAGGATCTAGCCCTACCCTCATTTCTCCTATTCACTAGTCTGAAGCTGGTACTGTGCAGAGACCTGGGGTAGTGGAGGGGGAAGTGAGGATAGTGGAGGAGAACAGGAGGAAATGAAAGAAGAGACGCTAAATCCTGTCTTTCTCTTTCCATATATGCAGCCCCTCAAAACAAATTTTTCAAAATGATTCCATACAATTCCTCCTTTATAATTCCTGCCCTGCTTCTAACCTCAGATCCATTCATCTATGCATTCATTCATTTCTTCTTATCCATCCATTCAAAATACCTACCATGTGGTAACATTTGCTAGATAGCAAAAACAGATACAGTCCCTGGCCTTGAAGAGCTCTCAGCATTGAAGGGAAGAGAAACATCAGGTAAAAAAAAATGTAAGAATGCATCTGTGGCAAGTAGTACAAGAACTATGTGGCTCTGAAAGCCTATCATAGGGGAATTTGCTTAGTTAGGGAGCTCAGTGAAAGCATCCCTTCGGAAGGAATTGCTGAGCTGTGCTCTGACAGAAGAGAAGGGCTTACCAGGTACACAGAATAGCATATGCAAAGGCTCTGAGGCAAATGAAACATGGCAAAAAAAGAGGGATAGGAAGCAGAGAGAATGAATGTGAACCATAGTACAAATATATAAATTGGTGGGTGGAAGTTACATAGGTCATAATAGAGAGGTTTGTCTTTATCCTAAGAACAATGGGGAGCCACTAAAGTTGTTTAAGCCAGGGTGAAGTAATTATAGATTAGCATTTTGAAAGATCAGCATGGCTATAGTGTGGAGAATAGTTTGGAAGAGGCCAAGCTAGCTAGGAAGTGAGAGATGCTGAAAACTTGAATAGGGTGGGGATGAAAATGAAGTGAATGAACAGATTGGAGAGCTGTTTAGAAAGTAATGTGGACAGGACTTGGTGATGTAAGGAATGTACGAGGGAGAGAGGTCAAGAGTCAGGTTTTTGCTTTGCTGTAAAAAATAGGGAACTCAAGAGTCAGGTTTGGGGAAGAAGAAGAACATGAGTTATGGTCAAGTGTGAGATGCCTTTAAAATGTTCTGTAGAAAATGTCAGGTAGATAATTGGATGTATGAGGCCAGAGCTCACATAGTAGAATGTGGGATTCCTCAGCAAATTGGTTAAGTGGTCACTGAAAGTGCCATCATGGATGAGACTGCCTACTATGGGAAGAGTATGATGAAGTGCTCAGTGTGGCATACCACAAAATCTGGTCATTCTTCTCACACATATTGTAGATGGTCCTTCCATAGTGTAACAGATGATTTACAATTATCATCAACATGAGCATTGCTTTTTTGTAAAGTATCTGCATATAAATGAAGCACATAGTGGGTTATAGGAGAAAAATATTTTTCTATCAATAGCTATGATTTTACATTCTGCTCTGGTCCAGGGAAGGAAAAAAAAGACACTGCATGGAATAGATGTAGATGACAAAAAAGGAAGAAAGTGAATTGGTCCCTGATGGTCTGCCTCAGGGATACCTTCTCTTGGTCTCCAGAGGGTGCACATGTGCTTGGGAATCAAGGGGATGCATGATGGGGAGGTTTTATAGCACTGTCACCACACAGGCTTTGGGCTTTTTCCTCTAGTAAATAGGTTGCTTTATGCCCTACTCGGGCAACAGTTTTCCAGGGATAGCATCGTTTTTTGTTTTTGTTTTTTATTTTATTTTTTCTACAGAGACAGAGAGAGAGTCAGAGAGAGGGACAGACAGGGACAGATAGACAGGAAAAGAGAGATGAGAAGCATCAATCATTAGTTTTTCATTGCGCATTGCGATACCTTAGTTGTTCATTGATTGCTTTCTCATATGTGCCTTGACCGCGGGCCTTCAGCAGACTGAGTAACCCCTTGCTGGAGCCAGCGACCTTGGATCCAAGCTGCAGGTTCAATCCCCGGTCAGGGCACATGCAAGACTCAACCAATGAATGCATGTATAAGTGGAACAAAAAATCAGTGTTTCTTTCTCTCTCTCTCTCCCCTTCCTCTTTCACTTAAATCAATTAAAAAAAATGCAATATTAGATACTTGAATGACCATTTACAATAAAACTCTTGCATATCTCCAAATAGTTGGATGAACCATGAACTTCAATAGTGCCAACATTATGTAGCTTGCTGACATTATTAAATCAAATAAATATCATGGTAACAAAAATGTATAAAGACATGAAGGAACAAAATAATTTTAATCAATACCTACAGTTTTTATGTCTGCGAAGTTTGCTAAGCTAATAAAATGATCTGAAAAGTTTATCTCACAGGCAGATATATTAGTGATTTATTTCATTGGTTTTCAGATGGCTATTCATCATGAGGTAAAGCATCTTCAGAATGAATGGTGGAACTAAAAAATTTGACATGTTTGCCTCTTATATAAACTAAATATTTGATTTATAAGACAGAAACGAACACACCACTATGGCCTGTCATGTTTTCCCAGTTTCTAATTTATTCAACCTCTGCTCAATATTGATCCTGACAAGCAGAGTAACCCGAAGATGAATTTATTCCCTCCACAGTTTAGTCAGGAACAAGCCCAAAATTATAGATTTTCCCAGGCAGATGATGACAGGAAGTCAGGGGGATGACAAATGGCTGTCTTTAGATTTAGTTAGGACAGTTGGGCCAGACATTTTCGATAAAGAGTGGAGCGTGCTGGTCACACACAGGTTCATCAGTGGCCATCACTAATTGTAGAGGGAGCACGGTCGGTGCCACCGGCGCCCGTGCAGGAGCTCTGCGAAACAGAGTCAACTCCTCAGGATCTTGCAGCTCTCCTCTAAGTGATAGCATGACATGATCATTTATCAAACAGAGACTGTCCAGAAAAGTGTCTGCTCCCTTTAGTAACTTATTGAAGAAAGTGAAAGCATTTTATTAAAGACAGGAAGGCAATGAACAACCAGAGCGTATCCAAAGAGTAATCATATTTCAGCACAGGATTAGTTTAGTCTTAAATAAACATGCACTGGAGGGAGTATGTCGAGGGTCATTTATCAAGTGAGGAACAATTAACAAAACTCTCCAGGACCTTTTTATCTATATAAATTTAAAGTTCTCAAATTGTTATTATTACCTTTTGGATGATGGGGTATTATATTCAACACTAAAAAATTGCAATACACAATTTCTTCCTTAGAGATTTTTTTTAGACTAAGAGAAATACAGAGGAACTCTCACATAAAACAAGATAATTATGGCTCTATCAAACATTGTAAGACAAATGCTGTAGAGAGAGTATAGTCCAAAACTCAGGACTAAAGGATGAAGTTATAACTTTTGAAGAGGGCTTTCTTATAAGTCAACTACATGTCAATGGGTCAAAGCTTATTCTTTCTTAAACAAATTTTGTTCTCCATTCACCAAAATTAAGAGAAAGAAAATTAGCTAAGGGGTAGAAGGATAGGCAAAGAGACAAAGAATTAACACATTTGTATTACCAGCTTTGTTACAAGAATTTATATGCCATGGCACTAATCCTAATTATCCTCACTTTATAAATGAGGACACAGGCTTGCCTGAGGTCAAACAGTAAGTAGCAGTGCCAGGAAGTTTGGGATTGCTAGCATTTTCTTTTTCTTCTTCCAAGTGAGAGGAGGAGAAATAGAGAGACAGACTCCCGCATGCACCCCAACCAGGATCCACCCAGCAGCCGCTGTCTGGAGCCAATGCTCCGTCTGTCTGGGGCCATGCTCCCAATCAAGCTATTTTTAGTGCCTGAGGCAGAGGCTCCATAGAGCCATACTCAGCGCCCCAGGCCAATGACAGTATTTTTTTTAACAATTCCTATTTTTCATATTATTTGTTTGGATACCTTAGAGTCTAGCACGGAACTTAGCCCATGGTTCAATAAGTATTTTTGTAGAATAATGAAGTAAGCAGCACTGGAAGTACTTTTACCATTTTGCAGGAAGATATTAGTCTCAAGAAGATTAAAGGACCTACCAGGTACTCTGCAGTGGGTCCAGACACCCAACTGTCCTTGCAATTATTTCCCGAAGATAGCTTTTCTTCATGTAGATGCAGGTGCATAGCTGCATGGCCCAAATTTGTTATCTTCATGATATGAAAGAATTTGTGGAGATTTTTCATGTGGAAGAGAACAAATGTCAAAGCTTCCTGGTTTTAAAAAAAACTTTTCTAAAATCTAAAGAATAAATGCAGTCTTACTACAAGAATTTTTTCTAAAAATGAAAAAATAAAGTATCTACGCAATAATAATTATGGATCAAGCAAAAAATAAGATGAAAGGTACAAATAGGTTAAATAGAACTACTGGGCCAGGCTTTAATAAGGTGAGAAAGTGATATAGGGAGTAAAAATACCAGGCAATGGATTATCAATTAGTTTCAGCTTTGCAATTTAGAACATGTATGAATTAATCTATAATTTGTATTTCCTAATTTTCCCTTATGCCCTATGATAATCTGGGTCTTGGTTTAAGAAAAAAATGGAAGACTAGGGTGTTTGTGCGCTACTACCCTCTGGATTGTTGATCAACTCTGCAATGCTCACCTCCATAGTCTAAGGAGCTCCCCCTAAATATGTACAAGATCCTATATATGGCCGTGCTCTGAAAACCAGAGAGTTCTCCACAGAATTAATTATCAACTTTTATTTTTATTATCAGCAAGATATTTGCTTTAAAGTAATGTTTTTGCCCTATTAAAGGTGGTAAATCTTTCCTTTGTTATTTTGCCTAAGGCCATTGAACTTTTTAAAATCAATTGAAGGCTATAGAGAAAAAAACAGTTTTGCATTGCTTGTTTTGAGTAATTCATTATAAACTGATTTTTAAATTAAAAATAGAACTGTGTGACATATATTAGAAATGCTCCAAGTATATTTCACTTCCATTAAATAGCTAAATAAAATATCCATATTGAAATATGATGCCTGACCTGTGGTGGCGCAGTGGATATAGCATCAATTTGGAATGCAGAGTTCACCAGCTCGAAACCCTGGGCTCACCTGGTCAAGACACATATGAGAAGCAAGTAGTATGAGTGGATGCTTTGACTCCTCCTCTCTTCCTCTCTCTCTCTCCTCTCTCTAAAATCAATCAATAAAATATTTTTTTAATGAAAATAAAAATGAAGAAAGAGAGAAAGCAAGGAAAGGAATGACAAAAAACAAGGCACTGGAGAAAATAATGGTGATGACAAAAGAAACCCAAACAGGGAGAAAGAGGAGGTAAGGAGGGCAAACAGAGAGCTGGTTCTTAACTGCCATTAATCTGTTTTTCTTACATTTTGGATTGTAGGCTGTGGAATAACTTAATTATTCCTTGAAACATCAATTATCTCACTTTCTTATAAGCTATAAAAACAGAGAAATGTTTATGATATACCTAAAACAAAACTGTACCCACATGACAGTTAAAGAAATCCTTGTGCTCAAAAAAGGAGGCTGGAAGGATGTATGATGGCACACTGAAAGTGACCTTTGGTGATAAGCATGCAAAGCGACTTTTTTCTCCTATTTCCCTTTGATAATTTTATATTTTTTTAATGAATATGCATTCTTTAAATAAAAGCAAATATATATACATGTCTTGCAATGCCAATGGACTGCTTACTCACTACTCCTTGATTGCCTTAATCTGGAACCTTCCATAAGCTTCACTAAGAATAAGGCATCTTCTGCAGAATGGACGGCCAGAGGGGCACAGGTTTTTTCCAAACTGCAGGCTGGATCCATTTAAGAGACTAAGACAAAGAACCAGGGTCCCAGCCCTGGCCGGTTGGCTCAGTGGTAGAGCGTCGGCCTGGCATGCGAGGGACCCGGGTTCGATTCCCGGCCAGGGCACACAGGAGAAGCGCCCATTTGCTTCTCCACCCCCCCCCCCCCCTCCTTCCTCTCTGTCTCTCTCTTCCCCTCCCGCAGCCAAGGCTCCATTGGAGCAAAGATGGCCCGGGCGCTGGGGATGGCTCTGTGGCCTCTGCCCCAGGCGCTAGAGTGGCTCTGGTTGCGGCAGAGCGACGCCCGTCGCATCGCCCCCTGGTGGGCAGAGCGTCACCCCTGGTGGGCGTGCCGGGTGGATCCCGGTCGGGCGCATGCGGGAGTCTGTCTGACTGTCTCTCCCCATTTCCAGCTTCAGAAAAATACCAAAAAAAAAAAAAAAGAACCAGGGTCCCATCACTTACTACCTTCTCTTTAGCCCCTCTGTGGTTAGTATAGACCATTTTATCCAAAAATGATTTACGGAACACCTTTTAAGTACCTAGCACTGAGCTACAACTCCATAAAAAGCAGTAATTACCTTTATAAACAGTTAAATGAACAAAGGAAATCCTGATAATTATAAAATATTTGTGTCTTTTTCTTCTATAATTATAGGATTTGGAATTTTTACTGAACAAGTTGATGAAGCTGTGGAAAATGGATCTAAATGGAAATCCTGTTTGTCTCAAACCAAAATACAGAGACAGACTGATATTGGTCTCCAAATCACTGGGTACACAGTTATATTAATATAATTTTTTAGCTAATTTAGCAGCAAGCCTTCAGAAATATGACATCTGGATCTATAAAAACAGTCAAGTTTAAATTCAATATTTTTAAATAACAGCAAAGGTTAAAATTGAGGAATGAAGCATAAAAAAAAATCTGCTGTTCAGAAATAATAATAGAGGCACCAGATACTCTTTCTTTAAAAAAGTAAATGTGGCTGTTATGAACAAAAATGGTTAGTCATAAATGTGTAGAACTTGCTTACCTTTTGCCAAATTTCTATGAAGATCCTGAGACTTTTTAGCTCTCAGCTCCTTAGATAAAGTTGATCAAGGTTTTCACTGCTGACATTTGCCAAATGATACCCTGAAAACATACAAGAGTTTCCTTTATTTGAAAGTGGAGCAGGGTGGGGAGTCTTTATGACAAATAGTAACGTTCCTGAATGTGCACTATATGGGGGAAATGGACCAGCATAGGGCCAGGTTATACAGCATGAGAGAGACAAGCACTGCCTTCTCATAAAGGAGGTTCATGAGCTGGCTTCCTATATCATAACTTCTGTGACATGTGTTAAAAACTAATGTATGGCAAAACTACTCAAAGCCCGCAGCTGTAGTAAACTCTGATTAATCATAATGCTAGTGCAGTGATTCTCTTGGGGGAGGAAGGGATTGACAGAGGGCAAGTCAGAAAAATCCAAGACAGTTTAGCACAATACATATGTGAGGGTCATGCTCTGCCCACCCTCTACCCCACCAGCCAATATGGGGAACAGAGAATAGCCCTGTATTCTTTTAAAAGCTCTACAGATAATTCTTCTATGTACCAGCCCCCAACTGTCTGTCTCGTCCCCTCTTTGTCCACCGCACACAATTGTGTTAGTTGATAATTAATGTTTGATAATTAAGAATCTTCCAATGTTCACGAACCATTTCTGGAAACATTTGTCATGACACTGTACCATAGGTGATACTGTAAAAGACATAGAGGTAAGTGTAGTGATTTCCAAATAAAGAGAATTTATTCAAAGTTTAAAAAAAATAAATCTTTACTATAATGTATTTTGATTATACAAATAATATATATTTCTTCTAGAAAATATAGAAAAGAAGATAAATATCATTCATAATGCTGCCATAAATTTGCTAGTAACATTTTCATGCATGTACTTTCTGTCTTTTTCTATGCAATATACATATATAACAAATTCTCTTTGATTTTAGCTTGTCTTATTTTAATTTCCTTCTTTTTCCTAAATGAAAAACAAAAAACACCCACAAAGTTAACTGAGGGCCTGGTTTGATGGGTCCTAGTAAAAAGAACTATTGAGAGCTATTTTCTGTTTTGTAAGTAACCCAGTCCTTATACCAAATAGAATGACAATCCACACACTTGGTTTACTTAGTATAAGTAGAAGCAAATTTTGTGTTGAAATCAATTCATTGAAACAGACCTCTAATCTTGTGTCCATTACCTGGCTTCCCCTCCTGAACCACTTCTATACCTAATAAGCTCAAATAAGATAATTTACTAAAAGTGAGATGGAATCAGGTTCACTGAGGCATAGAGTCTTCTTGTCATTCCTCAGCTTTGTCTGGAACATGAACGCAAGGAAATGGGACCAGGGCAAAAGACCTGGATGTTTCATTCCTTACCTTGATAATAGCTGTTCTAAAAATATGTATTGATTTACACATATCACATCCAAAAACATACTAATAAATTATATGATTATTAATAAAAACATCTGGAAAGACAGTAATAAAGACAAGTGGTTAGGAAAATTGAGCATAAAAGAATGTCTTTTAATGTAAAGTTATAAGTACTAAGATAAGTGATGATAAAACATTTAGCCAATTTCTTACACTATAATTTGGAAAGTGCTATTATTCAGTTAAAATAAGTAAATGGGAAGCTATAGAAACAATTATACTTCTAGAGTTTATAATTCTAGTTTATATTTTAAGTTTCATCACTTGATTTTAGGTATAACAATATTACAGATCATATTTAAGTGGCAACATTAATATTTTTAGTAGTACAATTAAAATTTTATCATGATATTTTCATTTTTCCCTGTAAGATTCTGACCCCAAAAATATTACTACATCCTTTTTACATTCTGAAATCTAGCAGAAGACATTACATGAATGATGACAGAAAATATATATTTAATTTAAAAAACTGCTATCTAAATTAATATTGCTAGAAAAGATAGTCTTTACATTAAATGAAGGGTACCTGTATTCATGATTAAAAAAGGTCACATAAAATATGTTATAATTTTATAGTATAGCCATATACAATAGAATACTATCTAAAATTATTAAAAATTGTGTTTAAAGAAAAACATGGTAAAATGCTCACAATACAATATTAAAAAGTAGACTGTTATGTTATATAAATTGCGAATTCCAATTTTATAAAATACATCTATATACATACACAGAAAAAAAATGCTAAGAAACATACTAAGTCTTGCCTGACCAGGCAGTGGTGCAGTGGATAGAGCGTCAGACTGGGATGCAGAGGTCCCAGGTTCAAAACCCCAAGGCCACCGGCTTGAGTGTGGGCTCATCTGGTTTGAGCAAGACTCACCAGCTTGAGTCCAAGGTCGCTGGCTTGAGCAAGGGGTCACTCAGTCTGCTGTAGGCCTCGGTAAAGGCAAATATGAGAAAGCAATTAATGAACAACTAAGGTGCCACAACAAAGAACTGGTGCTTCTCATCTCTCTCCTTCCTGTCTTTCTGTCCTTATCTGTCCCTCTCTCTATCTCTCTCTGTCTCTGTCTCACACACACATACACAAAATATATATATATATACACACACACATACACACACACAAAGTCTTATCAGTGATTTTTAGTGATTATTTCTGGTTGTGGAATATAGACAATGTTCAATTTTTTTCTTTTTCCATGTTTTTGAATTCTCCAAATATCTTAAAACATACAAAAATTATTTGTATAATTTAAGATGCTCAATTTTCAAAAAAAATTTTTAAAAGGAACAAAATGTAAAGATAGCTGAAATCTCACTTCATAGAACCAAAGGGCCAGCTATGTGGATTATTCTTATTATAAACTATATTCTAGGATACAAATAATCATTATTAATATATATACTTTTAAAATACTATGTTGAATACATAAAACTTCTTACCCACTTTAAGATAAAATGTTTTGTTTTTTCCTAAGAACTATATTATTCTTTAAATAAATAGAAAATATTTAATTTTGTCACATATGACATTTTTATTTTTTAAAATAATAATATAATTTACATATGACCCTATAAGGGTGACCATACTTTGTTTACAGTGATTATCTTTGTCAGTAATGGGTAGGAGAGGTATGAATAGTAATTAGAGACTTTTTTATGTTTTTTTCATAATGTTTTTCAGTTGTTTATAATAAGCACATACTTTTTGAAATCAGAAAAAAATAATTAAAATTAAAATCTAAAAAAATATAGAAGTTGTGTAAATAAGGTATTTTAAAAATATATTTATTTCAGCATATAGTATAACAAGTTTGTGTGCCCTACATCAGAAGTATATATATTTTACCTATATGCTGACATTTATATATTGTATTTTTAACATATTTTTTTTTCTAGAATTTCTTGATGGAAAAGAAATTAAAACCATGGAAAGACAATTTTTAATAAACTGGAAAGCATCCAAAGATGCCAAGAAAATCAGCAAGAAAAGGAACAGTAAAAAAGTGGAAGCAAGTAACTCATGCATAAGTAAGTAGGCTGTCATTTATTAGGTGACCACTTCTACTAGCAAAGGGAGTATTTTACTCAATGAAAAAAAGGGTCGAGAAATAAGGAAGTTTTCTTTAGATTTTGTTTAAGGTTTTCCATTTTTTAACTTATTTACAATTCCTAGGAAATTAAACCTAAAATGTTTATATTAGAAAACAGTAGCCACTATCAGCTAATCCTGTGCTTGGTCCTGCTGAGTCTGTGTCAGCTGTGTAAACAGAGAGCCAGAAGGGTGGGGGGAAATGTGTACTTTTATACCTGGCAGAAGTGCATGATATTAGTTATGTAAATGGTGAAACAACAATCAGCTATGTAAAGTATGAAGCCTAAATCACTATTATATTTGTTTAGCAACAATGCAAAAATTACATTTTTCATCAGGATACAAAATAAAAATGTATCACAACCACATCCTTGGCCTATACTCTGTGGCCTGTCCCCTTTCTTAAGTACATACCCCAACACTTACATATTTTTATTATAATATGCCTAAGGTGGTTTTTACCAAGGATATGCCAATCTCCCTTTCCTAAGTAATGCAACTAAATGTAGCTAAGTGTAGTGGTTAACAATTATCTTTATCATATTGGGGAACATCCTAGAATTCACTCTTCATAGACTCTGTAGTCAACACATTGGAATGCGCCCCTTCCTCCATGCCACAATACTGTTTGAATGCTAATAGTCTTCTTGTTCCACAGTTAAAGGAGGATGGGGGCACAGAAGAGGGTTAGGCCAGGGGAATAGGGAAAGAACAACCAGAACAATGTAGTAAGGCATTATGCATGAATAGCACATTCTAAGAGCATATCAGTCTAGGACAAGGAGGCTGAGGTGAGGAGAAGCAGAGGGGGAAAGGCATAGAGTCTGATGATTTTGCCATATTGTGTCCATTGAATATAAACTGTGGAAAATCATTTAAAAAATAGAACTTTCTGAGCTGACAGTATACTCATAAATGATGAACTGTGTTGACAACATGAATTGCTCAAGATCTGAAATCTTTAAAATGGACAGAAGGCATTTCTTCTCCCGTGTTTATCCCTGGCTGGCTGTGAGGGGTAGGATGAGACCCAGAATAAGGACTTATATATTTTCAAGATTACACCAAAGATGCCAAAGTATCTTATTAATATTGAAGTACACACAAAATGCAACACCAGCCCTCACTCTCAAATTTTTAATTTTAAAAATAACAAAATTCCCATCATCTTAATAGATTTTACAAACTCTTCCTAATTCAGACAAAATTAGATCAATTAATGTTTAAGTTCTCCAATAAAATTCAACAAAATAATATAAGGTGGCTGAAAGTTTATAACCTTTAAAAGTTATACTGTTATTTAATTTTATCAACAAAATCCTTACTACTTTATAATCTTGGGTGGCCCCAATTAATTAACAAAAGCAATTCTTAAAGCAATATAGATGCACTAACAACTATCTGAAAAGGAAATTAGGAAAACAATTCCACTTACAATAGCATGAAAAGAATAAAATTCCTAAGAATAAACTTAACTAAGGAGATAACAGAATTGTTTACTGAAAACTACAAAACAATAATGAAAAATTTTAAAACAAAAAAACAAAGGGAAAGACATCTTATGTTCATAGACAGGAAGATTTAATATTCCTATGTTCATAAATAGGAAGATTTAATATTGTCAAAATGGTCCTTTTACCCAGAGTGGCCCATGGATTCAATGCAATCTCTATAAAAATTTCAATGGCATTTTTCACAGAAATAGAAAAAAACAATTCTAAAATTCATATAGAACCACAAAATAGCCAGATCAACCTTGAAAAAAAGAACAAAGCTGAAGGCATCATACTTCCTGATTTCAAACTATGTTACAAAACTACGAAAATCAAAACATATGGTACTGGCATAAGACAGACATATAAATATATGGAACAGAACAGAAAACTCAAAAGTAAATCCACAAATCAATGATCAACTGATCTTCAACAAGGGTGTCAAGAATGTATAATGGAGAAAGGATAGTCTCTTCTACCACAGTTGCAAAAACTGGATAACCACATTCAAAAAAATGAAATTGAACCATTTTTACACCATATAAAAGAATAAACTCAAAGTAGATTAAAGTCTTAAATATAAGACGTAAATCTGTAAAACTCCTGCAAGAAAACATAGGGGGAAGCTTCATGACATTAATCTTGGCAATAATTTCATTGATATGACACCAAAAGTACAGGCAACAAAAACAAAATAAATAAGTGAGACAAACTAAAAAGCTTCTGCACAGCAAAGGAAACAACAGAGTGAAAAGGCAATCTACAGAGTGGGATTGCCTTTCAAATCTAGATTTGAAAATAAGTATTTATATGCATAGAAAGGTAAAAATAAATACTATGTTAAGGCAAACATCTGTCTAATAAATAAACGTACCTGTTCCAACTTACATACAAATTCAACTTAAGAACAAACCTACAGAACCTATCTTGTTTGTAACCCAGAGACTGCCTTTATCTGATATGGATTAAGTTTCGAAGATAAAAAGGAACTCCTACTACTCAATACTAAAAAAATTAATGACTCAATTTGAAAAATGGGCTAGGAACTTGGACATAACTCTAAAGAAGATCTACACATGGCCAATGGGTATATAAAAAATGCTCAATGTTAGTTATCAACAGGAAAATGCAAATCGAAACCAAAATGACTTATCACCTCACACCTCTCAGAAAGGCTGTTACCAAAAAAATAAAAGGCAAATGTTGGTGAGGATGTGGATAGATTGGAATCCTTGCACACAGTTGGTAAAATGCAACATAGTGCAGCTACCATGAAAGACAGTATGCAAGTGCCTTAAAATTTAAAAATAAAATTACCATATGACCCAGCAATCTCACTTCTGGGTATTTACCCAAAAGAATTGAACATCTTGAGGAGATATTGGCACTCCCATGTTCAGTGCAGCACTATTCACAATGGTTAAGATGTGGAAACAACCTAACTGTCCATTGAAAGAGGAATAAAGAAAATGCAGCATATGCACGCAATAAAATATTGATACTATTCAGCCTTAAAAACAGAAGGAAATTCTACAACATGTGACAACATGGATAAATCTTGAGAACATTAAGCTAAATGAAATAAGACATTTACAGAAAGACAAATACTGAATGTTTCTATTTACATAAGGTATCTGAAACAGTCAAATTCATAGAATCAAAGAGTGGAATAGTCATTGCCAGTGGCTCGAAGAAGGGGAAAATGAGGATTACTAACCAATGGGCCTCAGGTTTCAGTCAGGCAGGATGAATGAGCTGTAGAGGTCTGCTGTACAAAGTTGTACATATAGTCAACAATAACGTACTGTAAACTTAAAATTTTGTCAGCAGGGTAAATCTCATGTTAAGTGTTCTTACCACAGTTTTTTTTAAGCCATATGGAATTTTGTATAGTACAGAGTATTATTTCATACCCTGTTGAAGTTCCAATTATGATAATAATTTAAAATAGAAAATAATCTAGTCTAGGAGGCAAAAAATAGAGAACAAGCCCTTGCCAGGTAGCTCAGTTGGTTAGTGTCCTCCAACACGCTAAGATGGCAGGTTCGATCCCAGGTCAGGGCACATACAGTAAGTACTCAATCAATGAGTGAGGGGGACAACAAATAGATGTTTCTCTCTCTCTCTTCCCACCACTTTCTCTAAAATAATAAAAATTTTTTTTTAAAGAATAGAGGGCATGAGAAGAGAGCTGATATTTACTGCACTAAACATTTCAGATATTTATACACGTTATTTGCATTTAATCATTATAAACTGAGGCAATTATATCCATTCTGCAGATGAAAAAGCCGAGTTTTAGAAAGATGAAATAACTAAAGTCACAAAGATAGCAGGTAGCATAGTGATTAGAGTCCTCTAACTTCATGAAACAGCTTTGGCTTCTAGTGACCACTCTAGTAACGAATGGCTGAAGTGTGCTTAGACAGAAGGACGTGATGCCTGCCATACTTCAGTTTAGTGGAAATTTAGTAAAATTTGCAAATGTATAAACATATGATATGTAAACAAATAATTTTTAAAATTTTACATATTAATTCTCCCATATATATTATATGGAAGAAAGGGAGAGAGAGAGATGAGGTAGGATAGGGAGACAGGAACAGCGCAGTTTGAAGTTCACAGCAACATTAAGAGGCTAGTACAGATAGCTGCTGCCCCCACACATGCACACACCTCCTAACCATCAACATCCCCTACCAGTTAAACACATATTTTATAAATAAAGAGAAACTAGGGAGAAAATGGGATAAATTATTAAAGAACTTTGAAATTTTTAAGAGTCCAAATAGATTAGATGGTTTACTATATTGAAAAATAGACTGATGACTCAGTGGATAGAACATCGGTCTGGTGTATAGAAGTCCTGGGATGGATTCCTGGTCAGGGCACAAAGGCAATGTGACCATCTGATTTTCTCCCCCTCCCCCTTCTTTCTCTCTTTCCCTCCCGCAGTCAGTTGGTCCAAGTATCCACCCCAGGCACTGCGGTAGCTTGGTTGGTCTGAGCACGTCAGTCTCAGGCACTAAAAATAGCTCTGTACTGAACACTGGCCCTAAATGGGGTTGCCGGGTGGATCCTGGTTGGTGCACATGCAGGAGCCTGTGTCACTATCTCCCCTCCTCTCACTTAAAAAGGAAGAGAGAAAGAGAGAAGGAAAGAAAGAAGGGAAGGGGAGGAAAGAGAAAGAGAGAAAAAAGGAAAAAGAAAGGAAGAAAGGAGGGAGGGGAGGGGAGGGGAGGGGAGGGGAGGGGAGGGGAGGAGGGTGAAAATAGACCTTAAGGGCAATTAAAATAAAATCAAAATTGAACATTGACTAGCTGCAACAGAAAATTATGTGAGTTTTCCTCAGCAGTCCTTATTCTCCCTAAATACCCTCCATTCTCTCTGGCCTCCTACATGTTTGCCATCTCCATCCAAACAAATGATACCACTCTGAGCCTCTCAGGCTTAAAAACAGTAACATCCCTGGATACATGTATATAACATACCATAACTCTATCCTTAGGTATGTGGCCGATAAAATAGCTTACAATATGATCTTTATGCAAAGGCTCTATTATTACTGCCCAAGAAAAACAGAAAGCATAAATTAAAGTATAGAAGATACATGTTTTTAAAATCTACAATATACTTTCAGATCTTTCGATTAAAGAAAACTCAGTACAACCAAATACACTCTAAGTGAACAGGAATTCTTATGAAGAGAATAATTTTTGTACTTCCTAACCTTTTACATATTTTTGATAGCTTCTAAATTTGGAGCCTTATATTAGAGATATATGCTAAGAGTATAAGGATCATTACCTCAGACTTCAAGCATCTTGCAATAAAAGTCATCCTAAATATAACCATATAACTATATAACTCAAAACTGAAAATAAAATCACTCAAACAAAATCCAAAATATATGCCTATCTTTTAGTACTTAGCTTTTACAGAAATTTAATGGAAACATTTATTTATTTAATAAACATATATTGAGCACCTTAAATGTGTCTCAGACTATGCTAGCCTCTGGGAATTAAAACTGATTAAGGCAGACCCCACTTAAACGGAAATCACTGCTAGAAAAGGAGAGGACTTGCAATGATGTGGAATGTTAAGTGCCAAAATAAAGGCATGAACATATTCCAAAAACTATATGTGACTAATCTACTCCCTAAAGTAAACACTCTGAAAAAATAAACTCAGAATAGCAAAATTCAGGGGCAGTTAATATTTATATTAATGTTGGTATACCCATTTTGTCTATGAGAGTTAACTATAGGCTTTTCTGTGTAGGATTTTATGTAAGAAAGTGTATTGTATTTTATCTTGGATATTAATTTTTTTATTGGTTTTACCATAGATCTATTTAACTTTATTTAATTCCATTTCATAAAATATAATTTTAGATAGTCTAATGCTATGTTTACAATTGAATTAATTAGTTTCAAAGAATGTATGCTTTCTTTGTATGTTACAGGTCACGTTGAAACAATGCATCACATAGTTCCTATTTATTACCCACAGGTGGGTAAGCCAAAATTAGTCTTTCTCTCTGATGCCCAGAGATACACTGCTAATGGAAATGCATCTCCAGAAAGTTCCCAAGATGATAACCCTAAAATTATTGAAGAGACCAGGTAGGTTCTTTCAAATACTTATACAATTTATCTTTATAGGGAGAATGGGACATTCTCACTGTCAACACAGAGGAAAGAGGCCCTTTGTCTATCTCCTTGTTCTCAATTCTTACTGGCCAAGCACCCTACTCCCAAAAAATTTCAATGTCGGTCGGCCCAAACAGTCACAAAGTTAAGGTGCAGGAGTTGGTCCAAGAAGAGCTGGGAACCTGACCAGTGGTGGTGCAATGGATAAAGCATCAACCTAGAACACTGAGGTCACCAGTTTAAAATCCCAAGGTCACTGGCTAGAGCTGGAGCAGGGGATCATCCACACAACCCAAAGGTTGCCAGCTTGAGTCCAATAGTCGTTGGCTTGAGCAAGGGAACACTAGCTTAGCTTGAGCCTAAGGTCCAATCCCCAGTCAAGGCATGTAAGAGAAGCAATCAATACACAACTAAAAAGAAAGCAACTACAAGTTGATGCTTCTCACTCTTCCTCCTTCCCTCTCGAAAGAAAGAAAGAAAGAAAGAAAGAAAGAAAGAAAGAAAGAAAGAAAGAAAGAAAGAAAGAAAGAAAGAAAGAAAGAAAGAAAGAAAGAAAGAAAGAAAGGAGTTGGGCATCATAGACTAGATACACCCAGTCGACAGGTGACCCAGGAAAGTCACAGAAGCAGCAGGAAAAGATGTCTGAATGAGCAGGGATCACACCAAAGGAGACTGAGGCCCAGCTGATGATGGATGGTCTGCTGAGGGGATGACTACAGCAAGGGCATCTGGTGGCAGAAAGGAGGGGAAGCCAGGAACACTACAGAGGCAGGCTACTTTCACCACTTCTCCAAACCAAAGGTTCTTAATCTCTTGTCCCTGAAGGAGACACTAGCAGTTCATTAGATCCTCAAAGGAGCTTATGATCCAAAAAAAGTGATAAGAATCGCTGTTCTAAACCTTGAGTATATACATACTTGAGTTCCATATGAATCAGCCCTGTCTCCTGAAAAGCATATTACTTTGAGGGTTTTAAAAGATATTGTTTTTGTTTTGTTTTGTTTTTGTATTTTTCTGAAGTGAGAAGCGGGGAGGCAGAGAGACAGACTCCTGCATGAGCCTGACCGGAATCCACCCGGCATGCCCACTAGGGGGCAATGCTCTGCCCATCTAGGATGTTGCTCTGCTGCAACCACAGCCATTCTAGCACCTAAGGCAAAGGCCATGGAGTCATCCTCAATGCCCAGGCCAACTTTGCTCCAGTGGAGCCTTGGCTGCGGGAGGGGAAGAGAGAGAGAGAGAAAGTAGAGGGGGAGGGGTGGAGAAGCAGATGGGCGCTTCTCCTGTGTGTCCTGGCCAAGAATTGAACCCGGGACTTCCACATGCCAGGCCGATGCTCTACCGCTGAGCTAGTCAGCCAGGGCCCAAGATGATGGGGAAAAAAGCATAACAGAAAATAACTTCATTTGTTCATAAAACAAATAGGCACTTACTATATGCCAGCAATACTAAATATAAAGACTCAAATGAGACAGTTCTGATCTCAATGATCTGGCAACAAGCTAGCTGGAGAGTTAAATATGATATAATTGTTGCATAGTATGGTAAATGCTACTGGCATTCTAAATCCTAATGCATCTTATACATTATTCATTCAACATTTTTTCATTTGTAATCAAAAGATGACTGATCTATTGATGTTTCCAATAGTAGTTATTATGATATAATGAAGGACACTGGTATATTTTATTGAGAAAGTAATCAGAGGCAGAGGACTACTTTAGAATAGGTTTCCTTTTTCAAAAACTGTCTGCTGAAGGTCAGGTGGCTTTGCCATGAGACCCTCTTTGCAGGGTCCATCAAGGGATGATATCTTAGCATTTCTTAATGGAGCCACCTGGAGAAGACCCATGAACTATAGTGTTGCACTGTCCAATCTCCATTCCCTGAAGACTGGCTTGGGCTTGCTGGGATGGAGGCTTAAGGCAGAGAGGATCCTGAAAGTATGGAAAATGCTCTATTTGGAGAGGAGAAAGAAGTCCTAATTTTGGTCTTGCCTCCTCTCCATTCACACACATATATGCACAAAAAACTGGAAGCTGCATGCTTTATTGCTTGTGTCCATTGTAATCACCATCAAAACCTTAGCCAGTTTGTCCACAGTACCCCAATAGTTTCTTGATTTATACAACTGGTGTCAATTCCCCAACAGTGCTCCTGAGATTTGTTTCTTGGCAAGCATTTTAAAGGTTTTGCTAGCATCTCATCAAGATGGAAAAGGAAATAATAAAAATGTACACAGCCTTAGGTAACAATGTTGGTAAATTCTATACATTGTCACACACACACAGATGAGCTGTGAACTGTGACACATACCGTGTATTCCAGGAGTAGTCAACCTTTTTATATCTACCACCCACTTTTGTATCTCTGTTAGTAGTAAAATTTTCTAACAGCCTACCGGTTCCACAGTAATGATGATTTATAAAGTAGGGAAGTAACTTTACTTTATAAAATTTATAAAGCAGAGTTACAGCAAGTTAAAGCATAAATAATAACTACTTATGAAGTACTTTATGTCGGCTTTTTGCTAAGTTTGGCAGAATAAATCTTTATAAAACAACTTACTATAGTTAAATCTATCTTTTTATTTATACTTTGGTTGCTCTGCTACCGCCCACCATGAAAGCTGGAACGCCCACTAGTGGGCGGTAGGGACCAGGTTGACTACCACTGGTGTATTCTATAGCCCCAAGCAAAGCTCTAATCACTAGGACTGCAATGACAAAAACAGCAAATAAATCACCCTAATCTCATTTTCCTAACTTGGAACACTCAATAAAAATGCTATTCATTTTTAACTACTATGTACTTGGTAAGACAGGCTACCCTAAAAAAAACAGAGGAATAGGGGCGTTCCTGTGAGATGAACATAAAGAATGTCCTTCTACTGATACTGTCAATGAAATAGATTATGTTCAATCCTGAGTCTTCAGTTTTATATGAAAAAATACTACACAAATATTTTGTTTTAAATGTTTGTTTCCCCAGGTGACATTTTTACTGAGGACATGCCAAAATACTGTTTTATTATCCCAAAAGATTTAAGTCTTATTAAATGGAAATATCAGTCTACCTCTCTTTAATATAATAGGTGACCAAATATATGATGGAATTTCATTAAGCTTTTGATTTAGATTTTTAGGGTGTGCCTATTGTTGACATTGTACTAATTTAATGTAAAGCTAAGAGCTAATGAGCTAATGAGAATAAAGATAGAATACCAGCAAAGTGTTAAAAAACAAAATACCCAGCCCATACAAAAAGAATACATTTTCAGTTTCTAAAAAGTTAAGTTAAACAACTTCTTGCCTTAATTACCTTTAGGGGGAGAATCAGCAGACAAGTGGCCTATGGTCTACATTTAATATTTGAAGTGGGGAGCCTGCTCAGAGGTGGAAAGGAGCTTAGAATGCTTCTTCAAGAATGCTAAAAGTATGTGCTCCACTCCCATTTAAGGTTCCACACATTGGGAGTTGTGCCTGTATCCTTGCGGAACCCAGTGAAGCAACATCTGTCCAATGACAGGGGAATGTTTTCCACCTCCTTTATAAATGCGTGCAGTCTGTGCTCATGTATATTTACACAAGCCTGCTTTCCCTACAGGGAGGAAAAAGTCAGACTCATTGACGTTGTTTTTGACCCTCATACTGAACTTGATACTATCAATGTACACTTTAATTAAAGATTAGTTCAAAACTATTTTTTTATTTAAAGGCTGATTCTGAACAAATGCCTTCACGGTTCAATGCAAAATAATATATGGTGTTAAACAAAAAAATGTACACATTTCTTCTTTCTGTGTTTGTCACAGATGTTTCCTCTCTTTTCAAACATGTTAGGAGGTGCTTGGGCTCTAGTAACTTAAAAATAGACATTAAATGCATCTACATATTGTAAATAATATACACTGAGAATACTGTATTGTACTGTGCAATGAAAAAAGTAAATTCGTACTTGATTATTTAACTATCTCTCAAGCCTAAGCAGTGTCAATAGAATCAAATCATCTCTTTTGTTAATGCAAAAATAACTTCCTAGCTGTATTACAATGCCCTTCGTTTCAGATAGCTTTAAGGAATGTGAATCTCTGAGACCCATAATTCACAGGAAATGTTCACTGAATGTTATTTAACTATATAAAATACCAGCTTTAGTTAGAGTACAGAAGCATTAGATTTCTTTGAGTTACAAAGTGACATTTAAAAACAGTAAAAATAACTTGGTTTCACCACTGTTAAGGTTATATTTGAACAGTTATGATAACATATCTCCTTTATGCTTAGAGAAGAATATTTAAAAGTTAGAAAATATTTTTAGTCACAAAACTCTAGGATGATCTTATTATATATAATTTTGCTGTGTTAAACCCACCTCATTCATATTAATTTTAGAGGCAAAATTAACTTATATGTATCAGTAATGTAAGTATAGTGTTAAGATTTTGATTTGAAGTTCTCAACCCTTTTGAAATTAGGACACAAGGCCTCTCAAAAAAAGAAAAAGCAATAGTGGTAAGCAACAAAATTTTTAAAAATAGGTTAAGGTAGCTTTTGTAGCTTCTAGTCTCAACTCTGTTAATGGCTTCCTCTGTGAACAAGAGTTATGTAAGATCTGATTTATGAGAATTGTATCAGATATTTTCCATTCTAAAATGTCCATTTTTGAAAGCTGAAATTCATTACCCAAATTCTAAAAAATGGTAGAACCCTTTGAGATGAGAATATGACCAGTCCCATTTTACAGATGAGAAAATGAGTTTGCCTTAGAGAGGCCCAGTGAGAGGAGCCCAAAGTCATATTATTGCCATGAGGCAGAGCTGGGACTTGACTCCAGGTGACTGATTCCAAAAGCCAAGCTCTCAACTATTCTGCAAGGGGGTCTCAAAAACACCCTCAGGTCAGGCAGGTAAAGTACAGTAGGGAAGCTGGTGAGGATGTGATTGAGGTGAACTGGACAGCACATGTCCAACAGATGCAGGGATTTTGTCTCCAAAACAATGTAGCCAAGCAGATATACAGAACTTGAGAAATCAGACTAGCTGGCAAACCAGACATCTAGACTGTGAAATCATCTGATTTTAAAATATTGGATCAATATTTTTTCTTAAAAAAATGCTATTAAAATAGATTTTTAAAAATATGATAACGCTAGCAAGGATATGGAACAATTGGAACGCTCAGGCACTACTGGAGGGAATACAAAAATCATATGGCCACTTTGGAAAAATGGTTTGACATATTTTTATAAAGTCAAACATATACTTACCACACTTAGCAGTCTCACACCTACGTATTTTCTGAAGTGAAACGGACCTATACTCACACAAGAAGCCAGACTTAAAAGGCTATATACTGAATAACTCTAAGACAGTGGTTCTCAACCTGTGGATCGCGACCCTGGCAGGAGTCGAACAACCAAAACACATATGTATTTTCCGATGGCTTTAGGCGACCCCAATGTTTTGGTCGTTCAACCCCCGCCGGGGTCACGACCCACAGGTTGAGAACCGCTGCTCTAAGACATTCCATCAAAGGCAAAAACATAGAGACAGAAAAGAGATCAGTAGTTGCCAGGGACTAGGGGTTGACTACAAAGGGTAATTGCAAGGAAATTTGGTGAGGGAATAATGCAAATCTTTATTGTGGTAGTGGTTACATGACTGTACATGTATATCAAAACCTGCTGAATTACACACTCAAAAGAGTGAATTTAACTATGTAAATTATACCTTAAATAATGAAGGAAATAGTTGAAAGGTAAACAAAGCAGCAATCATATAAAACCTTTTGTGATATAATATGCATATATATAACAAAGCAATATGATTTTCTTCACTGCTGTGTAATTTTACATTATAAAGACAATGAGTTAAGACGGAAAGCAATATGACATATTTAGAAAAAAGACAAGTATAATGGTATGACCTACACCACACTCTGTGAAATAAAATATACAGAACTCTAAAGCCATGTCCTTTCTGGGAGCCTAGAAGGGAACCTCAAAGAATGATATACACCTGTACTATTGAAATAGTGTCTGGATTGTTAATAAGGAGTCAAGTTAGAGTATACCCTTTATTAACATAATAGATTCAGAAGGTGTTTTGCATATTATGAAAAACTCTACAAATAGAATAGTATGGTAAAAAGCACAAGCATTAGGGTCAACGTGATTGGTTTAAGTCCTATCTCTGCCACATATTTGCTGTGGTACCTTGGATCAATTACTTAATCCCTCTGTGCTTTATTTTCTCAACTGTAAAATCCTCAAAGCGTTTTTGCAAAAACTAAATGGAAAATAAAGTATTTTTTGTAAAGCACTTAGCACATATAAAGAGTTAAATAAGTTAACAGTTACTAATTTACATAATGCTGGAAATTTGAAAATTTTCATCTTCATTTTTTAATTTAACTGCAAATACTGGTTTCCTGCAGGAATTAGAACTAATCTAGAATCATCAGAGGATTCAGAGAGCCTATTTCGAGTGGCAGCCAATAGGGCAAGGGGGTGGCCAGCAGTAATTTTGTTACATCAGTCCTTTCTTTGGAAACTCACTTGGCAACACAGCTGGCCATTGTTAGCCTGGATTGTGCCCCCTCCGCCACACTACCTTATCAGGTGGGCTAGGGTGAGGATGTGAGACGCCCAGGGTGCAAAATTTAAGGAGCCCTAAGTACCTAATTGCCTCACCCTAGTCCTGGCCCATCTGCACTCCAATATTCTTATTTTCACATCTCTCTCAACTCAGATTTTCCCATATTTCCCTAATCCAGCAATGAAGAGAGGAGGGCAGAGCATGAGTAGGAAACTTTGTTTATGCTTCCTTTAAATTATGAAAAGATATACACAGTTTGGTGACTAATCATTAGCCGTTAGTATTGCTATTTTGTCCTACACTCTATGTTTGCTACCTATTTTGGATAACTTTCATTTTTGAAGTAACTTAACGCTAAGATCCCCCTCCCTTTATTAACAGGAATCTCTCTTTGAAAGAATCTGAAAAAGATCGCGACAAAAAATGATGTTCATGAACCTCACCATCTCCATAACCCAAAAGGAAATTTGTTAGTAGAAAAAAAAACAAAACAAAAAACAAACTTAATTCAGCTTTAAGAGGTCTGAAACGTTTGGGATCTTTTTTATTTTCCACCTTTTTAGAACTAGGCAACATCATCTTTTGTGGTTTGTTTCTTTATGGTATCGCATTATATGAGAAAAACCTTTAAGTTCTTGTTTGATTTGCTCCTTTATTGAATCTGAGACATTGTTTTCCAATTGCTTTATTAATAGATATCATTTACTGGGGAAATAAAGATGTGCTTTCTCAGTCATTAGAAAGTAATCCTGTTTTTGAACCAATAGCCTTTTGGTGTGTTTCTGTCTAAAAATGAAATCTAATCACAGTTATTGAATGGGAAATGACATAAAAGCCTGAGGATTATTCTGATTAACTAATATACTGAAGTAGGGAACGATATATTCAAATGCCACCATTACTATGTAGTTCCAATTTGAAAATCTATTATAAAGTATGAAATTACGTCGCATATACAAGAGCGGTTTCACGAATGATACTGTAAATTTGTTATCCCGTCTTGACCCCAAAGATTTTTAAATGTCCTGCTCTTCAAAGTGATGGCTTTGTTTCGAGAATATGTTAATTAGCTGCCAGAAAATCTTGGGTGTCTAGGATGACTTCGCCCCTGAAGGCGCGGGGTCAGAGACGCGCGGAAGCCGCTAGCCCCGGCTAGAGCCCCGGCAGACCCCTGCCGCACGGCGCCCGCCACGCTCCCCGCGGGTCCCCAAGTGCAAGACACCTCAGCGAATTCAGATGGGGCCAGAATGAATTTTACATCCCAATAGCGACACAAGCAGCGTGCCTCGGGGGCATCTGATGGCCGGTTAAGGGTCCGCACCCAGGAGAGAAGCGACTGCCACCCCAGGGCAGTTTACTCAGGTTTGGAGAACTCCTTAAGTTTCACCGACAGTGGGCGCGTTTGAGGGAAGTGCGGTTCACTGCTGCGTGGCTCAGAAACTGGTCACGGAGTACCGGGGTGGAGGGACTAGTGCTTTGAGCACTTCCGTCAACGTGAAACATTTACCTTGTGGTGAAATAAAAGGCTAGCGCGGCGAAGCGGCACCCTCCACGCTGCCCCACAGAGCAGTAAAGGCTCCCGCTTCAGCGCAGTGTCTGCCGAGAAGGCACGCGGCGCACACTGGCGACTCCTAAAGCCACGCGGGTGGCCCACAGCTCCCACCCCGCAGGCGTGGAGCGCGCGGAGAGTCACGCCTCCCGAGAGCCTCGACGTGCGGGGAGGGGCCAGCAGGACGTCCCGCCCCTCTGGCCCCGCCCCGCGGGACCGCTTGATTAATGACTCTCCCGCGGCTGGAGAGGTGGCTCCGCCAGGGTAGAGCCCCGGGGACAGCCTCTAAGGTGGGAGCGGACCTTAGCGGGCACGCGCGCCTGACCTCGAGCTCGGCCGGCATGCGCGCCTGACCTCGAGAACGCCCGCATAAAAGGTGCACCTACCGCAAGCTGGAAGCTGCTGGCAAATTCGGCTGGACGAGAATGGAGTGACCAGCACGGCGCTGGTCAGGCAGACCAAGCTCGACGCCCCTCGCCGGCTCGCACAGGGGAGCAGAGATCCGCACGGCCGCTCCAGGAAAGGTGAGGGCCGCGGTCCGACTCCCGCCACGCCTCTCAGTCCCGAGGCCCGGAGGGTAGCGGGTGCCTTAGTCCGAGATGATTGAGGCCAGAGATCGCCACTCCTCCGACAGAAATACCCTGGGTTCCCGCCGTTGCCCCGCGGGTCCAGTGCCTCGGGAGCGAATAGTGTGAGGGCGGCGGTTGTGGGTACCACGCTCTGCGAAAATGATCGGCACTATCTTTACGGCGGGGCTGGCAGGATAATATTCCAGAAGCGCGAACAAGTTCCGAACCAGAGCTTCCTTCCCCAGCAGAGTAGCACTTTCGTTTAATTTGTATGTGAAAAGTAAAGCCTGCACCGCGCCGCTCCTCGGCCTTCTAAGTATCGCAGGAACTCTCAACCCCCAAAGTCTCCCCAGACGCGGGAAGGCAAACGCGCCCCAATCAAAGCAGCCTGTTCTCTAAGAACACACCTAGGACTTCGCGCGGCCGGGCGGGCGCGCAAGACTAGAGAGAGGGCTGTGCCTCCCGGGGTTAAGCCTGACCGAGGACCCAGCCTCACTGCTCCTTCGTTCCTTTGCAGGACTCGCGGCGCGGATCGTCGCCATGGACCGCGGCGGCCCCGCAAGCAGCCCCCTGATCGCCAGCAACGAGTTCGTGCTCCCTGCCGCCTCCACTCGAGACTCCAGCCCCGGCAGTGCTGGGCCAGGGCCGAACAGTACGAGCGGCGTTGCGCGCTCGGGGAGCGGGCGGCCAGCGGCTGCGAATGCAGCGCGTGAGCGCAGTCGAGTGCAGACTCTGCGGCACGCCTTCCTGGAGCTGCAGCGCACGCTGCCGTCGGTTCCGCCGGACACCAAGCTGTCTAAGCTGGACGTGCTGCTGCTGGCCACCACCTACATCGCGCACCTTACCCGCAGCCTGCAAGACGATGCCGAGGCGCCGGCAGATCCCGGGCTGGGCGCCCTGCGCGGCGACGGCTACCTGCACCCTGTCAAGGTCGGCGGGCCGGGCGCACTGCGGAGCTGGGGCGGCAGCAGGGTATCTTGATTTGCCCCATCTGCCAGCACCTCGGCAGATGCCGCCGGGCTCTCACCCCTCCCTCGGGGTGAGGCATGGAACAGAGGGGCGGAGGGAACTTGGCCCGCGAGTTCCCCACTGCAAAACTACTTCTTAACCGTTCGCAAATAGTGGGTTGAAACCCGAGGTGGCTGGTTAGTGGTGTCTCAGGCTCCTTAGAGGATGCAATCTACAGAATGCCCTTTCCAGTTGTGAGGTTGCCTGGTGAGGTGCTTGGTTGCAGGTCCTGGTAATTTTTAGTATCAGAGTTACCATTTATGAGCCTTTGAGTTTTTAATTTACATAATTATATTTCCATTGTTTTTATCAGCTATTTGAAAATTTTCACAAATTAAATATTCATGAAATATGAGATAATAGAATTATCTGCCCCTATGTAAGCCTAGGAAACCAATGATGAAGATTTTTTGTAAAACTGGGAACAAAATGAGACCGTTTTACATCTCCACGGAGTAAATTTCAGTACGTTTTAAAAAAGGTTAACCATCATGGACTGGACAGCCACCAAGGGTATTAGAAAAATTATAATGTGTTTATGCAATTTTTATAATAAATTGGCATGTATGTTGAGTAAGCTGAAATACTATGTTCAAATTCTGTAATGTACAGTTAGCAAAGATAATCCATTTTGTTTAATTACATATAGGTACCTATATATTAAGAAGTAGCCTTTTGCAGTGGGGACCTCATGGGCCAAGTACCTATAATTACATATAGGTAGATTGGTCAGTATTTAAACTCTACATTGTCCTTCTAGACTTGATTGTTTTGAAATCTACACTGATCTGGCTTTCTAATCAAAATATGCCATCTTCCATATATTTACTAAACCTAAATTTTCAAATTTTTATTTTTACCATTCTGAAGCATTTGGCCATACACACACAAACACAAAATTATGAGTTAGTCTTAACTATATCAGTGTTCAATAAATTATTGAATAATCATTGAAATGTGGTAAAAAGTATACCCTCTAATATTAACTGAACTTAAAATTCTGTGGTTAGGTTTAATAAAATTTACTTTGCAAATATAATCAAAATTATTATAGGCTCATGCTATTTTAAATATTAAATATAAAATTTTAAATATCATTTATTTATAATTATGAAAGCCCCATTCCATTCACCTCTTATATACAGAGTAGAGCATAAGGTTTACAGTTCATATGGAAATTAATACTATAATTAATAAATAATATTATAAGAATAAACTGTGTTTCACATATAACTGTAAATCTACTTTTGTCCCACTCTGTTTTAACAATTTCAGCTGAAAAGTCATTCATTATTAAGGGGTTTGAATTACAGTGTGCATTATATGGCTATTCAAATATATAATTAATATCAGATTTTTTAAAAAGACATTGATTTCAGAGAAAGAAGAGAGAGAAATTGGGGCGGGGGTGGGAAGCATCAACTCTTAGTAGTTAGTTGCCTCTTGTACGTGCCTTTATAGGGCGAGCTTGGGGTTTTGAACCAGCGACCTCAGCATTTCAGGTCGATGCTCCATCCACTGCACCACTACAGGTCAAGCTAGATTTTTTTTCTTGACATTTTTAACATTAAGTAGACTTTATTACAAAAAGCATCTGTTAAATGCCTCTTTGTGAGAGATGTAATTCAGATGGAAATCAAGTTTTTCACCTTAGTCTCTTGTAGTGTTTTTTTTTGAATAATGTTTGAACTATAATTTTCAGGTAACAATAAGCTTAAGAAGAGGTTTTTTTGCACTTGATTCATGTACCAACTATTTTTGTAGTCTTTTACTCTTTTAAGAAAAATTAAATCTCATTGTTCCTCTGGATTGATTATTTAGATTTTAAAAGAGAACTCTAGGGATAATGCAACAAGGTCAAAGATTACCTGCTAATGAAATTGTTGATGGTTGAACAAGTGACTAATCTATTTTAAAATCATGTACCGACAATGAGGAAAGCACTGTGAAAGGAGAGTGAATACAGTCCAGGGTAAGACTCAATCCCTGCCCTAAATGAACATAAAACAGAGACAAAGATGGAAATACATAAGGGAGAATGTTGATGGTGCCATAAGAGAGCTATAACCATGGGCTGTGTAGGTTCAGAGGAAGGAGATTTTATATACACAATTGAAACCACCTATAACACATTATTTTACAGACACTACCAAAAATGCTTAACTGTTAAGTCTATATCTTTGATTAATCTAATGCAAATTAAAATATTCTTATTTGTACCTTTTGGTTAACAGAATTGTAACCCTCAGTATTCCAAGGACCTTAGAACTAAACTGATTATACACCACCCTCCCAAAAACGAAAGGTCGGTTCTGAAAGGGTTACTTATGTAATATGTTTTTTCACTGTCATGCCTCGTTGGCAATAAATTACATTGTTCGAGAGGCTATTTTAAAGGTGAATTTAGAAAAAGTTATAATCAAAATATAAAGATGTTGATTACTGAAATATTAGAGCCGTGTGAGGATAATATATGCAGACATTTAATCTGGATGTTCTATCTATATAAACAGCAAACATTCTAATATTTGTAGCTTCCAGGTATTGCTTTAAACTAGATAAAATGTTTAGATAGTTGAATTAGTCACTTTTTGCTATAGTTCTTTGACAAGTGTAGACACACAATACTACCATGTATAACTTCTAAAAATACCCTTTTTTCATTAAATGTATTGGGGTGACACTGGTTAACAAAATTATACAGGTTTCATTCAAATGCCCAATTCTACAACATATCTGTACACTGTATTGTGTGTTCACCCAAAAATATCTTTAAAGCCAAGGGTTTTGTTTTATTTAGATTTTTATTTT
Source organism: Saccopteryx leptura (assembly GCF_036850995.1). Classification (NCBI taxonomy): domain Eukaryota; kingdom Metazoa; phylum Chordata; class Mammalia; order Chiroptera; family Emballonuridae; genus Saccopteryx; species Saccopteryx leptura. Next base: position 308,451,215 of record NC_089505.1, read on the forward strand.
AGGTTTAGTTTAAAATTAAAACACTGTAGGTAGATATATTTTCCTGTACTTAACTATATTCATTCTCCATTATTTTTTGCCTATATGCACACTATACAGTTATAACCAAAGTCTGGAGATATATATATTTCAGGGACAGACAGAGAGGAAGGGAGAGAGATGAGAAGCATCAACTCTTAGTTGTGGCATCTTAGTTGTTCACTGATTGCTTTCTCCTATGTGCCTTAATGGTGGGGAAGGGGCCTCCAGCCGAGCCAGTGACCCCTTGCTCAAGCCAGCAACCTTGGGCTCAAGCCAGTGACCATGGGGTCATGTCTATGATCCCATGCTAAAGCCTGTGACCCCACACTCAAGCTGGTGAGCCCGTGCTCAAGCCAGTGATCTCGGGCTTTCGAACCTGGGTCTTCAGCTTTCAGACTGACGCTTTATCCACTTTGCCACCACCTGGTCAGACTGGGTATATTTTTATTGCTAACATTCATAAATATTTTTTCATGTTGTCTCTTAGACTTCATAATTACAATTGTTACTAGCTACCTAAGATTGCATTTGCATTGAAATATTTGGAATAATTATTATTATTACAGCTTATGTTATATCTGTCATAGATACTAATTTTTGGATTCTTGTTTAAATATTCTTTTTCAGAAATGGCCCATGCGCTCAAGATTATACATTGGAGCTACTGGTCAGTTTCTGAAGCATTCTGTCTCTGGAGAAAAAGCAAATCATGGCAGTACTCCAACAGACTCACAGACTTAGGCTGTCCCTAAGGGGTGCTGAAAGAAAGTGGTATCTATCGTTTTAAAATAGTATGAAGTAATTCTATATTTATTACATCAGACATAACAAACATCATTTGAAAGTTTACAGTGAGAGAGATAGTCACTACTATATAGTACAGGAGACACTCTTAAGAGAAAAGACACATAAAAGCAAAAAACTGTATATCCACAGAATATACACACTTTCTGTAGTATATTTATTACAAACTGAAAAGCTGATACCTATTGGTAGTCTTTCTAGTTTAAAAGAAATAAAGAAAAGCTGTGTTTGTAATATACCAGTATTTCATTTTTGTAAAACCCAGTGTATGCTTAAAGTTGGTCTAAGAAGCCATTTCAGTTGGAAGGCATGAGATCATTTATTCAGTTTTAGCAGAATATGTGTGAAAAGACTCCGAGGTAATATAATGATGCAGTAACTTCTACAACTACAGTGTGTCCGTAAACTACATGGTGCACTTTTGACTGGTCACAGGAAAGCAACAAAAGATGATAGAAATGTGAAATCTGCACCAAATAAAAGGAAAACTCTCCCAGTTTCATACCTATTCAGTGCAGTTCAATGTGGGCTCATGCACAGATTTTTTAGGGCTCCTTAGGTAGCTATCCCGTATAGCCTCTACAGACTCGTCACTGACTAATGGCCTACCAGAACAGGGTTTCTCTACCAAACTGCCGGTTTCAACTGCTTACCCCACCGAGTAATGTTATTCCTATGTGGTGGCGCTTTGTTATAAACGCGCCAATATTCACGTTGCACTTTGGTCACGGATTCGAATTTAGCGAGCCACAGAACACACTGAACTTTCCTCTGTACCGTCCACATCTCAACTGGCATGGTCGTGGGCTGCTCCACTGTATACACAGTTTATGTCATCATCTGCGCATGCACACATGCTGCCACATCATCCTACAGAAACTAGGAGGGTTTTCCTTTTATTTGGTGCAGATTTCACATTTCTATTGTCTTTTGTTGCTTTCCTGTGACCGGTCAAAAGTGCACCATGGGCCCTGGCCGGTTGGCTCAGCGGTAGAGCGTCGGCCTGGCGTGCGGGGGACCCGGGTTCGATTCCGGCCAGGGCACATAGGAGAAGCGCCCATTTGCTTCTCCACCCCCACCCCCTCCTGCCTCTCTGTCTCTCTCTTCCCCTCCCGCAGCCAAGGCTCCATTGGAGCAGAGATGGCCCGGGTGCTGGGGATGGCTCCTTGGCCTCTGCCCCAGACGCTAGAGTGGCTCTGGTCGCGGCAAAGCGACGCCCCGGAGGGGCAGAGCATCGCCCCCTGGTGGGCAGAGCATCGCCCCTGGTGGGCGTGCCGGGTGGATCCCGGTCGGGCACATGCGGGAGTCTGTCTGACTGTCTCTCCCCATTTCCAGCTTCAGAAAAGAAAAAAAAAAAAAAAAAAGTGCACCATGACTTTACGGACACACTGTAGTTACCTTTCTCTCTTAGAAAATGGTTTGCTTCCTCGGACCAGGCTTGCCCTTTATCTTAGTGGAATACTGAATATCTAATTATGTTTCCAAATGTGGAAGGCATTGGAAAACCCTGCAGCTCAGTATGAATAGCAGATGGGTGTCACTGAGCAACAGGGTTTGTCACCCACCTCCCTGATCACTTCATATCCAGGCCGCTCTCTTTCAGGTCCTGGACTAGCTGAGCAGGTGTGGCTGCAGCCACCCTAAAGAGAGTGAGCCTTGTGACCCTCAACGTCACAGCTTTGGCCAGGCTCCCTCTGTTATGAAATGGGAAAAATCCTGTCTGATTTGGAAATTCTGGCACTGAATTGCATCTCGAGGGGTCTGAGGATGCAGAGTGGCTGTCCTGAGATATACATCAGGCCAGAGCACACTCCCCTAACCTTGTCCTGATTTGAACCTGTAACCAGGGTAGACCCTCCGCTCAGGGCCTCTCCTAGCACACTGCATGTCACATGCCCAGGGATTGCACCAGCAGTTTCAGCCACGTGGGGGTCAGAGCCCTAAAGTAGAGATGTTGGTCAGGGAACCTACTGAATCTCGAAACAATGGGGTATGATGGAGACGTCTGACAAGAAAATCTTCAGCCTCTTGTCACGTCTTCGCTAACTTAGATTTCTTTGTATTTCCCTGCTTTGTTTATTCCCTCAGTCTTTTATCCCATTTCCCAACTGTAAAGTTCATTTATTCCTCAGTGACCCTGTTTTCAAGTTGCTGAATTTGATCCAAGATTAGCAACTACACAGGCTTATTAATGGGCTTGGTTGAATTATATTGCACTTGAACCATCACTTCATTTTCTCATCACTTCAGTTTTCTTCCATCTTTTGGCAGTGAAATGAAGGCAAAAACTATCATTCAGTTGATTGAGCTCAACATGAGCATGTTTTGGCTCATATCCAATAGTTTGTAATTTTTGTTTTAATGTGAATATCTACTTTAATGTGAGGGAAGCATGTCTTTAAAGGAGAATCTATGTAATCAAAGCTTTGTACATATTACTACGTAGGAAAAATGTTTGTATATTTAAACGTGTGAATATATTTACTTATATAACATTGAAAGAGATAAGTAAAATGAGATATGGATTCAGCCATTCACTATTATCAGTTATTAGCATAAAAAGTGCTAACAATAATCTTTTTATGTTAAGCAAAGAAATTCAAAGTTCTTTAAAGTTACCGGAAAATGAACTGTAAATACTAAATTTGGTAGCAGGAATTTCAGAAGAATGACTTTCTTGCTAATAATCTATTTGGCTACAGTTTTTAAAGGATTTAATTTGGAAAAAAATTATTACTTTTGTTGAATTATCAGACTTTTCTAAGTCATTTTGTTAAATAGTTACTTGTCTTTCACAATATTACTTTTTATGTCTTCTTGTTCAGTTATAAATGTTTTAATGCCAAAAAAGTATATTTCTGTCATAGGTTTTAATAACTTTTTAGAAGATTGCTAAATATGCTAACAGATTTTGGTAGGTTGGAAAATATCAGAGGAGAAATTGCATGTTTTCACCCAAGGTTCAAGGGAGCATGCTGTTTTAATTAATGGTGCATGGTCAGGATAAGGGATACTACTAAAATAAAGTGCTAATTTGAAAATTAATTTAGTCTGTTAATTTTGCATCTGTCTCTAGTTACTTAACAAATAGTAAGATACATTTGAAAATCTTTTTACTATATATCTACTTCGCATGAACTTCTTCACCATACTCTCCTTAAATGGAGTATATATTAAGACTGGGAGGCAGTACAGTTGCATCACAGTATTATTCCATAATCTGCAAGGGAAATCCCCAGTTAAATATCTGTCAGTCGCTCAGCTCTCTCAGTGATACGATATACACTCAAATTCCTCTATAATGGTAATTTAGGGCAAGAAGGAAATGCCTTTTTAGAAACCTGAGTTCCAACAGACTTTTAAAGTATTATTGTTTTTCTGATGTAAAACAGTGCCATTTATTGTAAACCAATTATGCATCAATAAGCTATCTTAAAAATATATACATACCTTTTCAATAAAGTTTTTTAATGTTTATTTTTATTGATTTTAGAGAGGAAGAGAGACAGAAACATCGATCTGTTCCTGTATGTGGCTGGACCCAGGATCAAACTGGCAACGTCTGTGCGTCAGGACGATGCTCTAACCAACCAAGCTATTCAGCCAGGGCTATACATACCCTTTTTAAAAATCAAAATAATAAAAGGAATGAAGTAGAAAATTAAAGTTCTAGAGTGGAGGTAGGTGTTTGGGATAAAGTTGGGGATATCTGTTTTCACGTTACTTGATAATAAAAAGAGTAATTCTGCATTTTTAAGGCTTTTCAGATCCAACTACTTCAATCTGAAGAACTACAGATATCCTTAACATTGATTTTATCTATTCATGGAGACTGTTTAAAATGAGAAGAAACTGTGAAAGGAAAATAAATGCTGATTGACCTTACTGAAATACACAGAATTACTTAGTTGAAATTGCATTTTAGGTTAAATTATTCAATAACTTTTCTCTCAAAAGGCCTTATTTTATATTCATTAAAGCAACTAACTAGTTATTATCAATTAAAATATTCAGGCTCCATTAAGATTGGTAGGTCCCCACCACCACCACCACCACCTTCCTGGAGTGGGCAGAGGTAATCCTGTATTTTCTACCACATTATTTAATCTTTTTCAGCGTTAGTGTATCACAGTGTCAGTCTGAGGAAATAAGCCAATAATGACATCTCTGCAGTGGCTGACATGATTTCCTTAGAAGTCAACAACACATGAACTGTATTTGGCATCATTATAAGACAAGCTGCCTCTTGGCGCTATATAAAATTATATTGTTCTTAGCTGACAGGGAGAAGAAATTATAAGTCAAACAGATTGCCTGCCCTGGCTGGATAGCTTGGTTGGTTAGAGCATCATCCTAATACACAAAGGTTACCAGTTCAATCCCCGGTCAGGGCACATACAGCAACAGATTAATGTTTTTGTCTCTCTCTCTCTCTCTCTCTCTCTCTCTCTCTCTCTCCCCTTTCCCCCCTCTCTCTTCTCCTTTCCCCCCTCTCTAAAATCAATAAATAAAGTTTAAAAACAGATTGATTTGATCCAAATCTACATATTAGATATGTTGTTTTGAGAGGATATCTCAATCTAAATGCTCTTTCCTAACTATGTATGGGTTATTGCTGATTATATCAATCATGCATTTTATTTGAAGAGCTATGTACCTTGACTTTTCCAGCATTGGCAGATTCTGTTTTAATTAGTGGCAAATTCTTTTTTTATTCATCATGGCTGGAAGATGTGATATCTACAGTTTCCCAAATGACTTACAATTAATAGTATACTATTTCTGTCTTTCTCCATAGTACATATACACTTTTAATTTTTTAGTATTGTTTTTGCTGTTACTGTAAATTTAAAAATATCCAAAAGCTAAAATTCCAATTTGCTTAAAGGAACACTAGGGAAATATAAAATATTATAAATATGCATATCTGAAAGAAATTAAGATGTGCTTTTATTACATACTGGTCTTATAGATGACTATTTTACTGAAAAATAAGTTAATGCTCCTTTATTCCTATAGATGTGCTTCCTGTGAACTTTGAGTATGGCCCAGATGGTACTGCAGCACAGTTGGGAATGAGGGACATTAAATATTCTTGCCTAACAACATAAACCTGGGAAGGGCTTCCCCTCCTATGTTTACACAAGTCTTAGTTTCAACTTATAAGAAAAACCAGCTCAGTGAAATATACCTCAATCACTCAAACTCTTTCATTATAAATTATACCATACCATTTAGCTGTCAGAAGCTTTTAAATTATAAACTGAAGAATAATCTTAACTATTAGGCTTAAAGATTATGTCAATAGTCATTTCCTGTTCATATGAATGTTACTGAAGAAACTCATGCATTCCTGCCCTCTCAGGACTGAGAAGTATATCCACGGGGAGCCCTAGGAATAGACTTAAATCACTTGTGTCCATTTTTATGGCCAGTGGAAAGTGGGGGCCATTTAAAACCAATGTGAGGTCTAAAAAAGAATTTATTTTAAACATTCTTATTTTCAAATTAGCTCTGAAATCACTCAAATTAAAAATTTTAAATGTGGGCTATTATAAGTCATCTTAATACTTTACATAGATAGGTATATTGTGTGGGTCATATTTTTGGAAAAATTAAGTTGTATATAAAAATAAAATCTTTTGCAAGATTGTTTCTACCCTATGTGCAGCACATCTGTGCTGCTTGCTGACTGTGAGGCCCAATATCAAAGTCATTTTGAAAGGTAAGCTATAACCAAGTGAAAAAGTGGTGTGCAATGACCGAAACAGGAGAATCAAGAGAAGGAAGAAGGTGGGAGGTGGGAAGCTATTCCCAGATCCTTCTTTCAGAAAGAGTGGGCCAATTCCACCAGTGTCCAGTCAGTCTGGAAGTGTGAAGTTCTGGGACATAGAGGAGAGACTGCCTTGAAAAGGAGACTTGATTTCAGGACAAACCCAGAACAAGAAAGAAAACTAATATGGGGCCACACCTGGTATGAGAGGTCCAGAGAGCAGCCACACCGGCACTCAGGAGGGATGAGGCCCAGGTGGTTCTATTTCCCTTCCTGGCCAGACCGCCCAAGGCCAAAGGCTGGACAATGTCTGGAGTGATGGTGCTGGTGAGAATGGCCTGACCTAAGACAGAAACAGTATCTGCTGGTCTGGTCTCACCCCCCAACCCCACAGCCATGACTTAGGCTACTCCTGTGAGACACGCTCTCATTATATTAGTGCCCTCCCTTCCCTTGTTGAAAGGAAGTTGAGCTTCCTGCAAAAGTGAATGGGAGATGAATAGTGGGAGGTGATGGCTGTTAGTCAAGATCGACCTTTAGTCAAACTTGGGGATGCAGGGAATGGAAGGGTAAGAAGGGGTGGAAAAAGAAATGAATTTTAGAGACCTAAATCCCACTTCCTTATACGGGATGAGTTGAAGAACACCTGTGTGAGTAAAGTTCCTTAGGACACCCAGTCGTTCACTAAGGAGAGGAAGGGATCCTGTATTCTCAATTATTAAACTGATATGATAGCCTGAAGCCTTCTCTACTCACTAAATTAAGGGCCTCTGTTTAAGGGCAGATTCCTTCTAGAATGAAGTCATACACCTTTGAGGTTACAAAACTAACTCAGAATTTCTAGCAAGATAGTAGACCTAAAATTTAAACTTTATTAAGAGAAAAAATGGAATTCTAAATTCCATAAGTTGCCCTCTGTGTGTAGGAGCCAAGATTGGAGGTCTATAAATAGAGATTGACTCTGAGTGGTAACAGAGATTGAGGAGAGTCAGGCCAAGGTGCAGGTTGGGAGAAGGGCCACAGTGCAGACAGCTTTGTCTTCTGCTTTGGGTAGAGTGGGGAAGCATGGGGCAGTGAGGCAATGGAGACAAGGGCTGGCCTCACCACAGTCTTCCAGGCATAGCCTGGGAAAATACAAACCTATGGAGTAACCCTGGATTCTGCCCAGAGCCACGTCCATGTAGGTGGCAACGGGCTGGGGGACAAACACAAGGCGAAGGGGGTGAGAGGCAATGACTGAGTGCAAAGCCTGAGGGCTGCTAGCACAATAAGCCAGGGGCAGAAGCTGCTGAGAGTACTCAGGCCAGGAAACCAGAAATCAGGGAAACGGCAAAATTGGGGCCCCTCAAAACAGGAGGTTGTAAATATAACTCAAGGCCACAGCAGTGACACCACCACCACTTGGAAGTAACAGACATACTGTCAGTCAGGTCTAGACCCAGAGGACAGGAGGCACAAGAGATGGTGGTTCCCCCCCTACCTCATTAGACACATAATTTCTCCCTAAAGCTAACCAGAGACGGATGGAAAGGGCAGGTAGGAAGCCCAGAGAAGGGAAAACAGCCCTGATGGAGTTTCAGCTTCTACTTGATTGTATATCTAACAGTCTGCCTGTTTGACAGATGTTTTTCCTCTTTAAGGGTAGGGGGATTCCAGAACAAAAAGAGATTAGATACAGGTTATGAAGAAAGCGACTTTATTTTCCTCACATACAAGTAAGTCACAGTGTGGACATTTTAACCCACTTATGTATATCTTACAACTATCTACATTGACAATTTACAACTTAATTGTTCAGTATTCCATTTGTTTGACCTTATAATTTCAAGCACACCTAAATGAGTGATTATGAAGGTACTGAGGATATTCATGGACATTGCAAATGGATTAGCAAAACTCACAGAGCATGAGAAGCTTGCACAGGGCTGCCCACCTTGTCATGGCAGAGCCAGGATGCAGCCACAGGCAGCCTGGCTCTCAGGGTCTGGCTCTGCTTTGCTCTGCTTGGCTGCCTGCCCTGTTAGCTGCCTGGGTGCTTCAGGCGCTCCAGTTTGCTAGCCCTCTGTCTGGTTAGAAAACATCCTTTGCTGCAGATCTGTTACTGTGATGAGCATTTCTTAGTGTTTGCCTTTGACAAATTTTCCTTGCCTTTTCGCCCTCCTGTCCTCAGCTCACAAAGCTGACGTGAAGTAATTAATAGCTGAGACAGTGCATGTAGGCAGCTCAGCACAAGTCAAGCATGTCTTCTCTGGCTGGTTAGCTCCATTAGATGGAGGGTTAAAGATGGCATGGTAAAGCATGACACAAACATCCAAGAAGCCATAAAGAAAAAGATGGGCAATTTTGACTACATAAAAATAAATTCATAAGGAAAAAAAAAAACTATAAACAAGGTGAAAGACAAAGAGCATACAGTGAAAAAAGTCACAGCATACAGGATACTCACAGTCAGTGGTCCCCAACCTGTTTTGGGCCACGGACCGGTTTAATGTCAGAAAATATTTTCACCGGCCTTTAGGGTGGGACGGATAAATGTATTACATGACCAAGACAAGCGTCAAGAGTGAGTCTTAGACAGATGTAACAGGAAATCTGGTCATTTTTTAAAAATAAAACATCATTTAGACTTAAATATAAATAAAACGAAAATAATGTTATTTATTCTTTCTCTGTGGACTGGTACCAAATGGCCCACGGACCGGTACCAGTCCATGGCCCAGAGCTTGAGGACCACTGCTCACAGTAGTAATTACCTTTATACAAAATTGACTTTCACAATTTAAAAAGTAAAAGGATAGCAACTCAGTAGAAAATTCTGCATATGGTATGAATAAGCAATTTACAGGAAGAAAGCAAACAGCCAGTATCTTTATGAAAAGGTATCCACACTCACTCATTATTAATAGAAATTTAAACAGCAATGAAATAAGATATTTCATCTATCAGAATATTATAAACTGTCCAGTTATAAGTAAGTTTGGTGATGTCATATACACTGTGGTGACCACAGTTAATAATGCTAAAAGTTGGTATGAGAGTAGATCTTAAAAGTTCTTATCACAAGAAAAAAAATTGTAACCATGTGAGGTGATGAATGTTAACTGAACTTATTACACTAATTATTTCCCAACATTTAGATATATCAAAATAATTATACTGTACTCCTTAAACAATGTTATATGTCAATTATATCTCAATAAAACAGGGTGTGGGGAATGGTTAACTGGACTCAGAAGGTAAATGACTATGACTAACTTTTTGGCACATTGGAGTTAACTTGTTTTAACCAGGCCCATAATGTTTGAGCATGTATGTTTCTGATGAAAATAAGTCTCTAATTTTTATCCTCATGCTGTTTTCCCCTTTGTCACATAATATTAAATGGAAGAATATAAAAAAAGAATACAAATTTAAAATACCCATTATTGGTGAGGATGTGGTAATAAAGACTGTTGCACTATTGGAGTGGAAGCGCTTTTTAAATACAATTTGGCGCCCTGGATGGTTGGCTCAGTGGTAAAGCATAGGGCTGGTGTGTGGAAGTCCTGGGTTCAATTGTGGTCAGGCACACAGGAGAAGCACCCATCTGATTCTCCACCCCTCCCCTCAGCCATGGCTCAGAATGGTTGGAGCGGAATGGAAGATGGCTCCATGGTGCTGAAATAATTCAGATGCCAAGCAACAGAGCAGCAGCTTCAGATGAATAGAGCATCACCCTGGAGGGGGCTTGCTGGGTAGAGCCCGGTTGGGGCACATGTGGGAGTCTGTCTCTGTTTCCCTGCCTCCCACCTCTCATGTAATAAAAAAAATAAAATAATGAATAAATAAATACAATTTGGCGCTCTCAATATTTCAAGTGTTTACACTGACTTAGCAAATTCCACATTTAAAAATTTCCCTAACAATAGATACCCTTACATTTGCAAATGTAAATCAATAATTATTACAGGTAATCATCATTTTTTACCTCACAATCTGTAAATTTAACAGTTTTCTCTGTCTTCAGTGTTGGCTGCACCCAAGTAACCTATCAAAAATGGCAATCTGAGGATGTAACATATCCTCTCAAATTCCTTCAAGGGTTTGCTAGCATCTAACGGTGATGCTTAACCTCTTAACTTGGCCTATGAAACCCCTACCTATATTATTTCTCTTCATTTCTACCACTTTCAACTTTATACTTTTAAGTTGTAGAAAAGACACACATACGCACACCTATTTCATGCTTCAGTGCCTTCGTTCATCAATCATTAGTTAGTTGGTCCACAAATATTTTTTAATGCTATATATAGCACACATTATTAATTGCTTACTCTATCAGTTAGGAATTGCATTCATCTGCTAATAAGAAAGGCCCAACCACAGTGGCTTAAATAAATTAGGAGTTAATTTTCTCATGTAAAAGAAATCTGCAAGTGGTAAGATGACTTCATTAAATTATCAGAGTCTAAGGCTTGTACTTATTTCTCATTGGTCAAACTGGTTTACAGAGTCTTCCCCAGCTGTAAGGAAGGTTTATCAGTCTTGGTTTGGCTAAAGTATTTGCTTCAGTCTTGGTTTGGCTAACGTATTTGCTTTAGCTAGTTTAAAAAGAAAGAGGCTGATTATAGACTATTAGTGACTTACAGAATTATTAGGATGAAACTGGGGCTGAATTTATAGGAAAAAGTTCTGAAGTCATTCCACAGAACTGGGTTGTCAAGGCAGCTGACACTTCTGCCCTGGTCTGGATTCCATCTACCATGGGAAGCTGCCCCCACAGTGGCTGACCCCAGAAGCCCACTGTCTTTGCTGCATATATGTCAGCAAAATGGATGCCTTCTGGCTTGCTTTTCTGCCAACATAACTCAATTTAGGATTCAGAATTTTGCACCAATGTACTTGATTGACAGGACCTAATTCCCAACCTGAATTTTACCTGTAAAAGAGTGTTGGAATATATAATACTTAGCTTTTCAGCCTCTGAAGTGCAGAAATGCAGATAAAAGAAGACCAGAATAGCTATTTAGCAAGCAAGTCTCCGGCATCTACTACAGGAAGCAGGGGAAGCAGGTGTACGCATTGGCTCAGCACTAAGACTAGGCTGAGTAAGGGTTTCATTATCAGAGAAGAGGGCTGGGGATGGCTACAGGGACAGCAACAAGAATATCTGCCACGGGACCCTGACCCAGTCTTAAGAGATCAACGAAGACTTCCCTAAGAAGGCAAAGGGATGAGAAGAGCATTCTAGGTACAGATAAAAGCAAGTGAGAAAAATATGCTGCTTTGAAAGAAAATGCTTGGGGAAGGAGGATGGCTACTTCACATATATTATTTCAATTAATCCTCACAAAAATCCCGGGAATAGCCTGACCAGGTGGTGGTGCAGTGGATAGAGCATCGGACTGGGATGCCAAGGACCCAGGTTCGAGACCCTGAGGTCCCCAGCTTGAGTGCAGGCTCATCTGGTTTGAACCAAAGCTCACGAGCTTGGACCCAAGGTCACTGGCTCGAGCAAGGGGTTACTCAGTCTGCTGAAGGCCGCGGTCAAGGCACATATGAGAAAGCAATCAATGAACAACTAGGGTGTTGCAATGCGCAACAAAAAACTAATGATTGATGCTTCTCATCTCTCTCCGTTCCTGTATGTCTGTCCCTGTCTATCCCTCTCTCTGACTCTCTGACTCTCTCTCTGTAAAAAAAAAAAATCCTGGGAATAAATGCTATATCATTCTTAATTTTGTTTTTGTAAAATTTTTTAATTTTTATTAATTTTACTAGGGTGACATCAATAAATCAGGGTACAGCCCTGGCCGGTTGGCTCAGCGGTAGAGCGTCGGCCTGATATGCAGGGGACCCGGGTTTGATTCCTGGCCAGGGCACATAGGAGAAGCGCCCATTTGCTTCTCCACCCCCCCTCCTCCCTCTCTGTCTCTCTCTTCCCCTCCTGCAGCCAAGGCTCCATTGGAGCAAAGATGGCCCGGGCACTGGGGATGGCTCCTTGGCCTCTGCCCCAGGCACTAGAGTGGCTCTGGTCACGGCAGAGCAACGCCCCGGAGGGGCAGAGCATCGCCCCCTGGTGGGCAGAGCGTCGCCCCTGGTGGAAGTGCCAGGTGGATCCCGGTCAGGCGCATGCGGGAGTCTGTCTGACTGCCTCTCCCCGTTTCCAGCTTCAGAAAAAATACAAAAAATAAATAAATAAATAAATAAGTAAAAATAAATAAATCAGGGTACATATGTTCAAAGAAAACATGTCCAGGTGATCTTGTCAATCAATTATGTTGCATACCCATCACCCAAAGTCAGATTGTCCTCTGTCACCTTCTATCTAGTTTTCTTTGTGCCCCTCCCCCTTTTCCTATCCCTCCCCCCACCCCCCCACCCCGTAACCACAACACTCTTATCAATGTCTCTTAGTCTTGTTTTTATGTCCCACCTACATATGGAATAATACAGTTCTTGGTTTTTTCTGATTTACTTATTTCACTTCGTATAATGTTATCAAGATCCCACCATTTTGTTGTAAATGATCCAATGTCAACATTTCTTATGGCTGAGTAGTATTCTATAGTGTATATGTGCCACATCTTCTTTATCCAGTCATCTATTGAAGGTCTTTTTGGTTGTTTCCATGTCTTGGCCACTGTGAACAATGCTGCAATGAACATGGGGCTGCATGTGTCTTTATGTATCAATGTTTCTGAGTTTTGGGGGTATATACCCAGTAGAGGGATTGCTGGGTCATAAGGTAGTTCTATTTTCAGATTTTTAGAGAAACCACCATACTTTCTTCCATAATGGTTGTACTACTTTACATTCCCACCAACAGTGAATGAGGGTTCCTTTTTCTCCACAGCCTCTCCAAAATTTGCTATTACCTGTCTTGTTAATAATAGCTAATCTAACAGGTGTGAGGTGGTATATCATTGCAGTTTTGATTTGCATTTCTCTAATAACTAATGAAGATGAACATCTTTTCATATATCTGTTGGCCATTTGTATTTCTTCCTGAGAGACGTGTCTGTTCATGTCCTCTTCCCATTTTTTTATTGGATTGTTTGTTTGTTTGTTGTTGAGTTTTATGAGTTCTTTGTATATTTTGGATATTAGGCCCTTATCTGAGCTGTTGTTTGAAAATATCATTTCCCATTTAGTTGGCTGTCTGTTTATTTTGTTGTTAGTTTCTCTTGCTGAGCAAAACTTCTTAGTCTGATGCAGTCCCATTCATTTATTTTTGCCTTCACTTCCCTTGCCTTCGGAGTCAAATTCATAAAATGCTCTTTAAAACCAAGGTCCATGAGTTTAGAACCTATGTCTTCTTCTATGTACCTTATTGTTTCAGGTCTTATATTTAGGTCTTTGATCCATTTTGAATTAATTTTAGTACACGGGGACAGGCTGTAGTCGAGTTTCATTCTTTTGCATGTGGCTTTCCAGTTTGCCCAGCACCATTTGTTGAAGAGGTTTTCTTTTCTCCATTGTGTGTTGTTGGCCCCTTTATCAAAAATTATTTGATCATATATATGTGGTTTTATTTCTGGACTTTCTATTCTGTTCCATTGGTCTGAATGTCTATTTTTCTGCCAATACCATGCTGTTTTGATTGTCGTGGCTCTATAATATAGTTTGAAGTCAGGTATTGTAATGCCCCCAGTTTCATTCCTTTTCTTTAGGATTGCTTTGGCTATTCGGGGTTTTTTATAGTTCCATATAAATATGATGATTTTTTGCTCCATTTCTTTAAAAAATGTCATTGGAATTTTGATGGGAATTGCATTAAATTTGTATATTGCTTTGGGTAATATGGCCATTTTGATAATATTTATTCTTCTTATCCAAGAACAAGGAATATTCTTCCATCTCATTGTATCTTTTTCAATTTCCCTTAACAATGGTTTGTAGTTTTCATTATATAAGTCCTTTATATTCTTTGTTATGTTTATTCCTAGGTATTTTATTTTTGTTGTTGCAATCATGTTTCATTGTTGGCATATAGAAAGGCAATGGACTTTTATATGTTAATTTTGTATCCTGCGACCTTACTGTATTGGCTTATTGTTTCTATTAGTCATTTTGTAGATTCTTTGGGGTTTTCGATGCATAGGATCATATCATCTGCAAAAAGTGATACCTTTACTTCTTTTCCAATATGGATGCCTTTTATTTCTTTGTCTTGTCTGATTGCTCTGGCTAGAACCTCTAGCACCACATTAAATAAGAGTGGAGAGAGTGGAGAACCCTGTCTTGTTCCTGATTTAAGGGGGAAAGCCTTCAGTTTAGTGCCATTTTATATGATGTTAGCTGATCGTTTATCATATATGGCCTTTATCATGTTGAGATATTTTCCTTCTATACCCATTTTGTTGAGAGTCTTAAACATAAAATTGTGTTGTATTTATCGAATGCCTTTTCTGTATCTATTGATAAGATGATGTAGTTTTTGTTCTTTGTCTTGTTGATATGGTGTATTACATTAACCATTTTACGTATGTTGAACCATCCTTGAGATTCTGGGATGAATCCCACTTGATCGTGATGTATTATTTTTTTAATATGTTGTTGTATTCTATTTGCTAGTATTTTGTTTAGTATTTTAGCATCTGTATTCATTAGAGGTATTGATCTGTAGTTTTCTTTTTTTGTGCTGTCCTTGCCCTGTTTCGGTATGAGGGTTATGTTGGCCTCATAAAATGTGTTTGGAAGTATTGCTTCTTCTTCAATTTTTTTGGAAGACTTTGAGTAGAATAGGAACCAAGTCTTCTTTGAATGTTTGATAGAATTCGCTAGTATAATTGTCTGGCCCTGGACTTTTATTTTGGGGGAGGTTTTTATAGATTTTTCTATTTCTTCCCTACTAATTGGTCTGTTTAGGCTTTCTGCTTCTTCTTAACTCAGTCTAGGAAGGTTGTATTGTTCTAGGAATTTATCCATTTTTTCTAGATTGTTGAATTTAGTAGCATAAAGTTTTTCATAGTATTCTACAATAATTCTTTGTATATCTATGATGTCTGTGGTGATTTCTCCTCTTTCATTTTGGATTTTGTTTATATGAGTTCTTTCTCTTTTTTCCTTGGTAAGTCTTGCCAAGGGTTTGTCAATTTTGTTGATCTTTTCAAAGAACCAGCTCCTTGTTCTATTAATTTTTTCTATAGTTTTTCTGTTCTCTATTTCATTTATTTCTGCTCTGATTTTTATTATCTCCTTTCTTCGGCTGGTTTTGGGTTGTCTTTGTTCTTCTTTTTCCAGTTCCTTAAGGTGTGAAGTTAAGTGGTTCACTTGGGATCTCTCTTGTTTGTTCATATACGCCTGAAGTGATATAAACTTCCCTCTTATCACTGCTTTTGCTGCATCCCATAGATTCTGATATGTCGTTGTATTGTCATTTTCATTTGTCTGTATATATCTTTTGATCTCTTCACTTATTTCTTCTTTGTCCCATTCATTTTTTAAATTTTTATTTATTTATTCATTTTAGAGAGGAGAGAGATTTGGAAAGAGAGAGAGAGAGAGAGAAAGGGGGGAGGAGCAGGAAGCATCAACTCCCATATATGCCTTGACCAGGCAAGTCCAGGGTTTTGAACCGGTGACCTCAGTGTTCCAGGTCAACACTCTATCCACTGTGCCACCACAGATCAGGCTGACCCATTCATTTTTTAAAAGTATGTTGTTTAGTTTCCACATTTTTGTGGGGTTTTTTTCCTCTTTTTTGCAGTTGAATTCTAGTTTCAAGGCTTTATGATCAGAAAATATGCTTGGTACAACTTCGATTTTTCTGAATTTGTTAATGTTGTTTTTGTGGCCCAACATATGGTCAATTCTTGAGAATGATCCATGTACACTGGAGAAGAATGTATACTCTGTCACTTTGGGATGAAATGTCCTGTAGATGTCTATCATATCCAGGTGCTCTAGTGTTTTGTTTAAGACCAATATATCTTTATTGATTCTCTGTTGGGATGACCAATCTAGGGCCATCAGTGGTGTATTGAGGTCTCCAAGTATGATTGTATTTTTGTCAGTTTTTGTTTTAAGGTCAATAAGTAGCTGTCTTATATATTTTGGTGCTCTTTTGTTTGGTGCATATATATTAAGAATTATTATCTCTTCTTGATTCAGTATCCCCTTAATCATTATGAAATGACCATTTTTGTCTTTTAAGTACTTTTGCTGTCTTGTAGTCAGCATTATCAGATATGAGTATTGCTATGCCTGCTTTTTATTTATTTTTTTATGTTATTTGCTTGGAGTATTGTTTTCCAGCCTTTCACTTTGAATTTGTTTTTATCCTTGTTGCTTAGATGAGTTTCTTGTAGGCAGCATACAGTTGGATTTTCTTTTTTCTTTTTTTTTCATTTTTCCAAAGCCAGAAACGGGGAGGCAGTCAGACTCCCACATATGCCTGACCGGGATCCACCCGGCATGCCCACAAGGGGACGATGCTCTGCCCCTCTGGGGCATCGCTCTGTTGCGTCCAGAGCCATTCTAGTGCCTGAGGCAGAGGCCACAGAGCCATCCCCAGCGCCCGGGCCATCTTTGCTCCAATGGAGCCTCGCTGCAGGAGGGGAAGAGAGAGACAGAGAGGAAGGAGAGGGGGAGGGGTGGAGAAGCAATAGGCGCCTCTCCTGTGTGCCCTGGCCAGGAATTGAACCCAGGACTCCTGCACGCCAGGCTGACACTCTACCGCTGAGCCAACCGGCCAGGGCCGGATTTTCTTTTTAAAATCCATTCTGCTACTCTGTGCCTTTTTATTGGTGAGTTTAATCCGTTTACATTTAGTGTAATTATTGACACTTGTGAGTTCCCTATTACCATTTTATACATTGCTTTCTGTTAGTTTTGTGACTTGTTTGAGTCTTCTCTTTCGTTTTTCTATCTTTTGTTTTTGTTTGGTTGTATTCCATATATCTTTCCTCTGTTGGTATCTTTTTTAAATCATGTGCTTCTGGCCCTAGCCGGTTGGCTCAGTGGTAGAGCGTGGGCCTGGCGTGTAGGAGTCCCGGGTTCAATTCCCAGCCAGGGCACACAGGAGAAGTGCCCATCTGCTTCTCCACCCCTCCCCCTTTCCTTCCTCTCTGTCTCTCTCTTCCCCTCCCGCAGCCAAGACTCCATTGGAGCAAAGTTGGCCTGGGTGCTGAGGATGGCTCTGTGGCCTCTGCCTCAGGAGCTAGAATGGCTCTGGTCACAACAGAGCGATGCCCCAAGATGGGCAGAGCATCGCCCCCTGGTGGGCATGCCGGGTGGATCCTGGTCGGGTGCATGTGGGAGTCTGTCTGACTGCCTCCCCGTTTCTGGCTTCGGAAAAATACAAAAAAAAAAAATGTTAAATCATGTGCTTCTGTGGTGGTTTTTTCAATGTTGGTTACCATTAAGTAATGAAAAGGGTTCCTACCCTGTTCATTGTCGTGCACTATCTTGTGAGTACTTTTGCACTCCATCGTCCTTTGCTACTACTGTTAATCTCTGTCCTCTCCCCCCCTCTTTTTGTTGTTGTCACAGTTTAAATTTGGTTTTATTGTGTTCTTGGTGGAGCTTTTACTTGTGGTTTTGTTTTGTTTTGTTCTTTGTATCTGGTTGGAAAACCTCCTTTAGTAATTCCTGGATTGGGGGTTTTCTGATGACAAATTCCCTCATCTTTTCTATATCTGTGAATGTTTTTATTTCTCCTTCATATCTGAAGGATAGCTTTGATGGGTATAGTATTTGTGGCTGAAAGTTCCTCTCTTTCAGGACTTTAAATATTGGGGTCCACTCTCTTCTAGCTTGTAGAGTTTCTGCTGAGAAATCTGATGATAATCTAATGGGCCTTCCTTTATATGTTCTATTCTTCTTTTCCCAGGTTGCCTTGAGAATTTTTTCTTTGTTGTTGGTTTGTGCTAATTTCATTATGATGTGCCTTGGAGTAGGTTTGTTGGGGTTAATAAAACTCGGAGTTCTGTTTGCTTCTTGAATTTGAGGCTTTAGTTCTTTCCACAGGCTTGGGAAGTTCTCATCTATTATTTGTTTGAGTATGTTCTCCATTCCATTTTATCTCTCTTCTCCCTCTGATATACCTATTATTCTTACATTATTCTTTTTGATGGAGTCAGACAATTCCTGTAGGGCTTTCTCATTTTTTTTAATTTTTGAGTCTCTTTCTTCTTCTCTCTGTTGTGCCTCAAGTTGCTTGTCTTCTATTTCACTAATCCTACCTTCTATCTGGCCAGTTCTATTAGCTAAGCTTGTTACCTCATTTTTCAGCTTGTGAATTGAGTTTTTCATCTTTGTTTGATTTGTTTTCATAGTTTCAATTTCCTTGGTAATATATTCTTTGTGTTCATTGAGTTGTTTTCTGAGCTCCCTAAATTGCCTTCTGTGTTTTCTTATATATCTCTGAGTATTTTTGGGATTTCTATTTTATTTTATTTTTTTTAAATTTTTATTTTATTTATTCATTTTTAAAGAGGAGAGAGAGATAGAGAGGGAGAGAGAGGAGAGAGAGAAGGGGGGAGGAGCCGGAAGCATCAACTCCCATATTTGTCTTGACCAGGCAAGCCCAAGGTTTCAAACCGGCGACCTCAGCATTTCTAGGTCGACACTTTATCCACTGCGCCACCACAGGTCAGGCTGGATTTCTATTTTAAATTCTCTGTCATTTAGCTCCAAGGTTTCCAATATATTAAATTTTTTCTCCATAGATTTTTCCTCATCTATCTGTGCTACCTCTCTGTCTTTTGTATCCATGATATTCAATTTCTTTTTCCTTAATGGCATCTGAGGGTGGTTTGTTTTTTTTTTTTTGTATTTTTCTGAAATTGGAAACAGGGAGGCAGTCAGACAGACTCCCGCATGCGCCCGACCGGGATCCACCCGGCATGCCCACAAGAGGGTGATGCTCTCCCCATCTGGGGCGTTGCTCTGTTGCAACCAGAGCCATTCTAGCACCTGAGGCAGAGGCCATAGAGCCATCCTCAGCACCCAGGCCAACCCAACTTTGCTCCAATGGAGCCTTGGCTGCGGGAGGGGAAGAGAAAGACAGAGAGGAAGGAGAGGGGGAGGGGTGGAGAAGCAGATGGGCGCTTCTCCTGTGTGCCCTGGCCGGGAATCGAACCTGGGACTCCTGCACGCCAGGCTGATGCTCTAACACTGAGCCAACCGGCCAGGGTAAGGGTGGTTTTGTTGATAGTATTAATGAGAATTAATAAAGAATAAAAAGTTTAAAAAAATAAAAAAGAATAAATTTAAAAAAATTATTACCCCCCCCTTTTTTCCTCTCCTCTCCTCTCCCCTCCTTCTTGAGAAAATCTTGTGGTGAACTGTGAATTATATTGTGCTACATAGAACAAAAACTACCTATAATGGAGGGCCTGAGTTGAGGAGAAGTGATAAAGGGACAAAAAAGGGGGTATGGACCCACAAAATGCAAAAAGGAAAAAGTTTGGGTCAAGAATAAAATGATTTGCTTTTAGGTGATGGTTGACTAAGAGATATGATGAGAGGAAAAGAGGGAAAGAGGAAAAAGGGGAAAATATTAAAAAATTACTTTTGTATTTAGTGGAGCAAGAACTAGATAAATTGGAAAGCCTGGGTTGGGAGCACTGCTAGTGAGTTAAAAAAGCGAAGTAAAAAACCCCAAAGTGCCACAAAGAAAAATTTGAGTCCCAGATAAAGTAATTTGTTCGTGATTGAGGATTGAATGAGAGGAAAAGTAAAGGAGAAAAGAAGAAACTAATATAGAGGGAGAAAAAGAGAAAAGAAAGTGGAAAACACAAAAAGAAGAAGAAAGAAAAGGAGAGAGAGAGAGAGAGAGAGTTAAGGGTTTTGGAGTGCAACCCTCATAGAGAGAAAGGAAGAAGAAAGAAAAGATAATGGGAGATGTAACACTTATGGGTAGTGTAGTCCAAGGAGAGGAGAGAGTAAGACCGGCAGAGAATTAAATGATCAAATTGGAAGAGGAAGAAAATAAGACAAGAAGATAAGAGAAACAAATGAACAAATATAATAAAATGGCATAGGTTATAAAGTCTGTGGATTATTCTTGATTTTGAGAGGTTATCTTCTCGCTTTTTCTTTTCTCTCCCTCTTCCTGGTTGGTGACTCTATACCCCAGGTTCTGCCCCTGTGGCTCACTTAGGTAGAGGTTTGCAGTTGATAAGTCTCTATGGCGATGTCATGTATTGTGCTTTAGTCTCGTTGGCAGTCGAGGCTCATTAGCATTTGCAGGCTCTGTCAATGAGAGAGTCCGTATTTCCGGAGCCTCTCTCCTAGTCTTTCCTTCCTGAATTAGTAGCCTCATGATCCAGCTATGGGGTTGCTGCTGCCTCTGCCTGGAGAGTAAGAGGCTCAAAGAGCTGGCAAATCCCCACTTAGCGCAGGGCTCTGGGTAAGGCTCAATCAGTCAGAGCCGCTAGTATAATCAGGTAGGGATTCGGCCCACACAAAGACCTCTGACTCTGCCCCTCTGTCTGGGAACACGGGCGCCCACTCCCGGGGGAATCTCTCGCCCACTATCTGCGCTCACTGACTAGGATATCTGGCCAGGTGCCTCAGTGAGGCACCCCGCCTGCACGGAAAAGTTCCAGCGTAGGAAATTTCGCTCCCACTCACTCCCCGTGCGCTGCTTTTCGGGGTGCAGGGGCAACCTCAAGACTCTGGTTTTGGCCCACAGAAAGGCCTCTGACTCTGCCCTTCTGTCCTGTAACACGGGCACCCACTCCCGGGGCTCTAGGAGGAATCTCTTGCCCACTTATCTGCGCGCCCTGACCAGGAGATTGGGGCGGATGGCTGTCCCAAGTGCCTTCCCTTTCTGGGTTTGGCATGAGCGTTAGCTTGTGTTGACTGGGTTGCCATAAGCACAGTTTTTCCTCGGCTTGGATGTCCGTGCCACAGCCTGGTTTGGACGTTTGTGCCGCAGTCTGGTTCTATTCACACCCTATGCCCGCCTTAGTTTCTATACTCTCAGTTCCCAGTGAAAGCAGCCCTTATTTAGGTTAGTGAGGAAGGCGGAGTGTTTCTTCCTCCTTATTTCCTTTGGGGTTGATTATGTATTTAGTCAATTTTTCGCTCAATCATACCTTCGCTTTTAGTGTGGAACTTCTGGAGGCTCCAAGGATAAATTTTTCTGTCTCTGGTTGAAGATCTTGTTGAATTTTGGGGGAGATTTATCGGTATCGCTCCTTATAGCGCCATTTCTCTGACATCATCCCTAATTTTTTAAAGCACATTAAAATTTGGCTTTAGCCAGAAACCTTCCACAGAAATGGAGAAGTGTTGCGATTTGGGGAACTACTGGTAAGCAGAGAAAAGAGTATAGAATTCCAAACAACATAAAACACTATAAATATAATGAAAAATAAAACACACTGGGAAAAGTTATTCGTAATGAATGCATGTAACTATTGCTTGACTAAAGATTAGCATCCAGAATATGTAAAGAAATCCCATAAGTCAATTTTTAAAATTACAAATACTCCAATAAAAAATTGGGTGAAGCTATGATTTCCAAAACAGAAAACCCAAATGATTAAAAACACGAAAATAATTTTCAGAGAAAAAGAAAGCATATGCAAAATTATCTTTTCATCCTCATGGCAAATGCAAATTAACATAGTAGTAAATATCATTTTATATTTATCAGACTGCCAAAAATGTTTAAATTCTGAAAAGAGCAAGTTTTGACAAGGACGTGGTACCACCACTTGGAAAGCAGTTTGACTATATTAAATATGAAGATGAATTTATCCTTCATTCCTTCAACCTAGAAGCAATTCAGCCACTAGAGACAAGAACATGTGATGAGAGCCAGTTGTATTATTAAACTATTCAGGTATTTTGTGAGCCAGTTGTTAAATAGTAGCTTGAAATCAGCCATGATGGGAGTATTTACACCATGGAAATGTGCTAATGCCACAAATCAGGGTTTGGGTTTTATTTTTTATCCTGTTTGCCAGAATACCACTGCAATGTAGAGAAACTCTCATGCATATGTACAAGACACTGCAGAAGAAATATTCAGAACCTACACTGTGTTGAAGTTTAATGGTGTTAATTTCAGGACATGATTTTTATTAGATCATCCCTATGGTACAAACAACATCATAATTTAACCTTAGTTTGAAATTTTAAATTACTTTCACATTCTGAACTCTGTCTGTAAACATTCTTAAATATATATTTTTTAAAACAGTAAGAAAGTACATTATTTGACATAACAAGAAGCCTAAGCTGGAGTGGTTCCCTGGTTGGTTAATTTGTTCACTATTTAATGTCTTTAAGTCACTTGGTTTATCTTCCTTTCTACTTTGCCATCCTTGGCAAGCTCCCCTCATTTAACAAGATGGCCTCAGTGATGCCAGGAATTCTTTCACAGATGGTAATATCTAGGAAAGAAGAGTTGTTTCTTCCCATATGTGTATTTTCATCAAAGAAGGAAACTTTTCCTGAAGTCCCCTCATTGACTTCCCCTCAGGTCCCACTGGTCACCTTGAATAATTTTAATAACATTCTATTAGATTCAGATTTTGTCATAGGATTTAAGTAGTTGCTTGCAAGGCTTACTCTTAACATACAAGTTAAATTTTTTATACAGAAAAGGAAAACCCCAGTGTCTCACTTTGACAATTAAAGTCACTCATTATTTTAGATCCGGGCAGAAATCATAAGTAATTTAGGTAATTTCCACCAAAATTATCTCAGTAAAGTTCATGTACTTCAAGTGTTGAAGAATCAACTTTCATTCAGATCAATGCCGTATTTTCTGACAATTTAATGTATTTTTCACGGATCTAGAACTTTAACCTTGACGAGAGGTATAAATGCTATGATTATCTTAATGTCAATATTATGTTTTAAAATAATCTTGCCTGAGGTAAAAGAATGTTCTATATAAAGTCATGCATTTATGACTAGGGTCATTTATATTTGTCTTGCATTAACTCTATTTTGACATGCTTACTCTTGAGCACGGGAAAGCACAAGCATATGATTATTATAGCCAACTTCCTTCCAGTTCCAACCTCATTTTCTGCTGCAAACATTTAGGGGAACTAGGAGGTTCTCCAAGTCATTCACTAAATATGAAAAAGGACTGAGGGTCAAATGTATTAATTTACTAATGAGATTTACATGTGTAAGTATAGAGTATAAATACTGACAGCTTATAAGAAAAAAAATCTCTTACATGCCCTGAATCCAGATGTATGTCTACCTACAGAATAAACTTTCTAAGGTAATCCTTTTTATTTTATCAAAGAATGGTTATTTTTTAAAGTTATATTTGATAAACTGTTATATGAGATTTAAACCATGAAACTTTTCCCTTGACGTAGTTTCAGTGGTGTTTACAAATGGCAGCATTAACTCAGTCAAGCAACCTGGAGACCAGTAACCCCCCTGGGATGTGCTTGTTGCTGAAGAGTACCAAACACTCTTCATTATGCCAGCCAGGGCTGAAATAGCAAATCTTAGAAGTGGTCTATTTTTGCTATTGTAAAAGAAAATGTACTACTACTTTAATATTTTTTTTTAAGTGAGAGGAAGGAAGATAGAGAGACAGACTCCCATATGCGCCCTGACCAGGATCCATCTGGCAGCCCCTCCCCCCCATGGTCTGGGGCTGATGCTCAAATCAACTGAGCTATCCTCAGCGCCTGAGGCTGACACTGGGTCCAACTGAGTTATCCTCTGTGCCCGGGGCCAGAGTGGTAGAGTAGCTGTACCATTTTACATTCTCATCAGCAGTAGTATATGGGTTCCAATTTCTCCACATCCTTGCCAACCATTATTTTGTTGAGTTTTTTGATAATAGTCATCCTAATGGGTGTGAAGTGGTATCTCATTGTAGTTTTGATTTATATTTCCATAATGGCTAGTTATATTGTACACTTTTTCAAGTGCTTATTTAATGGCCATTTGTAGATCTTCTTTGGAGAAATGTCTATTCGTGTTCTTTCTCCAGTTTTGAACTGGGGTGTTTTTTTTTTCCATTGTTGAGTTGTAAGAGTTCTTCATATATTCTAGATATTAATCCCTTATCAGATATATGTTTTGCAATATTTTCTCCCATTCTATGGATTGTCTGCGCACTTTCTTGAGAGTGATTTTTGATGTACGGAAAGTTCTTAATCTTGTTGAATCCAATTTGTTTATTTTTCTTTTATTGCCTGTGTTCTTGGTATCAAAGCCAATAAATCATTGCCAAATCCAATGTGATGAAGATATTCTCCTATGTTCCTTCTAGGAGTTTTATAGTTTTGGGTCTTTAACCTATTTTGAGTTAATTTTTGTATATAAGGTAAGACACCAGCTTTATTCTTTCACGTGTGGATATACAGTTTTCCAAACATTATCTGTTGAAAAGATTGTCCTTTCCCCCATTAAATGGTCTTGGCTCCCTTATCAAAAGTCAGTTAACCATATATGCAAGTGAATATTTTTATTTTTATTTTTTAAGCAAGACAGAGAAAGAGACAGGGCAAACAGACAGGAAGGGAGAGAGATGAGAAGCATCAACTTGTTGCCACACTTTAGTTGTTCATTGTAATTGCTTTCTCATATGTGCTTTGACTGGGGACTTCAGCTGAGCCAGTGACCCCTTGTTCAAGCCTGTGACCTTGGGCTCAAGCCAGCAACCCCATGCTCAAGCTGGTGACCTCAGGGTTTCAAACCTGGGTTCTCAGCATCCCAGGTCGACATTCTATCCACTGTACCACCACTTGGTCAGGCAGCAAGTGAATATTTTTTAGGTACAATGGGAAGTTACTGATAAAATAAAGGTTATCAGGCAACCCTGAGTTTCTATGTTGACTTTCTTAAGTACCTTTAAAAATTATAAACTTGCAGAGAAAGGGAATTCTAAATTCCAAAAATCCCTTTACTAATAAGCACAAAGCTTAAAGTAGTAAACATTAAGTTTTCTATAGGAAGAACAATCTCAAGAAGTGACTTAGGCTGACCAGGCGGTGGCACAGTGGACAAAGTGTCTGCCTGGGACACTGAGGACCCAGGTTCGAAAACCCAAGGTTTCTGGCTTGAATGGTGGCTCATCTGGCTGGACAGTGGGATCATAGACATGACTCCAAAGTCTATGACTCCAAGGCTTGAGCTCAAAGGTCGCTGGCTTGAGCGCAAGGTCGTTAGCTTGATCAGGGGGTCACTGGCTCAGCTGGAACCCCCCAGTCAAGGCACATATGAGAAAGCAATCAATGAACAACTAAGGTACTGCAACTGTTAGATTCAGGGAGTACTGGAGCTGCCAAAGAGTGTAACTATTGCAGGAACAGTAAGTGCTGATATGGCTCCTGTGAGGCTGGGAACAAAGAAGGTCAGAGACCCTTATCAGAAGTTTAGGTTTGAAATTCGCCACTAAGCTAAAACCGGCCCCTGTTGCTATGCCGGCCCCTGTTGCTATGCTGCGTGTGACCTCCCTAGCCAATAGCTAAACTGCCACATCTGCTTCTGTCTATGCTTGCTCACTTAGGATATATAAGGGCCTGGCTGTAAGCTCCAGGCGCGGCTCCCATTTGCAGCTCCTTGTGGGCAAGGTGTCTCCGGACATCTCGGGAGTTCGCCCCTGCGCAGGTTAAACTGGCCAATAAAGTAACATCTTAACTCCTGAAAGTCTCCAACATTTGTTCTCGTACCCGGTGGATGCTACATTTTGGGGGCTCGTCCGGGATTCTCCCTTGGCGGAGTTTTGGGTTGGAGACCGGAAGGACAGCTCGAGCTGAGTAAGTATTCACGGAGGATCCTCATTTGGTTTGGTTTTGGGCTCCGGAGCATATAAACCTGAGGTAGTAGGTGGGACGCCGCTGGTAACCTACCCAGGGCTTTCAGAAGCGGGACGCCGCTCTCTGAAATTTGGATATTTGGATTTGTTAACTTTGGAGTGACCGGTCACATTAGAATCCGTTTTGCGCTGCGCTGCGCTGCGCTGCATTTTGTCTGAGCTCAAATGACTGAGTTGAGTGTGAGAGAGACAAGTGTGTTCCTTGTGTTAATAGTGTGTGTTGCCTGTATCCTACCCTTTCTCATTATTCCTGATTCATCTAGGATGGGACAACAGGAGTCTGTGCCAGGATCCCTGCTCGAGTGCCTGTTGAAGAATTTTTCTGATTTCCAGAAGAGGGCTCAGGGGTACGGAGGTCCGCAGCCAAGTCCAGGTTTCCTCCCGACCTTGAGCCAGCTGGAATAGCCTGCATTTAATGTAGGACGGCCCACAGAGGGCACTTTTGACCTTCCAATTTTGTTTGCTGTCAGAGCCACGGTCTATAGGGCTCCCCACCCAGACCAATACCTGTATATGGATGTGTGGGTAGATACAGCCATTTTGTCTCCTCCTCCGGGAGGGCAGCCATTTTGCCTCCTCCTCCAGGAGGCGCAGCTATTTTGCCTCTCTGGGAGGCACCGCTGGCACCAGATGCTGGCCCACGGGCACCTCCTCGCCTCATCTATGGGCCTTTTTCCACTAGTGATTTATACAATTAGAAACATCAGAATCCCCCATTTTCCGAGAAACCTCAGGGACTAATATTTCTCCTTGAGACCATTTTTTTGGACCCATCAGCCCACATGGGACGATTGTCAGCAGATTTTACAAACCCTCTTCACTTCTGAAGAAAGGGACAGAATAATGAGAGAAGCTGCTAAGGCGGTATTAGGAGAAGAAAGGGAAACTTAGGAGAAGAAAGGGAAACTTAGGAGGGACGAAGGGAAATAGAAGACGTTCTCCCGTCTCAACCTCCTACCTGGGACCCTAATACCACTGCGGGAAGGGACGTGCTCCTCCAGTATCGCTGGGCTCTGTTGGGGGGGCTCAAGGCAGCAGCTAGAAAGTCAATCAACTTTAGCAAGGTAAGTGAAGTCATCCAGGGAAGAGAGGAATCCCCAGCAGCCTTTCTAGAGAGACTCATAGGGGCTTATAGAGTATATACCCTTCTAGATCCTGAGGCAGAGGTCAGCATAGAAGTAATTGTCCTACTGTCTGAAGAACACTTACTTGCCACCGTCCTAGAAGGTAAGGAGGCTGAGGAAAGGGTTCCAGACGCCCTGCGTGCCCGGGTACCTGAGGTTTGGGCGGAAACCAACCCCCCAGGTTTGGCTGCTCACCAACCGCCTGTCCTGGTGCAACTGCTTAGCACTGCTAGACCGGTTAAGATCAGGCAGTACCCGGTCCCAGCCCGAGCTAAACAGGGAATCACCCGGCACTTGCAACGCCTGCTGGAGGCAGGCATCCTTCGAAGGTGCCAATCAGCCTGGAACACCCCACTGCTTCATGTCCAGAAATTGGGGAGCCAAGACTATCGTCCGGTCCAGGACTTGCGGGAGGTGAATGCACAGGTAGAGACTATTCATCCCACGGTGCCCAACCCGTATACCTTACTGAGCTCATTGCCTCCAACTCATACCTATTATTCTGCCCTGGATTTAAAGGATGCCTTCTTTTGTATTCCCCTGGCACCTCAGAGCCAAGGGATCTTTGCCTTTGAATAGAATGACCCAGATAATAGACTGGTAGGGCAGTTCACTTGGACCAGACTACCACAAGGGTTTAAGAATTCCCCCACCATTTTTAATGAAGCCCTCAGCAAAGATCTGCAGGCTTTCTGCTTCTCCCATCCGTCAATTGTACTGCTCCAGTATGTGGATGACATCCTCATAGCTGCCAAGGATAAAGGAGAGAGGCTTACAGACAGCAGGGGGAAAGACATTAAAAATCGCAATGAAATTCTTGCCCTCCTAAACGCCATTTGGCTACCTACCAAAGTTGCAATCATCCACTGCAAAGGACACCAGAGAGGGGCAGCCACTAGGCCACAAGAAAGCCTTCTGCCATTGCTGCCTAAGCCAACGCTACCTCCGGATCCTAGATATTCCCCAGAAGAAGAGCAGGAAGGGATGCAGTTGAAAGGGAAGAAAAATCAACAGGGAGAGATAGAGCTTCCAGACTCCCGGCTCTATTTACCCCAGGGAATAGTAAGAGAAATAGTAGGAAGTATTCATACTAGTACCCATCTAGGACAAAACAAGCTAGAACAACTTATGAGGAAGTATTATGTAGGGCCCAACATCAGAGATATTGTCCACTCCATTGTCTCGAGGTGCAGCATCTGTGCCAGAGTAAATGCACAGAATAAGAAGCTACCCCCCTTTATGAGGTATCGGGGGAAAGCTCCGGGAGAACTGTAGGAAATAGATTTCACAGATATAACCCCTAGGAAGTCAGGTTATAAGTATCTACTAGTATTATTAGACACCTCAGGATAGGTGGAAGCATTCCCCACGTGAGGAGAGGCTGCTTCCACAGTCTGCAAAGTCTTATTAAGGGAAATCATACCTAGACATGGCATTCCCCTAGCCCTAGGATCAGACAATGGACCTGCATTCATATCCAGGATATCTCAAGAATTAGCCACGAAGTTAGGTATTAATTAGAAATTGCATTGCATTTATAGGCCCCAAAGTTCAGCACAGGTAGAAAGAATGAACAGGATTCTGAAGGAAACTATAATTAAGCTGAGAGGGGAGACCAGCGAAAACTAGGTTGAGCTCCTCCCTTTCGCCCTTTTTAGAACCAGATGTACCCCCTATCTCAATAAATAGACCCCTTATGAAATCTTACTTGGGCAACCTATGCCCCTTGTACCTCGATTGACCAGAGGGGAACTAGAGATTTCTAATCATAATTTCCTCAAGTCCTTGCAGGCCCTGCTTCAGAGTAGAAAGAAAGGTCATTGAACTGAAAGCCTGCCAGGCTTCCCGGCCCCATCAAGAGATACGTCTGTGCTGTAGAAAGTAAGACATAAGAAGGTTTTACAGGTTACTCAGCAAACTGTTCAAAGACTGTCCAAGAGGAACTTCTAGAAGTACACCACCCAAGGACTGACTCCCACGTAGACGGGTCCACACACCATGATCCTGAGCACCCCCACTATTGCCAAGGTAGAAGGCATACCTGCCTGGGTCCACCGCAGCCAGCTGAAGCTTGCAGTCCCAGCAGAGACACCTTTGTGGACAGTGAAGACTGACCCCGCCAACCCTTGTAAGCTGACCCTGAGAAGGACAGCATGCCCTGCTTCAGCCACAAACCAGAAGTTAACTGGTCCACGCATGGCTAATGCCTAGAGGAACTAACTAAGGACTCTTTTAATCAGGCTTTAGGAAAAGAGAAACTAGGATAAAAAGAAAGTCAACTTAATTGTTACTAAAGGTTAAAGATTTTTAAATCAAAAGTTTTGACTAGAAAGGAATTGTATAGTTTTGATAATAGAAAGTATAAAGTATAGAGGTACTTTTGAAAAGAAAAGAGAAAAGCAAGTTGTTATAAAGGCCAGTTATTTCTAGATAAGAAAGTGCATAAAAGTTAAAGGTTTATGTAAGTTGCAGAAGGTTTGTGTAAGTTATAAGAAGTTAGTACAAAGAAGAAAAATACAAGGCAGGACACGTTCCTTGTGTATCAGCCCTGCAGATATTGCAGGAAAGCAGTTTATTATCTTAAAACAGTGTGTGCTTGTGTACTTTTGCAAAGATATTGTACAAATGTGCTGAAAACATTGTAACCTTGTAGGTTTCGCCTATAAATACCCCTCTCCCCCTGAGCTCATCGCTGACCATTGTGAGAGGCGTAGTAGGCTAATCACTAGCCAGTGTATAAGACCCAATTAGCTTATAGCTACAGCTAAAGTAGAAAATTCTCATGAGCCCCAGCCTTATACCATTCTCCCCAATGATGAAGAATCAAGGGTTTGATTTATGCCCAAAAGAGATGGGGGAATGTTAGATTCAGGGAGTACTGGAGCTGCCAAAGAGTGTAACTATTGCAGGAACAGTAAGTGCTGATATGGCTCCTGTGAGGCTGGGAACAAAGAAGGTCAGAGACCCTTATCAGAAGTTTAGGTTTGAAATTCGCCACTAAGCTAAAACCGGCCCCTGTTGCTATGCCGGCCCCTGTTGCTATGCTGCGTGTGACCTCCCTAGCCAGTAGCTAAACTGCCACATCTGCTTCTGTCTATGCTTGCTCACTTAGGATATATAAGGGCCTGGCTGTAAGCTCCAGGCGCGGCTCCCATTTGCAGCTCCTTGTGGGCAAGGTGTCTCCGGACATCTCGGGAGTTCGCCCCTGCGCAGGTTAAACTGGCCAATAAAGTAACATCTTAACTCCTGAAAGTCTCCAACATTTGTTCTCGTACCCGGTGGATGCTACACAACTATGAGGTGATGCTTCTCATCTCTCTCCCTTCCTGTCTCTGTCTTTGTCTCTCTCTCTAAAAACAAAACAAAACAAAACAGTTTGACAGTTTCTTACAGAGTTAAACATACACCTACCATGCCATTCCATTCCTGGGTATTTAGCAACACAATTAAAAGCACATGTTCATACAAAGACTTTATGTATGAATATACACAGCAGCTTTATTTGTAATAGCCAAACACTGGAAACACTCCAAATGTCCATGAATGGGGCAATGGATATACAATTATGGTATATTCATGTATGGAAATGAATTAAATGTTGTTACAACAGCATGGATGAATCTCAAAATTAGTATGCTAAATGAAAGAAGCCAAAAAGAAGTACATATTGTATGATTCCATTTAAATAAATTAGAATCAATCTTCACACCCTCCTCTACACCTTTCAGTAATGATGGTTCCTCCAGCTGCCCACCCAGTTGTAGGCAATAGCCTGGTGGAAGTGGCTGCCCATGTTGCAAAATTAGGTTGTAGAAGTATCATTATTCACCCAAAAGTCTGTGATGGCAGGCTGAGGCCCAAGCCACAACTTGACAAAAGAAACAATAGGCACTTGGGGCTCTACACACTTTAAATCTCTATAAAGTATTCAGCAAAAACAGACATAGAAAGAAATCCTTTGGTAAAGTAAGTATGTAATGCCAGTGGCCAAGGCAGGCAGGTCCACATCGGATTCCGGCAGAAGGTAGGAAAACTGTGGAGCCGGAAAGGGTTGGGTCTCACAACAGTGTACAAGCACACAGGCAGGGGAAACCGCCTCTCAGGCAAACAAGCAGCAAAATGGGCCCTCACAGTGGCGGGCAGGCAATCTGAGCATCCGCAATCCCCCTGAGTGCAAGCACCTCATTCCCCCTTATGAAGGGGACACACACAGTGCTGCCACGAGCTAAATAGGCAAAGGGCTTGCAGCCAGTAAACCAGTAGCAAGCCTAACACAGCTGCCCCACAAAGTACAATCACAATTTGTATTGCTAGGTTTAAATTTTCATACCATGTTTCTTTGAGGCAAATTTATTTTGCACTGGTTTTTCTATCAATTTCTTAGATGTTCAATTTTTAAAGGAGAAATAATGTGTTTTACTGATGTAATTGTTTAATTTTATGCTTTCATATGTATTCTTTCTGGCCACAGGATCATTAGTCTGTCTTCTCCAGCACTAAGCCTGGTGTTTTGCAGCCCAAGTTCAATATACAGTATATAATTGAGAGAAACAAGAGTAGTGCAGGCATACCTCGGAGATACTGCAGAATGGATTCCAGAATACCGGCAATAAAGCCAGTTGTAACCTTTTTGATGGTAAAGGGTCTTGCTTCCCATCTGTAAAAAAAAAATCTGTGGTCTGCAATAAAGCTAGTACGCCTATAAAACACAGAGCTGGAAAATCAATAACAAGGCCGTTAACTGCTTTATGAATGCTATTTTTAAATCTCTATTAATATTATCAATAAAAATACTAATAGTAGCTATTGCTATAACATAGGGAAAATACAAAAGCTTCCTTTTTTCTATAACTGGTTCTTATGTGTACGTGAAGGGGGCCATACCCTTCCTCCAACTTGGGCGTTCCAAACACCCCTCAACTTAACTTGGAGCAAGTGCAGGACGTACCGAAGACCAACAGGCTGGGGAAGGGGATGCCGGCCCAGGCCACGCCCCCCACGCCGCCTCGCGCTCAGTCCCTACTCCGCCTCCGGCGCGCTCGGCTGGCAGGGGCGGAGCCAAGCCCGGAAGGGGCGGGGGCACCTCCCCGCAGTGCTTAAGAGCCCGCGGCGGCCTTGCCCTTTCTTTCCTGTTGGGCAGTGTACGGAGTTAGTTGTCCTAGGTGGCGTGGGCCATGCGGGTCTCGCGGGTCCGGCGGCTGCGTCGCAGGCCCATTTACCCACCTTTTCGAGGTGAGTCTCAGCGACCTCAGTTCCTCCTGCCTTTCTCCTGGGAACCCGTCACCGTGCGGGAGCCCAAGCCCGCCGCCCGGCCTCTGTTCCTTGGGCCTCGGCCTCTTAACCGGGTGCAGCCTCTGCCATCACCCCAGTTGACGCGGCCATGGGCCTTCCACCACGCCATCTGCGCAGTCCCATTTTGTGAGTAATCACCTGCAAGTCCTGACCCTTCTCTTGTCATCGCGGGTTTCCTGTGCTCCGCTCAGACACTGAGGGCCTGTGGGGGATGCAGTGGGATCCGAGGCGGCGGGACGGCGCGGCCGGTGGCTTGGTGTCACCCAAGCGTTCTCCGGAGCCCTTTTGTTTGTGTCTCTGGTATAGTTTGTGAGTGGCCCAGAAGGGGTCAGCGTACCTTAAATAGGCGACACATCCTTAGTAGTGGTTATTTTATAAAGGAGGTAGGGATTCTTTTCTCTTAGATGTAAGACCCTTACTTAACTGTACTTTGTGATTTTTTTAAATTGTTAATAGCACAGTTTACCTGCTAACGGAACAGTTACGATCTCGATACGGAGCTACGTACTTGGCATGTGCTCTGGATCTAATTTTCTAAGCAGACTCTAAAAATCGGCACTGAAGTTGGAGAAAAAGTGCACGATATAGAAGGCCCTTGGGTCGTTAGTACCTCCTTGCATTTATGTAAAGATGGCTACGTCGGCATATGATAGAAAAAAACTGGCCAAAAGCTCAATATCTCGTCGATGAGATTTAGGATGGTCACGTGGTATTTTTTCCTCTTCCCCAAATTTCAAATATGTTGCTTTTAAACAGGGCGAATGGGTTGTTAAAATAGTTTGTATTTGGTGTTAGTCATCCTTTTTGATAAGAAGTATTGATAAGGCACCTAAATCCTTCAACACAATAAATACTCAAGAGCCCAGCAGTCCATTTAAGAACTGGAATATTATCAATTCTGCAGTACCTAGTTGCTTTCCATCCCATTCCCCTTGCCGTCCAGTCTCTTGGTAGTTTGAGTGGGATGGGTAATGCTGTACAAGGTGGGTTTACAGTTGTGAGTACATGAAACAGTTTGTTTATTTTTTTGTATTTTTCCAAAGTGAGAAGGGGGGGGGGTGGTAGGCAGACAGACTCCCGCATGAGCCCAACCGGATCCACCCGGCATGCCCACTAGGGGGCGATGCCGTGCTGCAACTGGAGCCATTCCAGCGCCTGAGGTGGAGGCCATGGAGCCATCTTTAGGGTCTGAGCCTACTTGCCTCTCATGGACCCTTGGCTGCAGGAGTAGAAGAGAGAAAAAGGAGAGGGGGAAGGGTGGAGAAGCAGATGGGTGCTTCTGTGTGCCCTGGCCAGAAATCGAACCCGGGACTTCCACACGTCAGGCAGACGCTCTACTGCCGAGCCAACTGGCCAAGGCCAACACAGTTAATTCTTGTATTATTACTTACAGTATTAATGTCCATACAAACAACTGTAAACCTACTTTTGCCACACTATCTGTAAACACTTCCTGTTTTAGACATTACACAAGTAGTTCTGTGCGTGTGGCTGTAATTCCTATGAATCATTAAAAGGAAATTATCCAAGTTGTAATTCATAACCAATAGTCTGTGTTCCTAACTGATTATATGAAATATTTCAGCATTTCAAGACATGAAAGTGATATAGGGCCAACATTTGATGTTTTATTAAGTATTTCCAATAGCTCTCTTCAATGATTTTACTCTAGGACAAGGTCTGTGACCTTGGCCATGCCCCCGGCAGGGCCTAAGTGTGTTTTCAGGCAACTTGGGACTTAATTCAGGACTTGGTCCAATAATGATGCCAACAAGATTTATCTCTGATCTAAAACTATATTAGATTTGTCATTGTAATGCTTTTAGTTGGAGGTCTGCACACTTGATTTTACATATCTAAGCTTTATTCTGGCTCATACCTCCTTGTCCAGCTGAGACAGAAAAACTGGCTGGGAACTCATTAGGACCATCATCTTTTAAAATCAATACTGCCACAGTAAAGAACGGAAATATATCCACCATTTTTCCTGCCCTTGCTAATGAACCCATTTCCAGGTTGGAAAGATCATTTGGGACTAATCAACCAAAAGGATTAACACATTCTGAAGTCATTGTAGAAGTTTTTAGGTTTATCAGTTTCGACTACCAAAAAGGTAGAATTAAGCAACAAGTATGTTCTTGTGTTCCATTCAAGATGTATTAAACAGCAAATAGAAAATGACTCTGCTACATAGTCTCAATGTTAGTAGTTTTTAAAAATTAGGAAGATTACAAGTATGATTTCATTTATAGTTTCTGATAAGAAAAATACTTAACTGGGCCATTCCTGCATATAAAATGATAAAAGAGGTACAATATGAATAAAAATTTACAATGAAATATTAATTTTTCAGATGCAGCAGAGCCTATGAATTGAAGGTGAATGAAAGTTGTCATGGATATTTTCCAAAAACTAATCACGGAGGATGACTAAAATCCTAGGAGCACAACTGGATGTAACAAGATACCAAAGGTTAATATTGGGTGTTTTTTTTTTTAATGTATTTGTGGTATTGTTCCTGATGAACAGTGCCAAAAATATTTGATGCACTTTTGACATAGAAAGGTTTAATAACTGGCACAATGATGACTTAACTTACTTTTTGCCGTTTACCCAGCTGAGAGTTTCTTTGAAGAAATAATTCTAAGACTGAGGTGCCAGTAATTTGTATTGACATTATGTGACTTCAACTATAATGCATTTTTTGTTTTTTACTAAAATCAGTGAATTGTTCTTTTCAGCATGTTGTAGGTAGCTGGAGATGAATGAATGTTCCAGTTCTTAGCTGTGATATTGAACAATTTTTCATTGCCACAGGTAAGTAATTCTGGTTTATCAAGCATCTGTTGATAATTCAAAAGGGCTGGGGCCATTTCCTGTTAGTTACCCTTATTAGGGGTATGATTTTCCTTTGCATGGAATGATTTTCACTATTTCTGATTTTTTTTTTTAAGGTGTGGTATGTGACATTTTGGAAGGAAAAAAAAGATGTCAAGAAGACATGAATTGAAGCAAATAATGGAAATTAATACTTAACACTGATCACCCTGCAACAAATTACATAGAAAATACATGTTTGAATACTTGGCTGGTCAATAAAATCTGTTTTCTTTAAGACAGCAAATCTTTAAACATGTCCATTCTTACAGTCACTAGTAAGACTTTGGGGTTTGTTTTTTTAAGCGAGAAACGGGGGCATATAGGGACAGGCAGTCATACAGGGAGAGATGAAAAGCGTCAACTCATAGTTGCAGCACCTTAGTTATTCATTGATTACTTTCTCGTGTGTGCATTGACCAGGGGGCTCCAGCAGAGCCAGTGACCCCTTGCTCAAGTCTGCAAGCAACCTCGGGGTTTTGAATCTGGGTCCTCTGTGTCACAGGCTGACGCTGTATCTACTGCGCCACCACCTGGTCAGGCAATAAGACTTCTTTTTCGCATCCTTTTGGGATGGTATGTTAATAGCTTATTTGTGTTTTTGTGGGTTGTGATTCTTGAAGTGGTAGGCAGCTGGGGAGATATTTATGCCCCTTCTTGCCTTTGGGGATTTCTGAAAAGGATCCTTATCACTGTATACACGATAACTGCCAGCCTTCCCATCAGAAACGGTTTTTTTGTTATACCTGAAATATGGTACAGTAGTCCTTTATCCATGGTTTCAGTTCCCCATGGTCCAAAAATAATGAACAGAAAGACCCAAGAATAATTCCTAAGTTTTAAATTGCATATGGTTCTGAGTAATGTGAATAATGTTTTTAAAGATATTAATTTGATTAAAAAGAAGGGTGGAGGAACAGAAAGCATCAACCCATAGTAGTTGCTGTTTTCTATTTTTGGGGTTGAGGGACAAGGAAAAAGATGAGAAGCATCAACTGTTGCAGCATTTTAGTTAATTGATTGCTTTCTCATGTGCCTTGAAGGGGGTGGTAGGTGCACCTACAGCAGAGCAGGTGATCCCATGCTCAGGCTGATGAACTGGCACTCAAGCTAGCCACCTTGGGGTTTCAACCTGGTCCAGTTCCAGTCCGACTATTCACTATGCCACTGTGGTCAGGCAGTAATTGCTACTTCTATGTGTCCACCAGGCAAACCCAGGCTTTTGAACTGGTTGGCCCAGCACTCCAAGTTTATGCTTTATCTGCTGGGTATCGGGTCAGGCTGAAGCATTCTTTTTATCGTATCTACACTGTACATTGCCTACCTGCTTGTCTGTAGCTATCTCATGGTATTTAAGCCTGTTAACCCTTTTATTATAGTATAATTTTGTTAAATCTGCCTAATTTATAAATTTAGCCTTATCATAGGTATGCATGTATAAGGGAAAAGTGCACTATTCATACTTCCACTTGGAGGTCTTGGAAGATGTCCCGTGGATAAGGGAGACAACTGTAGTTGGAAAATAATGAATTGCCCCTTAAAAGGTTTCACCTATGACCTATGAGTTTTATTAATTTGCTTTTTTTACCTTTGTAAACTAATCACAATCCTAGTACAAATAATTACTGTAATAAGGAAAATAGTGATTGGACATTCCAGTCTGTCCAGGACTTGAGAATTCAGTCTTAAACATGGAATTCCTACCTGGGTGAAGATTTAAGTAAATCTTGTTTTTCCCCAGTTGAGTCCCATAGTAATTTTTGTTTAGGGTTATAATTTCAATATGGAAAACAAATGTGTATAGCAACATTTATGATCACTGCCATCAAAGATAAAACATTCCCCTGCCAGTATTAGTACTCTTGTTTTAACAGAACTTTAACACAATTGTAAAATGGAGGGCATTTTATGGGTCTTTTATAAAATACTTGGCCATCAGAACCAGGAAAGTATTAAATATAGTAGTATAAGAAGCCACAAAATAAGGCTTAACGATAGAATTTTTTATAATACATTTTAAAACAATTGCCTTTAAATATCAATTTCTAAAAAAATCGATGCATGGTAATTATCACAGTTAAAAGGTAGCAATTGCCTGGCCTGTGGTGGCGTGGTGGATTAAAGCATAGACCTGGAGTGCTAACCTAAGGTTGCTAGTTCGAAACCCTGAGCTTGTCCTGTCAAGGCACATTCAAGTAGTCAAACAACTAAAGTGAAGCATCTATGAGTTGATACTTCTTGATCCCCAACTCTGTAAAATCAATAAAGTATTTTTTAAAAGGTGGCAATTTTGTGATAACTTATAGTGAATAAAGTTCAAGTTTTGAAAAAGGAAAACAGATTTGGGGATTTTACAAGAAGTATATTTTCTCGTGTCCCTACCTTTTAAGAGCAGATACCTTCCCTCTAAAAATGGAGACTTGGTTTACTAACTGGTTTCTTGGCCTTTTGGCACTCTTGTAACCAGTTAGCTTTAAAGAGCCAATTATTGCTCCTTATTTGATTTTATTTTTTGTTTGTTTAACCTGGCATATTAAAAAATGGAAAAATTTCAAGACTTTTCCTGACTCCATAATTAGGGCTTACAAAACTATGTAATGGGCATGTCAATATCTAGTAAAGCATAAAAAGTCCTTAAATTTGAGGCTTCTAGTTATATAAATTGTCAACAAGTGCAAGAGAAAACATTTTAAAATAATTTGAAAGTACTCATTTAAAGTGCTGTTGCCGACCTGACCCGTGGTGGCGCAGTGGATAAAGCATCGACCTGGAAATGCTGAGGTCGCCAGTTTGGAACCCTGGGCTTGCCTGGTGAAGGCACATATGGGAGTTGATGCTTCCAGCTCCTCCCCCCCCTTCTCTCTCTCTGTCTCTCTAAAAATGAATAAATAAAATAAAAAATAAAAAAGTTAAAGTGCTGTTGCCATCTTGTGACAAATGGCAGGAACTACATAACAGTTATCATTTTATGCATTGCTTAACTTCCAACATTCGTTACAGTTTTATCTCTGAAACACTGGGCTAGCCAGAG
Source organism: Saccopteryx leptura (assembly GCF_036850995.1). NCBI lineage: Eukaryota > Metazoa > Chordata > Mammalia > Chiroptera > Emballonuridae > Saccopteryx > Saccopteryx leptura. The sequence goes on from NC_089505.1 coordinate 308,489,878, forward strand.
TATTTTTTTTTTTTTTTAAGGATTCTCCTAAATTTTAAATTTCTGCTATTGGCTTTGGGATCTGAATTAATGTTTATTAGCAATTAACTTAAAAAGAGACCATTATTTTATATTTTTAAGGTGGCATTCTAATGTACTACACACAATACTACCTGAAGCATTACTTCAAAATTACTCTTATTTCTTTTCATTGCATAAGTAGGAATGAAGAAAATTTTCCCCAGATTGCCTATTCATCACTAGTGAAAATAGATGACCCGGGTCCATATGTGGCAATAAACTGTAGGAGCTGTTGCTGGCACTGAGTCAGATAGATATCCCTTTGTTCTAAATATTCTTCATTATATAGTTCAAACGGAAATACTGCATTTGGAGCAATACAAAACACAGCAGCCCCTATGTGAAGAAGGAAAAAAGTGTAAATGAGAAATACTCCTTAAAATGCTAAATATTATTATTCAGTCTTAAACAGGAAAGAAATTCTAATGCATGCTACAACATGGATGAACCTTGAAGAAATTATACTAAAATAAGCCAAACAAAAAGGACCAATCTATGATTCCACTTAATATGAGGTACTAGAGAAGTCAAATTCACTGAGATTGAGTGTAGAATGGTGGTGTTCAGGGGCTGGGAAAAGGGGAAGAGTGGGAAGTTACTTAATGGGTATGAAATTTCAGTTTGGGGAAATGAAAAGGTTATTGACATGGGTTGTGGCAACAATGTGAATGTACATAACACCACTGTTATGTTTTTTTTTTCTCATAAATGACCTATTTTTATTGTGTTGATTTTGTTTTACTTATTTGCGTGGATGACTTAATTTCTATACTAAGATTTTTTTATATCTTTTTAAAATTTATTGTTTACATAGATTTTAGTGTCCCCCCCAAATGCATCCCCCTTCCCCCATGTTCCCCTCAACATCCCCTTGCCCCCTCCCTGCAACATCCTCCCCCCCTTCCCTCCAGGATTTGCTTTTCACTCTATAATGCTGTGTTATGTATATATAATTTCACCAATCTTTTTTCCTTCTCTGATCCCATCCTATCATCCCCTTTCCCTCTGTCTTCTTTCCCTATGGTCTGTTTGATCCCACCTCTGTCTCTATTCCATTCCTAAATATGAACCCTCAGTTTATATTCATTGGATTTCTCAAATGAATAATATTATATGATATTTTTCTTTCTCTGCCTGGCTTATTTCACTTAACATAATAGTTTCCAGGTCCATCCATGTAGCAAAAGGTAAGATTTCCTTCTTTTTCATGGCCCCATAATCCATTTTCTGTATGTACCACCGCTTTTTAATCCACTCGTCCACTGATGCGCACTTGGGCTGTTTCCAGATCTTGGCTATTGTAAACAGTGCTGCCGTAAACATGGAGGTGCATTTCTTTTGAATCAGTGATTTGGTTACTTAGGATATAGTCCTAAAAGTGGGATGGCTGGATCAAAAGGCAGTTCCACTTTTAATTTTTTGAGGACTCTCCATACTGTTTTCCACAGTGGCTGCACCAGTCTGCATTTCCACCAGCAGTGCAAAAGGTTCCCTTTTCTCCACATCTTCACCAGCACTTGTGTGTTTTGTTAATGAGTGCCATTCTGACTGGTGGGAGGTGTTATCTCATGGTGGTTTTAATTTGCATTTCTCTAAAGATTAGTGATTAAAATTTTTTCATCTGCCTATTGGCCATCTGTATGTCCTCTTTGGAGAAATCTATTCATTTCTTTTGCCCATTTTTTTATTGGATTGTTTATCTTCCTGGTGTTGAGTTTTACAAGTTCTTTATCAATTTTGGTTATTAACCCCTTATCAGATGTATTGTCAAATATGTTCTCCCATTATATGTTTGTCTTTTTATATTGTTCATATTGTCTTTAGCTGTGCAAAAGCTTTTTAGTTTGATATAGTCCTATTTCTTTATCCTGTCCTTTATTTCACTTGCCCTTGGAATAAATCAGCAAATATATTGCTGCGAGAGATGTCGGAGAGCTTACTGCCTATGTTTTCTTCTAAGATGCCTATGATTTCAAGACTTACATTTAAGTCTTCTATCCATTTGAGTTTATTTTTGTGAATAGTGTAAGTTGGTGGTCTAGTTTCATTTTTTTACAGCTGGCTGTCCAATTTTCCCAACACCATTTTTTAAAGAGACTGTCTTTACTCCATTGTATGCTCTTACCTCCTTTGTCAAATATCAATTGTCCATAAAGGTGCGGGTTTATTTCTGGGTTTTCTGTTCTGTTCCATTGATCTATATGCCTGTTCTTATGCCAGTACCAAGCTGTTTTGAGTACAATGGCCTTGTAATATAACCTGATATCAGGAAGTGTGATACCACCCACTTTATTCTTTTTCAAGATTGCAGAGGCTATTCATGTTCTTTTTTGGTTCCATATGAATTTTTTGAATATTTGTTCTATATCTTTGAGGTATGTCATTGGTATTTTAATAAGAGTTGCATTGAATTTATAAATTGCTTTGGGTAATATAAACATTTAAATGATGTTTATTCTTCCTATCCGTGAACACGGAATATGCTTCCACTTGTTTGTATCTTCCTTGATTTCTTTTATCAATGTTTTATAATTTTCCAAGTACAAGTCTTTAACCTACTTTTTAAAATTTACTCCTAGTTACTTTATTTTTTTGTTGTTGCAATAGTGAAGGGGCTTGTTTTATTAATTTTTCTCTCAGACAGTTCATTGTTGGTGTATAAAAATGCCTCTGATTTCTTAATATTAATTTTATATCCTGCCACCTTGCTGAATTCATTTATCAGGTCCAGTAGTTTGTTGTTGTTTTTTTATAAATAAATTTTTATTAATTTTAATGGGGTGACATCAATAAATCAGGGTACATATATTCAAAGAGAACATGTCCAGGTTATCTTGTCATTCAATTATGTTGCATACCCATCACCCAAAGTCAGATTGTCCTCTGTCACCTTCTATCTAGTTTTCTTTGTGCCTCTCCCCCTCCTCCTCTCCCTTCTTCCCTCCCCCCACCCCCCGTAACCACCACACTCTTGTCCATGTCTCTTAGTCTCGTTTTTATGTCCCACCAATGTATGGAATCCTGCAGTTCTTGTTTTTTTCTGATTTACTTATTTCACTCCGTGTAATGTTATCAAGATCCCACCATTTTGTTGTAAATGATGCGATGTCATCATTTCTTATGGCTGAATAGTATACCATGGTGTGTATGTGCCACATCTTCTTTATCCAGTCTTCTATTTTATTTTTTTTTACAGTGATTAAAGCCTTTAAGCAAACTCTTGGCCAATACAGCAAGAATCCATAAAAGAGTAGTGTCCTTAACATGTTCACCAAGTCCAAGTTGGCACCATCACCATGCCAAATCCCTGAAAAACACAACCCAACCCCAGTTCAATCTGTTAGGAGCTGTCACAAGGAGCAGGAGTCCAGGAAAAGTCCGCATGGCACTGGAATTGTCACAATTCTATACTTTGCAGCTCACGACCAAGTCCCAATGACCACTGCTTCTAGCTGGTAATGATTCAGATAGACTGGAAAAGCCATCTGCAGCATGTGTGGAGATGGAGCTTCTGTTCTCCTCTGCCTGGAGAGATAAGACCAGGTTGCTTTTCCCTGGAGCTCTGCGACTGTGGCATGGTAAAGAGAACCTTGGGATACACTAAGCTGGGTGGCAAAGGTAGATTCATAATAGAAGTTGGCAAAAGGGGGAAAGAGCTCTAAATTAGGAGCAGGTCCCAGCCTGAAATATGTGTGGGGCATTGAGGTAGGAGGAATAGAGGAAACACTATATATTAAACAAAGCAGCAGAAAATAGGACTATCAACACCCACAACAGATCCTCGAGGGAAGAATAAAAAACCTGACTATTCAGGCAAGACATATTTAAGTGGCCCTTGTGCAAATGAGATCAGTTTACCTGCTTGGAAGAAATACCCTAGGCTTGTCCACAGTGTCGTAGATGGGGCTGACGGCCCTGGGCACCTTCAACCTTCAGTGGGAAACCCCAGCATTCTGGGCAAGGTTAGGTCATAGGTGGCTGGAGCAGGGCTGGAAGAGACTGAACCCTCCCTTAGAGGAGCAAGGGGAAGCCTACCTTCCAGTGTCCCTGTTTCCTCACAGCAGAGGCATGTAAGTCTGGCAGGCTTTAGCTCAATGACCTTCCTTTCCACTATTGAAGCAGGACCCAGATGGCATCCTATGAGACCCCTTTAGGGTGTTGGAGCCTTTAAGGGCGTATCCTAAAAGCTGGTAGTTCACCTGATCTCTGGGCTTTTTCCGCCTCTTGGTATCTTAAAAGCCATGCTCAGAAGATCTCACTGAGGGGTTTGAGGATCCCCTTCCGCCTATATAAATCTTTTCCATATATCTGGAGCTATTTGGAAGGTCCAGTAGTTTTTTGACTGGGACTTGAAGGTTTTCTATGTACAGTATCATATCAGCAAATAATGATAGTTCTACTTTTCCAATTTGGATGCCTTTTATTTCTTCTTGTTTGATTGCTGTGGCTAGGACTTCCAGAACTATGTTGAATAAGAGTAGTGAAAGTGGATACCCCTGCCTTGTTCCTGATCTTAAGGGGATTTTAACTTTTGCCCATTGAGTATGATGTTGGCTGTGGTTTGTCATAGATGGCCTTTACCATGTTGAGATATGTTCCCTGTATTCCCACTTTGCTGAGAGTTTTGATCATAAATGGGTGCTAGATTTTATCAAATGCTTTTTCTGCATCTATTGATATTATCATGTGGTTTTTCTCCTTCCTTATGCTTATGTGATGAATCACATTGATTGATTTGCATATATTGTACCAGCCTTGCCTCCCCAGAATAAATTCTACTTGATCATGATGTATGATTTTTTTCATGTATTGCTGGATCTTGTTTGCTAATATTTTGTTGAGAATTTTAGCATCTAAATTCATCAGGGATATTGGCCTGCAGTTTTTTCTTTGTATTGTCTTTGCCTGGTTTTGGAATCAGAATTATGGCTGCCTCATAAAAGGAGCTTGGAAGTCCTCCCTCCTCTTGAATTTTTTGAAATGGCTTGAGAAGGATAGGAGTTAGTTCTTCTTTGAGTATTTGGTAGAATTCGCCTGTGAAGCCATCTGGCTCAGGGTTTTTGTTTGTTGGGAGTATTTTGATAACTGTTTCGATCTCATTTGTTGTAATCGGTCTGTTTAGGTTTTCTGATTCTTCCAGATTGATTTTTGGAAAGATTATATGTTTCAAGGAATTTGTCCATTTCACCTAGGTTGTCTAGTTTTTTGGCATACAGTTCTTCATAGTATTTTCTTACAATTCTTTGTATTTCTGCTATATCAGTTGTTACTTCTCCACTCTCATTTCTAATTTTATTTATTTGAGTCCTCTTTTTTTCTTGGTGAGTCTGGTTAAAGGTTCATCAATCTTGTTTACCTTTTCAAAGAATCAGCTCTTGGTTTCATTGATCCTCTGTATTGTTTTTTTAGCTTCTATGTCATTTATTTCTGCTCTGATCTTTATTATTTCTTTCCTTCTACTTCCTCTGGGCTTTATTTGCTGTTCTTTTTCTAGTTCTTTTAGTTGCAGGATTAAGTTGTTTATTTGAGCTTTTTCTAGCTTTTTAGGGTTGCCTGTACTGCTATGAATTTCCCTCTCAGGACTGCCTTTGCTGTGTCCCATAATTTTGAGTTGTTGTATGCTTATTTTCATTTCTTTAAGGAAATTTTTTATTTCTTCCTTGATCTCATTGCTGACCCATTCTTTATTCAATAACATGCTGTTTAGTTTCCAAGTGTTTGAGTGTTTTTTAGTTTTTCTATTGTAGTTGATTTCTAGTTTTATGCCATTGTGGTCAGAGAAGATGCTTCCTATGATTTCAATCTTCTTAAATTTGTTGAGATTCGTTTTATGCCCTAACATGTGTCCTGTCCTATAGAATGTACCATGAGCACTTGAAAAAAAATGTGTATTCTGCTGCTTTAGGGTGAAAGGTTCTGAAGATATCTATTAAATCCAGTTGATCTAGTGTGTCCTTTAAGTCTGTTTCTTTGTTAATTTTCTTTCTTGAGGATCTATCCAGTGATGTTAGTGGGGTATTGAAATCCCCCACTATTATAGTATCACTGTTGATCTCACCCTTTATGTCATCAAAGTCTGTTTATATATTTAGGTGCTCATGTATTAGATGCATAGATATTAATAATGGTTATCTCTTCCTGTTGGATTGTTCCCTTTATCATTATGTAATGACCTTCTTTATCCCTTACTATAGTTTTTGTTTTAAAGTCTATTTTGTCAGATATAAATATTGCTACCCCAGCTTCTTTTTTTTTCATTTCTGTTTGCATGAAATATTTTCCATCCTTTTACTTTCAGTCTATGCGTATCTTTTGTTTTGAGGTGGGTCTCTTGTAGACAGCATATGTACAGGTCCTGTTTTCTTATCCATGCAGCTACCCTATGTCTTTTGATTGGAGCATTTAGTCCAGAGTGGAAAGGTTATTGATATATAGTTATTTATTGCCATTTTATTCTTTAAATCTACATTCCTCTTTTACTAGATCCCCCCCCCCACTTTGTTCTGTTTATAGCAGGTCCCTTAACATTTCTTGCAGCATTTGTTTGGTTGTAATGAATTCCTCGAGGTTTTTTGTTTTTTGTGTGTGTCTATTTTTTTTTTCTTTTTGTCTGGGAAGCTTTTTATTTCTCCTCTAATTTTAAATGATAGCCTTGCTGAATAAAGAAGTTTTGGTTATAGGCTCTTGTTCTGCATTACTTTGACTATTTCTTGCTATTCCCTTCTGGCCACAAGTGTTTCTGTTGAAAAGTAGGATGTCATCCTTATGGGGTTTCCTTTGTAGGTGATTGACTGCTTTTCTTTTGCAGCTTTTCATATTCTTTATCTCTTAGCTTTGGTATTTTGATTATGATGTGTCTTGGTGTGGGTCTCTTTGGGTTCTTTTTTAATGGGATTCTTTCTCTGTGCTTCTTGAATCTGTGTGACTCTTTTCTGCATCAATTTAGGGAAATTTTCAGCTATGATTTCTTCAATCAGGTTCTCTATCCCTTGTTCTTTTTCTTCTCCTTCAGAAAGCCCAATTATGCGGATATTGTTTATCTTCATGTTGTCACAGAGCACTCTTAAGAGTTTCCTCAGACTTTTTGGTCCTCTTTTCTCTTTGCTGTTGTGCTTCCGTGCTTTCACTCATCTTGTCCTCTAAGTCGCTGATTCGATCCTGTGCTTCATCCAGCCTGCTTTTAATTCCTTCTAGTATAGTCTTCATTTCTGATAGTTTGTCATTTCTGTCCGATTCTTTTTTATGATTTCAGTGTCCTTTTTTTTTTTTTTTTTTTTTTTTTTTTCATTTTTCTGAAGCTGGAAACAGGGAGAGACAGTCAGACAGACTCCCGCATGCACCCGACCGGGATCCACCCGGCACACCCACCAGGGGTGGTGCTCTGCCCCCCAGGGGGCGATGCTCTGCCCATCCTGGGCGTCGCCATATTGCGACCAGAGCCACTCTAGCGCCTGAGGCAGAGGCCACAGAGCCATGCCCAGCGCCCGGGCCATCTTTGCTCCAATGGAGCCTTGGCTGCGGGAGGGGAAGAGAGAGACAGAGAGGAAAGCGCGGCGGAGGGGTGGAGAAGCAAATGGGCGCTTCTCCTATGTGCCCTGGCCGGGAATCGAACCCGGGTCCTCCGCACGCTAGGCCGACGCTCTACCGCTGAGCCAACCGGCCAGGGCTCAGTGTCCTTTTTGATGCTTACAATTTTTTTATTTAGGTGCTCATTAAGTCTATCCATTGTAGCTTTGAGATCCTTAAGCATCCTAACAATCATTATTTTAAACTCTGCATCTGGTAACTTAATTACTTCCATTTCATCCAGCTCTTTCTCTGGAGATTTTTCTTGTTGATTCATATGGCTTAGTTCCTCTGTCTTCCCATTGTTCCTGTGTGTGGTTTGCAGGCTTGTTCGAGTTGTGGTCTCCTTAACTAGTAAAGCCCGCTTTCAAGTTCTGATTTGCCTGCTGTCCAGTTGCTTAACTCAGTAGGGAGCTTAGTTGAAACTATCCAGGAATGCAGTGGGTTTGACCTCTGAGAATCTGAAGGTATGTTCTGCCAGTTACTCTCGGGGTGGGGCATGTTCTCAGTATGAAGTGGGAGGTGTAGCTCAGGTCTCCCTGGAAACCTGAGTCACTGTCCCTCCCCCTTACTTCCTCCTTTCTGCAGTGTCTTTCGTGCTGATTGTAGCTGACAGCTCTTTGGAGGTGGGACACCTGGATCCACTTTAGGCATGTGCTGGGCAGAGGGCTCAACCCCTCTCCCATCTATGGCCGCCTCTGCATTGGAGAATGAGTCAGCTTAACTCAGGTCAGCTCAGGCACTCCTCTCCCTGTCACCCTTTGTCTTGCTCTCCCTACTTTTCTCATGGGGGACCAGTCAGTCCTCTCAGCCCTCCTAGCCCCCGGAGCCCCAGGCAAGTGGCTGTGAGCAATATATTCTGCTCTGTCCCTTTAAAGCACCCCAGCCACTTCCCACATACTGAATTTTCACTCTTCTCCCCATTCAATGCTGTCCAGCTGTCTCCTCCAGTCCCAGGGTTTCTAGGCTGGGTCTCCGGTTCTGAGACTGAGGGCCCCCACCTCTCAGGGTCTCCTTGTAATGAGAGCCCTTCTGGACCCTCAACTTCAGCCTCTCCTCACTCCTGGGAGCAGGGGAGCCACCACCATGCCCCCATACTCCCTACCAGGATCGGTGTGGATTCTTCTGTGCTCCTTGGTTTTTGAGTCCTGTTCTTTTATTTTTTTAACATATTTTTAAATTTTATTTTATTCATTTTTTTAGAAAGGAGAGAGAGAGAGACAGAGAGAGAGAAGGGGGGAGGAGCAGGAAGCATCAGCTCCCATATGTGCCTTGACCAGGCAAGCCCAGGGTTTCAAACCGGCGACCTCAGCATTTCCAGGTCGTCGCTTTATCCACTGCGCTACCACAGGTTGAGTCCTGTTCTTTTAGACCAAAGTTGGTTCTTCACGATGATTGTTCCTAAATTAATTTGTAATCCAGTTTGGTGGTGGGAGGTGGCAGTCTGTGCATCTGCCTACTCTGCTGCCATCTGGGAATCCTCTGTATATTTCATCACAATTAAAAAAATACTTGACTATTACTGTAGGAGATTAGCTCTTACATTGTTTCATTGGTTGATTCATTGAATGAATACCTAAATGTGCCTGTCCAGGAGTATAATTGCTAGTTTAGCTGACAGTGCCTACCTTCCTAAAAGTGTCTGTCTTAAGTAAACACTTTTATAACCTCAGACTTTGGTGACTGCTCCCTTTACTGCTTTACCTTACTTGAAACATGTTGTCCCCAACAGCACTGCTTTCCTTGTGGCTATCTAAAGTTAAGCTGCTTTTTATCAAACACCCCACATACCTTAGTATCATATAAGATAGTCAGTAGTACCTAACTTGCTGTCCCTTTGCTGCTTCCAGATCATTATTGCCCATTATCCTCTTGGTAAAAATCTGCCTGACCTGTAGTTGCACAGTGGATAGAGCATCAACCTGGAATGTTGCAGTTGCTGTTTCAAAACCCTGGGCTTTCCCTGTCAAGGCCCATATGAGAAGCAACGACTGCAAGTTGATGCTTCCTTCCTCCCCATCCCTTTTCTCACTCCTCTCTCTAAAAAATCAATAAATGAAATTTTGAAAAAATCTTTCTTCCTTTAATGCCCAATGCTATCCGGGCTTTATCAGCCCATCCCTTTCCACAGTCAACAACCAGCTCTAAGCCTTTGACTCACAATCTTCCTCTCTTCCCTAATATCTGCCATTCAGTGATTTCCATGTGAATGACCCATTTAACTCCTGACCTCCTTGTGTCCTAACTTTTCCCCCTCTACTTCCACCACACATTAAGGTCACAGGACACTTCATATTACCAGAAACTTACTTAAAAACCATGACTTTAAATATCCTGCTCCCCTATACTACTTATATCTCAGTGACCTCCAATCTGCTTCTTTCAATTCACTTTCCTCTTTTAACCAATTTGAGTCCCTCCCTTTGCCATTGCCTACCCACTCCCTTGCTCCTCTGCAACACTGCCACACGCACCTATCAGAACTTCAACTTGTATAAACCCAACCATTTACTCTGTGCCTGCACTCAGGCTGCTAGGCAGAAAATCACATGCAGTTGGCATTCTGGGTTTCACTTTAAGGCACAGAAACCTCAAATGGGTACTTGTACTGTTTGACAACCCTGCTGAGTTTCTCTAGCATACTGCTTTTCTATCCTTCACAGTGACTATTATATTCCATTGTCTCCTCAAACATTTTGTTCTTAATTGATAATCACCTTGTGTAGAGTATATCACAAAATCTTCAGCCCCACCTGATTCTGTATCCATTGTCTTCCCTCCTATAAAAAAAAAGTGACTCTTCAGTCACAGGCTAATACTGTCATATATGCTCTCGATCCCATCCCTCTCTCCCTTTTAAAGAACTTCACTCTTGATATTCCCCTCTTTCTGTAGTATCATTAGTTTTACTCTTTATTGAACATCATATGATCTTCATATCTTCACTTCCTACCTCACCCAAACCTCCTCCATTGAATTAGTTCTGATCATAGCCATGCCAAATCTAATCATACTTAAACTCTCAGTAGCACCTGATACAGCTGACTACCATGCTCCTTTCTTGAAATACTCTCTTTCCTTGGCTTCTGTAATACCACACTTGATTTTCTGTTTACATTCTAGCTGCTACTTCTCAGTCTCCTTTGTTAGTTCCTCCTCCTCATTCCCATTTCTAAATATTGGAATCTTCAAGGGCAGTGGTGGAATTCTCTGTGGTCTCTCTAGGTGATTTCATCTATTCCATGTCTTTGAGTAGCATCTCTGTGCTGATGACTCCTAAATTATATTTCTAGGTTAGAACTGTTCTAAAATTCATATTCTTATATATGTTTATTAATACTCATACAATGTTTCAAACTTATGTCTATAATTAGATTTTTCTCCCTCAAATTTTTCTTTCTTCCCAGTCTTGGTAAATGGTACCATGATCCACTCAGTTTCTCAAGGCAGAAACCTGGGAGTTTTCCTTAATTCGCACCTCTTCCCGCTGCCCCAACTCCTAAATCTAGTTTTTGAGGACAGCCTATTGGTTTTTGTATCCAAGGAAAATCTCCCTGAGTACTGATGATTTTCTTGCTATGTTTAAAGTAACATTTAAGGAGCTCTTAACATTGTTTTGTTTAAGACTTTAAAGTCAATATAACTAACTGAAATTTATTATGAAAACAAAAACAAATTAAAGGAAAAGAAGTATTTTCACATAGTTTTATTTTCCTCAACATTTTCTTTCTTTCTTTTTTTAGTATTATTTTTTATATTTTTATTTTTTGTATTTTTCTGAAGTGAGAAGTAGGGAGGCAGAAAGACAGACTCCCATTGCGCCCGACCAGGATCCACGCAGCATGCCCACCAGGGGGCAATGCTCTTCCCATCTGGGGTATTGCTCCGTTGCAACTGGAGCCATTCTAGCGCCTGAGGAAGGAGGCCATGGAGCCATCCAGTGCCCAGGCCAACTTTGCTCCAGTTGAGCCTTGGCTGCAGGAGGGGAAGAGAAAGATAGAGAGAAAGAAGAGGGAGGAGGGTGGAGAAGCAGATGGGCACTTCACCTGTGTGCCCTGGCTGGGAATTGAACCCGGGATTTCCACATGCTGGGCTGACACTCTATCACTCAGCCAACTGGCCAGGGCTCAACAAACATTTTCTTAAATGCTTTGAAAAAGTATTGACAGAATAGTTACCAAGCAAAAATAGCTGTATTATTGCAGGAGTATTTAATAGTATACTTATAGATTCTAAATTCAAAGACATATATTTTTGTCTTCTTATGAAATCTAGTTATGTCTTTGATGGCATGCCTTAGTAAAATTGGCAGCAATTTTTCTTTATGCTACATAAAATAATGTAACTTAGATTTTAACAAGTATGTCAAGAATATTTTAAGAGAAGAATATAACAATAAAGCAAATTTAAAATATTTATATCATTATTTAGTACTGGTTGAGAACCAGGTTTTTCTATTTTGGTAAATAGAACTAAATCAGGATGATAACTCACCTTTTCTAGAGGTCATGATTTATCTCCCTAAGTAAAAAAGTATAAAGCACATACATATATAAATTTATATATAATTTAGGGAATCACAAGCCCCTAGGACTCTAAGCATCCATGGATCCTAGGTTAGAAATGCTTGATTTAGATAATTATAAAGTTCTAATGGATCTTTGCAGAAGTTATTACAATATAAATTCAATTTAAAGTAAATTTAAGCACTAAACATATACACACAGAAATCAGTGTTTTTAAGTCCAAGGATTGAAACTAAAGTTTGGTTTGAAACATGGTTTGATTGGTACATAAAGACACATGCAGCCCGATGTTCACTGCAGCATTGTTCACAATGGCCAAGACATGGAAACCAAAAAGCCCTTCAATAGGTGATTGGATAAAGAAGATGTGGTACATATATACTGTGGAATACTACTCAGCCATAAGAAATGATGACATCGGATCATTTACAACAACATGGATGAACCTTGATAACATTATACTGAGTGAAATAAGTAAATCAGAAAAAACTAAGATCTATATGATTCCATACATAGGTGGGACATAAAAATGAGACTCAGGGACATGGACAAGAGTGTGGTGATTATGGGGGGGGAGAAAAGGGAAGAGGAGGGGGAGGGGCACGAAGAAAATCAGATAGAAGGTGACGGAAGACAATTTGACTGGGTGATGGGTATGCAACATAATCAAATGTCAAAATAACCTGGAGATGTTTTCTCTGAACCTATGTATCCTGACTGATCTATGTTACCCCATTAAAATTTTTTAAAAAAAGAAACATGGTTTGTCTCATCAAAATTAATAACTCATTTATTTCAACAAAGAATTTTGTGAGAATAACTTTACTCTTACATTAAGAGTTCTTTTAAGGTTTGTATTAGTAAAACCATAAGCTCCATTCATTTCAAATACTTAAATGCTACAGTCATAGTATAACTAGCAATTCAGAGACAGTGGTGATGTAATAAAATCATATATTCTTTGCCTCTGTGGGGGACTACATGAGTATTAAAAGTTGCATGTCATTTAAAAAGGAAGATTTAAAATTTCATGTGTTGTATGAAGTACATTTTTTTTCCCTAGAATTATTTAAACAATGCAAAAGTTCAAGTATAGAAACAATCATGCACAATAAGGAACTTCAGGCCTGGCCTGTGGTGGTGCAGTGGATAGTGCATCAACCTGGAATGCTGAGTTCACTGGTTCAAAACCCTGTTCAGGGCTTGCCTGGACAAGGCACATATGAAAATCAATCAATGAATAGCTAAAGTGAAGTAACTATGAGTTGAAACTTCTAGTTCCCTCCCCCTCTCTCCTCTCTCTGTAGAGTCAATAAATGAAATCTTATAAAAAGGAACTTCAGATAATGATAACTACTTATAAGCAATTAACAAATGTTCAAATTAGCACAAGACTTACTGATAGAAATTTGTTATTCCTTAAAAAAATACTTAAAATATATGTAACACTTTAACAGAGTAAAAGTATTTAAGTTTAAATGTAATTATTTGTTATATTGTAATTAACTTATATTGAAGTTTAAATGTAATTATTAAGTTTAAATGCAAATATTTACGTTTAAATGTAATTAAAATGTAGTTATTAACAATTTAAAAGATTACCATATTTCAGTGTAAGAGATGTTTCAAATAATAAGGCTGCAATTAGTACATCTTCTTTAAGCACTTTCTTCCTTAAGTTCAGTCGAGCATGGGCTTCAGATAAGGAAACTCTAAAAAAGAAAATTGATGACAATCAAAATATGTTGATAGTATAAAGATAATATATATATATTGGCAGGAACAAACCAAGACATGCAAACATAAGCCACACCTTAAAGATCACACTCTTTCTTTAAAAACAAATATTTAAGCCCTGGGCAGTTGGCTCAGTGGTGAGCGTCGGCCTGGTGTGCAGGAGTCCCGGGTTTGATTTCCAGCCAGGGCACACAGGAGAAGTGCCCATCTGTTTCTCCACCCCTCCCCCTCTTCTTCCTCTGTCTCTTCCCCTCCCCAGCCGAGGCTCCATTCGAGCAAAGATGGCCCGGGTGCTGAGGATGGCTCCATGGCCTCTGTCTCAGGCGCTAGAATGACTGTTCGCAACAGAGCAACGCCCCAGATGGGCACAGCATTACCGACTGGTAGGCATGCCGGGTGGATCCCAGTCGGGTGCATGTGGGAGTCTGACTGCCTCCCCGTTTCCAGCTTAAAAAATAAATAAATAAAAACAAAACCCCCCACAAATAGTTTCTTTTCAAAGCATTCTTTCTTACCAAGTTGAATGGACTATTCTAGAATAAGCAAGTATCCTGTCTTATAATTAAAGAATTGGTTTTCACCCTGGCTTATCTTAATTATTCTAGACCTCCTTTCCCCAAATTCTGTTCTTCTAAGTACACTGTTGGAAAAATTAACCTAACTATCTCTTATAGACACACTCTTGGTATTTTCTTTCAGTTAATTCCTCTATTTCAATTCTCATATAATCTTGAAATTTCAGTGTTGGAAGACACTTTTGAGATTAAAGTTCAAACTCCCAACAGATAATTAAATTTTCTCTAAAACATCCCAGGCTATTTATTGTCTAGTTTCTTTTAAAGTTTTCCTAGGATTCACTAAGAATCACAGGGCAATTCATCTCTTTATTTTTAAACTACTTTGATACTTGAAAAATCTCCTTTAAGCTCTCATTAGGCATGTAGTATACTTGAATGATTGCTGGACTTGGGAATCAGAAAAGCTGGACTAAGTCTCCAGAATTTAATAGCCGTGTGATGTTGTATGAATTATTTAATTTCTGAGATTATTTTGAATTTCAGCTATAAAATGGAGATGATAATTCATAAGGCAATTGAAATCTTAGGACTCACCCACAGAGATATATAAATATGAGCTGAAATTAGTTTCACTGCAATTTCCACCCACTGGTCCCTGGTTCTGCCTTCTGGTATTACAGAACAAGCCTAATACTTCTTAAATGTGACAGCTCTTCAAATAGTCAAACACAACTTTTCTAGTTGCCACATATTTTCTTTTCTCAAGATAAATATTCCTAGTTCCTCTAAGATGTTAAAAGACCTAATGTTCAGGCCCTTTACCATTCTGGCTAATGAGCAGATTTGATTAACATTCCTATTCAGTATAATATTATTACAGGTGTGATTTGACCAACAGAGTAGAGGAGAGGCTGAACTAACACTTTCTTACTCATGATACTATATTCTATTAATGGGCCCCCAATTCACAGTATTATTAACAGCCACGTTATATTGTTTACTCGTATTAACTATCAAAAGAATAAAAATCTCAAGTCTTTTTCATATTAAGCCACATCACCCTTTCCCATCCATTCATACTTGTTCTAGGGAGGCTGAGATCTAACTGAGAACATTGATCCTATTAATTTTCTTCTTGTTATATTAATACTAAGACTATCATTCGAGCCTGTGAAGATCTCTCCAGAGTTTTTTATTTATAAATTTGATTATCATACTCATGATGTCTCACCCAATCTCCTTCTAAAAATGTTGGCCAAAACAGATATGTACATGACCTTTCAGAAAGAGAGAGGAGAGTATTTATTGTTCAGCTCCACTTCTTCAGAAAATCAAGGATGGTGTTTTTAGGTACCTATCTAAGTAGGAGAAAAATTCAGGTTTTATGATTCTTCTGACCAGTGGTTCATTTATTTTGCTACTTTATAAGCCCCATCTCCACCTCTAGGGTTTATTTCTACAATGGGAAAAAGTAGAGTTACTTTTTATTAAAGTTATTAAAATTACCTCAGCTTTATTTTTGGGTCAATGTAGTCAAATGTAAACTGAGGCTATGTGAGTTTAAATAAAAAGTGTCTTTTTAGCCTGACTTGTAGTGGCACAGTAGAGAGCGTTGACCTGGAATGCTGAGGTTGGCTGAGGTTGCCAGTTGAAAACCCTTGGCTTACTGAGTCAAAGTACATATGAGAACCAACTACAATGAGTTAATGCTTCCTGTCCCCCTCCCTTTCTCTCTCTCTCTTCTCTCTAAAATCAACAAACAAAATTTTAAAAATATATCCTTTTAACTACAGAGAAAAAACATAAGAAAAAATAGGACTTCCAGAGCTCTTACGCTTTGAGTATTGAGTACTAATTTAAGTATTTTAAATATTACTTCATAAAATAGAAAACATTATACAATTCTGTTTACCAATTTAAAACATGACAGTTCATTTCTACCTTGACTTATCTTTAGCATTTTTTTTTAGCTCTATGAAGATAAGATACCATTGGAGAAATTAACTAAACATATTTATCTCTTAGAGATCCATACTTGACATTTCCTGCTGGTCCCTCACTTGTCTTATTTTATATTGCAGATATAACAAGATACTTACTTATTTAATGGATGACTTTACTCCTGGTCCTACTTTATAATTTGAGGTTATACATTAATATATATCAAATTAAGTAATGGTCTACCAGTAGGGGACTGTTTAAATTATGGTACACCGGCCCTGGCCGGTTGGCTCAGTGGTAGAGAGTCAGCCTGGCGTGCGGAAGTCCCGGGTTTGATTCCCGGCCAGGGCATACAGGAGAGGCGCCCATCTGCCTCTCCACCCCTCCCCCTCTCCTTCCTCTCTGTCTCTCTCTTCCCCTCCCGCAGCCAAGGCTCCATTGGAGCAAAAGATGGCCCGGGTGCTGGGGATGGCTTCATGGCCTCTGCCTCAGGCACTAGAGTGGCTCTGGTCACAACAGAGCAACGCCCAGGATGGGCAGAGCATCGCCCCCTGGTGGGCGTGCCGGGTGGATCCTGGTCGGGCGCATGCGGGAGTCTGTCTGCCT
The DNA here is from genome assembly GCF_036850995.1 of Saccopteryx leptura. Taxonomy (NCBI): domain Eukaryota; kingdom Metazoa; phylum Chordata; class Mammalia; order Chiroptera; family Emballonuridae; genus Saccopteryx; species Saccopteryx leptura. The sequence continues at coordinate 308,506,832 of NC_089505.1, forward strand.
GCCTCATCATTTCCAGCTTCAGAAAAATTAAAAAAAAATAAATAAATAAATAAAATAAAAAAATAAATTATGGTACACTCATATCAAAACATACTAAAACTGTAATGCAGCTATTAAAGCAGAATGAGGTAATTCTTAATGGGCTGATAGTGTGACAGTATAATATATATACCATGCATGATGCCATTTGGGCAAAAAGAATATTTAGCCATATGAATATATATATTTGTATGTTGTATATGTAATGTTTAAATAATATTCATCTAAAATATATAACATTCAAATAAATTTATATATATATTTAAATTATATATTTGTAAATGCTAGTATTTGAATGAATAATTTCTAGAAGGATATACAAAAACTTTTAAGGGTGATTAAAAAATTTAGCCTGACCAGACAGTGGCACAGTGGATAGAATGTTGGACTGGGATGCGGAGGACCCAGGTTTGAAATCCTGAGGTCACTGGCTTGATAAGGGGCTCATCTGGCTTGAGCATGGGCTCACCAGCTTGAGCATGAGGTTGCTGGCTTGAGTGTGGGATCATAGACATGAGCCAGTGGTCGCTGGCTTGATCCCAAAGGTCTCTGGCTTGAGCAAGGTATCACTGGCTTAACTAGAGACACCAGTCAAGGCATGTATGAGAAAGCAGACAATGAACAACTAAGGTGCCACAATAAAGAATTTATGCTTCTCATATCTACCTCCTTTTCTGTCCCTATCTGTCCTTCTCTGTTTCTCTCTCTCTCTCTCTCTCTCTCTCTCTCTCTCTCACACACACACACACACACACACACACACACACACACAACAAAGAATTTAAATTTGGGGCTTTGCCCATAATAAGAGTTCTTACCAGAGATAAGTTTTTATGACCTATCTATAGAACAGGGCAAACACACTGTATCTAGTTACTAAACATCTTCTCCTTATTGTCCTGCAACTAAACTTCCTCCTCTCTAAAGTCCTAAGGCAACTTACCTCATCCTTATCTCAAAATATTATATATATACTCATTTTAACTTTCTATTCCTGAACCTCTCATGCACGTGGGGTTCTCATATGGGCTATGTAATTAAATTTGGTTATTTTCTCTTGTTAATCTGCTTTATGTCGATTTAATTATTAGACTGGCTAGAAAAACCAAGAAGGGTAAAGAAAAATTTCTTCCAACAAATGTAAACAGCCACATTTAAAAAAACAAACATTTGCATTTGAATCAGTATACTTTTTTCAGACACATCTTATACAGGTGACCCAATAAAAATTAGTGAAAAAAAATCAGTGAATGTTCGAATAATGTAACAACATAACAAAAGGATTGTTAAATCACCTTAGATTTTTTTGGAACAAAGTAATTTACAAATCAACCAACAGCAATTGAACAAAGAAAGAAAGAAATGAAACAGATAAATAAGTTAATTAAACACATCATTTAAAAGTCAATATTGACTAAAATTTTACAGTGAATACCTACAAATATTTTAATGCAGATGCTGAAAGTTTTGATCCACATATAGAATCTGTTCTTATTCTGCGACTTGCTAGATAATAGCCATGAATCATTCTTTCTGCTTCCAAGTTGAATTCTACATTCAAATTCTTTGCAAAAGCCAGCAGCTAAATTAAAAGTGTAAAAAATTTAAGAGACTCAACACTGTCATAGTCTATATTACAAAAATGCAAAGTATATTGTCATTTATTTTTAAAAGTTTGCATATTTTACATCAAAATTGATTAAATATCTAAGGACATCTCAAAGTCATTGAACATTTTAAATCATAGGTTTATATACACTTGTAAGAATGTTAACGTTTACCCCAAATAACCTCTTCCTCCCTCTTTGTGCAGAAATGTTCTGAGCAATGTATTGGAATGACTTTCAAGTCTTTGCTTCCCATGGAATAAAGGCATACTCAGAGCCTTTTATTGGGAGAGATGCTTCCCTCAGAGCTCATTTCCCTTTGAATAGCTTTAATTATTTAACAGTTTATTTCCTAACTTTCTATCCTTGGCCCTAGAGCTTGCCTTCCTTACTTCCTTTTCTTCTTTTTAAAGAAGAACAAAGTAGAAGGTATCACAACCTGAAATCAAACTATACTATAAGGCCATAGTAACCAAAACAGCATGGCACTAGCATAAAAACAGAATCAATAGAATAGACTAGAGAACCCAGAAACAAACCCATGCCTTTATGGTCAACTAGTATTTGACAAAGGAGGCAAGAACATACAATGGGGTAAAGACAGTCTATTTAATATAGTTTTGGGAAAATTGAACAAATAGATGCAAAAATAATGAAACTAGGCAACCTCCTCATACCTTACACAAGAATAGACTCAAAGTGAATTAAAGACTTAACTGTAAGACACAAGACCTTAAAAATCTTAGGACAAAACATAGGCAGTAATATCTCAGACATTTCTTATAGCAATATTCTTTCTGATGTATCTCCTCAGGCAAGAGAACAATGAAAAAATAAACAAATGAGACTACATCAAACTAAAAAGCTTTTGCACAGCAAAGGAAACCATAAACAAAATGAAAAGACAACCCACTGAATGGGGTTGTATATTCATCAAATATACATCTGATAAAGGGTTAATTTCCAAAATTTATAAAGAACTTACACAACTTAGCACCAAAAAAATCAAACAATCTTATTAAAAAACTGGCAAAGGACCTGAATAGACACTTCTCCAAAGAGGACATAGATAGCCAATAGACAAATGAAAAGATGCTCAACTAATCATCAGAGAAAAGAAATTTAAAACCACAGTGAGTAATCACCTCACACTTGTCAGAATGGCTATCATCAATAAATCAACAAACAAGTGTTGGCGAGGGTGTGGAGAAAAGGGAACCCTTGTTGCACTGCTGATGGGACTGCAGATAGGTGCGGGACAACTCTGATGGGTCTCTTTATCTCCAGAGCTCACACTATAAGGCCAACAAAGCTAGCTTTGGGCCTATCACAGCTTGTCTTCCTCCTCTATCCAATCCTGCTTCCTTCTCCCTTCTACAGGTATTGAGAGAAGAGCACTCCCTATTAAACAATGGCACATTAAGCTCCAGCTCAGTATGCCTCCTGGAGAGCCTATGCTGTAACATATTCCATTTAATCTGTTTTTGTGTGATAGATTTCCCTTTTGGGGAAATCACTGTCACTATTTCACTAACCTAGTATAACTGTTCTGTCCAGTCTAACATATCCCTGCTAACCTGAGCTTTTCAAGGTTTGTTGCAAATTTGCCAAATCCCAATCTCAATGACTCCATAATACAATCTTTGCTCCTGTCAGACAAGTCTTCTGATAGTTTTCCATGGATACCCATTTCTACTTTTATGTCTTTGCTCCTATTCTTATTTTTCTTTAGCATGCCCATCCTTCCTGTCACCTAAATCTTACCTTCCTAAAGTCTCATCCCCTCTATGAAATTTTCCCAACTCTTACAGTCTACTTGATATCTTCCTTTCTGAAATCCGAAAATACTTAGAGTCAGCACCACCCAGTTTAGCATTTAAATTGTCCCTTGTTCCATGTATGTCATTTTTTATCTCAACTAAATGATAAACTATTTAAAGAAAATAATATATATTTCCATGAGGCTATAAAAGAACAGAAATAAGCTTATATATGTAAAGTATTCAGTAAGTCCCTGACTAATTAATACATCCATAGGTTTTTGTTTTGTTTTGTTTTTCAGAGAAGAACTGAGTGAACATTTCTCCAGGTCATTAGTATATCTACATATTTAGTATATTAATTCCTAGAGACAAACTACTTTTTTATAGAATAAAATAAACAAAAAGACCTTTACTGTATTGACAATATTGTTATTTTTCTGTTCTAATCTATGCAAATAAACAATGTTCATAATTCATTTTTAAGTACACCTCACCTTTCAACCTTTTATCTATACAATATGCCTATCAGGAAGGCAGGTATGAAAACAAAATTTAATGACCTATGGATTCCCACTTCCTAATAGTCCTTATCTTTTTTCTATCCAACTCAGATACTTTACTGGGGACAGATTTCTGAATAATTAATACTAAAAGGGTTTCACTTGTAAATACTTGAGTACCTTTAATAACTATGAAAATCATTACTAAATTTATATCATCTACTCTCAGGTTATCTGAATATGCCACACAAGTTTTCATGTCAGGACATTAACATGAGTTAGTGAGTCATGATAGATATTTCCTAAGATCAGATGCTGAAGGCATTCATACAAAAAAAATCCCTTTGAATACTCGGAAAAATGTAAATAACTGTATATCTGTATCCTAATTTCCCATAGAAATATATTTAATTTTTTTTCATTTTATTTAAGCTATGGTGATCTGAATGGTAGTGCAAAGAATAAACTCAACATTTTAATATCTATGTCCTTACACAGTTTTTAAAATTTAATTATAATCATAAATATTTCTATGCAATGTCCTTAAAATGTTTAAAAGTTAGAAGCAAGTTGGACTAAAAGAATCCTAAATGCAGAAAACTGAATGCTCAAAGAGAGCTAGCTGTATTTAAATTGAGAAACTTTAGCACAAGTATTCTTGGTAATCATTTTTTCTACCTTTACCTTTTCAAAATCTTCTGTTGTGAACTGTTTAGAAGCTAAATAAAGTGGTCCTTCAGGATCAATGGCTTTCTTTAAAGTATGTTGCACAGTAGGAAGAAATGGGTGGCAAGGAGATGATTCATTACAGTTAATCAATAATCCAAATGCCTCTACAAGATTAGCTGGAATCAAACTGCAATCCTACAGCAAGCAAAAGTGTAAATGGCAAACATTACACTCAGGCATTTTCACAAAGACTTTGGAAATAATTATAAGTTATTTAAATTATTCATATATTTATATTATAATATTTGTTTATATTAAATTATATACCAACAATTATAATAATTATTATTTGTTATTACTAATTATTATTTGAAGTGATTCCTAAATAGCATGGGAATTTTTTGGTCACTAATTTTTTTAATGCTCTTTATTAAATATTTTTCTATACATTATTCATTAAAGCCTCCTCCAAATTTATATATAACAATTTCTAGTGACCAGACATCTTCATGGCATGACTGGAAAAACATACAAAATTTCAAACTGTGTCCTTATTTAGTTCTAGTACCCAATTAAGTATAGAAATGGAGTAATAATAAAACAATAATAAACACATTAAAATTAAAATCTGTGACCTAAATTCCCTGATCAGCATTCTAACAATAAAATATGCATATACTTTACCATCTGACCAATTAGAGTGTTGGTTTTCTGCATATTTTTCTTTGAAGATGAATCCATATCAACAAAAGACCAAAAACTGCACTGAATGGGAAAACTCATTTGTTGAGTGATATCATCCCCAAACTTCTTTCCTGGGATGTATACTGTGATGTTTCTGCTTTCCATAACTAAGTCAAAAGACATTACTCATTTAAGTTCATTCTGGTCTATATCTCAACAAATCAGTAACAAATATTACTATATAGAATCTTATTGTCTAAACTCTAGATGGTGAAGATACAGTAAATTTGATTATTTTGTAAGATATTGATGGCTAAATTAGAAAATATGCCATAAGCCCTGGCCGGTTGGCTCAGTGGTAGAGCGTCGGCCTGGTGTGCAAGGGGTCCCGGGTTCGATTCCCGGCCAGGGCACACAGGAGAAGCGCCCATTTGCTTCTCCACCCCTCCCCCTCTCCTTCCTCTCTGTCTCTCTCTTCCCCTCCCACAGCGAGGCTCCATTGGAGCAAAGATGGCCTGGGCGCTGGGGATGGCTCCTTGGCCTCTGCCCCAGGCGCTAGAGTGGCTCTGGTCGCAACAGAGCGACGCCCCTCCGGGGCGTCGCATCGCCCCCTGGTGGGCAGAGCGTCGCCCCCTGGTGGGCATGCCGGGTGGATCCCAGTCGGGCGCATGCGGGAGTCTGTCTGTCTCTCCCGGTTTCCAGCTACGGAAAAATACAAAAAAAAAAAAAAAAAAAAAAGAAAATATGCCATAAAAAGAACAAGACAAGAAAAATACTTGAAAGTTTATATGTCCCATGACTTGATGAGAACCAGCAGTCCAAAGCATATAGCTGGAATTGTGGACAGTGTCTGGGTAGAATAGGCGGAGGTTTAGGAGATTGGTCATTCAGTGCAGGGTTACAAGGGAAGCTAAAAAAGAGCTATGTTCTCTTATGTGGAAAAACAATATTATGTGGGAAAACAATGTGCTATTTTTGTGGGAGTGAAAGAGAAAAAGATTGAGAGAGAATATGAGCTACAATGACTAAAAGAAAATACATCTCAAATTCAGTATGTTCAAAACCAAATTAATCACTTCTCCTTAAATGGCCCTGTGTGCATTACTCATGATTGGGGATCACCATCCATGCACTTAAAAAACAATCCCCCCCAAAAAGTGTGAAAACATCCTTCTCCTTTCTATCGTTCCCTCACTCTTTATAGCCATTCAATCTATGAACTCAATCCTATTCTTTTTTTTTAATTTATTTTATTTATTTATTTATTTATTTATTTATTTATTTATTTTTAATGGGGTGACATCAGTAAATCGAGATACATATATTCAAAGATAACATGTATGTCCAGGTTATCTTGTCGTTCAATTATGTTGCATACCCATCACCCAAAGTCAGATTGTCCTCTGTCACCCTCTATCTAGTTCTCTTTGTGCCCCTCCCCCTCCCCCTTCCCTCTCCCTCTCCCCCCTCCCCCCGTAACCGCCACACTCTTATCAATGTCTCTTGGTCTCACTTTTATGTCCCATCTACGTATGGAATAATGCAGTTCTTGTTTTTTTCTGATTTACTTATTTCACTCCGTATAATGTTGTCAAGATCCCACCATTTTGCTATAAATGATCCGATGTCATCATTTCTTATGGCTGAGTAGTATTCCATAGTGTATATGTGCCACATCTTCTTTATCCAGTCATCTATTGACGGGCTTTTTGGTTGTTTCCATGTCCTGGCCACTGTGAACAATGCTGCAATGAACATGGGGCTGCATGTGTCTTTACGAGTCAATGTTTCTGAGTTTTTGGGGTATATACCCAGTAGAGGGATTGCTGGGTCATAAGGTAGTTCTATTTTCAGTTTTTTGAGGAACCACCATACTTTCTTCCATAATGGTTGTACTACTTTACATTCCCACCAACAGTGGATGAGGGTTCCTTTTTCTCCACAACCTCTCCAACATTTGCTATTACCTGTCTTGTTAATAATAGCTAATCTAACAGGTGTGAGGTGGTATCTCATTGCAGTTTTGATTTGCATTTCTCTAATAACTAAAGAAGATGAGCATCTTTTCATATATCTGTTGGCCATTTGTATTTCTTCCTGGGAGAAGTGTCTGTTCATATCCTCTTCCCATTTTTTTATTGGATTGTTTGTTTGTTTGTTGTTGAGTTTTATGAGTTCTTTGTATATTTTGGATATTAGGCCCTTATCTGAGCAGGTGTTTAAAAATATCATTTCCCAATTAGTTGGCTGTCTGTTTATCTTGTTATCAGTTTCTCTTGCTGAGCAAAAACTTCTTAGTCTGATGTAGTCCCATTCATTAATTTTTGCTTTCACTTCTCTTGCCTGTGGAGTCAAATTCATAAAATGCTCTTTAAAGCCCAGGTCCATGAGTTTAGGACCTATGTCTTCTTCTATGTACTTTATTGTTTCAGGTCTTATGTTTAGATCTTTGATCCATTTTGAGTTAATTTTAGTACAGGGGGACAAACTGTAGTCCAGCTTCATTCTTTTGCATGTGGCTTTCCAGTTTTCCCAGCACCATTTGTTGAAGAGGCTTTCTTTTCTCCATTGTGTGTTGTTGGCCCCTTTATCAAAAATTATTTGACTATATGTATGTGGTTTTATTTCTGGACTTTCTATTCTGTTCCATTGGTCTGAGTGTCTATTTTTCTGCCAATACCATGCTGTTTTGATTGTCGTGGCCCTATAATAGAGTTTGAAGTCAGGTATTGTAATGCCCCCAGCTTCATTCCTTTTCTTTAGGATTGCTTTGGCTATTCAGGGCTTTTTATAGTTCCATATAAATCTAATTATTTTTTGCTCCATTTCTTTAAAAAATGTCATTGGAATTTTGATGGGAATTGCATTAAATTTGTATATTGCTTTGGGTAATATGGCCATCTTGATTATATTTATTCTACCTAACCAAGAACAAGGAATATTCTTCCATCTCATAATATCTTTTTCGATTTCCCTTAACAATGGTTTATAGTTTTCATTGTATAAGTCCTTTACATTCTTTGTTATGTTTATTCCTAGGTATTTTATTTTTTTTGTTGCAATTGTGAAGGGGATTATTCTTTTGAGTTCATTCTCAAATGTGTCATTGTTGGCATATAGAAAGGCTATTGACTTCTGTATGTTAATTTTGTATCCTGCTACCTTACTGTATTGGCTTATTGTTTCTAGTAGTCTTTTTGTGGATTCTTTGGGGTTTTCGATGTATAAGATCATATCATCTGCAAAAAGTAATACCTTTACTTCTTCTTTTCCGATATGGATGCCTTTTATTTCTTTGTCTTGTCTGATTGCTGTGGCAAGAACCTCTAGTACCACATTAAATAAGAGTGGAGAGAGTGGACAACCCTGTCTTGTTCCTGTCAATCCTATTCTTAAAATTCTAACTACCAAACGTTTCTCAAATTAATCTTCTCTCCATCCATGATACCTTTTTCCATTGTTTTGAGAAAGAAGAAGAGAGGGAAGGAAGGAAGGAGAGGGAGGGAGAAGGGAGGGAAAAGAGAAGGGCAGAGAGAGAGAGAGAGAGAGAGAGAGAGAGAGAGAGAAGTATCAATGTATTGTTTCACTTAATTGTTCCATTTAGTTGTGTACTCATTGATTGCTTCTCCTACATGCCTTGGCTGGGGATTGAACCTGCAACCTCTGGCAAGCTGGGTCAATGCTTTATCCATTGAGCCAGGTCCCACCTGGCCAAGGTGCATGATAAGTCTTTTTTATACATGCTTTTCTTTCTCTTGGGTCATAAAGTAAAAATACATTTAACTGTAGAAACTTCCAGAGAAGTTTGTAAAATGGTGTACTATTTTATATTTTCATCAATAATATATGAGAATTCCAGTTTCTTTACACCCTTGGTAACATTGGGTGCTGTCACTCTTTTTAACTTTTGTCAGTGTAGTACCAGGGCCAGCTACATAATTTGTGGCACTTAGTGTAAAATGAAAATCTTGGGCTCTTACTACAAAAATCAGGAAAAAGCTGATGAGTACTAATATATAAGACTTTTTCCTTAAAAAATATGTTACTGTTTATAAAATGTAATAGGAGTGATATGGAGAAATTTGAACACTCATATATTATTGTTGGGATGTAAAAGGGTAAAACTGCTATAGAAAAGTTTGGTGGTTCCTTATATAGTTAAACAGAGAATTACTCTATAATCCAGCAACTCCACTTTTAGGTATATACACAAAAGAGTTAAAAGCAGGGATTCGAACAAGAATGTGATGGCAACGGGGGTGGGGGGGTGGGGGGAGGGGGGAGGGGGTGAGTAAGGAGAGAGGTGGGGGGAGGGGCACAAAGAAAACCAGATAGAGGCTCTGGCCGGTTGGCTCAGTGGTAGAGCGTCGGCCTGGCGTGCGGAAGTCCCAGGTTCGATTCCCGGCCAGGGCACACAGGAGAAGTGCCCATCTGCTTCTCCACCCCTCCCCCTCTCCTTCCTCTCTGTCTCTCTCTTCCCCTCCCGCAGCCAAGGCTCCATTGGAGCAAAAGATGGCCCGGGCGCTGGGGATGGCTCCTTGGCCTCTGCCCCAGGCGCTAGAGTGGCTCTGGTTGCGACAGAGCGACACCCCAGAGGGGCAGAGCATCGCCCCCTGGTGGGCGTGCCGGTGGATCCTGGTCGGGCGCATGCGGGAGTCTGTCTGACTGCCTCCCCATCTCCAGCTTTGGGAAAATACAAAAAAAATACAAAAAAAATACAAAAAAAAAAAAGAAAACCAGATAGAAGGTGACAGAAGACAATTTGACTCTGGGCGAAGGGTATACAGCACAATCAAAGGTCAAAATAATCTGGAGATGTTTTCTCTCAACATATGTACCCTGATTTATCAATGTCACTGCATTAAATTTAATAATTTAAAAAAAGCAGGGATTTGAACAGATATTTGTATAACAATGTTCACAGCAGCATTACTCACAATAGCCCAAAGGCAGAAAAAGCCCAAGTGTCCCTCAAAAATGAATAAATAATTATTTTAAAAAATTTTGGAGATGAATATGTTTTTTTAAGTGATATATATGGAAATTATTTATAACATATATAATGATAACATATAAAGTGATATATATAATGAAATATTATTTAGTCATAAAAGGTAGTGAGATTCTATTAATAGGCAAATTCGTAGAGAGAGAAAGTAGAATAGAAGTTACCAAGGACTGGAGGTAGCAAGGAATATGGAGTTATTGTTTAAATGGTTCAGAGTTTCTGTTAGGAATGATGAAAAATAATCTAGGAATAGGTAATGGTGATGATTGCACAACACTGTGCATATATACTTAATGTCACTGAATTGTACACCTAAAAATAGCTAAAATGATAAATCTTATGTCATGAGTGTTTTATCACAATTTTTTAAAAAACGAATGAAGTACTGACATAAGCTTAAACATGGATGAACCTGAAAAACATTATGCTAAAGTGAAAGAAGCCTATCACAAAAGACCACATTATTGTATAATTTCATTTAGAAGAAATGTCCAGAATAGGTTAATCTATAGAGACAGAAAGCAAATTATGTTACCAGATTCTGTTGGGAGAGGGGTTTGGGGAGGTGACTACTAATGATTGAGGGTTTTCTTTTTGGGGTGATGAAAATGTTCTGAAAGTAGATAGTGGTGATGGTTGTTCAACTCTGTGATAGTCTAAAAACCAGTAAACTGTCTGACCTGTGGTGGTACAGTACATAAAGTATTGACCTAGAATGCTGAGGTCACTGGTTTGAAACTCCAGGATTGCCTGGTAAAGGCACAGATGAAAAACAACTACTAATTGATGCTTCCCGTTCCTTCCCCACTGCCTTTCTCTCTCTTCTCTCTCTAAAATCAAGAAATAAAATCTTAAAAAACAAAACAGCAAACTGTACATTTTAAGTGGTGAATTGGGTGGTATGCAAAATATATCTCAATAAGCTGTTACCAAAACATGTAATAGAGGTAATTGCCAGTCTAAAACTAAATTTTTTTGCCATTTATTTTTATATTGTGCAATACCAATCTTAAATATAAATATATAACTATTTAATTCATATGTGGAATCACTAATACTTTGTAGCTAGTACATACATATATATAATGTTCTTACCAGAATAGTGAAAATGCTATATCATCATTTTCAGTATAAGTGGTTGGCAAGTACAGGGAAGTGAAAAAGGATATGATAAGGTTCCTTGGTCTTTTGTGTTTCTTAGAATACCATTGCCTTTCTTCTATATAAAAAGTGAGTCTGGTTGCAAGGGACAGTGTAGCCTCTTGTGGCTATTAGCTCCCTCACTTATTCAGTTGAAGATGTTTTGTTATGGAACATTAGCACTGACTTGCAGTGTACTCACAATACATGGGAGTCCAGAGAGAATAAAACTGATACAAATTGTGTTACAGAAGCTGCACACTGATCACAAATGCTATATGAAATAAGGGCCGCAAGGCATGGTAAACAAATGTGTGAACATATCTACTCAGTTCATGTGCAAGCTCCACTGTCTTACTGAACTTCCTTACAAAACACAAGTTCAAAGATAAAAATTATTATTATTATTAATATTTTATTTATTAATTTTTAGAGAGAGAGAAAGAGAGAAGAGGGGAAGAGCAGGAAGCATCAACTCCCATATGTACCTTGACCAGGCAAGCCTGGGGTTTCAAACCAGCAACCTCAGCATTCCAGGTCAACTCTTTATCCACTGTGTCACCACAGGTCAGGCCCAAAGATAAAAATTATTAAAAATTTGAAAATGGCCAGGCAGTGATACAGTGGATAGAGCACTGGCCTGGGACACTGAGGGCCCAGGTTCAAAACCCCAGGTTGCAGGCTTGAGGCGCAGGCTCAGCTGGCTTCAGCGTGGGGTCATTGGTTTCAGTGTGGGGTCATAGACATGACTCCATGGTTGCTGGCTTAAGCCTAAAGGTCACTGGCTTGAGCAAGGGGTTATGGACTCAGAGCCCCCCAGTCAAAGCAAATATGAGCAATCAATGAACAACTAAGTGCTGCAACTATGAGTCAATGCTTCTCATCTCTTTTCCTTCTTGTTTGTCCCTGTCTGTTCCTCTTTCTCTTGTGTGCTTGCTAAAAAAAGAGAGAGAGAAAGCTACAAACCAATATCTCTTGTAAACATAGATGTAAAAATTTTCAACAAAATATTAGCAAATTGAGTTCAGCACTGTAAAAAAGGAATTATACACTACTGCCAGATGGGCTTTATTCTAGATATGCAAAGCTGGTTCAACATTTGAAAATCAATTAATCTGATTCCTAATATCAATAGGCTAAATAATTACATCAATAGATGCAGAAAGAGCATTTGATAAAATCCAATACCCATTCATTTAAAAATGTTCTTAGTAGATTAGAAATAGAGGAGGACTCCTTCAACTTGAAAGACAACATCTATAAAAATTTACAGTTGGCATCATACTTAATGGTGAGAAACTCAAAAGCTTTCCTGATAAGACCAGAAACAAGACAAGTATGTCTCTTCTCACTACAGCTTTTCAATATAACAGCTAATGCAATAAGACAAGAAAAGAAAAGAAATCTGGTCCAATACAAACTCATGTGTTAGTACAACCGAGAGCAAAGGCTAAAATAGTACATTTGCAAATTAAAATCCTTGTCTTTATAAAGATAAATGAGAAATGTTTAGTGTAATTCTCAATTTCTAAAACAAATATAATACAATTTTAACTGTTAACTCTTTGACACTGATGAGACTGTAAGTTAAACAAGTGAAAGTTAATTTGAAAAAAAAATACTGTTTACCTGATTGAAGCTGTTCAAGTTTATCTTTTTTGTGTGTAGCCAACTCTCCTATAAAGCAGATACCACCTTTAGCTAGCAAAGCACTGCCAGCTTGAATGCTAACTGCTCCAGTTCCGTAATTATTCCTGGATAGAGTAGGAAAAATTTCAGTAGAGACTGGATGACGTATACCACGGGGCACAAGGTTTATACTAAAATTCAATAGCCTAGAAAAAAATAAATTATTCATTACTATTATTTAATATTTGGAATTAGAATATTAATTTGATTTAATGTTTAATGAGTATAGGGATAAAAACATATATAAGACTTAGTCCTTAACTTGGAAAGCTCATAGCTGAGAGAGGCATACACAAAAAACTAAAATACTGAAATAATGTGAGAATATCCATAAGAGATTATTATTTCTTCCCAGAAGTAAGAGAAAATGACAGAGAGATGGCATTTGAACTGGGCTTTCCTCTTTTTATGGATTACTTTCTTTTATTTATTCATATTTTTTTCATTTAGGCTTATAGCCCATCATGACTATCCCTGTTGCCTATGCTATGTGTATCATGATAACTCTTGATACATATTCTTTTGCTTTCTAATCTCTTTGCCAATTGCCTAAGCCTCTTCATTTTTCAAATTTAAATTCTAAGAAAGGAATATTATTATCTTCGTTTATCTTTAAAATCCTTGCCACAGAAATCATAGCTTACTGGTGCCATCAACTATGTTGAGTAAACATAGACAAGCAATGCATCTATGAGAGCATCAGCATCCCTTAAATGTGGATAAGTGGATGCTATAAAATGTCTACTGTATGTGCCATTCCAAGGAATTTGGATGTTAGTTTGAAAATATATAAAATGAGGGAGTGACATTTAGAAAGAAACTTGCAAGCCTATAGAGCAGTGGTTCTCAAACCTAACTCACATTAAAATCTCCTGAAGAGTTTTTAAAAATTCCAATGCCAAAACCCACCCCAAAGTAAGGAAATTAGAATCTATGAGGGTGGGCCACACTCATATATAATTCCCCAGGTGATTCTAATGTTAAGTCAGGCTGAGAATCTAGTTATATATAACAATGGGCCTCAAACTTGGCTATACATTGGAATCAGCTAAGGAATTTTTTAAAATACAGATACAAGGTCACAAAACAAATATCAATTGTATTTCTACATATTCACAGAAACTACTTGAAAATGAAAATAATAAAACACTATCATTTTTAATAGCACCAAAAACATCAACTACTTAGAAATTAATTTAAGATATGTTCATGACCTTTACAAAACATTGCTAAGAGAAATTTAAAAATATTTAAATAAATGGAGATGTACACCATATACACCGATTAAAAGACTCAACGTTGTTAAGATATAAATTCTCCCCAAAATTGATTTGTAAGTTAAATGCAGTTCCAATGGAAATCTTTAAAGGCTTCTTTGGGGGTTGAAGGGAGTAATAGGGAAGTTGGTATTAACATATGGATTCTAAACTTTATTAAAAAAATGCAAAGTACCTAAAATAGTGAAAAACATATTAAAAATGAAGAATAAAATCACATCACCTAATTTAAAACTTAACAGAACTACAATAATCAAGAATGTGTGATATTGGCATAATTATAGACAAATGGGCCAAAATAACAGAAAAGAGAGTGCAAATGATTTATAACCAGCTCAGTTTTATAACTACGGATACACACAACTGGGTCAACCTCAAAAACGTGTAGAGTGAAAGAGATTAGACCCAAGAGTATGTACTGTATGTATTGATTATATAAAGTTCAAGATCAGAAAATTAATCTATGGTGACAGAAATCACCTGTAGAGATAGGAACTGTTTGGAAGAGGGAATGAAAAACTTTCTGAGGTGATAGAAATGTTAAGTATCTTATTGTGGTAATGTCTATAGAAGTGTATTCATGTGTCAAAATTCATCAAATTGTATACTTAAGATCTAATTATTTTATTATATATGAATTTTACCTAAAAACAAAACAACAAAAATAAACAACCAAATTTTTTACACAGCCTAATATCATAGAAAAAGTCAAAGGTTAATGACAAACAGGAAAAGAGACAAAGGCTTTAATTTATAAGAGTTATCACAAATGAATAAGAAATAAACAACTTAACAGAAAAGTGAGCAATGGTCAAGGCGTTTTACAGAAAAATAATAGATGTGTTTAGCAAGCTGTAAATGATGCCAAAATTTATTTCCAATTAAAGAAATTAAAATTAAAATAAAATATAATTTTCTACCAATCCGATGGAAAAAATTTTAAGTTTGATAATACCTAGTGTTATTGAGGTTATGAGGAAACAAATACTCTCATGATCATGTCGGAAGATTCAATAGGTGCAATCCATTGCTGTTAGCGCCATATTTACATTGCAATTTAATTTTAGCAAAAATATTTGAATTTTTAATTTGAATGTTATTCTTTTCATTATAAATCCATTTTATATATTTGTTTTTTCTTTATAATTGCATATAAGATATTAATATAAGGAGCATATTCCTAGCTTTGTGAACATTTAAGTAACTTCTTAAAATGGGTACTTGCTAGTAAGGAGCCCAGAAGCTGAGTAAAGGCTTATCCCAATGTTAGGGTGATACTCTGAAAACAGTAATTTGGGCACTTCTGACAGCCTTATTTGGGTACAATGAGTCAGTATTATTGAATGGAATTTTAAAAAATCATAAGAAAATGGTTTGTTGGTTCTTAGAGAGGAGATCATTTAAAAATGAAAACAAAATAAAAGCAGAACACTATGGGGTAGGGGAGGTAGAAGAGGATATACAGGGATAAACTGTAATAGAAGGAGACTTGACTTGGGGTTATAAACACACAATACAATATACAGATGACATATTACAGAATTGTACACCTGAAATCTATATAATTTTATTAACCAGTGTCACCCCAATGAATTCAATAAAATAATAAATAAAATAAAATATGATTTGTTACATATTTAAAAAAACAACAACAGAATACTAGGGTAGGGAATGGGGGAAAAGGAAGCCTGAAAATGATGCATTTATATATTTCTAAAGGCCTAAGAAGTGGAGAAATAGGTTGAAACTTTAAATGGTTAGATTCTCAAAATATTAAAAGCAGACATCACATTTCTTTTTAAAAAATTTTATTTTAGAGAGGAAAAAGAGAGAAATAAAGAGAGAGAGAAGGGGGGAGATAGGAGCAGGAAGCATCAACTCCCATAAGTGCCTTGACCAGGGAAGCCCAGGATTTCGAACCAGCGACCTCAGTGATGTAGGTTGATGCTTTATCCACTGCGCCACCACAGGTCAGGCACATCATATTTCTCAATTTGTGTTTTAAAAGTTTTGAACTGCATTGATCAAAGTTTATTTAAATAAATTTTTTACCCAGATAAATCCTAAATATTTGTCTTGTAATAGTGCTCATAGAAAGGACTTATGCAAATCTGTGCATAATTTGAAAAATTATATCGAAAAACTAAAGTTTGAAAACATCATGTGACATATTTTACCTGTCTACCAGTAGAGAATCACTTGTTATAATTAAAATATCCAGGCAGTCTCCCAGTTCCTTGTTACAGTCACTTGTCTGTACCAGACTCATCAGCAAACAGAGCTTGAGCAAATTGTAAGTCCCAGGAGGAACAATGTGTGATGCAAAAATATTGGCAAGTATTGCTGTAAACTTCCAGCATGAGCTGGAAGTCAAAGAGAGGAGACACCTGAAATTCTCACTAATCCCTGAAGGAACTGAAAGTAAATAATAACACATGTTAAAAAGGGTCTTAAACAAGAAAATTACATTATAGATGTCTAATTCTACTATTACCAGATTGATACCATATTCAAATTCTTATAGAGATATTAAATTATGATTGGAGGTAACTCTGGTCTATTTATTTCTACCCCAGAAAAAATGCAATAAAGGAAGCAGTCACCCCAAATGTCCACATAGATGTTCTGTGGGTTGTCAGCAAATTCCTCATTCTTTTCTTTTTAAGACCTATGTAAGCAAAGCCAGATCATAGGGCTTCTGTATTGTAGTGTTTGCTTCTGTATTTCTGTTTGAAATAATATTACCTTTAGTGAGGGCTAAAAGGCAGAATTAGAAATATTTGACTATTGTTGTTAAAAGGGAAGATTTACACTCCCCTACTTTGAAAGCATTGTACTATACTATATGATAACATTCTAGACCTCCACTCTCTCTGTACAACTCCTGAAAGGGATGAGTGATTTAATCAAATTGGTCAGTTTGGAAAGAATAGCTGTGCATGGATAACCCAGTCCCTTTCTCCTTCCCCTTGGACTACCATCTTAGAGCAATGATTTCTTCTATTCATCCATACCTATGGGCCAAGGAAGGCCTACTTTAGGGTAGCTCTTGCCACATTTGGGTGGTTAAATCTGCCTAATTCTGGAGTTCATGAAAAAGTATACCTTTCTACATATATATGTCATGTTCTGCTATCAAGTCAATAAATCTTAAAAAACCTCACAGCAGAAAATATTTTTAAAATCATTAAAATGTCTATTGTCTTTTAGTACATTTCTTTCTTCAACATTTTAATTCTGTTAAGAACCTTTCTCTTGGAGCAAAGATGGCCCGGGCGCTGGGGATGGCTCCTTGGCCTCTGCCCCAGGCGCTAGAGTGGCTCTGGTCGCAACAGAGCGACGCCCCGGAGGGGCAGAGCATCGCCCCCTGGTGGGCAGAGCTTCACCCCCTGGTGGGCGTAACCGGTGGATCTCGGTCCGGCGCATGCGGGAGTCTGACTGTCTCTCCCCATTTCCAGCTTCAGAAAAATACAAAAAAAAAAAAAAAAGAACCTTTCTCTTCAAGATAAGCAGAGGTATGTAGAATCAACTTGCATTTAAATTCAACTTGGGCCTCTATTATTGCAGATGGCTATCTAGGGGTCTGTAAAAAAAAATTCAACTCAATTCAAGATTTAACTTGCTTTTTCTACACTTAGATATTTGCATGCCAAGTTAGAGTACGTCTGCTCTCCGCTTGTTTACCTAATGCTTAACTATATTGGAGTTGTTAAAAAAATAATATATTGTTCAGTAATGAAAGTGATATTTTGGTTTACATCTGCCTTTCCCTTTTGTCTTATATTTCAATTGGTTCAGAGCTCAGATGAGAAAAAGGATGCTATTTTTTTTTTCTTTTGAAGCTGGAAACGGGGACAGTCAGACAGACTCCCGCATGCGCCCGACTGGGATCCACCAGGCACGCCCACCAGGGGCGACGCTCTGCCCACCAGGGGGCGATGCTCTGCCTCTCCGGGGGGTCTCTCTGCCGCGACCAGAGCCACTCTAGCGCCTGGGGCAGAGGCCAAGGAGCCATCCCCAGCGCCCGGGCCATCTTTGCTCCAATGGAGCCTTGGCTGCGGGAGGGGAAGAGAGAGACAGAGAGGAAGGAGGGGAGGGGGTGGAGAAGCAAATGGGCGCTCCTCCTATGTGCCCTGGCCGGGAATCGAACCTGGGTCCCCAGCACGCCAGGCCGATGCTCTACCGCTGAGCCAACCAACCAGGGCCAAGGATGCTATTTTTTTTATTGGGCTCTCCTTCTCAGATCACAAACTAAGATCTAGCTAAAGCTAGAAAATAAAGGTTAGGGTAGAAAAATCTTTTGACTAATATCTAACTCAGTACCCTGAAACATTTTTCTCATTGCTGATTATTTTTCTAAAAATATAGCCCCCCCCCCAAAAGGAGCAAGGTTTATATTATTCCATTTTATTTCCTTAATTGCATTTACAGTGTGTCCATAAAGTCATGGTGCACTTTTGACCAGTCACAGGAAAGCAACAAAAGACGATAGAAATGTGAAATCTGCAACAAATAAAAGGAAAATTCTCCCAGTTTCATACCTATTCAGTGCAGTTTGATGTGGGCTGATGCACAGATTTTTTAGGGCTCCTTAGGTAGCTGTCCCGTATAGCCTCTACAGACTCGTCACTGACTGATGGCCTACCAGAACAGCGTTTCTCCACCAAACTGCCGGTTTCCTTCAACTGCTTATCCCACCGGGTAATGTTATTCCTATGTGGTGGTGCTTCGTTATAAACGCGCCGATATTCACGTTGCACTTTGGTCATGGACTTGAATTTAGCGAGCCACAGAACACACTGAACTTTCTTCTGTACCGTCATATCTCGACTGACATGGCTGTGGGCTGCTCCACTGTATACACGGTGTTACGTCATCTGCGCATGCGCACATGCTGCCACATCATCCTACAGAAACTGGGAGGGTTTTCCTTTTATTTGGTGCAGATTTCACATTTCTATCGTCTTTTGTTGCTTTCCTGTGACTGGTCAAAAGTGCACCATGACTTTACAGACACACTGTATTATCTGAAATTGTCTTATTGATCAGTTTACAGGTTTACTGACTATCCATGGCCTGATTTCAGAGTAGGAACTTTAACTGTCCTGTCCTGATTACAACTATATCCCTAGTGCTTAGAAGAGTTCCCAGCACATAGATAGCCAATAATTATTTCCTAAACAAATGGATTTAAATTGAAATATTTGTTAATATATGAACTAACATTTTTTTTACCTTTTGGGTTGCAAAAAGTGATGCTATTTGCCTCAATACAGACAGAATTTTGTAGAGTTTTTACACAGGTTGGAATTCCAATAATTTTATACTCATTTCCTATATTCATTTTATTCACCAATTCATCTAAAATTATTAAACACAAAAGAAAATATGTGTTCATTAAATGAAACTAATACATAATCATATGGTTCAAAGATCGAGGTCTAATAACAATTCAGTACTTGAATTAGTTGTACTTATTTTATTTAGTATACTATTTTCTGTCAAAATGTAAGTGGATAGACACTTATATTTATATATTGTATTATATGGCTTACATATAGTATATAATAGCATTATGTAGTTAAAAGCATGTATTTTGAAACTGAGATGCCTGAGTTTGAATCATGGCTGTGCCATCTACTATCTGTATGACTTTTGACAAGTTGCTTAATGTCTCTGTGTCTGTTTCCACATTGCAAAATGAATATAACAATAGAACCTATTGATAGGATTGCTGAGACTAAATGAGTTAATATACATAAGAGTGCCTGGCATATAGTAACTACAATATAAAAATTACCTATTATCATCTGGGCTTATGTACCTGCCTCATCCCTGACAGGCGCTGGTGTAAAGTTCTTATTTGAGTCCCTACTTTCCTAACTCTTGAGTTTCCCATAGATAGCTGACATACAAGATTTCTCTTTCTGAACAGTTTAATTCCTCCAACTTTAGCCCAAGAAAAGAGGCTGCGCCTTATCCTCATTTTCACAGTTTTGGCTTCTCACTGCTTCCCTAGGTGACAGATCCTGATAATAATTTCCTCCCTCATGGCAGATTCTGTCTACTCACAGGTCTTGACCCATGCAGTCCTTAACAGTTAATCATATATCAATGCTCATTCATTTAACAAATATATATTGAGTTTTTATGATGTGCAGTAAAAACACCTAAATCCCCACCCTCATGAAGTCTATGTTCTAAATCAATAACTATACTGCTCACAAAAATTAAGGGATTGGGGAACGTGCAGATAGTCCAGTTCTTTCAGCCTTTTGTATAGTGCATTTTCACCAATGAAATAAAAGTTGGTTTTGCATAATTGAACAACTTTGACTTGTCATTTGTTTTTCTGATGTTCTTGTTTAATTTTAAAAAATCAAATGCTTCCTCTTTTATTGCTTCATATTCATTTTGAAATATCCCCTAATTTTTGTGAGCTGAATACAATTATTTACATAGAACACACACATAGAATAATGGGAGATCAGTACCATAAATAATCATGACCCTGAGACTTAGCATAGTGCTTGGGACAGAGCGGGTCCTAATATCTTTCTAAGTGAACTTTGTATGACTAAATGAATACTTACTTATAGCTAAATATGACTCTGTAAAACACTCAAGAATAAGATCACCTACCATAATTAAGCTACAGCAGTACCCCTTTATCTGTGGGGATACGTTTCAAGACCCCTCAGTAGATGCCTGAAAGTGAAGATAGTACCAAATCCTATATATACTGCTTTTTCCTATACATATATATCTATGATTAAGTTTAACTTATAAATTATTCAGTGAGAAATTAATGACAATAACTAATAATAAAATAGAATTATAACAATATACATAATAAAAGTTAAGTGAACGTGAAATAAGGGTTACATACTTAAACACAAGCACTACGATACCCTGACAGCCAATATGATAATCTACATGGCTACTAAGTGACAAACAGGCAGGGAGTGTGTACAACATGGAGACGCTGGACAAAGAGATAATTCATATCTTGGGAGAGTTCATCATGTTACTAAGAATGGCATGCAATGAAAATTTATGAATTATTTCTGGAATTTTCCATTTAATATTTTCAGACCTTGTTTGACCCCGAGTAGCAGAAATCATGGAAAGTGAAACCATGGATAAAGGGGGACTACTGTATAGAAGTACCATTTATAATATAAAAGTATAAGTAAGTCAATTACATATTTTATATGTTTTATAGCATTTTGCTTTTAGATCAAACAGAACGTACCTCTTAAGAATACTGTAAGAGACTGAAACCTAAATGACTGGGTGTTAGAATATCCTTGAAAAGCATGAAGTGCCTTTGAAGTAATTATTTCAACTATCTGTTTATCTTAAGGCAAAGAGCAAAAAGAAATATTATTAGAATATTCAATTTAATTTCCACATTAAAATATCAGACTTTTAAAATTGAAATTACAAAATGTAAATGCATTTTTACCGCCAAGTACTCTAAATTTTCTGTCTTCTTGAAGGGAAGATGAACACAGATTACAAAAAAAGTCATTTCTTACTGTTGCAGATTCTGTAGCACCAGGCACATGTACTCTTATATACTGAAATCCTGACATAAAGAAAACAGAAATAAGCCAAATTTGCTTTTGGATTTAGCTAACAATTTTCAGTCTTTTACAATTAATCTAATTCAAAGTATAATTAATTAAATTTTGCATGTGGGTTCAGAGCAGTTCAATGAACATTTATTGCATGTTTTAAGGCATGAGTAGTATGGATATTTATACACACAATTTCAACAGGCAGCAATAAGAAACATAATTTCAACATGCAATATTCATTTACTGAGTGTTCAGAGAGAATAGAGGGGGGGCATCCAACCCAATGAGAGGATGAATGGGAAAGATATCCATCCTGGAGGACTGAACTGAAGTTAAGCAAACGATTGAAAGAGGATATTACACAGAGTGGGAACAGCATAAACAAACAGTCAGAAAACAATGTGAGAAGAACTAAACTTCAGCAATACAAGAGCTCTTGATAAGTTGAAGGGAAAGGAAGGGAAAAAAGAATGCATTTCAACTTATAAACATTGGGAGACAGCAAATTTTCTAACATTCTTTCTACTTGTGAATGTTTTATAACTAATTATAAATATGATTTAAGATTAAATAATAAATTGCTCAATGTTTTGACTCTGCATTTTAAGATTACCTTTTGAAAGAGGGCATGCTTCATCTGAACAAAGAAATCTTGCTCCTTGTGTATACTTGGTTACAGTTGTCATTGCAATCACAATTCCTTGTATTATATAAAATCTTTGAGATGTATAATCAAGTGGAAACTCACAAAAATTAAGACTATAACTTGGCAGAGGAGGTAAATGTGTTAACTTCAGTACTATGTGAATCTAGTGAGAACATAAAAATGGTATTAATAAAAACTGCAGATCCAATTGGACTTACATTACAATATGTATTTATTTGTAGGGCAAAACAAGCAAATGTTTTGTCAGTGTTATTAGGAATCAAAAATTTAAGCATGTAAAAGTTTCAAATATACAATTAAAGATGCAAAACTCTTATAATCTTATATTTTAATTGAAAATATCAGAACTCATAATTTTTCCTTAAAAAATACCTATTTTCTAGTTATAGCCACTGAAAGATAAAACAATGACAACCCAATAGCAAGAACACTTCTGCCCAGACTGTGATTACTAAATATATATAATTTCTCACTAAAAGCAACCAGGGCAACTCAGGGGAAATGGCTGATTCCAGGTCTGGGGCAGAAAATATATCAGATGGACCTGGTACATCTCCTGTGCCAGAGGCTAAGGAAACTATAAAATATTAATGGGATGGGTCCAAAAGAGACAGGAGTAAACTTTAAGGGACTCCCAATGACCAAAGGTAGGTTAATGAAAGCATCAAAAAGAATGACAAAGATTCATTGAAACATATCAGATATATTTAGAAATTCATAAGTTTCTCATAACTTTTTTTTAAAAAGGAAAACAAAAATAATTACTGATCATCATTAGAGGCTAGATTTTAACTCATTCCTCTCTGAAAACTTATAAATGGAAATAAACACTTACT
Organism: Saccopteryx leptura; assembly: GCF_036850995.1. Taxonomy (NCBI): domain Eukaryota; kingdom Metazoa; phylum Chordata; class Mammalia; order Chiroptera; family Emballonuridae; genus Saccopteryx; species Saccopteryx leptura. Next base: position 308,530,294 of record NC_089505.1, read on the forward strand.
CTGTCTTTTTGGTACAAATTATATTTCCGAGTAACGAAATAGTTAATTAATGAAAGAAACTTTCTCTTATAACTTCAGCTAATAAATTCTGAAAGGATGCTAAAGTTAGAAAAAAAACCCCACAATTTTGCAACTTCTAATGAAAGTTCTAGGCAATGATCATCAACATCTGCAAGAACCACTAGATTAAAGTTAATAGAAGACTATATATTAGAAGGATCTGGCTGACATCACCGGAACCTACTGATCAATTGTGGCATTGCTAAAATTAGGACAACAGATTGTATAGTTCTCCTGATGTAGTGCACTATGAAATACATAAAACTGACTATGATGTATTATTGTCAAAATGAGTTGAATCCGAATCTAAGCAAATCATTAGAGCCAACTTCTATTTTCCAGAAATATTGGATATAGGGAAAAAAGTTAAATGCCACAAGAACATAATCAGACAAACCCAAATTATGAGACCTTTTACAGAACAATTAATGAGTTTCTTAAAAAACTCAATGGTAAGGCCCTGGCCGGTTGGCTCAGTGGTAGAGCGTCGGCCTGGCATGCGGGGGGACCCAGGTTCGATTCCCGGCCAGGGCACATAGAAGAAGCGCCCATTTGCTTCTCCACCACCCCCCTCCTTCCTCTCTGTCTCTCTCTTCCCCTCCCGCAGCCAAGGCTCCATTGGAGCAAAGATGGTCCGGGTGCTGGGGATGGCCCCTTGGCCTCTGCCCCAGGCGCTAGAGTGGCTCTGGTGGTGGCAGAGCGACAGCCCGGAGGGGCAGAGCATCGCCCCCTGGTGGGCAGAGCTTCGCCCCTGGTGGGCGGGCCGGGTGGATCCCCGTCGGGCGCATGCGGGAGTCTGTCTGACTGTCTCTCCCCGTTTCCAGCTTCAGAAAAAATACAAAAACAAAACAAAACAAACAAACAAAAAAACCCAAAAATTCAATGGTAAAAAAGGAAGAGAAAAATGGCTCTAGATTAAATGAAACTTTAGTGAGATATAAGAATGAATTATAATTGTGGAGACCTTGTTTTGATCCTGATTTGAACAAATCAACTCAGACATTCTTGAAGCTGGATAGTATAATGATGCCAAGGAATTACTATTTTTGTAAGAGGTGATAATGGCATTGTGGTTATATAAGAAAACTGTCAACATTTTTAGAGGATGATACTAAAGTATGTACTGGTGAAATAATATCTGTGGTGTTTCTCAAAAATATTTCAGTGTACAGATGATATGTTGTAGAAATGTGCACCTGAAACTTGTATAATTTTTTAAATCAGGGACCCCTATAAATTCAATAAAAAGGAGAAAAACAAAAAAATAAAATATTTCAGAAAAAAATATTGATGGTGTAGGTGTGACAAAATATAAACTATCTGAGTGACAGATATATGGAGGTTTTCTTTATTTGGGGCTATGTATGAAGTGTTTTATTATCAAACCGTTTAATGTTATGAGTGATAAGATAGGAAGCAAAGAAGTATGTAATATATTCCATTGAACTTTGAAAAGTGTACTTTTTTTTTTTTTACAGAGACAGAGAGAGAGTCAGAGAGAGGGATAGACAGGGACAGACAGACAGGAACGGAGAGATGAAAAACATCAATCATTAATTTTTCATTGCGCGTTGCAACACCTTAGTTGTTCATTGATTGCTTTCTCATATGTGCCTTGACCACGGGCCTTCAGCAGACCGAGTAACCCCTTGCTCGAGCCAGTGACCTTGGGTCCAAACTGGTAGGCTTTTGCTCAAACCAGATGAGCCCGTGCTCAACCTGGCGACCTCGGGGTCTTGAACCTGGGTCCTCTGCATCCCAGCCCGACCCTCTATCCTCTGCACCACTGCCTGGCCAGGCTAAAAGTGTACTTTTTAAATAAACAAAAATAGACAAAATATTTATTTACAAGTCATCTTAAAAGTACTGTACCTTAGTTTTCTTTGTTAAATGTAACTAGAACTTACTTGAGTTTCAGTCTGTAATTGTCCAATTAACAAGAGAGTCTTAACAGCAATAAAACAGACCTGTGATTTCAAACAAACAAAAAAGTTACCAAAAATTTAATGTGGCATAAAATTATTTCTTTTTTAACTTACTGATTGAAAAACTTGAGCAGCTTTTAGAGGCTGATGTAAAATGTAATTTCCAAGTTCAGCATCTAATTCAACAACATCAGATGGATTTATTAAAATATTGAATCGATAGACCGCATAACTTTGTTTTGAATCTGTAAAAATATACAAATATAAAAATGAGGAGAGTTCTATGTAGGTATCTATTTTAAAGTTTCTAAAATAAAATCACCTTTGCTGAACATACCATTGTAGTACTTGCAATCATCTATAAACTTTTGGAGCCCTCCACTTCTGTCAAGATAGATAAGGGCTGCCTCTTTCATTCTTAGCATTGACATTTTCTCCTCGATAGCAATTCTTCTCTGTTACTGGTTAACCGCAATTGCTAGTAAAGACTACAGATGATGAAACTCATAGAAAATATGAGAACACCTAGAAAGAAAATAATTTAAAATGTACATTTGAAGATCTCTAATAAAACTTTACAAGCTATGAAACTTAAAATTGACAGTGAAATAAAACAAAATAAAATTCCCAACTTCAAGAAATTCCTAAAGGGAAACAAAACTTTGTTTCTTTTGCTAAATAACGTTTATCAACACTAGATTATTTAAGAGTCTCCCCAAGATTGGAACTTAAGAACAGCAGCCTCAGCTATCTCTTTACAGAGTAAATATTTTTAAAAAATACTGGCTGAAATAAATATTGGATGATGAGGTCCCTTACAGGTGTTGTTTAAAAAAAAAAAATGAAAGTAGCAAAAGTTACTTCATAAATTCAATCTAAGTTATAAAATGTAAGAAATCTGAGAACCTGATTTTAGACCCAGCATTTCCTAGCCAAGACCTGACCTGTCCGGGCTCAGTGTCTTTGCCTGCAGGAAATGAAAGGGTAGTATTAGATAAAACCTCTTTTGGCTTTAAGTCTTCTTCTATCAGTGACCAACATAAAACATTAAACGAGAGTAACAAGAGTGGACCATGTAAAATTCATTTAAACAGCAAACATAATTGGAAACAATATCTGTCAGTAATCTTATTAGGTGCTTAGGAGTTTAAGGATTAAGATTGGATCCTGCTTTCAAGGAGTTGCCAATTTAGAGGTCAGAAATAATAACCATCACATTTATTCATTATTATATATTTATTGGGGATTTACTATGTATTAGAATACCAGACTATCCTAGTACTAAGGACACAGATGAGTAAAATACGGTCCCTATTGTTCAGAAAGGGTACAGTGAGGGATGAGATATGTAAAAAATTATACTAGGGAACACAAAAGGAACACCATCTATAAATAATTCACAAAGTTTAATCCTTGAGTAGGGGGTCATGATATTTTCTACTGTTTGGTTTAACAAACAGTAGTTTGTTCATAGTATTGGCTCATAGAGAAGCAATGAATTCTACTTGGAAGGTGACGTTCGGTAGATGAATCAGATTTCACTGACCGCAGGAGAGGCGAAGAGAAATGAAAGTTTCCCACAGATTGGGGTAACCTTCCCTACTGCTTGGAGTTCAGGCCTTTTCAAAGAAAAGTAATTGAGACCGTCCTTTTTGGTATTACACGGGCGGAAAACTTCAGAGTTCGTTTCTCTGGGGCCTAAATTCATACAATAATCTGAAGTGTATGCTGTGGTCAGGACGTTGTACTTGTGCTTCATTCGGACGTATGATTGCTGGGGCGAATGAAGGGAGGCTACTGGTAAGGAAACGACGGGTGAAATCATTACGAAATGTTTATGAAAGCTTTTCTTATTTTTTGTTTTATTTTATTTTATTTATTCATTTTAGAAAGGAGAGAGAGAGGGAGGGAGAGAGAGAGAGAGAGAGAGAGAGAGAGAGAGAGAGAGGAAGAGACAAAGAGAGAAGGGGGGAGGAGCAGGAAGCATCAACTCCCATATGTGCCTTGACCAGGCAAGCCCAGGGTTTCGAACCGGTGACCTCAGCGTTTCCAGGTTGACGCTTTATCCACTGCGTCACCACAGGTCAGGCTATGAAAGCTTTTGAAGCCCGTGATCATTACCAAGGCGAACAGAAACCATCAGCGTTTTTACTGGGGGAGTAATAGGGTCAGATTTTCATTTCGGAAATCAGTGCCCACGCCAGTGCGAACCGTGGGTCGGAACAGAGGCGGAGTCCACAACCAGCGGACTGACTACCGGACAGTCCTGGGATGGATGGTCCAGTCTCGGGCGTTCGGAATAAGGCGGAACAGACGCGGGGGGTTCTGGACGTTCAAGGACGTCACACTGGTCCTGGTGACCCGCCTGGGAGGGAATTTTCGGCACGGGAGTGGGTGGAAATCCTGACTCCGGGAGAGAGGGCAACGCTGTCGAGTCACCTGGGACACCCCGATAAGCACCAGGCCGACGTGGGCCGGGCGGACTTGGCGGCTTTAAAAAACTGGAGATAACGCTCTGGGGATCACCTGTGTGGAGCGGAGGTCCCGGGCGCGGGTGGGGGAAGCCACGGGCACCGCGGAAGCACTGCAGGAGCGCACGTGGACGGACTCCACCAGCCTTCTCTCATTCGAAAGAACCACGCGTTCGTTCGCGTGAACCCGAACGGTCGCGTCCTCTTTCGCTCCTGGCCGCGTCAGGAGGAAAACACCTCACAACCACAGCGGCCGAAACGGAACCCGGCCTCACGCCCTGGTTTCCAGGCCCCCTCCCATCCACAGCGCAACCCCCCGGACTGTGGACACCAGCCCGACCGCGCGCGACACCCCCTTGCACCCACCGACCTCCACCCGCCTCCTAGAGCTGAGACCCAGAAACCGGGAGACCCTGGCGCGCATGCGCGCACCTTCTAAACGTCGGTGATGGCGCGAAGGCTGCCGGTCCGCGCCTTCGAGTCACCAGAACGGCCTGGCCCACGTGCGCTTTATTCACTTCAGTCACTCCCGCTCTCTCTGCAAAGCACAGCAGAGAGAAAAAGATAAACACCTTCTTGTCATTGTTATCACAGCCCAACCACACCCGTTTCTTTAAAAACAGAATTTTTCAGGTGGGAAGGCAAAATGGTGCCGGCGATTTCGAAAACATTCTGGGACTATTTTAAAGGACTGAACATAGTGTTGTTGTATGACCCAACAATTCCAAGCCAGATATTACACATTATACAAAGATATGAGAGAATTTGAAACACATGTCCACACAAAAATTTATACATGACTGTTCATATTACTTAAAATAGCCAAAAACTGGATAAACAGTCTGACTGGCGGCGGTGCAGTGGATAAAGCCTCGACTCTGAAGGCTGTCACTGGTTGGAGCCCTAAGGTCGCTGGCTTGAGCAAGGGGACACTGGCTTATCCTGGTCAAGACACTCCTGGACTTTCTCACAATGATTTAACCAATATATTTATTTACTTATTTATTTGAGAGGAGGAGAGCTAGACAGGCCACCGCATGCACCCAGGACTGGAATCCACCCAACAACCCCCATCTGAGGCCAAGAGGGGAAGAGAGGGAGAGGGAGGGAAAAGGAAGCAGATGGTCATTTCTCATGTGTGGCCTGACTGGGGACTGAACCTGGGATGTCCTCTTGCCAGGCTGATGCTTTACCCACTGAGCCAATCGGCCAGTGCCGATTTAACTAATATTGAAGTGGAAATCTATGTTCCCTAAAAAAAGTGAAAATGATGAAAACATATTAGAAGAAAATGATAAATCAAAGATATCCATTCCTGCAAAAAGAGAATTTACAGTAAAAATTCCAAGTCATGTTTGCATGCAATGTTTCTAAAATCACTGTGTCTGGTTCTTCCAGTAAGTGGGGTTTTGTTTTACACTATTCCCTTAAGATTCATCATTTTCAGGACAATATGTAAAAATAACTTTTTAGTTATAGTACCCTTTGGCTACTTTATTGCCATAAATAAAATGCTAAATTTATACTTCTCTATTAGCTTTTTTCTTTGTGTAACATTGCTTTAAATTATTCTCCACTATCTTGACATTCAATAACTAAAGTTACATTTTGAGAAAGCTATTTTTTTTTATTTAACTACCTCTGTAAAAATAGGCATAATGTAAAGAAATTGTAAAATGAAAAATACTTTTGTATAGGAAATCTTTCAACTACTAAGGAATGTTAAAAGGATTACAAAGGACTGATTATATAATATTGGTAAGACACCAAAAATGCTAAATAAATGATATAAATCTCCAACTGAAATGCTTTCAGGGAAGGTAAAGAGCAATTTCTCTTATATTAGGAATATAAAGGAGAACAAAATGGCAGCGAAGGAAGTCAGTCTTTTAAAATTATTATTATTTATTCATTTTCAAAAGGGGGAGAGAGAGAAAGAAGGGGGGAGGAGCAGAAAGCATCAACTCCCATATGTGCCTTGACCAGGCAAGCCCAGGGTTTCAAACCAGCAAACTCAGCATTCCAAGTCAAGGCTTTATCCACTGTGCCATCACAGGTCAGGTGGAAGACAATTTTCTTATAGCAGTGAGTCCTTTTGAGCACCTGAACAAAACTATGTAACACTCCCTGCCCTAAATCGATGTCCTTTACACACAGAACTTGGTATATCACTTCAAGGTACTTAAGCCACCTGAAACTCACTGATGTACTCTAATGGGTATAAATGAACAATCATCTTGGGATATGAAATAATCTAGTAATTTTTATTTATGTCCAAACATTTAGTTAAAATTCTACTTGTCTTCCTTACATATCTATAATTCATTTTGTAATGACTACTGTAACTATCAATTTTAAATGACAAGCATTAGATGATCATTACTCTTTTTGTTAGTTTTATTATACCATGTAAGATCTGTATTTTTTGAGATCCAAAAAACATCAACATTCTATTTTAAATTTGTTCTTAAAAATATATAATATTGCACTTTAATTTTTGGCAGTTTAATTAATGAGTGGCTGAGTAAAAAAAAATCATAGAAGAAACTAGTTTTTATTTTGCTTTATAATAAGCAAAGAGCTTTATCTAAAAGCAGAACTTATAGTAGTGTCAAATAAATCAAATATTTATAGTGTCACTATTAAAGTCTCACCTCTAAAGGAAGATTCAGTGTACTGAGTGCAAATATTATTAATCAAAGAAAAGCACACTCCCTTTTCCCCATTCTGCTGAACATTTCTGGGCAAAGGGTATTAGTATGAAATGCTTTTGTGATTTATTTCTTAAGAGAAAATACATGGAAAGAATGCTTATTCTTGAAGCATCTAAACTGGGTCACTAAACTCTTACAATGTTTCCTACATGACTTGAGAAATCCCTATAAACTAAAAATCGGAATTCCGAGATAAGCATTCTTTTTTAGTTTTTCTAGAGCTATACTCTTTTACAATTACAAGCATACAAGTTAGTTGGTTTGCAGTATGACTGTAAGTTCAAGTTCCCATACATTTTCTAAGATATATAAGATACTGACTAGGCATCAGTCTGAATTATTTTTAACTTGTTACACTGTAGTGAAACTGTATATATTTATATTGATCCAAAAATTTACTATTCTACTTTTTAATTCCCAATTAGGTAAGTATTTTAGAAAGATCAATATTTTTCACTTAACCCATTAAGGAGGCAGTGTTAGAAAGCTATAACTACCAAGACTTAGACCTACTTAACAATGTATTAAATGTTCAAAAGGACAAAAAGAACATAAATAGAAAGTATTTGTAATATAAATACAGGACACAGAGACATTCATTTTGGCACCACCTAGAAAAAAAAATCCAGTAGTACTTTATTACCCTTCAGATCTTTGAAACATTTAAAATTAATATTAAACGTTTACTTTTACTCCAGAGGAAAATAATTCACAAATTTAAATTGGTATTTCAAAAGCAAAGGATTTCCTTTTGTTACTTCTTAATTTGATCTGCAGAAGGAACACTTATTCAAAGTGTTAATTAGCAGTCAATGTATTAACTATGCTTTTACATTTTAATCCTAACAACTGATTATTTCAAGCAGTGATTTATTATGAACAGATACGGTTTCCTCTTACACAGCCTTGTACCAATTGCATAGTTCTGATCTGAGAACAAAGGTCAAAGTAGAGATTTATAAAGGCATTTATCTATGTTAACTGAACTGAAACAGGCTGTTGAAAAACAGTCTATCTTCAGTAGATGTTAGTGTAAACTTAGAGGGAAAAAGAACAGTCATTAGCAAAAAAGTATTCTTTAAAAATAGGTTAATACTAAGAACAATAGGTTTTAAAATTTCTGTTTAAAAATAAGCTTAATAAACAAGAATACAAATTTTAATTCAAAACTTGGCTCTTTGAAATGCCCTATTTTCTTGCATACAGCAAAAAATACATTTTTCATAGTTGTTAACATTACATGTAAAAATGAGGCACTAGTTAAACATATTTGAATATATTCACACAAACAGGAGTTTCAGTCTCATCTGTATGTAGGCTTATATTTGCTCAATGGTTTCCAGATGGCAAATGTTCACAAAAATAAGTCTTCTGAAGGAGGTGCATAAGAGAAACCAACGAATGCATCATCAGCCTCCAGTACGCTGGCATTCACTATAGAATAGTCAGAAGACACACACACAGAATACGGAACTGTTTCTTCTGTAAATGCTGCATCAAAGTTCCTAATGTCATCTGGTCCTGCCTGAAACAGAAGAATATTATTATTCACCTTAGTTTTTTTCATTAATTCAGTTCTTCTTTAAAAACCCTTTGTAAATTTGTATATTTATTCTTGGCAAGTTTAGATGTCTTCTTACTTCATCGTTGCTTTCAAACATTCTCTCCTTTTATTACTCAGGTGAGGTCCTTCTAACAAGTTTCTTGTTGAGTGGAGTGAGAAGAGAGAGAAGGGTGAGGAAGGCTAGCATAACAGAATCCTTACCTATGTTAATTTGAATCTCAGTCCCTGCAAATGATCCCCTTTCTCTCTACCCATCACCTCTAGGTTAGAAAAGGGATTCGGGTAGGTTTTCAAGATAGCATTTTGCATTTGAGCTTCCACTGAATGCCTGCCCATCTGGTTTCTCAATTCTGGTTATCTTAATCTTCCTTTACAATCTTCATATAAGCAAATGGCCTATCCCCTTTCAAAATATTAACAGATAAAAACTGGGTTACAAAAATTAAAAAAAAAAAGCGAGCGATGGCTCTGTCTACAGAGTTCTCAAATTCTAGTTCTGCAACTTGAACTAAACTGTGGGCAAGTTACTTAACCTTGTCTGTGCCTAAATTCAGTCCCCAGTATTATGTGTAAACTAACAGCACTATTTCATAGGACTGTTGTCAGGGGTAAGTAAAAAAGAAACAAGTATTGAGTATAGAGAACGAGAATATCTACTTTATCCTACTATAGCTTTTTTTTTTTTTGTATTTTTCTGAAGTCAGAAGCAGGGAGGCAGTCAGACAAACTCCTGCATGCGCCTGACTGGGATCCACCCAACATGCCAACCAGGGGGTGATGCTCTGCCTATCTGGGCCATTGCTCTGTTGCTGCTGGAGCCATTCTAGCGCCCGAGGCGGAGGCCATGGAACCATCCTCAGCGCCTGGGCCAACTTTGCTCCAATGGAGCCTTGGCTGCAGGAGGGGAAGAGAAAATTAGAGAGAAAGAGGAGGGGGAAGGGTAGAGAAGCAGATGGGTGCTTCTCCTGTGTGCCCTGACTGGGAATTGAACCTGGGACATCCACACGCCGGGCCAATGCTCTAGCTTTTTAAAAAATAGACAGAATGGGAGCTAGAAGAATCAACTTGTCATCGCTTCACTTTAGCTGTGCATTGATTGCTTCTCCTATATGCCTTGACGGGGTATGTGTGTGGTTCAAGCCAGCCTAGTGACTCCTTGCTCAAGCTAGCCACCTTGGGCTCAAGCCAACAACCTTGGGATCCTGTTGATAATCTGTAGTCAAGCTGGCGAGCCTGTGCTTCAGCCAGTGACCTTCCGGTTTCAAACCGGCGACTTCAGCATTCTGGGTCAATGCTCTATCCACTGCGTTACCATTGGCCATTTTGATCTCTGTTAATCTGTTAGGTGAAAAATAGTAACCTGTTAAGGTTTTACTTTGTATTTCTTCAACTGTCCCTGAGTTTGAACACCTTTTCATATACTTAAAAACCACCTGTATTTATTTTTCTGTTATTGCATACTTTGTGTCTTTTATCCTGTTTCTACTGGTTGATGGTCTTTTTTACCCTCATTAACTTATAAGAATGCTTTATGTACTAAGGAAATTTTGCCTAGTTTGTTATTTGCAGTTTTTTTTTTTCATGCAGACATTTCTAAATTTTATGTGGTCAAATTTACCAATTTTTTTTTCTCTTATGGCTTCTCAGTTGTGGGTCTTGATTTAAAAAGTTTAATTAATTAGTCATAGAAGAACAGGAATCCAAACCTGAAGGTATCTGACTCTGAAGTCAACACTGTTTCCATTTCCAATGTTGCTTAAGTGGAGTCCCTAAGTCTTTAATGTGCCTGATGACATATTTATGTGAGAATGACAAAACTGAGCAGGACTCTCACTATAAAGGGATAAATTAAATTATTCTTAAAGATCCAAGGTTCTTATTGCAAATACTAGAAATAGGGACAGAAATTGTATCTAATAGAATAGCATCTGAAATAGTCACTCCTGGATGAGCTATGTGAAATCATTCAATCAACAAATACTGTTATGTTTATAAGTGCATGATATCACAATTATTAATACCAGCAATAAGTCATGCACTGAAGCTGACCTTTAAAAAAAGTATGAATAGATTATATAATACTTACTTTCCTGAAGTGATTTCCTTATCCTGCTCTAATTTACAAAAAGTACTTCAAGAGTTTTACAGCAACACCAAAAAACTTTAAATAAAAGGAAAGCAGATTCACCTATGATCCTGCAACCCCAAATCAATCTTAGTTTATATTCCCTTTGAGTCCTTATCAATTATTTTTACTGCTATAATTGTAAATCACAAAAATTATAATTACCATGTTTTCATATAACATTTTAAGGATTTCCAAGTGTCTCATTTTTATATTTATTATCATTATTATCACTTACTTAACATGAAAGGGCTGTAGACCCATAAGAAACATGGAAAAAATAATGACTTTGGAATCAGGCACTGGTTTGAATCCTTGTTCTGCTACTTTTTAATCAGGGTATGTGACATCTCTGAGTTCCCATTTATAAAACAAGTATAATAATAAGAACAATAATAGCAGTACCATGATAGCTTATTTGAGGAATAAATTACATATCGTAATGCTTAAAAGTATATATGCTTAAATATATGAAGTTATCAACAGTAACATTATTGACCTACTGATGATTTCTCAATATTGTTAACCCTGTAAACAGTTCTTTAATGTAGCTTTTCTGCTTTAAAATAATATCCATTTTCAGGTAAAATAGTTCCATCATTAGATTTAACAAGTCAAGCTAACATGAACATTTTTAAAATAATGTTTTACTGCTTTCCGAAATACATGTAACAATTTATGTTACCATTAAATATGTTTGCCTGTATCTGGTTTTATATCAATCTAGAAAAAACTGTGCATTAGTGTTATTTAAAATGTTTGTTGACTTATGAGTATAAAAATGATACCTCATAGTTTAATTTGCATCTTTTTTTTTTAACCTATTGAGCTCACCTTTTCTTTATTCATGCTCCAGGAAACACTTCACAATTATTGTACAGGGAGATATTTTTATCAGTCTAATATTGCTATAATTTTATTAGTCATCTTGAAGTTATTAGTTGTACTAGACAATCCTGAGTGATATATTTCACAAACATTTATGTAGTGATTCAATTTTATTCAGGTTAGATTTTGAGGTCTTTGCTGAAATTATGATGAGCTATACAGTTCTACATTTCTCTATATTAGTAGGAAGGACTTGGATATATATACTTACTACATTAGGATTAAATGGTGGTGGAATCTTCTTTTGTACAAGGTCAGTCCAACTGAGTGATTCGAAAAAGGGGTGATTCTGAATTTCAAGCTAGAATATTAAAGAAAATACATATGTTTTTAAACTAATGCTGAAGAATATATTAAGTACTCACAGGAGAATTTTATGAAGCCAGCCAAACATTAGCATTTTGCCCCTCAATAATCCTTTTTAGATACATGTTTGTTATTCAGGTGGCAAAGTGGAAGCAGAAAGACTACTTGAGCAGACATGACAGATTTATATCCTCTTCACTATCATAACTTGCTCATAGGTAAAATGGAGTTAACATTTCTGCCCTACATACTTAATGGGTTGTTTTAAAGATAAATGGAAAATGTAAAAATAAGAGTGGCATAAAAAGATGAAAGCACTACACAGGTACAAAGAATTATTAGTTATCTGAATGGGGGGGTAAAGAAGAAGTGAGGCAAGAGAGTTTTACACAGTGGGGCAGAGATAAAACCAAGATGATGAGTTCTACTACCAAAAACTATTCCACTCCAGGTTCCTACTATCAAAGGTTGGCAGAGAACTGATTCCAACTTTTTCCCCTGCAGGGTGCCATGGAGTATAGAAAGTAGGATCCTACCTAGTTTGGTGAGTTTAAAAAGATTTTCTAGAGAATGTGGTATCTGACCAGAGTTCTGAAAGATGAGTAAGAATTAGCTAGCCAAAAGAATGAAGTACGTGGGGATACAAAACAAAAAGCAACAAACAAACTCATAGACACAGGCAACAGCAGAGTGGTTACCAGGGGGACAAGGGGTGGAGGAAGGATGAAGAGGACAGGGGTCAAATACATAGCGACAGAGAGAGACTAGACTTTCGGTGGTGAGCACACAATGCAATACACAAATAATGTACTGTGGAACTGTATACTTGAAACATAATCTTACTAACCAATGTCATCCCAATTAAGTTAAAAAATAAAAAGAATAAAGGGAGAACATTCCAGGCAGAATATGAAGGCCTAGAGGTGGCAAAGAGCTTCATCTGGTCAAGAAAATGAGAGTCCTTATAGTTGGAGAACAGAGTGAAATGGGGACTATCACACAAGAGGTAAACGAGCCGTATCAGACTGGCCTACATTCGAAATTTTTACATTTTATTCCAATGTTATAGGAAGCCATTGAGGAGTTTTAGGAAGGTAATGTCACAAACATGATGAGGTTTTCTTGGTTTGTTCTTAAAGACCACTCTGTAAAGGGGGACTGGACAGGACAGTCATAACAACATAAAAAAATAGCTACTTTTATAGCCAAGCAAAAGAATGCCAGAAAAAGAGGAGTCGCAGGAGGCCTGGAGAGAAGTGGCTGCATGCAGGAAAGATTTAGGGAGGCAATTACATCGGGATCTTGCTGTCTGCTGAATAGGGAATAAGGAAGAGAGACGAGTTAAGAATGACTCACATCATGGTAAGCAAAATAAAAGGACAAGAACCGTATGATTTCACTACTATGTGGGATATAAAAAAGAAAGCATCAAATGAGCAAAACAAAAACCTCAGAGACACAGATAACAGCATGGCTACCAGACAGCAAGGTGGGTTAGGGAGAGATTGAAGAGGGTAAAGGAGGTCAAATATATAGTAACAGAAGGAGATTAAACTTTGGGCAGTGAGCACATAATGTAATATACAGATGATGTATTACAGAATCACACAACACCTGAACTTTACATAATCTTTTTAACCAATGTCGCCACAATAAATTTAATAAAAAATATTTGAAAGTAACGGTAAGAAAGAATTATATAATATGTTAAATTTATAGTCATATAAGAGAATATTGATACAGAAAGATCTCCAGGATAAATGATAAAAGCAAGTATAGAACAGAGTACACTGTGCCCTCATTTGTGTAAAAAAAAATTGCTGGAGAGGGGCTGAGTAGGATCGTGGGAATTTGCTGAGAGGATAAAAAATAGGAAGATATATTGATAGTGATGACTTTTGGAGAACAGATAGAGATCTGGGGTAGAAGGTTACATTTTTCATTGTGTACTCTGAAAAATGATTTGAATTTTTCACATTTTTTTCTTAACAAAAATACCAATAAATACATAAATGTAAAAAACAAACAAAAAAAGAATGCTGGGCCCTGGCCAGTTGGTTCAGTGGAGAAAGTGTTGGCCCAGCATGTGGATATCCTGGGTTCAATACCAGTCAGGGCACACATAAGAAGTGACCATCTCCTTCTCCGCCCCACCCCCTTCCTGCAGCCAGTGGCTCCGGGTCCAAGCATTATCCCGGGCGCTGAGGATAGCTCAGTTGATTTTAGAATCAGCTCCAAACAAGTGTTGTCAGTGGATCCCCGTCAGGGCACATACAGGAATGAGTCTTTCTATCTCCTCCTCTCCTCTCACTTAAAAAAAAAAAAAGGAATGTCTGTCAGATTTCTGACCTGAGGATCATGGAAGGAAGATGGCAGGAGTTCAATTTTGAACATGCCATGTTTGAGGTATTCTCATGAAATGCAAGGGGTAGTGCTGAATAGGCAGAAACAGTATGAATACAGAGTTCAGAAGAGAGGTTTGGACTGAGGATAAAAATGTGTAAGACAAGCCTGACCAGGTGGTGGTACAGTGGACAGAGCATCAGACTGGGATGCACAGGACCCAGATTCGAAACCTTCATGTCGCCAGCTTGAGCATGGGCTCACTGGCTTGAGCGTGGGATCATAGACATGACCCCATGGTCGTTGGCTTGAGCCCAAAGGTCACTGGCTTGAAGCCCAAGGTCGCTGGCTTGAGCCAAAGATTATTGGCTTGAGCAAGGGGTAACTCGCTCTGTAGCCCCCCGGGTCAAGGCACATATGAGAAAGCAATCAATGAACAACTAAGGAGACTAAGGAGCCACAATGAAGAATTGATGCTTCTCATCTCTCTCCCTTCCTGTCTGTCTGTCCCTATCTCTCCCTCTGTCTCTGTCACAAAAAAAAAAAAAATGTGTAAGACAAAAGACATGAGGGTAACCAAAGCCACAGGGAACATTGAGACTGTCCAGAAGACAGCGCAGTAGAAGAAAAGAGGGTTTTAGGACAACCACAAGGGACTGTAACACTTAATGGTCAGGTTGAAGAAGAGCTCACACTGGAGATTCTAGAGGGCCCAGAAACACAGAAAGGAGAGCACAAGACAAGTCCGTGCTCTTGCAGATGCCTAGGGAGCAGAGAGTGTTGGAAGTTTAAGTGCTGCTGAGAATGCAAGTTGAGGAATAGAAGTAGTCATTAATTCCAGCAGCTATTTTGTGGTGAACTGAAAAATAAGATGAAACTGGGAAAGGGAGAATGCATATAGAAACTCTCAATGAATTTGGCTATGAAGGGAAAAAAGAGTATTACCTTGCAGTATTAACTCTACTGGGTCAAAGGTTTGGGTTTAAGAAGCAAAAGACTTGATAATGTTTAATTATTGATTGGAAGGAACTAGAACAAAAGGGTGCAGTTATCTCTGCAGGAAAAAAGCTTGCATAACATTCCCTGCAAGGGGTTGGGATCCAGCACAGGAAGAAACTGAACTTTTCCAGTATAAAAGAAAAAAAATATGACCAGAGCAAGGTATATGTAGGTCTGTGAATTCACTAGCAAGAAATTGAGTTAGTTCTGCTCTGATGATTCTATTTTCGCTGTAAAATCATCCACTAAAAGTGAAGAAAAGGAATCTGGAAATCTGTGGAGAAGATCTGAAACAGTTTCTACAAAAAGTAGGACAATAAACTGGAAAGAGAAAGACAGGGCATTATCAGAAAGTGGTAAAGCACAGAGAGACTGACGACTATGACTTCACTGTGCTTCCTTCCAATACAACCATGTGATATTGTGATCCATTGTATGAAATATTGTATGTATGCATTTGGTCTTTATCCAGTTTCTGGCACAAAGCTCCCAAACCCCCTGGAATTTCCTAAGTGATAAAAGTAAGTGGTGACTCTTGTTATGTCAATAAGGTGACTTTTGGACCCCACCCAAAGATGAGGACTGGCTGCCAAGAGAACCAACCATGTGATTAGAAAGTTAAAAACTTTCAGTCCCAACCTTCCTCTCCAAACCTCTGGGGAAAGGAAAGCAGTTGATTCAATTGCCAATGGCCAGTAACTTAGTCATCATGACTATGTAACGAAGACTCCAAAAAAACCCAAAATGACATTTCATCAGTCCTTTATCAGAGAGCTCCCAAGTTGGGAATGTTTCCACACGCCACCTTGCCGGGCCCCAAGCTCCATTTGGACAGAAGCTCCTTTGTTTGGGATCTTGCCCTATGTATTCCTTCATCTGGCTATAGATTTATATCCTTTGTAATAAATCGGTAATCGAGTAAGTAAACAGGTTTTCTTGAATTCTTTGAGTCATTCTAGTATATTAATCAAACCCAAGGAGGGGCTGTGGGAACCTCTGATTTAGAGCCAGTCTGTCAGAGCTTAGGTAACAATCTGGGCCTATGACTGGTCCTGAAATGGAGGGCAGTCTTATGGGACTGAGCCCTTTTCTTATGAAATCTGATTTTGTTTCAGGGTAGATAATGTCAGAATTGAGCTGAACTCTCAGACACCCTGAGGACTGCTTACTGGTGTGGGGAAGCCTCCACATATACACATATTGAAATTGGCACCAGAATCTCTTCAGTATTAATGCTGGGTTTCAGTAGCAAATGCTTCTGAGTGAAAAACACTTAACTTACATACATTTCCCAAGTTTTCCCCTATTGTATGTATATATGTATGTATGTATGTATTTGTTTTAGTAACAGAGACAGACAGACAGAAAGGGAGAGAGTTGAGAAGCATCAACTCATACTTGTGGCACCTTAGTTATTCATTAATTGCTTTCTCATATGTACCTTGACCAGGGCACTTCAGCTTAGCCAGTGACCCCTTGCTCAAGCCAACGACCTTTGGGCTTAAGCCAGTGACCATGGGGTCATGTCTATGATCCCACACTCAAGCCAGTGACTTTGGGGTTTTAAACCTGGGTCCTCAGCATCCGAGATCGGTGCTTTATCCACTGGGCCACCACCTGGTCAGGTTGTATTTAGTTTTAATTTGTGCGACAAGTTTCACCTTGCAAAGAGCATCCTCCTATTTAATTATTTTTAAACACATTGAAATCTGTTAGGTAATAATTTCTGCTAGAATTACAGATATCTCCTCCCAAAGGACCAAAAAGGCCTCTTGAGTGGCTATAAATATTTCATTATAAACACTTAAAAACTGTGTCATCCTACTGGTGTCTGAATATTTCTTGTTAGTATAGACACAGACACATTGGGATTGGGTTCAGGAACCCTTTTTAGCCTAGCTGTGAAACTTTCTTCAGCAGCGTAGAGCAGCCCAGAGATGACAGCTGGATTCACCTGGGCTTGTGACTTCTGAAGTCAATAAAAGGATTGAGGGGCACGGGGGTGCCAAGTATTAGCAAGGCTGACTGAAACAACGGACTGTGGGATCCAAGCTGGAGACAGAACTGTTGACAGAGTCATCTGCTGAACTGGGGAGTGTAGGAGGCGACAATCAGTAGCACACAAGTTTGTTATTCAAAGCTCAAGTTCAAGATTGATAAACAGCCCCTAAGAATTTCTGAAAAATTTAAATGCACTTAAAGTTTATGTTCCTCAATAGTTCATGAATACTGACACACTAACATAACACTGGTAATTATATTAGCAATTTAATTACCCTACTTAATAAAAGAAAAACCATATATCTCAAGAAAATATCACCAAATTCACAGGAAAAAAAAAGGTACTTAATGTCAGTTCAAGGTAAAATACACTGCCTCATGCAGTAAGGAAGCACTTAAATTCTTGCTAAACAAAATGATCTAAAAGTTCAGGTAATTAAAAATGCATGCCACAACTATTTTTAAAAAGGGAGGAGAGAAAAAAATTCTAATAAATAAAAACCAAATAAATAATAGATGTTGAGGGATGAAGAGAAGATCGATCCGTCATGGGGATCAAACAAGAGGATGCACGTGCGGTGCTTCAACTCTGTGCCATTCTGTCTACGAACACGGGTGAAATCTGCTTGGGCAAGCTACGCATTTTCATGGTGCTCTTTAAGAGCTGTATTCATACCATTAAATACCACATAAAATAAGGCTTTATCTTCAAATCATAAGTAAGCCTAAATAAAGTGGGAAAGATATACATACAAAGTCTTCTTTGGCACCAAGCCGATTTTGCCTGTCTTTTTCTAGGAGCTCTTCCAGAATGGACCAGGCTGTGAGGCTCACTCCTGGCCTCAGATTTAGAGGCTTGTGAAGAATGTTGTCATACATTTCAGCAACATCTCGACAATAAAAAGGAGGCTGAAAGAAAAAAAAGGCAAAATAAAGTTAGTGTTAACTGAACTATAACTGCACTATGCCAAAATGCTTGGGTTAAAATAGCTCAATTTGGCTTTAATCTACGGGGAGCAGACTAGGTCTGGACAACTGCAGAAATGCATGGGCCTCTTTGCATGTGCACGTGTGCAATGTGGCCTCCTGATGCGAAGGGGTTCTAAAACCCAGCACACTGTAGAGTTTCATGCATGTTCACTGAATGGATTAGGGTCAGTCTGTTCACTAACACCTTGTGGACAGGTATCAACTGCATAAAGCTTGCAATAGTATCTGTTTTAAAAAAAACCACCACCAGCCTCATCATAGGCACAATAACAGAATTATTGGAAATAGAGATCCACCATTAAATAACTTCTTGAGACTTGCAAATCAACTAATTAAAAAATAGGTTCCCAGTAAAGATGGAGAACTAAAGATCGTGTTCCTTCTGAGTAATGTGGCAGGGACAGCACTACGGGTGTATTCTGCAAAAAGAAGAACGTTATTTTTTACTTTTTAGAATCTAGCTTGATCTTATTATAGTTAATATAAGTCTCATTAATGAAGTACAGTGGTACCTTGACACACGAGTTTAATTCGTTTCATGGCCGAGCTCATGGCTCAATTTGCTTGTGTGTCAAACAGAATTTCCCAATTTAAATTAGTGGGAATGCGATGAATCCGTTCTGGCCCCCAAACACCACACAAATTTTTTGTTTTATATGCTTTTAAATAAAAAAAATGTACTTATAAATAACAAATACATATATATATATATATATATATATATATATATATACACACACACACATATAATAAGAGAGAATGTAAAGAAATAAACTGGTTTATGAAGTGTATTTACCTTCAAGGTCAGGCGAAGATGCTGGTGGAGGGGGAGGAGACTGGCGGAGGAGGTTTTCATTTCGTGTGCTATTACTTAACATAACTTATTCTCTACACACTTAAAGCTACATTTAATTGCAAAATTTAGCTTACACACTATGTAAGATATGTAACTTTATCGCTAAACTTAATTGCTATTTTTTTACCTTGCTTAATCATCATCATTTTCTTCACTGACTTTTGGCTTTTTCGCCACACTTTCCTCACTTTCACTTACTTAGAGGCCGTTTCAACAAAAACCTTTCCATGGAAGTTTGTTTCTTCCTTCCTTACAGAACATTCAGCTGGCCATCTAGTGGAGGCCAGCTAGAAAGGTGGTGAAAGCTCGTGATTCATATATCTGCTCGTAACTTAAAGTAAAAAATCCCATGAGTGACTGCTCGTCTCTCAAATTGCTCGTGTTTTAAAATGCTCCTGTGTCAAGGTACCACTGTATATGTTTCAAATGCTCCCTTCTGAATCAACTACATTTTATATACAATGAAAATATTTTAAACTTTCAAAGTCCTCTAAAGAAATTCAAAGGATTCAGAAATATCAGGATGGAAAATACCCAACATTTAAAGAAATTAAGGTATACAGTGGTTAATCAGGAATTCTAAGGCACTGGCATAACTAGAAAACTAGACCTTTTGACAAGTGGATCTTGGTCAAGGGTCAAGAACAGACAGTGTTGGAGGTCATGAGACTCTTATCATTCAAAGTTAGCAACATGGGAGAAGTACTCCTAAACGTATTGAGAGCTCCCCCGTTTTTTTGGAGGGGAATAAAAAGCTGAAGAAAATAACAAGCACCAGCTCAGGTCTCAGCTGATGGGTAGTATTTAGCTTAGCAGGGGCAGCACCAGGGGGGGGTGAGAGGATTGTTCCCAGCCTAAGGCTGCTAGATCCTCATGGGACCACAAAGGGAGCCTAGAAAAAATCTTGAATATTTCAAAAAGTTTAAACAAAAACATATACTATTCCTATAAGGATATATAAGCTAACTAAAATGCCTAAATTGTTTGCTTTTGGCTAGAGCAGGGGTCCCCAAACTACAGCCCGCTGGCCGCATGCGGCCCCCTGAGGCCATTTATCTGCTCCCCCCCGCCCCCCGCTGCACTTCTGGAAGGGGCACTTCTTTCATTGGTGGTCAGTGAGAGGAGCATAGTTCCCATTGAAATACTGGTCAGTTTGTTGATTTAAATTTACTTGTTCTTTATTTTAAATATTGTATTTGTTCTCGTTTTATTTTTTTACTTTAAAATAAGGTATGTGCAGTGTGCATAGGGATTTGTTCATAGTTTTTTTTATAGTCCGGCCCTCCAACAGTCTGAGGGACAGTGAACTGGCCCCCTGTGTAAAAAGTTTGGGGACCCCTGGGCTAGAATATTAGCTTAACATAGTAAACAAATGTACTCATGTTAATCAGAAGTTCTGGCTGGCCTTATGTATCTTTAATTAATAAAAACTGGGGAAATAGTAGTACATAGTAAACATCACCTTTTAAAAATGAAATCTTAAGACTGGTTATATAGTATATGGTGAATGGAAAAGAGGGTTCCCAGTGATGGAAAAAGAGAAGCACCAGCATATTAATTAAATCCCGTGAAAACAAAATACAAGGCAAAACCCAAAACACATAAATACAAACATATTTTTCCCTTCCATCTTTTTGAAATTAGGCAGAATAATGACTGAGGTAAACTGAATGAAAGTGGATAATTTTAATGCTAAGACTATGTGTCTATTTCTAAAAAAATGCAGGAGGGATGAGAATAACTGATAGTAATTAGTATCACAGAGAAAAGTTCTATTACAAAACTAGTTACAAAATGAAAGATTTTTCTTTTTGTGCATACATGGTTTTGGATTTTTACCAGGTTATTACTGCTCTCTTAGTGTTATCTAAGTGTCCACAAGATTATTAAAAGAGAGAAAAGAGAAGATGCAAATCAAATATAATATATTAGAAAAATAAAGAAAGAGGAGAAATACATACCAATCCATATAGCATTTCATAGAGAACAGCGCCAAGGCACCACCAATCTACAGTATTGTCATAGGGTTGCTTCCTGATTACTTCAGGTGCAAGGTACTACAGACAAGATTGAATATTAGAGCAACTCAATAAACAAGACAAAATTTAGGAATAACTGAGAAATTTAACAAATTTTAGGTGTTACTATCACACTAAAAACATCTAGATTTTCAACTGGTTGATTATTTTCATTATACCAGTTCTTCAGAATACATTGGGTCTTTTTTTTTTTTTTTGTATTTTTCTGAAGCTGGAAACGGGGAGAGACAGACAGACTCCCGCATGCGCCCGACAGGATCCACCAGGCAGGCCCACCAGCAGTGATGCTCTGCCCACCAGGGGACAATGCTCTGCCCACCAGGGGACAATGCTCTGCCCCTCCGGGGCGTCGCTCTGTTGCAGCCACGGGAGGGGAAGAGAGAGGCAGAGAGGAAGGAGAGGGGGAGGGGTGGAGAAGCAGATGGGCGCTTCTCCTGTGTGCCCTGGCCAGGAATCGAACCTGGGACTTCTGCACTCCAGGCTGACGCTCTACCACTGAGCCAACAGGCCAGGGCCTACATTGGGTCATTTTTTAAAACACATATATTCAAACATTTCCCAACAGAAACTGTGATGCAGTTAAGACAAACAGAAGAGGGGAGTGAATATAGAATCTGTAGTACAAAGTAGGTAAAGTAGGCTTTTTGTGTGTGAGGGGGAGTCTTTTACAAGATTAACTTATTTTAGAAATTCTTCTGGTCATTACTCAGAATTATTTCTCCGGCAAAATTCCTAAGGTGGCAACTATAATTCATTTTTTCTTTACAATGAAAGAAAAAAAAGAATGAACTGCATTCTTCTTAGGAAATTAGAGTTGTAATTCTCTAACATGTTAGAAATGTTATTTAAGTTATTAGACAGCTATTTACATTTTAACTTGTAAAATACTCAAACTCATCACCATTTCACAAATATAAAATGCTAAATTTGAATTTTAGATTCCAAAATATATATTTTCTCTTCTCATATGAAATAAGGAAATAATTATTTAAGCTTTTTATATGCTCCAAAAAAATAGCAAAATAAATTAAAAGGGTTTAATAATTCATGGTCACACTTAAACTTAAATGACAAAAACAAAAAACAAACAAAAAAACCCTTTGTTTCCTTTCTAAAAACTACAAGCTTGAAATATTTTGTTGACCCTGGCCTGTTAACTCAGTCAGAGCATTGTCCCAAAATGCCAAGGTTGCAGGTTCAATCCCTGGTCAGGATACATATGGGAAGCAACCAGTGAATGTACAACTTAGTAGAACACTAAATGAATGTTCCTTTCTGTCTCTCTCCCTTCCTCTCTGTCTCTCCAAAATCAATAAAAAAAAGATTTTGCCTGACCAATGGCACAGCAGATAGAGTATCAACCTGGAACACTGAGGTCCCAGGTTCGAAACCCTGAGGTCGCCCATTGAGTGTAGGCTCATCGGCTTGAGCACAGGGTTGCTGGCTTGAGAATGGGATCACCGATATAATCCTATGGTCACTGGCTTGAGGCCAAAGGTCACTGGCCTGTAGCCCACGGTTGCTGGCTTGAGCCCAAGTCACTGGCTTGAGCAAGGGGTCACAGGCTCAGCTTGAGCCCTCCAGTCAAGGCACATATGAAGAAGCAATTAATGAACTGAAAGTGAAGCAACTACAAGTTGATGCTTCTCACTCTCTCTCCCTTCCTGTCTCTCTCCCCCTCTCTCGAAAAATCATAAAACAAAAAATATTTGAATTATGAAATCAATGTACATTCACAAAAAATGTTTCTTCAGACATAAACCAAAATCTAATGGCTACAAATGTACATAAGAACTAGGGTTAGATTAAAGAAAGGAAGAAAAACACATTTTAAAGTAAGTATTATTTACAGGTTCTTTTAATTAAGTTTCTGATCTTTTATTTTGATTACATTTTATTGGCATGACACTGGTTAACATAATTTTAAAGGTTTCAGGTGCCCAATTCTACTATACATCTCTGTACATTGATCTTGATTATAAGTCTCATGTGAGCCATTTTATCACACATTTTCAACAATATTTGCTATTACTCTATAATAATAAAGTACTACTTGGCACCTAAGATCACTATAAATATATTAACATTAGGAAAGTTTAAAATAAACCAAATGTGTGTGTGTAAAAGAGAGAGAAAATAAAAAGGCTTTAACATAAATTATAAGGATTATTATTATTATTGTCTTAAATAGAAAGATATGTACATGTCTGCTAGCTAAAATGATTAGAGAATGGGATGTTTAGATTAATTATGATTTGTAAATTTCCCTCCATATCTACTGTTTTATTTTATTCTGTTAAATAAACACTCAATTCTATTAGAAGTATCTTAACCATACAGAAAAATAGTAAAATATAATAAAAACCAAAAAGCTGCTACCTAAACATAGGCAATGTCAATCTTTTGTATATATGTTAGCTTATTTTTTAAAATGAGCTTTATTAAGGTGTCCACAAACCATGCAATTCACCCATTTAAAGTGTGCAATTTAATGGTTTTTAATATATTCAGACTTGTGCAAACAACTACAATTTTAGGACATTTTTATCACTAATTTGTGATTTTTAAGTATTAGCAATATATTCAAATGCTTAAAGAATTCTAACGTAAATTTTTAACATTAAAAACAAGCATAATTTATATCTTAGATTATCTGGTGGTATCTCAAAATCACGTTCAAGATACCAACCATCAATAAACTTTAAATGTTCAGAAGGGATGATTATCAGATATTTCCAACTGACAGAAGCTGAAATGATAGTTTTTATTCTACTTTTCTGATTTCAAATTTTGAATATGTAATTTGTGATTCATTTCTGCATTTTATACGTGATTATGTGAATGTAAAATGAGAAACTTCTTACCTCTGGTGTCCCACAAAATGTTGTTGTGGTGTCAGAAATAGCAATTCCTTCTTTACAAAGCCCAAAATCTGTTAAGACAACATGTCCCTAAGAAATACAGGGGCAGTACGATAAAAAAATGCATGAACACAAATCAACAATTTTAAAAACCATTTTATTATGAAATAATTATACTCAAAAGGACAAATTACAAAAAAAAAAGTAAATCGAGTTCCATGCAGCCCTTACCCAGCTTCTCCCAATGCTGACTGCTTATGAAGCTGTAGCATAACATCAAAATTGGGGTACTGGCATTGCTACAATATGGTTAACTCACCATTTTGTACATGCATGCATTTGTGTGTGTGCAAGTATGTGTCAGTCTATGTAACAGAGAGGTGCAGATTTGTGTACCTACCACCACAACCAAGACAGAAACTACCCATCACCCCAAAGAAGCAAGGGAATCCCTTGTGCTACCCCTTTATGTTTACACTCCCCTATTCCTTCAGTCCCTGTGCCCTTGCAACCACTAACCTGGTCTCCATCTTTATAGTTTTGTCACTTCAAGAATGTTATATAGCCTGACCAGGCGGTGGTGCAGTGAATAGAACATTGGACTGGGATGTGGAGGACCCAGGTGCGAGACCCTGAGGTCGCCAGCTTGAGCGCAGGCTCATCTGGTTTGAGCAAGGCTACCAGCTTGAGCCCAAGGTCATTGGCTTGAGCAAGGGGTCAGTTGGTCTGCTGTAGCCCAACCCCACCCTGGTCAAGGCACATATAAGAAATCAGTCAATGAACAACTAAGGAGCCACAACAAAGAATTGATGTTTCTCATCTCTCTCCCTTCCTGTCTGTCTGTCACTATCTGTCCCTCTCTCTGACTCTGTCTCTGCCACACACACACACACACACAAAAAGAATGTTATATAAAGTGAGATCACAGTGTGGAACCTTTGAAGCTGACTTTTTTCCACTAAGCATAACAACAAAAATTGAGAACTAGTAGATTTTTAAAAGATAATACTTACTACTGAGTCCAAAAGGATATTTTCTGGTTTCAAGTCTCTATCAAATTAAAAGGAAAGAAAAGCAAACCTGAATATTAGCCGAAATAAAATAATGAAAAGATATTTTTACAAGTAATATTTTAAAAACTTACCTGTACACTATTTTGATGGAGTGCAAGTAACCCAATGCACTGGCGATTTCAGCAGCATAAAACCTTGCTCTGTGTTCAGGAAAGGACCGTTCTCTTTGTAAGTGAAAAAAGAGCTGTAAAATGGAAAAATAAAATATTAAGATCATTCACACATAGAGTGGAACAAATATATTCTAGAGATACAAAAATAGAGTTTGCTTTTGTTACTTTGAACATGAGATAAAAAATGCAAGAAAGCACAGAGCTGTGACTCTCCTGTATCTGTGTCCCCAACCTGGCAACCAGTCTCCGTTGCCACACATCTGTCTTTACCCTCGCTACCTTACTCAGCTCCCATGTAGCCCTCAGTCCTCAATGGGGCAGTGTCCTCACCACTCCAGAAAAGATCAATACAGACCGATGACCTTGACATTGCCATGTTGTGACACTATCCTACTGGACCTATTTTGACTGTTCTTTCCTTGGAAATACATCAAACACAATTCAGAGATTGGAAACTAGTGGCTGGTAGACCAAATATAACACATAGATATAATTTGTTTGAGACAAATATTGGTTTAGAAAAATCTAAATTAATCGGTAACATAAAAACCAAAGTTTTTGGTAAAAACTCATATTTTGGTTTCTTCTTTAAAAAAAAAGAGGAGGAAGCTCTGCCTCATAGAACCTAAATTCCAATGTGGTAGCAAATGGTTAGAGCTAAGCAGCAGCTGGACTCTCCAGTTCATTTCTTATACTTCCTAATTCTGAATTTATTTCTTATGACCTGTCCATCCTTTACTCAATAGGTTACCTACCGGGGTTAAATTTGCTCCACCTACTCCCAAGTTC
Source organism: Saccopteryx leptura (assembly GCF_036850995.1). NCBI lineage: Eukaryota > Metazoa > Chordata > Mammalia > Chiroptera > Emballonuridae > Saccopteryx > Saccopteryx leptura. The sequence goes on from NC_089505.1 coordinate 308,556,411, forward strand.
CTTGGCCTCTAAGACAGTGATCTCTCCCTAGATCTCCTACCTTGGAGAGTTCCATTTCCTCTCCTTTCTGGCGCCTTACACTGAGGGCAGATTAACAAGGTTTCTATCCTGGGTTTCTCCACTGTTATTCTTTCTATGGATACCCTGTCCAGGTAACCTAATTCATTTCAACAATTTTAACCACCACCACTATGTTGATGTCTCTCACATGGACATTCCCAGTCCGTACCTCTGCTTGGAGCTTCTACCGCAAGGACCTATTGTTCTTTATGAATATTTCATAAGAAAATAAATTCAACTTGTCTTCTCTTACAGACTGATTGCTCCTGCTGCATCCCCCCTTTAAAGATATCACTTTCTACCCAGCCCTCTAAGCCATGGGAGGCAACAGATATACAAGGGAGTCAGTTTTACAACTCATCAGATTTGGGTTCAAGTTCTGATTCTTTCCTTTATGTGTGCAATTCATTTAACTTCTTTGATTTTCAAAGATTGTCAAAAATTTTTTCCTTAATCTTTTCTGAAAGGTGAGGGTGAAACTCAGTTATAACAGATCTTGACAGATTAGATAAGTGAGGCTAGAACTCTCCGATGATAATACTTCACTCTTAGCCCCTGCATCCAACCCAGGAATAAATTCTGCTTTTTATCCATTAATTATTTCTGAACTACGTCTTCCTTTTTATCCTTGCCACTGTTTCTATTAGCTGTAGCATATACCACTGTAATGTTGTCTTTAATGATTTCCTGATCACATCTGTCCAATTTACGTAATACCAATGAAACTACCCCCAATGAAAATCTGACCATTCAGTAATGAGCTAACACTGACCATCACTAAATCAAGGGCACTGTGCTAAGGACTTTGTATGCTTGCAGAATTTAATCCATCCACTATCTTGAGGTAGGAGTTAATGAGGAAACTAAGGCTTAGATTTTGACTTGTTTACAGGCCCAGTATCATAAAACTTATTTGTGTATACTCTACCTGGCTCCAAAACAGATCTGAAGTAGTATACAATAATATACAACACATGTCAGTATGAATATCAGGGGGAAATAACAGTAGTAATAGTAGAAAACACATAATGAAATTACATTACTTCCATCTCTCTATTTTTTCCTCCTTGTTTTTATTCCTCTTCTACCTACTGCCCCATTCAACTGCTCCTCTACCCACCCCAACATTCTATTCCATTCTCTTCTCCCTCCCCCTTATCTCAGCCAAGCATGTCTTTTAGAAGACAAGCTCACCTATTTCCTCTTTTGCCACTAAGTTGATGAGTGGTCAGTGTGTGAAAAGGACTCAGAAGCAAAGTTTTAAAGCAGCTCAAGGAAACCACAGACAAAGCAGGACACCTGCAGTAGGATCTCATCTGAAGTTAGATGCCTCCCATGGCATTTCAAAAACACAGAGTGGTACTTATGTTTAGGTTAAATCCAGGGCCTAACACTTACTAGAACATTCTAAAATTGAGAAAGTTACTTAGCTTCTCTAAGCCTCAACTTTCTTATCTATAATATGGGTATAAGAGCTTATCTCAAAGAGTTGTGATGATTAATTGAAATAATGTTGGCCCTGGCTAGCTGGCACAGTAGATAAGAGTGTCGGCCCAGCATGCGGAAGTCTCAACTTCAATGTCTGGTCAGAGCACCACACATGAGAAGCAACCACATGCTTCTCTCCCCTCTCTCTCCTCATTCTCTTCTTCCCCTCTCATAGCCAGTGGCTTGACTGGTCCGAGTATCAGCCTCAGGTGCTAAAGATAGCTTGGTTGATTTAAGCATTGGCCCCAGACAGGGTTTGTCTGGTGGATTCCGATTGGGGCGTATGCAGGAGTCTGTCTCTCTATCCTTCCTCCTCTTACTTAAAAAAAAAAAATAAGGCATGTAAAATATTAAAAAATACCAGGTCCTCATTAAATTCTTATTATAGAATTCACACACACAAAAAATAAGTAACAACTTTCTAGGTAGGAACAATGTGGGTGCCTGGGAGATTCATAACTTTGCTTCTATACTGAGGAGTTATAAGGTGTTTACAACATAGATGTAGGGTGTTAGATAATGACTCTTTTTATGATTTTCCTGCCAAAGGATCTGGGTGTGTCTGATCATTTTTCAGGTTTGCGAAATAGAAATGGTCTTCCTTCTAGTTCCTTTACAGTTAAATATACTATAGTTAGGTCAAAGTATTCTTTTCTCCTTTCTCTGCTCTGGGACTGGGAGATGGAAGATCCTTTTGTAAAGATATGAAAATATGTACCTGTCAGTTAAAATAATTTTTAGAGAAATTCACAGGTCAGAGATCATACAAATCAGAATGGTGTGAGAACTGAGAAGCAGAGGAACAGGGGGTGGTCAGCTGCTTAGACCCTGGAATCAGACTGTGTGAGTTCAATTCCTGGCTTACATACTTACTAGCTTCAATACTTACTAACTACGAGATACTTACCAGCTTCAATACTTACTAACTACAAGACTTGCACAAGTTACTTAGTTTCTCTGTGCTCAGTTTGTTTTATATAATAAGACTGTTGTGAAGATAAAATGATACATACAAAGAGCCAGAGTGCTGGGCCTATAAGTATACTCAATACATGTTAACTATTACTATAATTATTACTCTAACAGCAGCATTTCCCAAAATGTATTTCAATATCCCTTTGGTTAAGTTTTGGGGAATATTATTAACAGATTTGGTTCAAACAAAAAAAGGGGACTATGCAGTAAATATATATATATATCTTTTTAAAGAAATCCTGGCTTTGTTTAAGATCAAACTACTCAAGGTTTTTTACATGCTGAAATATACTGTGAATCACCAAGAAACAACTTGTTAATCACCAATGAGATATAACGTGAAACACTGTCCAAACTGACTTCCACTAGAGAACCCTTTATTAGAGGTTCATCTCATCTAATTAAGTTTGCACATTTTAGAAAATGACAGGCTAGAGTAACATTTATGCAACTACTGAAACAATAATTATCTAAATTACAAATCATGTTTTGTTCTAATGTTTCAGTAAATTATTCTTGCTATACAGCACAGTGACTCAACTATCCACGAAGTCTGTAGCTGCACACTGAGGTTCTTTTATGAATCTTCCCACCTACATCATTAGCTGATTTAAGAAGAGCTTTGTGTATTACCCTTCTCCACATCTTCCACTGAACTTATTAGCCAGCACCTTAAATACTGATTTTCTACTCAACAAATGGCTGGTGATGCTGGACTACTCTTCCAAAAACATACAAAGAAAGAAAAACTTGGACTTCATTTTTTCTAAACAGTATCAATATTAGAAAACTAGTTACAAAACTCACCTCCCCTCCATTAACAAAATCCAGAACAAAATAAAGCTTTTCAGTTGTTTGAAAAGAATAATGTAATCCAACCAAAAATGGATGTTTCACATTTTTCAAGAGCACATTACGCTCAGCCATAATATGTTTTTGCTGTTAAAAAAAACAAAACGGTAAAAGGATCAACTTTGTATTATACACCACAAAACAATTCTGTTGAGAAAAGGGCTTAGGAGAAACACAGCTCTTCTCTTTCACCTCTCTTCTGTTGAGAACAATTTTTTTCTGTAATACTTTGACAGCATAAAATTTTCCATCCAGTTTCCGTTTTGCAAGAAGAACCTGTTGTAATTAAAGATGGTGCATACTATTAGAAATTTCAATATTTTAATAGGAATAATTCATTTGTCAATAAATCAAAACTTATATTTTCTAAAAATAAAGTCTACAAGAGACCTACATAATATAATGTTTTGGTTTTGAAAACTGAAAACTATTAAACTTATTTCTATAAACCCACTTTTTCTTAAGTATTTTAATAAAACAAAAAAGGATGTTGATCATTTGAATAGCCAGGTGCCATTTCTTTGTGTGCCTATTTTTGAGATTTTTACTAAATTTAAGTACCAAAATCGACACAGCTTGAGACCTTTGTGCCTGTGTGTTGTGTGCCAGGTGTGAGTCCTGAAAAGTGGCCTTAGAAAATATTGAGGCTATAAATTCATAGCTACATAAAAAGAAGAAAATGGTTTCTAGGTGATCAAAATGAGTTTGTTTGTTTTTTTACTTTTAGGTTTCTCTTACAGGTTTCAAATACAGAAGAGTTCAGAGGAAGAAGTACCATGGGTAGCTGAGTTTCTATAATGGCTGGGTGCCTGAAGTTGCAATGATCTGAAGAAACTTAGGATTTTGCCTCAGAAAAAAGGTAGACATATACTCAAGGTTTTGCAAGTAATTTTAAGGGATTCAAGATGTCCCACAGTTGTGAAACTATTAAATGATACATTCCAAAGCTTTCTGAGATGATCAGACACAACAGTGATGTTGCTGGCTCTTACTTTCTAGCACATCTGCGGTCTTCCTCACCAAAACCTATAACCCCCGTCTAATCATGAGAAAAATCTCAGACACAGTCCAACAAAGGGACCTCTTGCAACATACCTAACCAGTACTTCTCAAAACCATAAAGGTCCTCAAAAACAAGGAAAGTATATGACTTCATTTATATGTAAAATCTAGTGAACAAAATAATAAGCAAAATAGAAACAGACTCATAGAGAAAACAGAATGACAACTGTCAGAGGGGAAGAGGATTTGGGACTAGGTGAAAAAGGTGAAAGAATTAAGCAAAGGAGAAAAGGCTCACAGACACAGAACGGTGATTATGGGATGAAAAGGGGGTGGGGGAGGTAGAAGAGGGTAAAAGGGGGATAAATGGTGATGGAAGCAGACTTGATCTGGGGTGGTCAATGCATAGTACATTGTACAGATGATATATTATAGAATGGTACACCTGAAAATTATTAACCAATGTCACGCCAATAAATTAAATTAAAAAAAAAACAACAACAAGGAAAGTCTGAGAAACTGTCATAGCTAACAGGAACTGAAGACATACAACTAAATGTGATGTGGTGTGGTGGCTGAGATCCCGGAAGAGAAAAAGGACATTAGGTAAAAATGAAAAAAAATCTAAATAAATAATGAACTAATAATCTAATGAGTCTAAATAATAAATAATGCATCAATATTGGTTCATTAATTAGAATAAATGTACCATACTAACATAAGATGCTAATAAAAGGGCAAACCGTGTGGTGTGAACTGGGAATTCTCTGAACTTTCTGTATTTTTTCTTTACTCAGTTTGTCTGTAAATCTAAAAATGTTCTAAAAAATAGAGTCTATTAATTTGACAAAAATGTTTTGTTATTTATAAACATAGAGTCAAAACACCTTCAGGGTAAAAAGGTCCTGTGCTCACTGTTGGCCTTTTTCTTATGCCCCATTCTTTTGTTTTCTGTAATAATTGAATACTTAGACCATTCTTTCCTTCTTACACTTTTCCTTTCTCAACACCTCACACCTGCCTGACTTTTCCTTCTCTATTTTGACTGGTTCATCTTTAAGTACATCTGAGGTAACAACTCAAAAGAATCACGTAGGCATTTTCTCCCATTAGACTGGTAGATCTGGTGAACAGACAGATGGTTAAGAAACAAATGTGCAAATGGAGAGTGAAACCAGGACCACTCACTGGAGATAAGTTTAGAATAAATGCCGAACTGTCATCTGGTTCATCATATATCTCTTTCTATTCTTCAAACATATTATGAATTTGCATTTTTATGATTTTCTTTCTGTGTATTCTACTTTTCTTTTTTTTACTGTATTTTGTGGGTTTTTTGGTCATTTTTGCAAGATTTTAAATTTTTATTAAATATAACGTAAATAAAAAAACACAAATCATTACAGTTCAGTACACTACAAAATGAATACATTATATAACCACTATCCAGGTTAAAAGATAACTATTTTGGGTAGTTTTTGCCCCATTCCAGAAACTACTCATCACCATCTTCCTCAAACGTAACTACCACCTCAACTTGCGATAACATAGCTAATTTTTGTCATTTTCAAATCTTACATAATTAGAATCATATAGATAGAGTTGCCTATCCTTGACTTCTTTCTAGTATCTAGAAAACCGAGAAAACAAGCCAGAGATACAGAAAGCTATGAATATAGCGAACTATAATTAAATAATGCACATTTGTTTTTATTGCAGATTGAAGTACTTAAATATATTTGATGGTTCTGATAATACCATCTGTGACACTTTTGGCCACAAGTGCTTCCCCTTCCCTGGCATGGTCACACTGTCAAGGTAAGTGATTCACTGACACTCACTGTTGAGGAGAAACAGGGCTTCCCATAGGCCTTTCTTCTCCCACTATTATTTACACAGCTGCTCACTGCTGTCTTTTGGCCTCAGCTTAAACAGCACCTCTTCAAAGCAGCAATCACTGACCCACCCATCTAAGTAAGGATCCCCCCCAATACCTACAGTTTTCTGTCACTTCTTCAATTCCTTCACAGCCTCGTTACCACTTACAATTAGTTATTTGACTGCATTTTTTTTTTAGAGAGAGAAGAGACAGAAGGGGAGAGAGATGAGAAGCATCAAATCATAGCTGCATCACTTTAGTTGTTCACTGATTGCTTGTTATACGTGCCTTGATCCGGGGGGCTTAAGCCAAGACAGTGACCCTACACTCAAGCTGGTGAGCCTGTGCTCAAGCCAGCAACCTCAGGTTCTCGAATCTGGAACCTCAGCATCCCAGGACTATACTCTATCCACCGTACCACCACCAGCAGGCTTGACTGCATATTTTTAATTGACTATTTCCCCTACTAGGTTGTAAGCATCACAAAGACAGTAGCTATGTTAGTTTTGTTCAGTATTATCTAAACAGGGCCCAGAATGGTGCTTGGCACGTAGTAGGCATTCAACAAATACTTCTGAACAAATGAATTTTATGTTAGAATTTAAGATGCCTATCTCCTTAATTATTCTGTCAGTACTTTGAAGGAAGAGCAAGGATCTTAACTCCATATACTGCATACCAATAAGCTCTGTGGCCTGGCATGTATAAAGCATGCATTCCTTAAGTACTTATTTACTGAATGAGAAAATGAAAACATTCTTACCTTGCCAAAGCTGCCTTTTCCAATAACTTTTAAGAAATCAAAGTCTGTTGGTTTAGCACTGAAATAAATGAACAACAGTAATTAGCCTCCTAGAAATTGGACAAACATTAACTTCTAAACATTTCTTAGCACAATCTTTAATAAGTAAATGTTGGGTATAAAACACTTCAGCATGATGGTTTCAGCTTTCACAATGGTAGTAACTTATTTTTAATACAAAAAAGATAATAATAAACAGTAATAATATCTACTTTTTGATAAGATTTTATAACTTTAAGCCTTGTCAAGTTGTGCTTAAGAGAAAATTCAATAATAGCCTCACTGGAAGAAAATGATATATATAGTTTTGAACTCAATGAACCTTCTATCTAAACCAATTTTATTAACTATAAATCTAGCCAATATTGTTAGTGAAGAAACTGAGGAACTCTGTAAGTTAGTAATACTTTCCAACGACTCTATAGTTTAGTAATTCTTGTGAAAAGAAAGTTAATAGCTGAAATATCTAGTCAAGTCACTAAGAAAAGTTTCTGATGGAGAAAAAGTCATCATAGTGTTTTGTATATATAGCATTTATTATACATACTAGATAAACAACTCTCCGCTTATTCTGGTAGACGGTAATGTAGGAAAGTCAGGAGCAGAGAAGCCAGTGGGACACTAAGATTGCCCCTTTATTTCGGCTGTATGTAGCAAAAGGACAGGGCAGCAGAAAGTTAGCGTAAGCAGCCAGAAAAGCTGTTTCTTTCAACACAGTCCAAATTCCCAAGTTGCACTAAGGATGAGAGTGATTCCATTTAGATTCTAAATTTCCTTCCATTGATTATTGGAAAGAAACAGTCAATTCAAACATGAGAGTAACACCATGTCTAGGTTAAATAATAACAGGTGAAGGTTAGGGAGATAAATACTTAACTAAGCTTAGATGTTTTTCTTCTTCAAGAACGTGCTCTTTGGACTAGTAATCTTGTTCTTTAGTGATATGCTGAGATATTGAAATAGTTTTTAAAATAAATATCAGAGTGAAAAAACACACAAATCCCTAGTGGTAAACATACTAACTAAGGATCCACTGTTAACTACTGGTGATTAACCCTAATTGAAAGATAATTTCTGTTTTTGTGCTGCCCGACCAACTCAATGCCATGATGACAGAAAAAAGGCTCAAAATCAAACTTCCTCTTTCAGTTAGCATCCCATTTCTTTGCTTTCCTTTGTAGCAAAACTCATCCAGTAAGATGTCTAAACTCATTGTCTACACCTTCTGTCCTCTTCTCTAGTTCTCTTGAACTCTTTCCTGTCATGAAAACAGCTCGTAACGGTCCCCAGTGGTTCCTTCATATTCCATGCCCTATTGGCAATATTAAGAGTTAACTACTCTTTCCTTGAGAAACTTTCTTCACCTGATTGTGTGACACTACATTCGTTTTCCTCCTACCTTACCATTTACTCTTTCTATGGTCTGTCTCCTTTACTGGTTCCTCCCTGACCTTTACTATAATGCTGAAGTGTCCCATGACCCAGTCGTTGGACCATGTTTCTTATCTGTCTATACTCACTGTTTAAGTGGACCAAAAGGGTGAGGGAAGCGTAGTATCCTGGGATAAAAGATAGAACACTTTAGAATTCGTCCAATAAGGCTGTAAAAATAATTATAAGTAAGGATAGCAACACTCCTTCTTTAACCCAGGCAGACATCACTAATCTGTCAGGACACTCCTCAAACTGAGCTAAGTAGTGGCCTCAGAATCCTTTGTATTCAGTATTCTAGGCACTCACTCTCAATAAATTGCTAGAATGGACACTCAAGATAAAGTCTGTATTTACCTCTCCTGATGTTTCCCCAAATGTTTCCCCTTGGGTCAATTAAATATGAGACTATGTGAGAAACTGCATAAAGAACATTTAATAGCCTTTAATAAGCTAATGTGTATCATGACTACTCTGGAACAAGCTGGCTAAAAACTAGGGTTGTACCAATGACACTGAACACTATGAGAATATCAACTAGGCCTGCATGGATGATTCTGTCAGAACACTTCCCAAGTACCTCCCAGGACTTAGGGTCCCCTGGGAAATACAGTCTACTGATTTTACACACACACACACACACGCAAAACAGCAGAACCTGATCAATAAAACACCTCAGAGCTCCACTAAAGCAATGCAAAGCTAGAGCATTAATTAGGCAAGCATAGGACAGTATTATATTCACTGTAACTATGGTTATATCACAGGTTGCCAATTACACTGGTATAATTATATCTGTACATTCACAAAAAAAGATCCTCCTAAAATTTAAAGGATTGTTTGACACAAATAAAACCTACTGAGGATTTCCAGATGGTCCCAGGTTGATGTTCTGTGAGGTAGAGTGTAGCTGTTGAAGTGGGAAAAAAACATAATACTCATATTGGAGCTTCCATGGTCAATGAATATTTTTAATATAAATATTTCTTATGAAACAACATTGGCACCAGTTTTTAGTTATAAATCAAATTTATTTCCTAATTATACCTTTACATAAAAAATCATTCTGTAATAAATTTTCAACCCCCAAAACACAGACATTAAAAAAAAAAAAAGTTCATTAAATGAGAATTACTCTCATTCTGGCACACCTGTAACAAAGTAATCTTTTCCCCCAATTTTATTGAGTTGACATATGGCACTGTGTATGTTTAGTTTGCTTAAATATACCAGTATTCTGATAATGTCTAAATATTATAGTGTTCCATAGACTATGATAATGTAATCCAAACTGTAATTTCAATACACTTATTTTTTTAATGAATGTGCAGAGGCCCTGGCTAGTTGGCTCAGCGGTACGGCATCAGCCTGGTGTGTAGAAGTTCAGGTTCAATTCCCAGTAAGGGCACACAGGAGAAGTGACCACCTGCTCCCCCCACCCATCTTTCTTTCTCTTTTCCCATCCCGCAGCCATAGCTTGAATGGTTTGAGCAAATTGGCCCTGGGCGCTGAGGATGGCTCCATGGCCTCAGTGTCAGCTGCTAAAATAGTTTGTGTTGCCAAGCAACAGAGCTGACCCAGCTGGTTGGGGCTTGCCAGGTGGATCCCGGTTGGGGCTCAAGTGGGAGTCTGTCTCTCTGTCTCCCCGTCTCTCACTTAATTAAAAAAATAAAAGAATGTGCAGAGAACTGGATAGCGTTTCCATTCAATAAACTTTTCTACATAGAGGAGGGAAGTGAATTCAGTAAGCGTGGATTAAACAATAACATGGACAACTTGTCCCCTGAATTACATTAAGATGTAGTAAAAGATTTTATTATTTGACAATAATTTTCCAATGGAGCACATTTCTGAAATAATAATGAAAATTAATGGGGTATACAATGAGAAAACTTAGAACTCTACTATTTTTAAAGATTATTTCTAATTACTAAACTGAGGGTAAAGTATAATTTATTAACAGAGTGAACACTAATCAAGAACATAAGTTTCTTAACTTCTCTTGACCTCCATTTTTCTCTCTATAAGTAAGGCATAGATCCATATGCCTTCTAAGATATTTTCTGGCTGTTAACTTCAGTTAGTCACCACTTAAAAGTTACGAATAAAACATTACAAGTATAAGAAGTACAGTTCTTCCCCCTTTTTGAAGAGATTCTTTTATCAGTATTTTAAAACTGCAAGGGTAAATCTTAGTCTGTTTCAGATTTTATGGATGAAAAAAGAAACAAAATTCAGATCTAAAGCTAACACTGACAGAACAGGAGCCAGGAATCTCTCTCGGTTTGGTCTTTCACAACCAGTTGTCTCTTACAGTAAGGCAAGACATTCTCTAAACCTACATATTCTCAACGTGAGTAGCAAGCAAAACATATGGAAAGTCATGGTTATACAAATTTTTATCCTTTAAAATATTTTTGAATAGTTCCACCTTTTTCAATTAAAAATATATACTCACAATTGAAAAATATGGAAAGTACTAGGAAGACTATTTTAAAAAAAAATCCATAACTTTACCAATAGATAATTTTGTAAATATTTGTTATTTTATATGGTCTTTGCATGACTTTTAAAAACTGTAATCACACTGTGTGAATATGCATATAAAATATTGTATCACAATTTCATTTAATAGTATGTCAAAACAAAATATATCATCTTCAAAAATATTTTTTAAATATACAATATACAGAGACATACTATTTGACTGATGAAAGTTTAACTAGATTCTAATTTTTCATTATAAATCCCAAGTGACATGAATATTTTCATGTCTGATACATATTGCCAAATTGCTTTCCAGAAGATTTGCACAAAATGATAACAACACTAGTAATGCCTGAGGGTGCCACTGTACCTTACCTTTTCGAGAAGTTCTATAGTATTTTATTTACTTTATATTTTTGTTAATTTGGAAGAGAAAAAAATCTCTGATTTTAAAATTTACTTTCCTATTGGCATCAGGGTTGAACATTTTCCCATATATTTATTTACAAAGAGTATTTCTTTGTGTCCCTTTTTCTTTTATCTACTGGGGCCTTAAATATCATTCAAAAAATCAAGTTGGCCTGGCCTGTGGTGGTACAATGGATCAAGTGTCGACCTGGAACACTGAGGTCACCGGTTAGAAACCCTGGGCTTTCCTGGTCAAGGCATATATGGGAGTTGATGCTTTCTGGCTCCTCTCCCATTCTCTCTCTCTCTCTCTCTCTCCTCTCTAAAATGAATAAATAAAATCTTAATAAAAAAAGAAAATTAAAAAATCCATTTGTATGAGCTTTTTATATAGATACTATCTTTTCTTAAACCTTATTTGTTATAGATGTTTTTCAGTTTCTCTTTTGATTAGTTGCACACACATAAAAAACAAAGAACAACAAAAACATTCTTTTACACTGTCCCCGAAACAACCACATCAGAGATGAAAAAGTCATACATGTTTTCTTAACTGAGAATCCTCCTGGGGCGTCAAGAGAAGCATTGCTCCTTTCCAGCACCCATGAAAGAGGAATACATCTATTTTCTAATGATGATTTCAGCTGTGGGACAGTAATACTCCAACTCATAGTATTATCTTTTTAATTACAGAAACAAAACCAGGCCCTGGCCAGTTAGATCAGTTGTAGAGTGTGGGCCTGGTGTGTGGATGCCTCAGGTTCAATTCCTGGTCAGGACACACAAGAGAAGTGACCATCTGCTTCTCTACCCCTCTAGCCTTCTCTTTTTCTCTCTTCCCTTCTGGCAGCCATGGCTTGATTGGTTTGAGTGAGTTGGCCTCAGGCACTAAAAATGGCTCAGTTGCTGAGCAACGGAGAAAGGGCCCCAAATAGGCAGAGCAAGGCTCCCTTGTGGGCTTCCCAGGTAGATCCCAGACAAGGCGCATGCAGGAGTCTGTCTCTCTGCTTCCCCTCCTCTCACTAAAAAACAAAAAGAAAAAAGAAACAGTGCCTGACGAGGCAGTGGCGCAATAGATAAGAGTGTCAGACTGGGACATAGAGGACCCAGGCTCAAAACCTCAAGGTTGCCGGCTTGAGCCCAAGGTTGCTGGCTTGAAGCCCAAGGTCACTGGCTTGAACAAGGGGTCACTCGGTCTGCTGTAGCCCCCTGGTCAAGGCACATACAAGAAAGCAATCAATGAACAACTAACGTGCCACAACGAAGAATCGATGCTTCTCATCTCTCTCCCTTCCTGTCTGTCCCCATCTGTCCCTCTCTCTGTCTCTGTCACAAAAAAAAAGAAAAAAAAAAAAAAAGAAACAGAACCATGACATAATTAAAAGACATTATAAAAACAACAACCCAACACCTCTGATTTTCATGTATTTATCACAATTTATTTTTAAAGATAAAAATAACCTATTCAAGTATAGTGATGGTGATGAAGACATACAGTTACCAAAAAAACCCCATAAGATGTAAAGTGAAGAAAACAGAATACCAAACTGTATACACTATATACAGTGTTAAAAATTACTAAGTACTGATGTTTTGCCTGACCAGTGGCACAGTGGATGGAGCGTCGGACTGGGATGCTGAGGATCCAGGTTTGAAACCCTAAGGTCGCCGGCTTGAGAGAGGACTCATCTGGTTTGAGCAAGGCTCACCAGGTTGAGCCCAAGGTCGCTGGTTTGAGCAAGGGGTCACTCGGTCTGCTGTAGCCCCCAGTCATAGAACATATGAGAAAGCAATCAATGAGAAACTAAGGTGCTGCAACAAAGAATTGATGCTTCTCATCTCTCTCCCTTCCAGTCTGTCTGTCTCTTTCTGTCTCTCTCTGTTCTGTCACAAAAAAATAAAAAATAAAAAAATAAAAAAATTACTAGGTCTGGTTGGTGATAATATGGGTAATACTTCCCCTTCTTACTATTTCAAAACTTTTTTAAATTAACATGTATTACTTTTTATTTTAAAAAGTACTCATTTACAAATTTTGTAATAGTGATCAGTAAGAGGAATACACATTTATTTTTATGTATTCTACAGAATAGGAAATTTACAATGGATAAAGTAACTTCATTTTAACTAAATGTCCTAATGTCAATAATTTCATCTTTGTGGAATGGTATTTTTTCTGTTAAAAAATACAATCCCTCTTACTACCTTCTGAGTACTTCTTTCATCCTCATCTTCAGATGGATCTGACTGATGTTTTGGACTGTCCATTTGAAGGAATGCTCTGACATCCGGACTAAAAATAAAAGTTAACTTTATTATGATTTTGAAAGTTATTTCTATAGCTTTTTTCCCTTTTAAGATAAAAATAATTAATAAATAGCATTTACAGTAATAAAGCCAAACAAAATCCATTAATAGCCATATTATTATAAAAAAATAAGCAAATTAAATTTAAAAATAGAGAATCCAACATGGGCAAAAGCATAAAGAGACAGTTCATGGAAGAGAAAACCCAAATGACAAGAAAATTTATCAAGATACCTAACTTAAATATTAATCCAAGAAATGCAAACTAAAATAATAGGAGATACCACATTATATTCATTAATGGCAAAAATTAGAAAGACAGATAATATTGAAAGTTGGTAGGGACACAGCAAAAGAAACACCCTCATGTACTACTAGTGAGTATCTAACATGAGGCAACTTTTCTGAAAAGCAGTCTGGCACTACTTGGTGAAACTGTCCCATTTCCCTGGACACTGTATGCATTTCCCTGGTCCCAAAAATTCCAGTTCTAGGAATAAACCACAGAAAGAGTTATGTACAGGTTCAGTGAAAGACACGTTACTAGGATACTCATCGCAACATTCCTTACAGCAGTGAATCAGACACAAAGCAGCCATCCAGCACTGGAAAGATGAGTAAGCAAGCAGTAACTGCCTACAGCAGGCAGAAACAAGGAATATAGTGTAGTATCATTTATGTGTATATATTAAATACTCATGGACACAAAACAGTCATATAAGAAACAGATTAAAGCAGGTATCAATAGTGGGAATAAAGAATTGGGAGTGAAAATCAAAGACAAAGAGAAAAAATGGACTAAAATAAAAGAGGGGCCTTGTGTGGACTAACGAGTATCCCGAGCAGTAATTAACTCTCTGCATCAGAGGTACCTCCTACCAAACTTCTTTCTTCTTGAGATATAATTGATATTCATATGTATTTGTGAAAGATCACTGAAGTAAGTCTAGTGAATATCCACCACCATACATAGCTGTAATTTTTTTTCTTGTGATGAGAACCTTTAAGATCTCTGTTAGGAAGTCTCAAATACCATACAATACAGTATTGTGAATTATAGTCATCATGCTGTACATGATATCCTCATAACTTACTTATTTTATAACTGGAAGTTTGTACCTTTTTATACCCTACACCAGGGGTACCCAAACTTTTTACACAGGGGGCCAGTTCACTGTCCCTCAGACCACTGGAGGGCTGGACTATAAAAAAAACTATGGACAAATCCCTATGCACACATCTTATTTTAAAGTTAAAAAACAAAAACAAAAACGGGAACAAATACAATATTTAAAATAAAGAACAAGTAAATTTAAATCAACAAACTGACCAGTATTTCAATGGGAACTATGGCCTGCTTTTGGCTAATGAGACGGTCAATGTCCGGTTCCATATTTGTCACTGCTAGCCGTAATAAGTGATATGACGCGCTTCCAGAGCCATGACGCATGCGTCCTGCGTCACTGGAAGTAGTACTGTACGTGAGCGACCCCGTGCTTTGCGGCGCCGCCACATACAGTACTCCAGGAGCACAGGATGCATCACTGACCACTAATGGAAGAGGTGCCCCTTCCGGAAGTGCGGTGGGGGCCGGATAAATGGCCTCAGGGGGCCGCATGTGGCCCACGGGCCGTAGTTTGGGGACCCCTGCCCTACACCATATACCTTAATCCCCAGCCCCTGCTTCTGGCACCACCAATCTATTCTCTGAAACTATGAGTTTTTTGTTTTTAGGATTCCATGTGTAAGTAAGTTCATACAGTGTTTATCTTTCTCTGACTTACTTCACTTAGCATAATGCCCTCAAGGTCCATCCATGTCACAAAAGGCAAGATTTCCCTAATTGTTCATAATATTAAAAATAAATAATATACATGCATTGTCAAGAAATTCGGAAAGATAAAAAATAATTTAAAAAGGGGGGCCTCATGGGAATATAAAATGATGCAGCCACTGTGAAAAACCATTTGGCAGTTTCTTGAGAGGTTAAATATAAGTTACCATATGATCTAGCCATCCATCCTAGAAGAACATATGCCCACACAAAAATTCATATACAAATGTTCATAGCAGTATTATTCATAAGAGCTAAAAATTAGAATCAAACTAAATGTCCATCAAATGATGAATAAACAAAATGTGGTATATATATACAATGGAACATTATTTGTCCATGAAAAGGAACAGAGTACTGATACATGTTATAACATGGATAAAACTCAAAAATATTATGCTAAATGAACAAAGGAAGATAAAAAGGTCACATTGTATGATTCCATTTACACGAACTATAGTCACCAGCAATATGCCAATTCAAAGTAATCTCAAGTGCACACAGTAAAAATTAAAGGTTAAAAGGATAGATCTAAACTGGAGATAAGATAGAATTTATCCTAAGGAAAAAGCACAATGCTTAAAACATTACTATACAAAGAGCCAAATAATAAAAGGCTTTTTTGCTGAGGGGTACACCAGATGTAGGACCCCTGAATTCAAGGTTCCTCCCCAATACTGTGCCTTTCTGCCACCTGCTGGAGGCCCTGGCTGGTGGTTCAGTAGATAGAGCATCAGCCCAGCCTATGGATGTCCTGGGTTCAATTCCCGATCAGGGAACACAGAAGTGACCATCTCTTTCTCTCCCCTTCTCTCTCCCACTTCTGTCCCTTTCTTCCTCCCACAGCCAGTGGCTCGACTGGTTAAAGCATGGCACCAGGCACTGAGAATGGCTTGGTTGGTCCAAGTGCATCAGCCTTACGTGCTAAAAATAGCTCAGTACTTAGAAAATAACAGCCCCAGACAGGGGTTGCCAGGTGCACACCAGTCAGGAGGCATGCAAGAGTCTGCCTATCTCCCTTCCTCTCACCTAAAAAAAAAGAAAGAAAAGAAAAAGAAAAAGCAGCTGCTCCTCAGTGCACTGGCTAATCCCAGGGCTACTTCAACTACTGAACCTGCCCTGACCCTGTCCCTTATATGTATCGGGGGAAATCCAAAGCACTGGACAGAAGACCTTGGTTATAGGAGGTTCAGTTCTATTATTTTACCAAGTAAATTACATTAAGTGAGTCAAAAAAGGAAGTCAGAAGACCATGCTCAGAAGGCAAAAGCCTACCATAAATTCTAACTATATAAATGGTAATGTAAAGTCTTATATAAAAAAAATCATTGTTTTAAGGACAGTTGCTAAAAATATAGTGCTCCAATGCTGCGATTCTAAAAAGACTGTTAAAGTGTGTCGTGTTTGCATCAGTATCCATAATGCAACCCTTATTTACACCTATGTAGATAGGAGAGCTGTGAAAAAGCTCCCAGGTATTTTACTTTATCCTCTATTTCTTAGAATATAATACTTTATATGTCCAAAACATATACACTGCTCACAAAAATTAGGGGATCAGGGAACGTGCAGATACTCCAGTACTTTCAGCCTTCCGTAGAATGCATTTTCAGTAATGAAATAAAAGTTGGTTTTGCATCTCATTTGCATAATCAAACAACTCTTGACGTGTTGTTTGCTTTTCTGCTGTTGTTTAAGAAAAATCAAATGCTTTTTTTATTGCTTCATATTATTTGAAATATCCCCTAATTTTTGTGAGCAGTATATGTAAATTATAAATCACAATACATATAATGAATACCCATGAACCAATTACCAAACTCAAAAATGAAAATGCATCTCAAACCATGTTCCTGGGTATCTCTGATCAGCAGCTGCTGGTCTACAGGAGTTTAAACTCATTAGCATGAGATATACACAGACTGGGAAAACGCCTTCATATAAGTGGCTGCCCTGGAGTGCTGTGTTGAGAAGAACTGAAGGCCTACTTGATAGAAAACAAGAAGGCTGGCACGTGTGCCTGACCCTTGCAGCTCCTTCAAAGGCCTTATCTCCTTTCTGAAAATCTACTTTGTGTTCCAGGCATACTCAAGTATCCTGAACATTTCAGGCTCTTTGTAGACTCTTACACAATACTGATCCATTTGCCTAGAACACTGTTTTTTTTTGCTTGAATGATTGTACTTTCTTTAAGTCCCAGGAAGCCTTCCTTGACCTCCCCAAGAAATGCTGGCCATAGCTCTAAGTGCTTGTTGATATGCCTGTCTCTCCCACTAGATTGGAAACTTGTGGCTCTGGAACGCAGGAGCGACACTCATCACTTTTTAGGTTCCCAATGCACACATTCTTTATGTCATAAATGCTGTGTGAAAGCCTGAATAAATATGACATTGAACAATTAGCAATGTGCTTTAACTACGATGCAATTCCTTTCAAGTTTAATCTACAAAACCAATATAAGTACAAAAGGAAAAAAGAAAATAACTAGGACCTTGAGTTGATGGTTAAAAAGGAGTTAAAAATACCAGGAGAAAATGCTTGAGGAAGATTTTACAAACACAGACACATTCTCTCTCTCTCTCTCTATCTCTCTGCACAATAACATTCCACAGAACATATAAAGTCTGTATCAGTTACTTATTCAATATTCTTAGGTTTGGTTTCAATGCCTCTTCAGAACACAATGAATAGTACTTACTGGTTGTAAAGCTCTGGATGCCTAACTAAGTTCTGAATGAATTCATTCAATCCTGCTCTTCTTTGTTTGATAAAATCTGTTAAGGGAGACATAAGCTATTAGAATTATTTACGTCAGACTATATAATTATCAATAGTTATATAAGAATAGATAAGAGTGAATTCTGATTAAGAAGCTATTTCTTAATTCTTGTTTCTTGATGTACAATAAAAAACAAATATATATTTATTTCTAAGTATAAAATATTTTAAAATCCACAAATACAATGATTATGAAACTAAAATAAAGCAGGTAACATACCTCCCAAAAGAAAAGTCTCCGAAAGAATTCCTATTTTAGTTCTAAACAGACTCACTGTAAAAACTGAAGAGGCATTTGCTTTGTCCAACTTCTCCTTACTATCAGGTAAGGAATAAAAATTAACGCTAGGACACTAGTGACCAACATGATCATGCTAATTAAAAACAAAACAAGAATTACTGGAAATCTTTGCTGCTGGGAAATGATTAATTGGTTACCTAAGTATCACCAAAACTCTGCTGCTAAAAAAAACCTTTGAAAAATACTCTGGAACACTTTCCTAACAAATAATTGTCCATCATCTTCAAAGTGTTTTGATTGCTTATAATTGAGGTTCATGCAACAGCACTTTAGCAATAAAGCTTAAGTACAAAGGTTTCTTGGAATTAGAAAACTTTATTCAAATATCCTCTCTTCTACTTATTAGCAACTAACCTTGAATCTTTCTAAGACTTAAATCCTTACTTGTGAAATGGAAATAAAAACATTTATACCTCATAATGTTGTTATAGGATTAAATATGACTGCATATAAGTTTATAATAGATTGCATGGTGGAAAGGGCACAATCTTTAGCTATTACTATTTTTGTTTTGTCAACAATCCATCATCTTAAACCTTAATTCTTAAAAAATACAGATGGTTCTTGTTTTACAATGGTTTGACTTAAAAATTTTCAACTTTACAATGGTGTGAAAATGCTAAGAATTAGGTAGAAACCATACTTTGAATTTTGATCTTTTCCCAGGCTAACCACATGCAAGTACATTTATTCTTTGTGGCAACAAAATGATTTTGCCCAATAGCAGGCTAATGTAAATGGTCTGAGCACGTTTAAAGTCTAGGCTAGGCTAAACAATGATGTTCGGTAAATTAGGCGTAGTCAATGGATTTTCGACTTATGATAGTTTCAACTTAGGATGGGTTTATCAGGATGTAATGTACGTTGAAGAGCACCAGTACACACTAAAAGTTGAAGAAATAGGAGAGTTGAGAGAGTATCTGAAAATAGTGAATGTCTCCATAAAAACCTGTAGACAACATTTAACTTCACAGTGAGTTTTGGTTTAGGAAAATAATTACTACTCAACAAAAGTTTCAATGTATAGTGTTTGTCACACAAATTATGGGTTGTTCCCAGTCACACAGGTTTATTTCCGTTTCTTAAATGTAAGGTATAAATATAAAAAACAACTATAAGTTAGATCTGGTCTTTTAGATCCAGATGCATTTGGTGACTTTTTCTTGTTCGACTATGAATTTCTTGGGGAATATCTTGAAGAATTTCTTGAAGAATATCTGTTAAACTCTTCCATGGGCATTCTTTATGTCACTGGGCAATAAAGCATATGTGAAGTTTACCTTAAAAATTATTCTTGAAAGACAGTTCTCAGGAAATGGACTCAGTAAGTAACACAGGCAGGAGAATTAAAATGAATGACTATTTGACATAAAGAAAATCTACTGGTAATATGGAAGCAGCTTTAAATTGCCCTGTGGATATTTACTGACTGCATTTAGACGGTGGGAGATAGGCTGTGAAGAGTGACTGCTTTCTTCTGGGAAGGACAGCCACTCCGCACTCAGTGCTGCTACACTCGACACTTCATTACTGACTCGAAACAGCTTTGAAAACCCCATAAAAAATGAGAAAAAAAGAAGCCAGTAATAAAAAAGGCAGAGCAGCAGTAGTCAGAATTTAGAGGCAATTCAGAGTTTAATTTTTAGATCAACATTAAGCATGCAAATACGTATCAGAAAAAAGTCCAGGTAAGACTAAAATGCATACCAGCCCCGTTATAGGATAAGTTCCAGGAATTTATAAAGGCTGACATTTTATCTTTAAGAATTATAATTGGAGCCTGACCAGGTGGTGCTGCAGTGGATAGAGTATTGACCTGGGATACTGAGGACCCAGGTTGAAAACTCCAAGGTTGCTGGCTTACGCGTGGGCTCACCAGCTTGAGTGAGGGATCCTGGCTTGAGTGTGGGACCACGGACATGACCTCATGGTCACTGGCTAGAGCCCAAAGGTTGCTTGCTTGAGCCCAAAGGTCACTGGCTTGAGCAATGGGTCAATGGCTCAGCTGGAGTGTCCTTCTCCCCCCATCAAGGCACATATGAGAAAGCAATCAATGAACAACTAAAGTAGCACAACTACGAATTGATGCTTCTCATCTCTCTCCCTTCCTGTCTGTCTCCCCACTAAAAAAATAAATAAAAATAAATTATAGTTGGAAAAAAATATAGTTGAAGATAGTTTTTAAAATCTCTCCAATTAAAAATTTATGTGAATGTAATGTATCTGTTGTTATTCAAAAGAGGTTTTCATTAGAGATTCAAAAGATGCAAGCTTTAGTCTTCAGAATAAGTATTAAACGGACCTATAAAGATTTCATCATTTTGATGCTTCATGAAAAATCATCCAAAAAAAGACACTCTCCAACACTGTGGGTCAGGGAGAAAGAAAAATCAAACTTTGACTGAAGGAGACCTTAGGTTTCTCCCAAACATTGCTACTGGTAGCCAGAGTAACCTTATTATATTCATAATCAGAGAATATTTAGAGCCTGCAGGGGCGAGAGAAATCCTTTCAGATCAGGATACAGGGTAATAAGAGCTTTGTAATTTTCCAAACAAGTAATTAAAATAAAATTGTACATAAAAATTTGTGAATTTTGTTTTTAAAGGTACCATGCATTAATCAGACAAAAGAGTAAGGGGATAGGAGAAACAACAAACCTGGATGAGTCTAGTTTTCCACACATTAGCTGTGTGGCTTGGGAGAGTGACCTGGCCTTGCTAGCCCTCTAGTTTCCTGTGAATGACGTAGTTACAAACAGAAATAAAAATTCTACATGTAACAGGGAAAGTGAAAATCCTTGCCAATTCTGAGGTTCATACAGTGTAAAAGAATAAAAAGCCTCCAGTTACAGGAGGTTACAGGGGACCATGTACAGCCTCAAGGGGAAAACTAAGTTTTAACTAAAGCAAGAATGTGGAAGAAATATAAAAAAGACGATGGAAAAGGAGAAGGCTGTTCATCATGGGCTAGAATTCCACACAGCACAGTGAAAAGGTTTGGGAGGGAAAGAAATGGGAAAAAAGCACAGCTGAGATAAGCAACCTGAGAGCTATTTGGTAGAGAGGGATTTGACCAAGAAAGCAGACATGGAAGGCATATATATAGATTTAATGGGTTACAGGTCACAAGCAAATTAGTTGAGGAAGTAAGAGAGGAGGAAGGGCACTGTCACTTGTCAGGCTTCATCTTCTGCAGAGATAGATGACTTTCCTGATAGGATTTCTGGTAGATAAGAAGACATCTGTCTCTCTATAAGTAGCCACTTGTGACCTGGATTGACTTCTCAGATACTAGTGAAAAGCTCCAGGCTTGAGGCTTCAGACATATAGATTCCAGATTCCTGAGATTCTTGGTGGCATTATACTCCCCAAGCATGACAAATAGGACATCTTCTTGGTACCCCATTCAGAGGCTTGCAGGGAGCTATGCACGGAGTATACTTTTAATAAATGTTTCTCAGAGTAACTTCAATGGTTAGACTGAGAATGTCTTTCATGGTTAGAAAAGTACCCCCCAAATAATCCTTAATCATCAAGAAATTTATCTGAAGCTAGACTGCTTAAATTCAACTTCCAAATTTGACATTTACTAGTTGTACCCGTCCCTGTGTTTCAGTTTCCTTATCTATAAGAGTGATGATGATAAAACCCAAACCCAAGGGTCGCGTGTGGACTGAATGAATTACAACATGTAACATGTTTAAAACAATGCCTGATACACTAAGCATGTTCCTAAGGTATTATTTTCACAGGGCATGGGGTCAATCAGTTTTGTAAATTCTTCTATTATTAAACAGTGCAATTAACTACATCTTCAAACTTCAACCACCACTTATGTCTGGTCTACGAAGTTATTGCTTACCAGGATCAAAATTATCACCAAATATCCGCTTGGCAGGAATCTTCAGAGCTATAGCAGGAAATTGTTTCTTTAACTAGAATTAAAAACATTATATGAACTTAATTTTACAAGTCTTCTAGTCACACATGCACCAAAATAAAACACAATCTGATTTGCAAGAAAATCCATTGTATGAAATACTTTAAAATATATCATGATCAAATGTACAATATTAAATTAATGCCAATAAAATACCATAGACTGTCTAACCATCCTATTTTGCGCCAATAAAACACTTCGCAGCTTTGTGACCTGGATAAGTTACTTAACATCTCTATGCCTCAGCTTTTTTGCCTGTAAAATAGGAATAATTTTAGCACTTACCTTACGGACTGCCGTGAGGTTTGAAGGAAATCATTTATGTTAAGTGCTGAATTCATGTTATACACGTTTTGAATACACATTACTCACCATTTATTACCTCAGGGGAAGATGTGATCTTTGTGTTCTATCACATGAATAGACTGACAACTGTTTTCTAAGAAAGCTGACAAATTTTGCTTTCAACATTCTCTACTTCAGCTGTTCCCCCTATTGCTATTCTAATACATTTATCAGATTTCCTTATCCTCAGAAAAGGAACAGCTTGGCCCTGAAGAACTAAAATTTGGGGCAGTAAAGTCATAAATATGGATTAATGCTTATTTTTATTATAAACTTCAGGTAAGAGCACTTCCTTCCTCTCCCTTACACGGAAACTATGTATCTAACTATCAAAAGACAGGAAATAGAAAGAATAGAAAACTGTATTAATCACTCTACACCATGGACATGCTATCAGCAAAACCCAGACTGAAAAGTCCATAGACAAATGACACTGCTTTTTCAACAAAAATCTGTAAGGGAAAGATAAGAGAAGTAGAAGGGAAAACTTAGAAATTAAAAGACACTTAATAGACTTAATCAACCAGTCATATAAATACAGACCAATTTTTTTTTACATTATCATTAGTTTAGTTTTAGATGTAATAATGATATCATGTGTATATGTTTTTAACAATCTTTACCTTTATTAGAAATGATACTAAAATAAGTACAGATGAAATGATACAATAAACAAAATATGGTTCAAAATTACAGTGGGCTGGATAGGGCCAGAAATGAAACAAGAATGGCCAGGTAGCCCTGGCTAGATAGCTTAGTTGGTTAGAACATTGCCCCTATATACCAAGGTTATAGGTTCAATCCCTGGTGAGGGCACACACAAGAATCAACCAATGAATGCATAAGTAAGTGGAACAACAAATCTATGTCTCTCTCTCTTTCAAATCAATTTTTTTTGTGTGTGTGCGTGTGACAGAGATATATATAGAGACAGAGAGAGGGACAGATAGGGACAGACAGGCCGGAAGGGAGAGAGATGAGAAGCATCAATTCTTTGTTGAGGCTCTTTAGTCTCCTTAGTTGTTCATTGATTGCTTTCTCATATGTGCCTTGACCGGGGGGCTACAGCAGAGCAAGTGACCCCTTGCTCAAGCTAGGGACCTTGGGTTCAAGCCAGCGACCTTTGGCCTCAAGTCAGCGACCATGGGGTCATGTCCATGATCCCATGCTCAAGCTAGTGAGCCCTCACTCAAGCCGGATGAGCCCACACTCAAGCCAGCGTCCTTGGGGTTTCCAACTTGGGTCCTCTGCATCCCAGTCCAATGCTCTATCCATTGCGCCACTGCCTGATACCAGCTATTCAAATTGAGGCTAAATACCAGCTATTTAAATTGAAACCATCAAAGGATGCTAAGCTTTTCACTCATGCAGATGTCCACACTTCTCAGTTTCTAGATGACATCCACTACACTATTACTTCATAAAGTTCTATAAAAGAAAACATGTTCAGAGGGCAAATCTGGTCTATATAATCTTGTAAACAAAATACATGAAGAACTCTCAAATTTTCAGTTATTAGTAGTAGTTCATTAACACAATGTGATCTCATCTCTCTAAGAATTTCATATAAACACTGTGTGAATGAGTATGTGTGTTATGTTAACATGATGTTATTTTTACTTGAGTATAACCCAGGTGATAGGTACAGATCTATACAATCATCAAAAAATCCTTATCATGTACATAATGGTATCTAAGAATTTCAAATTGAACTAGCAATTCAACTCTCACCCTGCCTCTAATATAAACCTTTAAAAAAAAAAAATCACTGAAAAATTACAGAAGATATCTCATGTATAACTCTTACTAGCTATTATTTTGTTTTAAAAGTATGACTTCACTTATAACCAAAAGAGACCAGCAATACTAAATATTAAGCAATATTTAAAACTATAAACAGCCAGTTTCAGCTGCATAGGCATTGAAGAAAAACTAAATAACAGAAAACACAATAAAGCTGATAGTATGATAATTTAACTAAAAAAAATTGATGATTAACAATTATTAGAGAGGTAGATATAAAGGATTTATTTCTAACATACTATTTAATTTAAATAAAAAAATTTTTTTCTAGAGAGAGAGAGAAAGAGACAGACAGGAAGGAAGAGAGATGAACAGCATCAACTTTAGTTGTTCATTGACTGCTTTCTTACATGTGCCTTGACCAGGGGGCTCCAATTGAGCCAGTGACCCCTTGCTCAAGACAGCGACCTTGGGCTTCAAGCCAGCAACTTTTGGGCTCAAGCCAGCGACCATAGGGTCATGTCTATGATCCCATGCTCAAACCAGTGAGCCCACACTCAAGCTGGCGCCCTCGGGGTTTCCAACCTGGGTCCTCAGCATTCCAGGCCGACACTCTATCCACTGCACCACCATCTGGTCGGGCTAATTTAAATAAAACTTGATTTTTAAAAATATATATATTTTAAGTCCTGGCCAGATGGCTTGGTTGGTTGGAACATCATCCCAATGTGCAAAGGTTACCAGTTTGACCCCCATTCAGGGCACATGCAAGAACAGATCAATATTTCTATCTAAAATCAATAAATAAAATTTAAAAATATAGTTATTGGATTAAATATATATATATGTTGTACATCTAATTTTCATATCTTCAATATTTTATTTGGAACTTCTCATCGGTCCCTTCACCCTTTCTTGGACAATTGCAAAGCTAAAACGCTTTTGAAGAATCTCTTACCAGTTTCTGCTTATATATGAGTATTATTTAACCACTCAAATAAAATTGCTCTAATTTTTGAGTTTTCTCGGGTGTTTTATTTTAAATAAAACATCATGTAAATTATTACTTACAGTATTGTAAAGCTTATCAAATTCTGCATATCTCCTGAAGACAAACCACTCACTTCTGCCCACTGAGACCAGAACTTTATAAACCTATGAAACCAAAAATATAATAACACAACAATAAAATGATTGTAAAAAACCCAGTAGCTACTTAAAAATGTGAATAAGCTATTTTCATACTCGTGAAGATTTGTTAGACATTAATGTTTATAAATAATTCTCTAGGATACACAAGTATACCAACTGAAACACTTATTTTATCTTGTTGAGAGGTGATATTTTATTTTTTCAGAGAATACAGTGAACACCCATGTACTCATTACTTAGATGAATTCTAACATTTTGCCATTCTTGTTTCAGATTTTTCCCCCAAGAATAAAACATTATAGATTCATTTGATGACATTCTCCTCTGTTCTCCCCCAGCAGTGCCATTATCCTGAAATTATATTTTCAAGTCAGTTATTAGTTCTCTTTCTTCCAGTTTATCCTTTACACAATATTTTCAAACTAAAAATTTATCCTCAGATTTCCTACTACCTTACTTATGTTTAATATTTCATATACACATAATTGCATATAACCATAGTCAACAACCTTATGAAATAAGCAGAACAAATATTACATGCTCTGCCCCCACCGACTATACATGAGGAAATGGTGGCCCCCAAAAAGTAACTTGCCCAAGTACCTGGACTTGTGAGACTAAGATCTAAATTTTCTAACCCTCTGCGCAACAGAACCAGTATCAAGTATTTTTCTTCCATTAATTTTTGAGAGAGATGAAGGGGGTAGGGGAGTGAGCGTAGAAGGGGTGAAGGGAGCAAGAAGGAGTGGGGGGGGGAAGGGGAATGGGCAGAGGGAGGGAGAGTGAGAGAGAGAAGCATCAACTTGTTCCACTTAGTTGTGCACCCATTGATTAGGGCTGAGCTGGCGACCCCAGGATTGAAACAGCAAACTAAGTGCTAGGGGCCAGGGGTCTTAACAATTGTAATATAGAATCAACTTTCACAATTCATCCCACAGATACTCTCAGATTATAATTTAACATACCAATGTAAAAACTGTTTGGGACCCCAAAAATGTTACATCATTTCTAAAGAAAAAAAATAACAAGAATCCAAGTTTATGAGAAAAGGCTCACTGAGGTATGGCTTGGGTTATCAATCTCATCATTTCACAGTGTAAGACCAGGGGAAAGAGATATGAGTTGCTTTGGGGTTTATAATACAGTTGTCCACAATTTGTTAGATAAATTAAAGTAAACCAGGTTAATTTTGGAAAGTGGGAATACAAACATATATAAACTATCCTTTCCCATGAAAGTTTGGTAAGCTATACTCACAAGTTCATAGTCACATAATACTGTGAAGAGGACCTCCATGATACTGTATGTGATTATATTGTATGAATTCTGTAGTATCATGTAAGATATGACCACAATAACAGGTTGACAGTAAGAGGAGTTAAGGATTCACCTGAAAGTTGAAGCAAAGTCACTAGTATCAGACACTTGGGGAAGTGATGAGTCACTTTGACAGAAAAGATCACCCTATATGAGCTATAGGTGGTGATATGGCTGGCTCTTCTGGTCCTAACCTAGAAGGTATCAAGTTGTCTTAGAGGAAGCTATTGGATGTAAGACGTCAGAGTTATTTGTAAGACGATACTGCCCACATGGAGAGTGTGCAGAAGTAGAGGGTCAAGAACCTGGTAAAGGTTTCAGTGAAGGTGAGCCTTGCTTCTAAAACTAGATTACAGGCTAATCTATGGCCTCTCAGGATCGGATAGGCCTGGAGCAGGACTACCACAAAAGGACTGGAAATTAGGACTGGAAATCCAAGCTTCTTGGATTACTTGCGCTAATTCCTGGTATGGTAAGGTGGCTTCCCATTGTTAACCAAGTACAGTCAAGACTAGAACCCAAGTCTAGGTCTAGGCTGAAGCAGCCCTGCTGCAGATATATTTATAGGAACTAAGATAAAGCTTTGTGAATTATTAATTAGCAGTAGGATTTATTAAGAAGAGCTTCCTGAGTTCTAATAAAAAACAGATTGGCAAACAAAAAATTTTGCAAATTAAAAAAAATAATTTTATTTGCAAAAAAAAAATCGCAAGATTTCATAGAAAGCAGTATAATATTTATTATAATTTGAAGTTATCTTACTGAGTATTTAAAATATTTCCTTATTGTCTGTCTTGCCCCACTGGAATGTAAGTTTCTTGAGAGTTAGGGCTGTGTCATTCCTACCACTTACTGTATCTCCAGTGCCTAGAAAGAGGCTGGCATAACAAAGAAACTCAGTGACAATTTGTTGAGTTGAAAAATGAAAGTATAATTTAGACTTGTCCTAGGATGCAATGCAATTCTCTGTTAGAAGCTTCACAGTATAGAGTTATATGAAAGATGTATGAGAACTTCCTCTACCATGAAAAACAGAAGGATACCCTTAGATCCTAGATATTTGCTATGTATGAACTCCTCTCAAACCTGGCAGGAGGTTATGCCCTTGAAGGAGAGAATGGCCCAAAGGTAAAAAAAATAAGGATGGGGAAGGAAGGAAACTTTTACACACCTCACTATTTTACCCTAGGTACACTGACTTCTTGTTTACCATTAGTGATGTTTCTAAAATTTGTTTATGCAAATGTAGAAAAAAATGCACAATGCTTGTTAAGATATTACGACAACACAAAGACTGAGGGGAAGCAAATGTCCAGACACAGAGTACAAGCTCTGGGCTTTGGTGCAGGCTGTGGGGGTATTAAGGAAGGGAGAGTAGAGGCTAGAAGGGCTGTTTCCAGCTCCTTCTTCTGGGACTTTGGGAGAACACCACCACTGGGGGGTCCTAGCCCCACTTAGTTAAGAAGGCAGAGTGGAGTGGTCAGAGTTTAATTCCTCAGCTTTCCTCAGCTCCTATATGAAATGGACTCTGAGTTGAAAGTCACTTGTCATGGGGTTCAAATGGCAGGGGCCAGGTGAGCCCCTGGTTAGAGGCTGAGGTACATCCCTTGGCTCAGGAGCAGACAAAGGGTTGTCAGAGCCTCAGCGGGCTCAACAGTCTTAGAGCACCAAGAGGAAGCAAATAATCACCACCAGCCCCCAGCCAGCCCAACCAAAGAATAGATAACAAGTCAGTTTATCAATTGCAGATGCCAGCCGTGGATGCCGGTAAAATGCCCACGGCTGGGTCAGGTCAAGCATAGCTGAATGTTTGCCAAACCAGTCACTCCATACCTGGAATGGCAGAGATCTTAGAAGGACGACGAGAACGCAAGAGCCCTCACCAGGCTACCGCGTCACTGACTCCACACTGTGAAAGGGGACACTGCTCCTCCCGTAAACCATGACGTCAGACGGGAGGAGTGTGTGTTCAGTATGAGTAAGAGCAGAATGGAGACAACCTGAGCATTTTTATTACCTAAAAGAACTGCTTAAATCTTAGCTCAAACTGATTGTTTATCTTAAACAGAACTGGGTTAAATAAATTTCTTCACACCACTCAGTCGGTGGGAGTTTATAGGGAAGACTAGATCAGTTATAGACACATAAATGACATTTTTTTAGGGGCATGGGGCAGGAAATCTCTGTATATAATGACAGAACTAATGGAACTAAACATAATATTATATGCTTCATTACAGTAAATAGAAAAGTGATTATTCTCCAATAATAGCCATTGATACACTGATTCAGCAAATATTCATTGCGTTTAGTCTCTATAAAGCCCTACAATAGATTCTATGGTGATAAAAAGTGAAAAAAAGAGATAACATATTAAGAAAGGAGAAATTACATATTTTAAAAACTGAGGTAGAAAATAATAAATGTCGTAAGAAAAATACTACAGAAATTTCAAGATAGTGGTTCTTAACATGGGATCAATGACTTCTGAGTCCATTAGCCCCTGATAGTATACATAAAATTATGTGCATGTGTCAAAGATCCTTATGTATGTACATTTTCTGGTGAGAGGGTCTAGCAGATAGTATCATAAGCTTCTTCAAGGGGATAGGTAAACAGGCAAAAATCTGCACTGTGAAAGAAACTGTATCCCACTGCAGTCCTCAGGAAAGAAAGTGGAGAATATAGCATTTGAAAGATGCGTAAAATCTGGGTATGTGCAGACAGAGAGGCGACATCCTAGGTTAAGGAAGAACAGAAGCAGAAATGGCAATATTCTCTATCTTCCTTTCTTCCCCATGCGCTTTACGATGCATACTTACAGTAAACCTCTTCTTTTTCTCTCTGTGTTCATCAGAGCTGGGGATGCTTACACTTGGGCAGCTTTCCTTGTAGTCCATGGTATAATTCCTTTGGGTTTATGGTCTCAAAAGGCCACAAAAAACAAGTCTGAAGAAACAGCAGTACAAACACAAGTAGCTAATCCAAAACATAAAACCTCTTGAGGTAATGTTCAAATTCCATCATGCAACCTTGACCAACAGAAAAAAAAAAAAGAAAAGAAAAACACTGATTAGCAAAACAAGTTTAAAATACCACAATTTGTCATTCCTTGTTCACAGGACCAATTGTATGCTTATTCTGGCAGGAATTCACTTTTGATCATAAGTCTCGGCTCAGGGTGGAGATGTAGCTTCTGTTATGTCCCTTTCATTAACTAAACCACAATCAAACATTAGCGCCCCACCCACTTGCCCTACTCTAAGAAATGTGTGAGCTTCTTCACCATAGTTCATGTGGCTAAGGGCTACCTCTCACCTAAAAGGGCTCTAGCTTGATGGATTCAGAGCAGTATTTTTTCAAAGTATGGTTTTCAGACTTTTTGTATCAGGACGAACAAATGGAGCTTGCTTCAGATTGGGATCCTATATAGTAGTTAACTATATATTTACCTCCCTTCCTCAAGTGAGGTAACTGAGACACAGATAGGTTAAATAACCTGCCCATTCTGGATTTGAAACCAGGCTGTGGCTCCAGAGACTCAACTCTCTTAACCACTGTGCTATGCTGCTTTTTAACAACTGTATATCATTCTGCTGCACTGGACCTCTGGTCAGAGATGTTACAGTAGATCTCAATATAGAAAAAATACAATTTATATTAACATTATCATTCCACCCATGGACAAAGGGCTCGAGATGTCACCTTTGCTAAACACAGCAGCCCATACTCTCCACTGACACGGAAAAATGCCTTTTAAAGGGTTTGTCTGCCAGTCTCTGGGTGATAAATTTCAGGAAGTCACTCTGACAGATCAGATCATTGTAAATAAATTCAAGTAATGATTTCAAATATCTATCAGCCGGCATTGAATATTCAGGTATAACAAATTTTAACTGATTGTAAAGATACTTCCTTTAAGATAATTCCAAACCCACTTTTAAGAGACCGGATAGACAGTGATGGAGGGAGACTTGACTTGAGGTTGTAAACAAACAATACAATATACAGACGATGTACTATAGAGTTGTGCACCTGAAACCTGTGTAATTTTATTAATCAATATAATCCCAATAAATTTGATGTACAATTCTTTTAAAAATCAACTTGGGCCTGACCAGGCGGTGGCAGAGCAGATAGAGCATTGGACTGGGATGCAGAGGACCCAGGTTCGAAAATCCGAGGTCGCCAGCTCGAGTGTGGGGCCACTGGCTTGAGAGTGGGATCACAGACATGACCTCATGGTCACTGGCTTGAGCTCAAAGGTTGCTGGCCTGAGCAAGGGGTCACTCGCTCTGCTGGAGCACCCTGGTCAAGGCACATGTGAGAACACAAGCAATGAATAACTAAGGAGCCACAACGAAGAACTGATGCTTCTTATCTCTCTCCCTTCCTGTCTGTCTGTCTGTTCCTATCTGTCCCTCTCTCTGTCACCAAAAAACCCCCAAACAAACAACAAAAAACTCTGTTGCATTTGCTGCTGGAAATGCAGCCAGGAAGGATTTATGTGTAGTTGACTCAGTTGTTAGAAAACATGGAAATGTGACTGGCCCTCTCCTAAACTAGGTGTGTATAAATGGTCCAAGTTAGAGCACCCTATAACCCATAAAGGCAGCCTCTTCGACTCCCCCTGCATTAGACCAGGGCAGCTACCTGACCAGAGCCCTACCTTATAGTCACAACACTGCACAGCTAAAGAATCAGAGCTGGCGGAACCCACAGCTCTTCTAAGGCATGTTAGTCTCGTCCAGGAGCCCCAAGACCCACACTGACCCAACCTTCTCCATCTGTAGCAGAAATGATGAGAAGTGAGGGGGTGAAGGGTATGGTGCTAAACTAAACTGTCCCTTGAGAATGTGGGACCCAGGAGGTGGCAGGTCCTGCTGGTACAGGATTATATACAAGTTTGAATGTCTGTCTGTGCCTTACTATGTATAATCCACAGGAGCACAACTGCAGGAAAACATCACTCAGGGCTCCCTTGGGAAGGGACAAGAGGATATGGCATTAAGTGGCATTAGGAATAAAGAAGGAAAGAGCTGGGGGGCAGGATAAGGTGTTTCATACAAGGTGTCAGGGAACATCTAAGCATGCATGCAGTTAAGTGTAGAGGCGTAGCCCTCAAATCTGGACCAAAGAGCTCTAGTTACAAAGTGTGCTAGCCAACCTCCATTTGCCCTTCCTGATCCAGTACCACTGCTTCTCCACCCTGCCTCATGCCAGAAGGCTAACCCAATGGACCTCACTCTGAGGCAGCTGCTCCATCCACCCTTCCTCTCTGGCATCTGGTTCAGTGCAACCAATGCAAGACACTAGCAGGTGATGGAAGGGCAGGAAGAGCAAGATGACCTCTTTCTAACTGGAAGTGGTTTCTCCATCTAAAGCCACAGTTCCTACCAGGTGGCCCCTCTTCCATAGCTACAGTGGAATGCCTGGGACCAAACACTGTGAGTAGAAGTGGTGCTTCCCCATGCCCTGCTAGTTCTTACCCCTGCTCATAACATCTTAGTAAACAGTCCCTTTGTTAGATTTCCTCTGATTAATTTTGAGTGTCATGTGACTGATACGGTAATTGGGACCAAGAATGACCCCAGGAAACAGACCCTTAAAAATAGGATGCATGAGGCCCTGGCCGGTTGGCTCAGTGGTAGAGTGTCAGCCTGGCGTGCAGGAGTCCTGGGTTCGATTCCCGGCCAGGGCACACAGGAGAAGCGCCCATCTGCTTCTCCCCCCTCCCCCTCTCCTTCCTCTCTGTCTCTCTCTTCCCCTCCCACAGCCAAGGCTCCACTGGAGCAAAGTTTGCCCGGGCGCTGAGGATGGCTCTGTGTCCTCTGCCTCAGGCACTAGAATGGCTCTGATTGCGGCAGAGCAACGCCCCAAGATGGGCAGAGCATCGCCCCCTGGTGGGCATGCCGGGTGGATCCCGGTCGGGCGCATGTGGGAGTCTGTCTGACTGCCTCCCCGTTTCCAGCTTCGGAAAAATACAAAAAAAAAAAATAATAAGATGCATGTTTGATGACTGCCCTGATCATTTTCCTGTGGAGGGAGCATATGGGGAGCTAGCCACCTGGCACACAGATAAGATCATTCAAAGTTCCTCCCATGATGTCACAGGATGGAGCACAGGCGGTGGGCAAGGTGATGGAAGGCCAAGGAGATGATGAAAATGCTGATTTCAAAGACTGTGATGGGGCCTGGATTGCTTCTGGTTGTCTTTGAGAATATGCACCAAGTTGACAAATTAGCAGTTGTGAATTCCCAAGTAGATGAGCGGAAAATCTATGGCTGTTAGATTTTTTCTCTTATGACTGCTAAACTGATCAGACTAAGGATCCATTTACCATTTACCAGAGCCTAATGGTAAGGGTTCCAGAGCCAATTAAATATGCAATCCTAAAAAGACTCTTAATGCTAACACAAGAGTACTGGCTGGAAAGAAGAATGATCTTAAATCATAGATGCAGATACTCGGGCAAACACAATGAAGCTAAGAATGTTGAACTCCCTATTCAGATGAGCACCCCTGCTGAAAGAAAAAACCTACACCCTTCTGAGCAGTCCCAGCCTCCTGAACCCGGCCCCCATAAACCCTTCCAAGTTGTTTTACAAGGGGATGCCAAGTCTCCTCACTACCTATTCCCACCACTCCTCACTGCCTCATAACAGTAGTTAGATTCAAAAGAACTCAGAAAGAAGTTCAGAACCTACTCTGGAAGGAGACTGCCTTTATACTAAAAAATTTGCAGAGTCTTAACAATTTTTAGCATCAGGAGCCTGAAGCACACATATGGAAGCACACTCAAAGGATGTCAGACCCAAGGATGTTAGATTAAAATAAGATTACTGTGACACTATACAGAGTATATCCTACCACTCTTTCCCCAGACCTTTCCCAAGAGGGACCTGTAGTCATTCATAGGTGCGTGCGCTGGGGAATGAGAAATGCGCAATATTTCCAAGAGTTACTGGACACTAGCTCTGAACTGACTCTAATCCCTGGAGACACAAAACATGGGTCACCAGTCAGAACACTCATCTCATTCCAGAAAAATGTAGAGAGACTAAATCACTTGGCCAAGCCAGGATCCAGCTAATAAGAGATAGAGCTATGATTCAAATCCAAATTTGTCTGCCTCCAAAACCTACCTCGACTTGTTTGCTACACCAGCCTGTCTCTCTGTTAGTAAGATTTCTCGTTCCTTCAAGCCAGCAACCTAACAATACTTAATAGTTACTGGTTAAGCTTATTATGAGGCAGACTGAGCTTTGTGTTTGTTAATCTGGTTGCTGCTCACAACAGTCTACCTACTGAGAGGAAACCAAGGAGAAACTGAAGCATGAAAAGATGAAGTTATCTGCCCCAGGTGGTGGAGTCAGGATTTGAAACCTGGTGGCCTCCCTTCGGGACCTTTACCCACTGTACCACACTGCCTCTACAACTACTGCCTCTACAACTATATATACACACACACACACACACACACACTAAAGAGTCCTCTGGGAAACAATGAAGAAAGTTCATAAACTTATTTTTAAGTTGGTACAGCTGAAATTATGAAATAGCAAGCCCGCTATTACCGCAAATTTAATCCATGGTTATTCTACAAAACTGAAGCAATTTAAGTTCTGAAAAATCATTTTATGGCCAGGCAGCCAAATGTAACAAAATAAGAAGAGGGCTGATATAAGAATCCACACAACTAAGAAAAAACAAAAAGCTATGTTGTTCACATGGGAATACAAGTTGGAGCTTCTGGGCGAGGGCGGGGAGTGCTCATAGGTAGGTTAGGCTTTTCAAAGGAGAATCACAAGAAGAAACTGCTTTCACTCTGCTGGGGAGTCACAAGATGATCTCGCAGGCTGGCTTGCCTAGGAGGAGGTCCCATGCTCTAAGGACACTAAGTTCCAATATTAACCCAGAATGGAAGAACTAACTTTACCATCTAGCTAGTGAATCAATTAAGACAATTTTAAGAAGACACAAAGAAGTAGGTTAAATGGGGACAGAACTTCCAGAGGCAACCAGATCTTAGGAGGGGCAGTGATATGCAAGAGTAATATCAGAGCTGGTAAATATTCCACTTAGAGTAGTTCTCATCAGGGGAACTTTGGGCAATGTCTGGAGATATCTTTTGTTGTCACAACTTGAAGGATGCTAAATATACTAAAATGCAAAGGACAGCCCCTCCAAAAGAAAATCATCTGGCCCAAAATGTCAATAGTGTTAGTTAAACAAGTAACATTTATTAAGCACCATTGCCAGGTATTGTTCCAAGACAGCGATCTTCAACCTCTTTCATCTCATTGCACACATAAATTAATTACAAAAATTCTGCGGCACACATACAAAATATATTTTTTGCTGATCTGACAAAAAATATAGGTATATATTTTTTTAATTTTTAAATTAATTGATTTTAGAGAGCAAAGAAGAGGAGACAGAAACATTGATCTGTTCCTGTATGTGCCCTGACCATGGATCAAACACACAACCTTTGCGTTTCTGGACAACGCTTTAACCAATTGAGCTATCCAGCCAGGGAAAAATAGGTATAATTTTGATTCATTCTCACTGGATAGCTATTGTTGTGTTGACTGTTGTTTTTTTATTTCACAATCTAAGGGAAAAGAGGCTAGTG
Organism: Saccopteryx leptura; assembly: GCF_036850995.1. NCBI lineage: Eukaryota > Metazoa > Chordata > Mammalia > Chiroptera > Emballonuridae > Saccopteryx > Saccopteryx leptura. Next base: position 308,592,153 of record NC_089505.1, read on the forward strand.
CTCCTGAATAAATAAGCAATGCATGTTTTAAAAATTCTTGTGGCATACAGTTGAAAATTGCTGTTCTAAGAGCTTCCATCTAACACATCACTTAATCTTCACAGCAACTCATAAAATAAGTATCATTATCCTGGCTTTACAGATGAAGAAACCTAGATGATGAGTACTTCCACATGGCCACACAGCTGTGTGTGGCAGCACTGTGATGTGAATATAACTCTGACCTCAGAGCCTGGCTTGCAAACACTGTCCCTCAATTTCTTATGAAACTGCTGCATGCATCCCCTTCTTCTAGCAGGTGTCCCCAAACTACGGCCCATGGGACGCATGCGGCCCCCCGCCACACTTCCGGAAGGGGCACCCCTTTCATTGGTGGTCAGTGAGAGGAGCACTGTATGTGGCAGCCCTCCAACGGTTTGAGGGATAGTGAACTACCCCCCTGTGTAAAAAGTTTGGGGACCCTTGTATCTAAAGCCTCTGGAGATACAGAGTTGAAGAGAAGGGAACACCAAGTGTCCATTAGCAATCAGGTTATAGAAAGAAAACCACGCACAAGAAAAGTAGCGTTCTGATTCTGCCACCACAAGGGGTCAGGTTTGTGCAGCACTGTGTCAGAAATGGCCCACTTCCTCTTCTTGAAACATGCCAACATCTAACCAAGAGCTTGGCACTGAGTGGGCCCTGAGTGTTGGTCCCATGACAAGGATAATCAGGGGCTACATTAGGAAACAAAGAGGACACAAGAAAGGATGCTATCACAGGAAATGGGTCTTTTAAAAAGGAGGGGGAACCCTGGCTGCGTAACTCAGTTGGTTAGAAAGTCATCCCGATACGCTAAGGTTGTAGGTTCTACCCCCAGTTAGGGCATGTACAAGAATCAACCAGCGAATACATAAATAAGTGGAACAGCAAACTGATGTTCTCTTTCTTCTCTAAAATATCAATATATAAAATTTTTTAAAAATAAAAAAGAGGGGCAGTTAGTCTTTTTTAAAAAAGCATTTGGATGGGCTCCGAACACATACAGATCATGTATCATAGAAATGTAAACTTGAAACCTATATGATCTTATTAACCTGTGTCACCCCCAAAATTTTAAATTAAAAAAATATTCATAGATTTAAATGTTTTTATACTTGGGCAGCCATACAAAGTAGAAATATGGGTAAAGCTCCATGAAAAAAAGGACCTTCCAAATTCATGTTATATTAAAATTTTATAGTTAAGGCTTTTTTTAAAAAGCACTTTTTTCAGCCCTGGCCGAATGGCTCAGTGAATAGTGTCGGCCTGGCATGTGGATGTCCCTGGTTCGATCCTCAGTCAGGGCACATATGAGAAGTGACCATCTGCTTCTCTTCTCTTCCCTCTCTTCCTTCTCTCCCTCTTCTCCTCTCCCAGACAGTGGCTCGATTGGTTTGAGTGGTGGCCGGGGTGCTGAGGATAGTTCAGTTGATCTGAGTATCGGCCCCAGACAGCAGCTGCCAGGTGGATCCTGGCTGGGGTGCCTGTGGAAGTCTGTCTAATTATCTCCCCTCCTCTCACTTAAAAAAAAATAAAAAATAAATAAATAAATAAATAAATAAATATATACACACACACACACACACATATACATATATATATAAATAAAATAAAAAATAAAGCACTTTTTCTTCATCATTGTGCCAATCTTTTTGCCCACTGTATGCAATCATTGTTCTGGATCTTGTTCATCTTTTTTTCAGAAAGCCAAAAGAACAATTTATAAGAATGTCAAAAGATTCTTCAGCTTTTACCTCTAAAATATAAGCAGTTTCTGAACTCTATTTCCTTCACCCATCATGAAGACTGTTTGGTACAGACTACTGAACCCTACATAAATTATAAAACAGATAAATTCATAAATACCAGTCTGCACTCTGAACTCACATGGCAGAGAAAGGAGGCCAGTTATTCACACTAAAGAATACAGGAAAATGAAGAACAAGCCTCTTCCAAGAGGAAAGAATTAGGCTGAGAAGAGCAACAAGTTTGGGTGTTTCGGGGCAAGAGTTATAAAGCAGAAAGCTGACAGGGCCAGTTAAGGAAGAGACAAAAAAGAATATATGTACAAACCCTGGCATGTCAAGGGGACTGGCAAGGGAACAGGTTTGGAAACTGAAAACTGACCCAGAGAATAAGAAAAAGAATTGGGGGTGGGGATAGGACAAGAATCATTTTTGAGGAGAGAATAGGTCAAGTGTGTGGGTTTCATTTTAGATTACACCTAAAGTACCCACCCAGGAAATTCTGACTCCAAACCAATTTATTTTTATTAAAAAGGCTACTGTAATAGTAAATAATCTGTTATCTGTTTATTTCTGCTTCTCGGAATACTATCTCCAAACACATCCAAAATGTTTCAACAGAAACAAAGCACATCTTTGTCTTATCTGTAAATTAAGTGCACTGCAGAACAGATTAAAAATTCTAACAGGATCTGCCAATAGAAGATACATAGTAACTTTCTCCCCCCACACATATCACATGATGAATCAGTTACAACTTTTCCTGTTTTCCTTTCTTACTAATGTGTCCTACTGTTAATTCCCACCCCACCCCCATTTGGTTTTTCCCCCTCACTGTCATCACATCTACTTTTTCCTAGATTTAGCCATCTCTTATTTGAGATACCTGTTATTTATCCTGATTCTTGATAAAGTGATAGAATTAAAAATAAAATATGTACAAAATATACAATGTTGGAATACAACACAGATGAACAGTATGTACCCAACAATTCCACAGGGGTGTCCAAGAACCTGAACAAAAGTCTGTTGGCTCCCTGAAACTGGCTCCATTTTGTCATATACATCAAAGGAAGAGACCGAGTAAGGAGGCAGAAGTAAATGCTGACAATCCTGTTTTCCAATACCAGAATCAAAACTTCCAGGATAAAAAGAAAGGACTTATATTTACTCCAACTAATAACATATCTGTCTTCTACTTCCAGAACCCACAGGGCAGGGATGGTTATGTGTAGCAGCAATGCTCTGCTCTGTCCTCAACCTCCCAAGGTCACCATCCTGGGTTCCTGATCACCACCATGCCTGCCCTCTTCCCAGCTTCCCAAGTTTTTCCATTGGGAATCATACTCCCAGTGTATTTTCCAGGCAGAAGTAAACAAAGAATGACCTCAAGGATGATTCCTGAAGGATTGTGACTACTGGCAGAATAGGTAGATGAGTGCTTATAGGAAGTTAGAAAAACACGAGAGGGAAATTCACACAAAAGCAGTAGTACTAAGCCTAGGGAAAGCCTGTTCTGACTGAGAAGGTCGAGAGAACTCAGATTAAGGAGGCACCACGAACAAACCACAGATGGTAAGCACCAACACTCAGATTAAGGAGGCACCAAGAACAAACCACAGATGGTAAGCACCAACACATTATAAAGTCTCTTGGGAGAACCTCCAACCTGATATCTCTTCTTCCACTCTTACCCTCTTCCAATCCATGCTTCCCACAATAGTGATTTTTTTTTAAAATCACTGTAAATCTGATTGTTTCACTCCTTTGCTTAAATTCTTCCCATGGCTTCCCACTGTTCTTAGAATAAAATCCGAACTCTGAATTGTTGCTAAGACTACAAGCACCCGCATGGGCTAACCTTTTCCTCCCTCTCCAGCTGCATCCCACCAGGGCCTCTTCCTAGTTCTCAGGCACACTGAGCCGGGCTCCACCTCCGGTCTCCGTGGTGCCTCTGCCTCAAATGCTTTTCTTTCAGCTCTTCACATTGAGGCCTCTGTTCAAATGTCACTTCCTCCAACAAACCTTCATGACCATCCTAACTAAAGTGCTCCTTCTCCGACATAATCTTGTCATCCTGGTGTTGTTTTTTTCCATTTCAGCATTTATAACCATCTAAGATTACACACTACTAATTTATTGAGAACCTCCCTGAGCAGAGTGCAGAAACTGACTTACTCATTGGCATGCACTTAGTAGGCCCCAATACACATTTGTTTAATTTGTGCATTCAACAGGTGGAGAGAGACACTTGGAAATTCTAATTTGCCAAAGTATGCAACTGAGATCTTCAAAGTAAGCTCTGGTTCATCATTTCTTCATCAAGCTCCTAAATCATCAATTTCTCCCTCTTTACAAGGCCAATTCCATTACTATATGTATTAATATATTACAGTATCTTAATGAAATCCTCCCTAAAAATATAGATTTACTTAACTGATACACCATGCCTACCATGTGCTAGAAATATGTAATTAGTTTATGCTCCAACTTTTATTATTTGTATGAATGACCCTATCTGATAAAACCCTAACCAAAGGCTTTTTTTTATTTTTTTTATTTTTTATTTTTTTTTTATTTTTCTGAAGCTGGAAACGGGGAGAGACAGTCAGACAGACTCCCGCATGCGCCCGACTGGGATCCACCCGGCACACCCACCAGGGGCGATGCTCTGCCCACCAGGGGGCGATGCTCTGCCCCTCCGGGGGCTCGCTCTGCCGTGACCAGAGTCACTCTAGCGCCTGGGGCAGAGGCCAAGGAGCCATCCCCAGCGCCAGGGCCATCTTTGCTCCAATGGAGCCTTGGCTGCGGGAGGGGAAGAGAGAGACAGAGAGGAAGGGGGGGGGGGTGGAGAAGCAAATGGGCGCTTCTCCTATGTGCCCTGGCCGGGAATCGAACCCGGGTCCCCCGCACGCCAGGCCGATGCTCTACCGCTGAGCCAACCGGCCAGGGCCCCAAACGCTTTTTCAAGACAAAGAGAACTCAGGGTAAACACAGATGCTTATACAGTGTGATAAATGAAACTTTACTCCAAAACCATTATTTACTTTCAAGATTCTTCTTCTGACAGTGTAATTTTTCTGTTTAGCACATTGGAAAAAATTTCCCGAAGGAGAAAAATCAATTGCAAATTTAAATTATAGTAAAATTTTACCTTAAAGTTCTAACATTTTGAAAATTAAAATCTTTATATATATTTTTCCTACCAACTCTTTCCTGTCAACAGAAACTGCAGCTTCATCTTAGAAATGGTAAAACAAATTTAGACCATACCTGTAAATACTCAAAATCAAATGTTAATGTGGGCCCTCAAATGGGAAACCCCAACTGAAGCTTGGGAAACAATGGGAAAAAGAAAAGATAAAATTAAATTGCAGAAATGTCTACATGAGTTCTAAAAATAAGTTTAAATCTATCAGAGGGAAAAAAATCACAAGTAAAATAAAAACATTCACTCAATTGGAATATGTACAAGGATATATTTGTAATGAAAAACAAAGCAAAGTATATTAAACCAAATGCTGGTATCAAACCTAATAAAATGGGAAGCTTCAACAATAGCCCAATTCAAGTACTTTTATATCTATCACCTTTCTCTGAAGGACTAAGAGCTTCTGCCATATGTCATCTCCATATATCCAGGAAAATAAATGAAGAAAGAAGTATGAACCTTTTATTATTTTAAACAATGAAGGGAAAGAAGGTAAACCACTTCTGTCACCCAGAAAGAGAGAACATTTAGTCCCATTAGGCTCAGAAAACAAAGCAGGGAGTCAAGAGTATTTGTGCTGAGAGACACAAAAACAAAATAAAGCTCAGGAATAATACCCAACAGGAATATCCAAAGCTGCACGTGTTGCTCCATGAAGTCCATCTTGTCCTAATGACTTCCTGAGTTTATTGTGTACATTTTTTAACATCCACCGTCCATCTAGCTGTATGGGTTGGGTGTATATTTATTGCTCTCCCTACACCTACTCCCTTCTGTGAATCCAGACCTCAGTATCTTTATTTGTAGCTTTTTATGTAGCAACAAATTTCCTTGCCTTCTTCCTTAATCGTTCATTTTGTAGAAATTATTGTAGAAGCTCAATATTTAATTATTTAAAGGCCTATCAAATAGCATTTTAAGTTCATCTGTAGTAAAAAATTAATATGAAATTAGGGTAGGGGGTGTGTCTTATTTTTCCTTAAAAAAGTAACTGGAATCAGTGTGTGCATGGTTTTTTGTCTTCCAGGAGCTTATATGTAGCAAAGAATAACAATTCAAAATAGACTGTGGTAAATTCTCTCAGAAAGCTATGAAAAGTCACAAGAATTGAGGGGAAGGAAAAACCACTTCCAACTAACTAATCTAGGTATGCAAAATTGTGGTGACATGTGAGGGAGGTTTTGAAGGCTAGGCAGACAAAACAGAAAAAAACAGCACATCCTTGATACAAACAGGGAATAGCCATTCCTCCAGTTTGTCTGATTTCCTGCCCACTTGGAGGGAAAGCCCTGCTCATCAATAAAAACAGAAAGGGAAAAGTGAATTTGAGATCATGTAGAGCAGTGGTCCCCAACCTTTTTTGGGCCACGGGCCAGTTTAATGTCAGAAAATATTTTCACGGACCGGCCTTTAGGGTGGGACGGATAAATGCACAAAATAAAATTATGCAACCTGCGTAAAAACTGTGGTATTTTTAAATATAATTGTCAAACTTACGAGACAAGCGTCAAGAGTGAGTCTTAGACGGATGTAACAGAGGGAATCTGGTCATTTTTAAAAAAGAAAACATTGGCCCTGGCCGGTTGAGCATCGGCCTGGCGTGTGGGGGACCCGGGTTCGATTCCCAGCCAGGGCACATAGGAGAAGCGCCCATTTGCTTCTCCACCCCCCCTCCTTCCTCTCTGTCTCTCTCTTCCCCTCCCGCAGCCAAGGCTCCATTGGAGCAAAGATGGCCCGCGCGCTGGGGATGGCTCCTTGGCCTCTGCCCCAGGTGCTAGAGTGGCTCTGGTCGCAGCAGAGCGACGCCCTGGAGGGGCAGAGCATCGCCCCCTGGTGGGCAGAGCGTCGCCCCCAGTGGGCATGCTGGGTGGATCCCGGTTGGGCGCATGCGGGAGTCTGTCTGACTGTCTCTCCTCGTTTCCAGCTTCAGAAAAATACAAAAAATAAATAAATAAATAATAAAATAAAAAAGAAAACATTGTTCAGACTTAAATATAAATAAAACGGAAATAATGTAAGTTATTTATTCTTTGCTGTGGACCAGTACCAAATGGCCCACGGACCAGTACCGGTCCGCGGCCTGGGGGTTGGGGACCACTGATGTAGAGAACTCTGAATAACAGGCTTTTCACTCTGGATTTCTTTCTGCAGGTGGGGATGTGAAGACATTTGTAAAAGGAACTTGGGATAAGGGCTATAAGGAGTAGAGAATGGGAGCAATGGAGGAAGGCTTGAAGAAATAGGGGCTTGACATCAATAGGAATGGCAGTTTTGCGCAAAAAAAAAATACAGAAACAAAAACAAAACAAAAAAACCCTGAAAGGAGAACTAAGTCAGCAGCTATTTCACGTGGAGGGCAAGGTAGAAGGAGGAATTAACATTGCCTCTAGGTTTTATTCCTGGGTAACCAGGGGAAACAACTAGAAATGGGGGAAGGAGAGAGCAGTGCAAAACGACAGAGAATCGGCTTAAGTAATTACTACTGGCCCTAGCTGGAAATGTTTGCATCAGACCCACCCATCTGACACCTTCTGGTGGCAGGCACTGTTTCCAGGCACTCAGGATACAACCACAAACACAACTGGCAAGCACCTCTGCCCTCATGGAACTTAACCTTGTCTAATGGCAGACAACAGATAATAAGTACATCAATAGAGAAGTATATATTACAGGAAAAGTGGAGTTGCATGGAATTTATATAGGAGGGTCTGAGATAGTAACATCAAAACAAAAACCTAGAGGTGAGAGAGTGAACCATGCAAGGAACCAGGAAAGAATCAGCAACTAACACACCAGTATCTCCATTTAATTTCATTCCATGATGCTTTTGAAGTGGCAGCAACTGCAATACATCTCTTTGGTGACCCAGTCCTACCACTTCCTCACTCTATTCTATCATGAAACCTTCATGCGATAACATGAAAACAGTAATAACAAACTACCTACTAGGTCAATTTGTTTATACTGCCTGTTTACATTCCCTACATAAGAGAAAGGACTGCATTTTAAAACAACAAAACCAAAGTACTATTAGAACATGTTTGTACAAAACTTAAGACAATCATCTTGTTCTCAAAGCAATTATTGATGTAGCAACTTTGAGATGTGATTTAAATCAAGGCTGCTGAAGAATAATTACGAATCATGCAATTAAGCTACCAAGTAGGATGCTGCTGAGAGAGAGAAAACCCCCATTCACAGCACCATGAAACTGTCAAAAAATAAAAATAGTACTATCATCAAAACCAGAAGGAATATCACCCTTTGATTTTATAATCGGTTGCTGAGCAGAGCTGAGTTCTAGTCTAAGCTCTGCCATTTATTGGCTCTGGGTCTTTGGATCCCATCCTTATCTGGAAAGGGCAGCTGGTCCGATTTTTCAGATTCCCTTCAGTTCTGAGAATCTATGTGGCAGTCCTGGTTGCTACAATATTTAGTTTATTTATTTGGCTATTCTGGTTTACCTCACTTTGCAATAATAGAATAAGCACCCACCAAAAATAGCACAACTTATAAGTTCTGTATAATTTTTTAAAACAAACTTACCAGAGCTTAGTGCTTAAAATCACACTACACTAACTGTAAAAGTGCTGCTTTTTTTCATTCGTCTTAGAATAACCTGTAAGACTTAGCCTTCTGTATCGCTGAATTTGATTTGGAACAAGGTGGATAAGCACATCCTTAGCACGAGGCAAAAATTATGCAACCTTTCCTGGTGGGACCTGGGTCTTCGAAAACTGTTCCAATCGAATCCCCAAGCATTTATAGCAACAACTTCGAAATTTAATGCATGTGAATGCATTATGAAGAAAATAACCAGTGTTATTCGGACTATTGCAGGTACTAAGTATTAACTCAGTTAATCTTCATAACAATTCTATAAAGGTGGGACTATTATTATCACCATTTCACTTCTGCGAAAACAAAGGCATAGAGGAGTTAAACAAATTGTGTGCGTTTTCACAATAAGTAGATGCAAACCCTGGCACTCTTAACTTCAAAGCCTGCATGCTTAATCTCTGCGATACACGGCCTATGTGAACCCTGGTGTCCTTGTTTAAATAATAGTTCCATTTTTGACCTCACTCTTCCTGCAAACTGAATAACACTAAGTCAAAATAAAGATGCACCGCAAGTTAACTATAGATTATTTCCTACAATCCTGAATCACGAACTAGAAATATATTTTAAAGAATGATAAAATCTCTACAGTCCCTGCGGTCTCTCCACATTTGGGGAGAGGGTGTGTGGTGCAACGCAAACATATTCTGTTCCTGAGATAATGCCAGGACCAAGTGATGCACCGCTAGAGCCCGACCCAATGTACCCCTCCCACAGGGGACTCACGCCACTCGCCGCCCGCCCACCCGCGCTCCTACTTGACTGAAGTGGCTCCGGGCCGGTCCAGCCAATCCACACCTGCATTGTAGGCGCCCGCAGAGTCCCTCCAAGTGCCCCGCGAGCCACCAGGACCTCTCCCCACACTTACCTTTGGGACCCGCAACAGGCGCGTGGACACCGGGAAGCCACCACAGCTGCGCCACACGGCAGCGGGCTCTGCGCCCCGCCTCCCGCCCCCAAGTGCACCCACCAGGGCTCCCACCTTGGGCCCCGCCCCCGGTGCAGGCCCCGCCCCACCAATCAATGGTGCCATCTCGCCGCCAGCCCTGCCCAAAAATAGGGGTGGGGCTTCTGCTCACTCAGCTCCGCCCCCTAGGGGTGGAGAAACCTACAGGAGCTGACGGAAAGGTGCTCTACGAAGACGGCAAATAAATAAAGTGGGAAGGGCCTGTGGGAGCGGGACCCAGAGGGAGAAACAGCAGGATACAGGCCAAGGAAACTTGGAAAAGGTGAGAGACAGCCATGGAGGGTAAGATGAAGAAAGAGGCTTGGGAGGGGAAAATGAAGGCGCTCTTGCCAGGTTCCAGCTAAGGAATAGGGCAGGGTTCAACATCTTAACAAAACAGAGTTCATTTATTCACGGCATTGGCTAAGCACATTCTCCTGGGACAGGGTAGGTGTCACATTTGAATTCAGAAAACCCATTCCTTCCAGGCCAAGTTTGGCATTAATGCCCATAGTGTACTAAATGGTTTTCGATTGCATATATGGATAAAGGGGGAAAGTCAGACCACTCAGAAGGAATTATTTTAACCATTAATGTATTTGATTTTGGAAAGTAAAAAACTATTTGAGGAATCAAGCTAATAACTAATTTAATTATGACAGGGAAACATAAGAGTCACTTGCCAACAAGCATGATTAATACACAATAACCTTTGCTACAAGAATTTCAGAAAATAGGTCCAAGAGTTTAGCCTATCTGTGTGACCTTAAGGGAAATCACAAAATCTGAAGTCCTCAATTTTTTTATCTGTAGAATGAAGAGATTAGGCCAGGTGGCTTTATGACCTCTAAATGCCCTTCCACACTCCATTTCATCCTGGTAGACTTAACAGTTAAAGAGGAGGACTATAGGAAAAGCACTGTCTAGTTAGGAGACACACAGAGAAATGTGTAATTTTTGGAAAAAGCATCAGGGATCTGTGGCATAACTTCATTCAAGCTCTTCTTTCTGACTTTTCTATTTTTAATAACAACAACTCTCTTGTCCTAGCTCAAAACCTTTGGCTCTTCTTCCTCTCAATCCTCACATTTAGTTACCAGGTCCTTGGCTTTCACTATTACAGTCTCTTAAATGGCCCTTCTTATTTTCATTGCCATCTCTGTATAAAGTACAGATTCAAAGAACTCAGGAGCTTTGACCTGACTCTCACCTACTTTTTCCACCAAATGTCTAAGTTTTCTCTGTGTACACATCTGTGGGACAGACTGTCTCCTCACTTAACAGTATCCACAACTACAGCCAATATTCCTGCCACTGAACATTTACACCCACTGCTTCCCAGCTCAGAATATCTCTTCTCAGTCCTAGCTACCTGTCCAGACTAGAATAGCTCAGCTCAGGGACCTCTATGCAACAAAGTGATAAAATACTTAGGATCCATAACACTCCACTAGGCACTTAACAGAATGACCTTGTTTTATATTCTCTATTATTTATAATATTTATCTCCATAACTAAAGTGTAAACTACTTACTGGATGTCCCAGGCCCCAGCCAATTGGGAAAAAAAAGCTACTTTCAGTATTTCAAAAAGCCTGAAGGAAATTATATATCCTTCTACAATTAGGCTACCTACAACAGCAAGAGTCTCTGTTTTTTGTCTGAAATTATATGACACTGAAGTAACACCAGTTATATCACTTAACCAAAGCTTTGGTGGACACTTATATGAGACTGATTCAAATAAGAGGAAAATAAAGTAGTATTAAATACTGTATTTCCCCATGTATAAGATGCACCATTTTTTGAAAAATCTGGGGTCTAAAAACTGGATGTATCTTATACAGTCGTTGTGATATTTCAAATGCCATAGATGGAACTGAGGATGAGGCAATATATGAAGACATTAATTTGTCATCAGACAGAGATGAGGACAAGCTAATGGATGGGAGTTTTGACAGTGATGAGGAGTTGTATGAATTTAATGATGAATAAACCTTCAGTTCAATAACTTTACGTAATACATATTTTTTTCAATTTTGGGCCCCCAAATTAAGGTGTGTCTTATACATGGGAGCATCTTATTCATGGGGAAATATGGTAAGACTCATTTGGAAGACTACATCTTTATCATTCATGGAGATGCATAAAAATAAAAGTAACCTACCTATTCTTTGTCACCCATTGCCCAAACAAGTGATAAACCCATGGTACGTACTTAAAAATATATTCATGAATAATATGATTATTTTTAACTTTCCTTAAACTTTCTCCCTTGATATATTAAAATACTATTCTTTCCTTTTTCATGAAAATAAGATTGTAGGATTTTCTCTTCTAGTTTCAAATAAATTCTCAAGAATAAGATAAACAAGAATCACACAGAACTTCTTGGAGTTGAACTAGAAAGGTTTTTGGTATTCCAGAATAAACCCTCAAACCACAGTAAACTGCCTGTGTTAGGGGACCCTACATACTATTAAAATCTTAAGAGAGTCAATATTCCTTAACTGGGATTTTACCTAGATGACACAAGTAGAAGCAGAACCAAGTTTGCAGAATGACTACCAAGTAAGAGTGAAAACTGATTTGCAGTCTATCAAGGGCCCCTTGTGTTTTGAAAATGTCACTGGCATGTTTAAGGGAGACCCAGAGCTCTGAAGTCTGGCCCAAACAATCTAAAAATCACTACTCACAGAAAACCTTTATAATATTCTGGAGATTTAAGAAGTATTAAATAGGCAGACTAAACATGTCACACTTCATTTTACAAAGTGGTTGTACCAGAAGTTCTTGGTTATAGACTTTTAGACCTTTTCTCTTCCTCTCCTCAAAATGTGTGGTGACTATTAAGAGTGGAGCCTTGGGGGAACTTCTGGTTCCATCCAAGATGGATCGACAAGGACCATGTTTACCTTCTCACCCAAAGCAATGACAACAATAAAAAGAAGCCAGACTAAGTAAATAAAACAACAGTGTTCAAGATACTAGATATCAGGCAGTGAATGAGAATAATTCCTCAGACATGGGAAATGAATAAAGTATCCTCTGGCTTATTACCTTCAGAGAACTTATAGGCCATGGCATAGAAAAGCCCAGAAGAGAGCCCAGCAGATTTCCTGTGTTGAGGAGACAGAGCGGTGAGTCCAGAAGAACAAGATGGCTAGAGTTAACAAGACAGACTACTGGAGACAAAATAACACAAAAAAATCCCAGAAATATGCAGAGGGTCCTCCTTGAGATTTAACAGCACTGATCAATGCATGCATATGAGGAAACTACTCAAGGTCAAGGAAAGAACAAAGCATCTGAATGCATGAGAAGGTACAGTATTAAGCACTAACAGAGGGCCAGGAATACTGGCTCTTTACACCACCAGGCCAACTAGAAAACCTCCTAATTCAGTGAGGTCGAGTACTCGGAAGAGTCTTGCCTTAGTAACCCTAAACTAAATTCTTCTTGGATAGTGCCAAAAAAAAATACAAGTAATTTCCAAAAGGATCAAACTATTTTCAAGTAATTTAAATACATCTCAAATTAAAATTCAAGTATATTTATAGGAATACAAAATATTCAGCACCCAACAAGATTAAATTCACAATATCTGCCATTAAAACAAATCTACAGGCCCTGGCCGGTTGGCTCAGCGGTAGAGCATCGGCCTAGCGTGCGGAGGACCCGGGTTCGATTCCCGGCCAGGGCACACAGGAGAAGCGCCCATTTGCTTCTCCACCCCTCCGCCGCACTTTCCTCTCTGTCTCTCTCTTCCCCTCCCGCAGCCAAGGCTCCATTGGAGCAAAGATGGCCCGGGTGCTGGGGATGGCTCTGTGGCCTCTGCCTCAGGCGCTAGAGTGGCTCTGGTCGCAACATGGCGACGCCCAGGATGGGCAGAGCATCGCCCCCTGGTGGGCAGAGCGTCGCCCCTGGTGGGCGTGCCGGGTGGATCCCGGTCGGGCGCATGCGGGAGTCTGTCTGACTGTCTCTCCCTGTTTCCAGCTTCAGAAAAATGAAAGAAAAAAAAAAATCAAATGTACATGAAAAGAAGCAGAAAAATATGACCCTAAATGTGGAGAAAAATCAATCACAGAATTAACCTACAGCCCTGGCCGGTTGGCTCAACGGTAGAGCGTCGGCCTGGCGTGCGGGGGACCCGGGTTCGATTCCCGGCCAGGGCACATAGGAGAAGTGTCCATTTGCTTCTCCACCCCTGACCCCCCCTCCTTCCTCTCTGTCTCTCTCTTCCCCTCCCGCAGCCAAGGCTCCATTGGAGCAAAGATGGCCCGGGCGCTAGGGATGGCTCCTTGGCCTCTGCCCCAGGCGCTAGAGTGGCTCTGGTCGTGGCAGAGCGACACCCCGGAGGGGCAGAGCATCGCCCCCTGGTGGGCAGAGCATCGCCCCTGGTGGGCGTGTCGGGTGGATCCCGGTCGGGTGCATGCGGGAGTCTGTCTGACTCTCTCTCCCTGTTTCCAGCTTCAGAAAAATACAAAAAAAAAAAAAAATTAACCTACAACTGACATAGATGTTAAAAATAGGAGATGACATTACTATATGACTATAATATTATAATAGTAATATACTAAAAAATTAAGTAGATATAAGGAAGGTATAAACATTTTCTAAATCAAACTTTTAGAGATGAAGACAATAATCTGTAAGGTGAAAAATACACTGGCTGGGACTAACAGAAGAATAGACATTACAGAAGAAAAGATTAGGGAACGTGATACACAATAGAAACTTTTTAAAATGAACTACAGAGAGGAAAAAAATTGAAAAGAGAATCAATGAGCTATGGGACAACTCTGAAAGAGAAGGTAAAGATAGGATTGGGGAAGGAGATCAGAAAGACATTTGAAGAAATATGACTGATATTTTTCAAAACATGAATGCTATTAAACCCACAAATCTGACAAGCTCAATGAACCTAACCCCTAGGAACAAGAAGAAAACTCCACCAAGACATTTCATAATGAAACTACTAAAAATTAGTCATAAAGCAAAAAAACCTTAATAGCAGCCAGAGGAAAAAATATTCTATGTTCAGAGGAATGATAGTAAAGATGACAACAAATTTCTTATCAGAAATAGTGCAAGACAAAAAACTGAAAATAGAACTACCTTATGACCCAGCAATCCCTCTACTGGGTATATACCCCCAAAACTCAGAAACATTGATACGTAGAGACACATGCAGCCCCATGTTCATTGCAGCATTGTTCACAGTGGCCAGGACATGGAAACAACCAAAAAGCCCATCAATAAATGACTGGATAAAGAAGATGTGGCACATATACACTATGGAATACTACTCAGCCATAAGAAATGATGACATTGGATCATTTACAGCAAAATGGTGGGATCTTGATAACATTATACTAAGTGAAATAAGTAAATCAGAAAAAAACAGGAACTGCAATATTCCATACGTAGGTGGGACATAAAAGTGAGACTAAGAGACATTGATAAGAGTGTGGTGGTTATGGGGGGAGTGGGGAGAGGGAGAGGGAAAGGGGGAGGGGGAGGGGCACAAAGAAAACTAGATAGAAGGTGACAGAAGACAATCTGACTTTGGGTGATGGGGATGCAACATAATTGAACGACAAGATAACCTGGACTTGTTATCTTTGAATATATGTATCCTGATTTATTGATGTTGCCCCATTAAAAAAATAAAATTATTTAAAAAAAAAAGAAATAGTGCAAGAAAAAGACAGTGGAACAACATCTTTTGTACAAAACAAAAATATTTAAACCTGGAATTCTATATCCAGCAAAATTATCTTTCAAAACTGAAGGCAATATAAAATTCTTTTCAGCTACACCAAAGCTGAAAGAATTCACAACCAGCAGACTTACACTACAAGAAATATTAAAGGAAGTCCATCAGACAGAAGGAAAATGATTCCAGAAATCTGGAAATATAAATGTATGGTAAAAATGAAGAACTCTGGAAACAGTAACAACAGAGATAAATATAAGTTTTCTTTTTTTTTAATTAGGGGGGCAGACAGGAAAGAGAGAGCTGAGAAGCATCAACTTGTAGTTGCAGCACCTTAGTTGATCATTGATTGCTTCTCATATGTGCCTTGACCAGAGGGCTCCAGTCAAGCCTATGACCCCTTGCTCAAGCCAGTGACCTTGGGCTTAAGCAGCAACCTTGGGCTTCACGCCAGTAACCTTTGGGCTGAAGCTAGCAACCATGGGTTCCTGTCTATAGACCCATGCTCAAGCTGGATGAGCCCGCTGTCAAGCTATTGACCTTTGGGGTTCGAACCTGAGTCCTCAATGTCCCAGGCTGATGCTGTATCCACTGTGCCACCGCCTGGTCAGGCTATAGATTTCTAAATTAAAAGATAACTTTAAACAACAATAGTAATAATTTATTGTGGGTTTATGTATAAAATGTATGGCAACAATAACAAAAGCTGGGAGGAGAGATATAGACGGATACTATTGCAAGGTGTATTCTGTAAGTGTAAGCATCCGATAAGTGATGTGATATAATTCAATTAAAGAATGACTATTTTAGATAGAAGATAGATTAAATTAAAAAAACAACTATCATCCTAAGGGAGGGAAGGAGTTATAAGTAATAAACCAATAAAAGAAAAAAATGGAATCATAATGTTCAATCCAAAATAAGTCAGAAACAGAGAAAAAAGGACACAAAGAACAGAGAAAACAAACCACAAGATGACAGACATAAACTTAATGTCATTAGTAATATTTAATGTCAAAACATCTCAATTAAAATTTTTCATAATATATAAGTAAAACACCCAACTATAAGTTGCCTACAAAAAACTACACTTCAAATATGAAGATACAAATAAGTTAAAAATAAGAAGATTTTTAAAAAAGATACACCATTAGGCTAGTCAAAAGAAAGCTAAAGCAGTTACAGTAAGTAGAGCATCGCCCAGCGTGTGGATGTCCCGGGTTGGATTCCCGGTCAGAGCACACAAGAGAAGTGACCATCTGCTCTACCCCTTTCCCTCTCCCCCTTCTGTCTCTCTCTCTCCCCCTCTCCCACAGCCATGGCTCAATTTGTTCAAGCACACTGGATTGAAAGGTCCTGAAGATGGCTCTGTGTGTAGAACAGTATATACAAAGTAGATTTCATAGAAAATACTATTACCAGAGAAAGAAAAGTCCATTTCTTTTTTTTTCTTCTTTTTCCAAGTGAGAGGAGGGGAGAGAGAGCAAGAGAGAGAGAGAGAGTGGCGGGGGGGGGGGGGGGAGTAAAACTGACAGAGCCTTTAGGGGAACACTCAGCCCAAGGGTGTAAAGAAAACCAAAGTGATAACACCTTGCCCTCACTCTGCTTCCTCCTCAGACTCCCACATGTGCCCCAACTGGGATCCACCTAGCAACTCCCGTCCAGGCTGATGCTCTGCCCATCTGGGGCCATGCTCACAACTGAGCTATTTTTAGCACCTAAGTCAAAGGCTCCACAGAACCATCCTCAGCACAGATGCTGGCATGCTTGAACCAATTGAGCCATGGCTGTGGGAGCTGGAGAGAGAGAGAGAGAGAGAGAGGGAGAGAGAGAGAGATAGGAGAGGGGGAAGGGTAGAGAAGCAGATGGTCCCTTCTCTTGTGTGCCCTGACCAGGAATCAAACCTGGGACATCCGCATGCTGGGTGTTGCTCTACCACTGAGCTAACTGGCCAGGGCCAAAAAAGTCCATTTCATAATTATGAAGAGACTAAGTTATCTTGAGGTCATAAAAAACATATATGCACCTAATAATAGAGCTTCAAAATATATAAGCAAAAAACTGAAACAACTCAAGGGAAAATAGACACATCTACAATTATAGTCAGAGGTTTCAAAAACCCTCTCACAATAATAGCACTAGTAAAGAGAAAATCAGCAATTATACTGACTTAGTCGATTCAGGCTCCTATAACAAAATATAGACTGGGTAGTTTATAAGCAACAGAAATTTAATTCTCATAGTTCTGGAGACTGTACTGTAAGTCTAGGGTCAGGATGTCAGCATGGTTGAGTGAGGGCTTTCTTCCTGGTTCATACCCAGTATCTCCTCTATGTGTCTTTACATGGTAGAAGGGACCAAGGAGTTCTGTGGGATCTCTTTTATAAGAGTACTAATCCTATTCATTAGAGTTCCACCCTCATCAACTCCCAAAGGCCCCACCTACTAATTAGCATAATCACTTTTGGAGGTTAGGATTTCAACATATGAATTTGGGAGTGGGGGTGGGCACACAAACATTTAGGACCATAGTAGATACAAAAGACCTAAACAACACTATTAACCATCTTAACACAACTGACATTTACAGATAACTCAAAGACAGAAAAATATACATTTTTTGCAAGTGCACACCAGATATTTATCAAGATAGACCATATACTGGACTATGAAACAAGTTTCAATAAATTTAAAAGGATTCAAGTAATAAAAAGTATATTCCCTAGCTACAGTGAAATTAAATTAGAAACAAGTAACAAAAAGATATCTGGAAAAATTCCAAATATTTGAAATCAGAATATACAATTCTACATAACCCATGGGTCAAAGAAATAAAAAGCAATGTCAGAAAATATTTTGTGCTGAATGTAAATAAAAATACAACATATCAAAATTTGTGAAGGTCACTAAAACACTTAGGAGGTAATACCTGTATTGAAAAAGAAGGAAGATCTCAAATGAATTACCCCAGCTTCCACCTTATAAAACATTAAAAAGCAAAGCAAATAGAACCAAAATAATCCAAAGAAAGGAAATAATAAAAGTCAGAGCACAAATCAATTAAAGAGAAAAGAGAAAAATCAATGAAACCAAAAGTTGATTTTAAAAAATCAATATAGTTAATAAACTGAACTGATTAGCACAAAAAAGGACACAAATTACCAATATCTGGAATAAGAAATGCAATATTACTTCAGATCGTACAGATATTAAAACTATTATATAATAAGGGAACATTATGAACAATTACAAGCCAACTTACACGAAATGTACAAACTCCCTAAAAGACACTACCAAAGCTCACTCAAAAGTAATAGATAAATCAAATATCCCTATATTTATTAAAGAAATTTAGTTTGTACTTAAAAATCTTCTCTCAGAGAAAATTTCACTACCACGTCTTCACTGGTGAATTCTACCAAACATTTAAGAAGGAAATGGTAGCAAAACTACCAAATCTATACAAATTCTCCAGAAAATTGGAGGAAGAAATACTTCCCACCTCATTCCATGAGGCCAGCATTACCCTAACAATAAAAAAAAAGATATTATAGCCCTGGCCGGTTGGCTCAGTGGTAGAGTGTCGGCCTAGAGTGCAGGAGTCCCAGGTTCGATTCCCGGCCAGGGCACACAGGAGAAGCGCCCATCTGCTTCTCTACCCCTCCCCCTCTCCTTCCTCTCTGTCTCTCTCTTCCCCTCCCGCAGCCAAGGCTCCATTGGAGCAAAGTTGGCCCTGGCGCTGAGGATGGCTCTGTGGCCTCTGCCTTAGGCACTATAATGGCTCTGGTTGCAACAGAGCGACATCCCAGATGGGCAGAGCATCGCCCCCTGGTGGACGTGCCGGGTGGATCCCGGTCTGGTGCATGCGGGAGTCTGTCTGACTGCCTCCCCATTTCCAACTTCAGAAAAAAAAAAACACAAAAAAAAACCCAGGTTAAAACAAAGATATTAAAAGAAAAGGAAATCCAAACCAATATAGCTCATCTCTCAGATGGCAAAAACTCTACACAAAATTTTAACAAGTTGAAACCAAAAATATACAGAAAGGATACAACAGCATGACCAAGTGTGGTTTATCCAATGCAAGGTTGGTTTAACATTAAAAATTAATATACTTCAAACATTAAAAAACTAAAACAGATAAAACATGATTATCGCAACAGATACATGAATAATATTTGATGAAATCCAACTCCCATTCCTGGTAAAAATTCTCAGCAAACTGGAAATAGAAAGGAACTTCCTCAACCTGATAAAGGGTATCTGCAAAAATCATTCAACTAATATCATACTTAACATTGAAAGACGGAAAGCTTTTCCCCTAAGATTAGAACAAGACAAGGATTTCCAATTAACACTGTACTAGGGGTTCTAGCCAGGGAAAAGAAATAAAGGATTCAGAGTAGAAAGGGAGAAGAAAAACTATCTTTATTTGAAGTTTATATGATTGCATTAGGATGGCAATAATACAAAATGTGGAAACAAAATATTGGTGAGGATGTGGAGAAATTGGAACCTTCATACGTTGTTGATAGGAATGTAAAATGGTGCAGCTGCTGAGGAAAAGTTTGGCAGTTCCTTAAAACAGTTAAACATAATATTACCATATAGTGCAGCAATTTCACCTCTGGATGTACACCCCAAAGAACTGAAAACAAGTAGCCAAATAATTTCTTATACATGCATGTTAATAGCAGCACTATTCACAATAGCCTAAAAGATGGAAACAACCAAATGTCCATCAATAGATGAATGGATAAACAAATTGTGGTGTATATATTAGAGGGAATACTATTTAGCAATAAAAAGGAATGAAGTACTAATACATGCTACAATGTGGATCAGCTTTGAAAAAAATTAGGCTAAGGGAAGGAAGTCGGACATGAGTGGTTCACATTCTGAATGAATACACTTATATGAAATATCCAAAATAAGTAGATATAGAAAAACTGATAGCAGATTGGTAGTTGCCAGGGGCTGGGGGATGAGGGAATGGGCATTAATTTCTTACTGGATATCGGGTTTAATTTGGGGTTGATGAAAAAATTTGAAACTAGATAGTGGTGGTTGCACAATATTGTAAATGTACTAGAAACCTCTGATTCATTCACTTTAAAATGACTAATTTTATGCTATGAGCATTTCACTTTTATTTATTTATTTTTAGAAACCTTAATATCCAACTGAAGACTAATAAGGTCTAATCAGCCTAGCCTTCTAGATCCTCCATATTCTGACCATGCTATAACCCTACTTCCCCTGCCTGCAACTCAGAGCCTCCTTTCCCTACATATACAAATCCTACTTGTCTTTCAAGGCATTATTCAAAAACAAGCTCCTTCAAGAATTTTTTCTCAATATTTTGTGAAAATTACTACTTTCCTGTTTGTTCCTATGAACATTTTGTCTGCACCTCTTGCTTTCTACCTTAGAGCTATTTATTTATGTCCTCCATTAGCCAATAACTGTTAGCAAGATCCATATGTGATTCATCCTATTATTCCCAGGATTCTTAGGAAACCCTTAGACAGATAAGACACCTAAATATTTGTTGAAGGAAAAAGGATAATATAAAATGAATTTCTGGGGAATGTGAAGGTGCTGCTATGGCTTCCAGTGGGGTCAGAGTAAATGCTGGTGGCTTGTCAAATGAAGCTCCCAAAACTGCAGACAGAATAGGAGATCACTGACTTTGGGGTATCTGCTTTGCCACAGATAGGAATGACATCCAGAGGAACTATTTCTCAATTTGATACTTGTCCCTACAAGAGTTTGGCAAATCAGAAATTTGAGTGACATTAACCTAATGGCACCTCAGCCATGGGTGGAGCCAAATAGATACATGAAACCCATACAGTCCTTGAACCTTACAAAAACAGAGCCTCAATCTGTGACCATTCCAAGACTTGCCCTGATGGCAGCCAAAGTTTGATTTAGAAGGGCACCTTCCCTTCCCTGCCCAATTTTCTTTTCTTGGCTGAGTCCACTGAGAATTCCATTCTCTGGTCAGCAGTTGGGCTTCAGCTAAAGTGTTGTCCTCTGTTCTGTAAAGTTCACACACAGTTCCAAGGTTTCTGCAGGGGTGATCTTTTCTCTTGTCTTGGGGAATAACTTAATGGTATTTTAACAATTATTTGAAATAAAGATGGCACACACACACACAAATGAATTTCTGTATATGAATCCTCTTGATTTCATTATAAAATTGGAAATATACTTTTCTGGGAATATATTTGACTCCAGCATGTCTAAAACCCTTTGAAAATCACATATAGGTAATATCATAATTTCCTGATGAAATAGTTATAAATTACTCTGAACACTAATATAAAATGACTAAAACTATTTATATCCTTAATAATTATTGCTAATGTTCTTAACAGCATGAGTTATAATACTAATAGGTAACAGTTGTATAACACTTATGTGCCACACTCTGCAAGCATTTTATATATACATATTGATCCTTACAGTAAGCCCATGATCTATGCACAATTATCCCCATTTTATAAGTGAAGAAAATTGCTCAATTTCACTGAGCTAGTAACTGGTTAGGTTAAGATTAGAACTCAGGTACTTCGGGGTACCAGAGTCCATTGTCTTAACCACTATACTATGTCACCTCTCCGTAAACAGTTTAATTCTGCATAATAAAATGGCTTTGAGAGGTTAATGAGTTTCCAAGAAAACATTTTCTAATATTCTCAAGCAGGTTAATGTGAAACTTTCACTGTTTTTTTAGACTTTGTGCCTGGAATTTTAAGATGGCTGGTAACTTTTAGAAATAAACTGGATTAACTGTACTGAAGAAATGATATTAAGAAGAAACAAAGAAGTAGGAACACAATATAACACACAATTAAAGATATAATAACAAGGGAATGAAGGAGACTTGACTTAAGGTGGTGAACACACAATACAATATACAGATGATGTATTATAGAATTGTATACCTGAAACCTATATAATTTTATTAAACAATGTCATCCCAATAAATTCAATACAAAATTTTTAAAAAATTACATAGCATGTAATAGGTATTTAATGAACATAAGTGATAGAATTAGGATTGAAAGCAAGATGGCTACAAGTAGTTGGGACTAAATCAAACTTTTAAAATAAATTAATGAACTGCCAAATTTAAAAAAAAGCCCTTTTACACAGCAATAGACACCATTAACAAAATAAAAAGAATCCACACAATGGGAGAACATATTCGACAATACATCTGATAAGTGGTAAATAATCAAAATTTGTAAAGAACTTCTGAAACTCAACACCAGGAAGGTAAACAATCAAATTAAAATATGGGCTAAGGAACTGATTAGACACTTCTCCAAAGAGGACATATAAATGGCCAAAAGACATAAAAAAATGTTCAATGTCACTAATCATCGGATAAATGCAAATTAAAACCACAATGCGGTATAACCTCTCACCTGTCAAAATGGCGCTCATTAACAAATCAACACACAATAAGTGCTGGCGGGGATGTGGAGAAAAGGGAACCCTCCTGCACTGCTGGTGGGAATGCAGACTTGTGCAGCCACTAAGGAAAACAGTATGGAGTTTCCCCAAAAAATTAAAAATGGAACTGCCTTTTGACCCAACTATCCCACTTTTAGGAATATATCCTAAGGATACCAAATCACTGATTCAAAAGAAGATATGCACCCCCAAGTTTACTGCAGCATTGTTTACAATAGCCAAGATCTAGAAACAGCCCAAGCATCTGTCAATGGACAAGTGGATTAAAAAGCTGTTGTACATATACACAATGGAATACTACATAGCCATGAAAAAGAAGGAAATCTTACCTTTTGTGATGGCATGGATGGACCTGGAGATTATTATGCTAGTTGAAATAAGCCAGGCAGAGAAAGGAAAATAACATATGATCTTACTTATATAGTATTTGGAATCAAATGAACAAAGTAAACTCTGGAATGGAATAGAAGCAGAGGTGGGGGTCACAGGGAGCAGAGGGACAGCTGTTAGAGGGAAGGGGGATGAAGGGATGGAATCAGAGAAGGTGAAGAGATTAGTGAAATTATATATACATAACACATAGATACAGATAACAGGACAGAAAATCCCAGAGGTAAGGGGGGAGGGATTTAAGAGGATGGGGTAAAGGGGATGTGATGGGGGACACGGAGGTGGGGGTAAGGGTGTTATATTGAGTGGGACACTTGAATCCATGATAACACAATAAATTAAAATTAATAATAATAAATAAACCCCAAGGGAACTATACTAAAGAAACAATAGGCTCTGGACAGTTGGCTCAGTGGTAGAGCATCAGCCGGACATGTGGATGTCCCAGGTTTGATTCCCAGTCAGGGCACACAGGAGAAGTGACCATCTGCTTCTCCACCCCTCAGGCTCCACCTTTTCTCTCTTCCTCTCTCTCTCTTCCTCTCTCTCTCTCTCTCTCTCTCTCTCTCTCTCTCTCTCTCTCCTTCATCCACAGCTTGATTGGTTCCAGTACATCAGCCCGGGTGCTGAGAATGGCTCCATAGAGCCTCCACCCCAGGTGCTTAAAATAGCTCAGTGCAAGCATGGCCCCAGATGGGTAGAGCATTGGCCTCAGATGGGAGTTGCTGGGTGGATCCCACTTTGGGTGCCTGCAGGAGTCAGTCTCTCTATCTCCCCTCCTCTCACTTGGAAAAGAAAAAAGAAAAATAAATAAATAAAATTTTAAATACAGCAATGTGACTGTATACATACTGAAATATATAAGAGCCAGAAAATTTCCTAAATAAAGGCTTTTGAAAGTATAATTTTTTTTTGTTTGGTTTTCTTTATGTTTGGTTTTTTTAAATTGATTTTAATTTATTGTGTTTATATAGATTCTAGTGTCGCCCCGAATGCATCCCTCCTCCCCCGTATTCCCTTCAACATCTCCCTTACTCCATAGCGCCCTCCCCCTGAAAGTATAATTTTAATGTGATTTTCTGTATTTCAAGTTCCAGTATAATTCTTTTTTTTTAATTAATTGATTTAGAAAGAGAGGAAGGGGGAGAGAAAGAGAGACATCAATTTGTTGTTCCACTTATTTATGCATTCATTGGTTGATTACTGTATGTGCCCTGACCAGGGATTGAATCCAGAACCTTGGTATTCAGAGGCGCCATTCCAACCAGCTGAGCTACTGGGCCAGGGCCCAGTATAATTCTTATGTAAAACAGTACTTACATATCGCTTACTTAAATGCATATTGGTTGACACAAATATTAATGTTATAGTGAAGGGACCTAACTGTATAACAATTAGGAACCTATGATGCAATTACATTCAAGCCTTACATAGCAATGGGCCAGAGAAAACAAAACTTGATAAATAACAATTGGAGGTTGTTTATCTTAGAGAGGAAATAAAACCTTTGACTTTGACATCCAATTGAATTCTTTTCTCAACTCCCAAATGTCAGTTCTTTTCTATTAATCTTATGTGCAGAAAATCATCTTCTTAATTATGTGCTGAGTACTGTTATTTGACACTGGAATTTGGAATAGGCCTTTGGGTTTAAATTTGTCTAAAATGATTTATATGATATGGTCAGTAACTTTTAATCCATGATTAATTACCCATATTTCTTTTAAAATGACATTTAATTCAGATTCTATTAATGGAGACAGAGATTAGAAGGACATTTTTATGCATTCTTTTGTATGCTAAGGAAGGAAATTATTTTCTACAGTATTTTTATGATTCAATAGACTACGTCATAAATAGGTAAATTTTTAGCCAGTTTGGATCCCAGAGCTCAGCACTATAAGCTTCAGTCATATAAATTTAATTTCTAAGATTTATTATAGATTCATCTTTTACCTAATTAAAACGTTCTCAAGCTCTCTTCATTTATAATTTTTCTCTATTAATACCAAATTTGTATTATAATAACGTCTTTTAATAATAGAATAACAGAAATCAATTGACAGAGAATGAAAGAAAAAAGGAAGAGAAAGTGACTTTTCCTGATTCTAAATCCTTGATGTAGTATCATGATTTATAAATTACAAATTATTGACTTAGCTAATGTCTCCATTAATTGAAGACCACATTTTATTTGGCAAAGAGTATAATAAAAACAATTTAATTCAGCAAGTACTGATTACCTAATATGTGCATCACTCTCTACTGGGCCCTATGCATAGTACATTAAGATTAATGTACATATATATTTTTTAATTTAGTGAGAGAAGGGGAGGCAGAGAGACAAGAGTCCAGCATGCGCCCAGGCGGGAATCCACCCAGCAAGCCTCCTACACAGAGGATACTCTACCCATCTGGAGCCGCTGCTCCATTGCTCTGCAACTGAGCTATTTCAGTGCTTGAGGTGAAGCCATGGAGCCATCCTCAGCACCCAGGGCCAAATTTCAAAGTATACTCCATGGACCCCTGTAAGGCCTTAAGAACATTTCAGGGGGTCTGTGAGGTCAAACTGTTTCCATAATAACATGAAGATATTGGCTGCTTTTTTCACTGTGTTCACAATTATCACCGATGATGCACAAGTAGTAGTGGCTAGACCAGCTGGTTCCCTGGCGTAAATCAAGACAGTGGCACTAATATAGTAGTAGTCATTGTATTCTCCACTATCGTTCACTTGCAGTTTAAAAAGAGAAAAAAGCCAGGTTCACTTAAGGATACCCTTGATACAGCAGTAAAAATTATTAAGTTTTAAAAATCCTGACCCTTGAGTGTATTTCTTTTTAATATTCTGTGTGACAAAAATCAAAGTGTGTGTGCATAAAGTACTTCTGCTGTATACCAAAGTCTCATGACTGTCCAGTGGGAAAGTCTTTCCTGTGTGACTTCAAGCGAACGCTGAACTGGCTGCTTTTATGGAGAACACCATTTTCACTCAAAAAGATGACTGACAAGTGATGATATTTGCCAGACTTGGGAATTTGGCAGACATTTTCTTGAAAATGAACAAAATAAGCCTGTGACATCAAGAAAAACAACTCAATGTATTAGTTGGCAAATAGGAGCTCACAAGTGAAATTTAGAGTTTTAGAAAATTTGTTTCTGCTTGACTGCTTCTCTCCACTGAAAGGTTTTTCTGATGTACTCAGTTGGTGATATTAACAAATGCGATTTTTAAAAAAATGTTAAGTGAAATGTTTCAACATTTGGAAAATCTACATAAATCAGTGAACCAGTGTTTTCCAAATGACTAATGCATAAAGTTACAAAACCATATATGCATCAAATATCCATTCAAAATGTAAGATGACTGTACTGAGTTAAATCTAAAAGGATCACAAAATGAGATCATTTGGATTATCCAGGTTAGCCCTGAATCCAATGACAAGTGTCCTTGTAAGAGACAGAAGAGAAGACACAGAGATACATGGAAGAGAAAGCCATGTGAAGACAGAGACAGACAACCACCAGAAGCCACAAGAGGAAAGGCATGATTGTCTCCTAGTGTCTTTGGAAAGAGTGTGGCCTATTGACTCCTTGATTTCAGACTAGCCTCCAGAACTGTAAAGAGAATAAATTTTGTATTGTTTTAAATCACTCTATTTGTGTTTATTTGTTATGGCAGCCCTAGGAAACTAATACTATGACCAGTGGATGTTAAAACTGAGTACAAATATTTATTGATTTGAATTCTGAATCCACATTGCACCTAATCATTAAGAAACTACCACTTGTCAAGTCTTGATATAGTATCAAAGAAGAATCTCCACAATTTCTCAAAAGGCTATTAAAATATCTCAGCTTTTCCCCACTACATATCTTTGAGGTTGGATTTTTTTTACAAACTTTAATCAAAACAACATATTCTAACAGTTTGAATGCAGAAGCAGGTATAAGGATCCAGCTGTCTCCTATTAAGCTAGATATTAATGAGATTTGAACTATGTAAAACAACGCTTATATCATGAATTTTTAGTTTTGGAAAAACTTATTTTTTATTAAAATAATTTATTATTATTATTTTTATTTTTCTAAAGTTAGAAGCAGAGAGGCAGTCAGACAGACTCCAGCATGCGCCCAACCAGGATCCACCGGCATGCCCACCAGGAGGCAATACTCTGCCCATCTGGGGCGTTGCTCTGTTGCCGCTGGAACCATTCTAGTG
This sequence comes from Saccopteryx leptura, assembly GCF_036850995.1. Classification (NCBI taxonomy): domain Eukaryota; kingdom Metazoa; phylum Chordata; class Mammalia; order Chiroptera; family Emballonuridae; genus Saccopteryx; species Saccopteryx leptura. Next base: position 308,619,515 of record NC_089505.1, read on the forward strand.
CCTGAGGTGGAGGCCATGGAGGCATCCTCAGTGCCCTGGCCAACTTTTGCTCCATTGAAGCCCTGGCTGTGGGAGGGGAAGAGAGAGATAGAGAGGAAGGAGTGGGGGAAGGGTAGAGAAGCAGATGGGTGCTTCTCCTGTGTGCCCTGACTGGGATTCGAACCCGGGACTTTCACACGCCAGGCTGACACTCTACTGCTGAGCCAAGTGGCCAGGGCCTATAAAAAATATTTTTTATGTTAACATATACTAGGTATATCTTTTTTCATTTAAATAAATACTTTAAAATTTTCTCAGTTTAAAATTTTCTCTTATGTAGTAAATATCAATAACCCACATAAATACAAACTCTTTGGGGTCCTCAATAGTTTTTAAAAGTGTAATGAGTTCTGAGACAAAAACGTTTGGGAACCACTGGTATACTCAATTAGTAAAAGAAGACAGACAGGTAGGCACCTGAGTGGTCAGAAAGGTATCACGTACATAAGATTTCAGTTACAGTATTTTGAACTATGCATTGGATTTTCAGGGGCAGAAAGGCGGAGAAAGTTCCTTCCAGACAAAAGAATCTCATGAGCATATAATGCACTTTAGAAGAAGGTCTAGGTCAATAACATCAGGGAATACTAGGCCATCAAGAAATACATAAACACATAATTTGACATATCCAGATTATTATCTTTTTAAAAACAACAGAAGCATGAATTGATTTCATGAATATCTGTTATCGCAAATCTGTAACTTGAAAAGATTTTTGGTTTTATAAATGTGGCAACATGCTATTCTCCTTATTCCTTGTACTCTAAGTAGATGGAAAGAGTCTTTTTAAATACTAAACTAGCCAATCACAACCTCCCTCTGAGTCGACATATGGTACACTCATACCTCCACTTTTTGTTTGGTGCATTCAACTAGGACTGTCATACCAAAGTGCCATGGACTGGGTGGCTTAAACAAAAATTTATTTCCTCACAACTATAGAGCCTAATCGTGTGAGATCAAGGTGTCTGCAGGGCTGGCTTCTTCTGAGGCCTCTCTCCTTGGCTTGTAGACGGTCACCTTCCCCCTGTGTCTTCACATGGTCCTCTCTCTGTACTTGTCTGTGTCCAGATTTCCTGTTCTTATAAAAGACACTGGTCATACTGGGTCAGGGTCCATCCTAATGATCTTAGGTAACCTCAAGTACCTCTTTAAAGACCTTATCTTACATACAGTCACATTCTGAGGTACTGGGGTTAGAACTTCAACATATGAAGGAAGTGGGGGACAGTCCGTACATTCGGTTAATTCCTACTAACCCTTTGAAATTAGACTTTCTGAATTGTTCTTCTGCAGGGAAGTTCTCTTTGACCCTGGACTTAGGTTAGGGTCCTTGTTACACTCACATAGTATCCAAAAGTTATTTTATATAGCATTTGTCACACAAATGTGATGAAACACAGTATAATTGTTTTACGACTGTCTCTCCTACCAAACCCTAAGCATCATGAGGGCAGAGACTGTCATGTTCATTACTAGTGTCACAGGGTTTAGTGTGGTTTAGTGCCTGCCATGCTAGGCTCACTCAATGAGTGAGTGAGGGAATGCTGTGGCTTCAACACACCACAGAGTTTCACTGATGAAAGCCCCAGGTCTGTAAGCCAGTCGGGGAACATTCTGAGTACTGAGGCAGCTGCCATCCCAAGAGATGCACCAGCAAATCAGTAATCTTGATGGTAAAGTCCCACTAGCTCTTAATCCCACTGGAGCATTTGGTTAAAGAGGTACAGATTTAACTCTTGTCCTGGCTCAATTATTAACTAGCAATATAAAAATGAGGCACTGTGCCTTAACTTTGTTTTCTTTTGTTTCAATGCACCTTAACTTTGCATTATCTCTCATTCCTCATCTGTAAATGCAGACATTATCTAAAGTCAGAACTGGTAACAATTTAAACAGGAAACCCCTGATCTATGAACATCTCAAATATACAAACCAACTCTATGCCATGGTACTGGGGGCCTGGTCTGCCATTGATGGGAGGGTCAACACAGGCAATTCTGCTGAAGCTCTGAGTCCCACCTCCAGGCCCACTTCCGAAGATTCCTTTCAAACTGCAATAGGAGATTCTAACCAAACAAAGCTTCAAAGAGTCACTACTACTTCCTAAAGACTCAGGGCTCAAAGGGCAATAGGAGTTCTGGGGGGTCATAAGGGCATTTGAAGTCTAGGGCCACTATTAATAATCTTGCAACTTGGTTAGGATATCTATGACTTCTAGGGGGGTTTGAACAAAAACAATCAAAATCCAAATGGATGGTTAGAATACTTCTGGGGTATGGAGAAGGTGGAATCCCATTCTTTTGAAATTGGGAAAGTATGCAATGTGGGGAAAAGCAAAGTCTCAGCACTTTAGTGTCTTTAGTTGTTCTCTCCTACACATTGCCTAATCACGTATCTAGACTACCCATGTGACTTTAGGCAAGAGTCTACTTTTGACCCTGTCTCCTCACCCTGTGGATAACATAATACCATAAAAGGTGGTTGTGTCAAATGAAGTCACATGTGGAAATGTATTGGATGCAAACAAAGAGTAAAAGATTCCATAGAACCCACAGATTTCTGATGTCTGCCTCTCAGAAACTGTGTAACCTTGGGTGAGCGTGACTTCTTTGTGCCTTGTTTTTCTCGTCTATAAAATGGAGGTAATAATAGTATCTATCTCTTTTAGTTGTAGTGATAATTAAATGTGATAATGTTTATAACACATGTAGTGCCTGAAACAAAGAAGTATTCAGTAAGTGTTAACTCAGTGGTTGGCAAACTCATTAGTCATTAGAGCCAAATATCAACAGTACAATGATTGAAATTTCTTTTGAGAGCCAAATTTTTTAAACTTAAACTATATAGGTAGATACATTTCTTATTGAGGTAGCGCTCGCACGTGGTATTTTATGGAAGAGCCATACTCAAGGGGCCAAAGAGCAGCATGTGGCTCGCGAGCCGCGGTTTGCTGACCACTGTTATTCCTTTTAATCTATGTAATTATTAGAGTTTTTCTACGTAATAGGATCACATTTGACCATTCTCCTCAAACTTCCCATCCCCCTTTCTTATCTCTCTCTCTCAGTAATGCCCCAGTCTCACTAAAAATGCAGAGGCCAGCAGATTTTATCTCCCTCATTATCCCTACATCCCCAAACTGCTGTAGAATGAGCACCTGGACTCCCTTTCCCAGGCCCTTTAGCAATTTCCCCTTCCCTTTCTGGAAAAAAACCCCACACTATTTGTGTTTCTCTAAACACCAAATATTGTACACTTTCTCTGCCTGACATGTTGTGTGTGTCCCCCTCCCTGTTTTTATTGAGGTAACTCCTCCTCTTTCTCTGGATTCATTTCACCTCCAAAATTTTTCTGACCATCTTTTGCAAACTGGGAAGTATCCCCTTTTGTGTTCTCAGACCATCTTAAAAATTTATATCCTATATTATCATATTATATAATCCTCTCTCTGCGTGTCTATTTTCAGAATCCAGCATAGAATCTAGCTCATAAATTCACCAATTGCTCCTGTTTTCCTGGGATTGCCTTGGTTTTAATGCTGAATGTCCTACATTCCAGGAAACACTATAGTCCTGGGTGGTTGGACTAATACACACCATTAGGTTTTATGGAATGAATCGAGTCCCCTCTTGCTATCTTCTTCTCCTCCTCCTCTTCAACCCAATGTCATCAGCTTCCACCCTCACCTCCCAACTGATCTGGCACATAGCACACTGCTCTCCTCACGGCCAAATCTGCTGGACACTTTTTAGTGCCTGTTAGAGTGACCTCTCAATAAGTGGTATTTAATAACTAGACATTGTTCATGTGGCGTACTTGTTTTTTCTTATACTGAATCAAGCCAGTATTAAAATATCCACATTTATTGTGTTTGAGAATATATATTCATGGCTTCAAGGGACCATTCCATGTGTTGTTTATATGGTTCTAAATATCATGCCATACTTATGATTTCATTAAACTAATCACAAGAGGTGATTGACGACGGCTAAATATTTTCTGAATAAGAAGTTTCCAGAAGTCATGACTCATGGAATAAAAAAATATTTAAAGCAATGACAAATGCAGTTCTCCTTTTTCATGAAATCCAAACAAGAAAACAGAGTGATATTTTAGAAAGCTCATAATAAATGATTTTTTCTTTTTCAAGTTCTGAAAACAGATGTATAAAAATGACCTATAAAATTAATAAGTAAATACAAATTTAAATTTATTGGGTATTTCTTTTTGAACAAAAAAGAGTTTGTGGTTTTTTTATCTTACTAGTGAAGCTTTTTTATTTATCCCTTCTTAAGACTAAATATGAGCCAACCCATATCAAAGAAAAATGCTTGGGAATTTCCTGTTCACATATCCCTCTCTCCCACCACCGAGTTCTCTGAAGGCAGGATTGGACCTTGTTTCTTGCAATATCTGTAGCACTTAGACAAACATGTGCCCGGCTTAGGCAGGGGCAAAAATAAATGTGTTAAGTAGGGAGGTAGGGAGGAAAGGAGACGTCTAAAAAGTGGGAATTTGAAACAGCTGTAAAACAAGAATTTTTCAGAAAAGGACATTTTATCAGAAACACACATAAATTTCATATATAAAACATTTCCAGATATATACAATGGAAAGTACTGGCAATGAACACTAATTATAAAGTTTACAATTTGTAGAATTTCCAATATCAAGGCGAAAAATTAATTCAGCATCTCACAATCCATCTTACAACCAAAGGTGCACTGGGAAATCAAAGCAGGCTCATTGAAGAGAAAATTACTTTTTTTGTCTCTACATCAAGAAATCTGAAGGCAGTGTTTTCACTTCCCATATTCAGAGATTTATGCACACAAACACACCCCAAAAGTACCTCCAGGCAGTGGCTGATACTCAATTATTCAATTGTCATGTACCAGGACAGTCATCCAGTTTTGTATATATTCTATAAAGTTAGCCATTCCTATTTATATTATATTCTAATTGACTATATCTTTAGCTCATATCTATATATCTATATCTCTATATAAACATTCTAAATAATCTGGAATTCTTCACTTCATGACCTTCCTGAATAAATCAATTATTTCTAAGTAATTTTAAAAGCAAAATTTTCTAGGAAAATGGCTAAAATTGACACAGTATTATCAAACCAATGATTTAAAATAAATTACTTCAATATACAATTCACCTTAAATTCAAAGAAAAGCAATCTGAATTTTTCATAAAATTCAGAAATTACGCAGTTGGTCTAGCAATTCCACTTTAGTTCATGTGCAACAAGGTACATGTATTTAAAAAGTCAGTGTTTGTACTAGCCAAGAAACTATCAATGGCCCAAATGTCCATCAAGAGAAGAAGAGATAATTAAATTGTGGGACAGTGGAATATTACACAGAAGTAAAAATGAATGAACCACATCTATACATATCAACATGAACAAATGTCAGCAACACTATGTTAAAAGTTAGTAGCAGGAGAAATGATTACTTTATATAAACTTCAAAAACAAAAATAAATTTATTGTTTAGGGATAAATACAGATGTTGCAAAAACTACTGTAGTTATACAAAAACCCAAGGGAATAATAAATACAGTTTGTCATGGTTACTTGGGAGATAGGGGAACTGAGTTGGGGAAGGGTGCATGGGAAATCTAATGTATTGCCAATATCCTGTTTCTTAAACTGGGTAGTAGATACATGGGTTTGATTTATTGTTATTCTTTATACTATGCACATATGCTGTGAATATTATCTTATATGTGTTTAATATGTTAAAAAAGGGTGACTAGTTCACAAAAATTTTTTAAAACAATTCAAATCTAAGTCCACTATATCCCTAGGGTGTTAAACCTTTTTTTTTTTTAAAGTGGAAAGTTTTAGTTTAATTTAAAAAAAGATATCTATTAAGCTACATAATTTTTACCTTCAAATTCAGTGTCTTTCAAATGCCCAAACAGCCTAGTAATAATATAATTTTTCTATCAGATGAAAAAATCATTTAATTATATGTTGACCAAAGGTTAATTAAATTCAGAAAGTGTTTTAAGAATAATTTTTGGAATAATAAATCATGGATCCATCCCTTACTCCATATGTTCTTCACCATTCTCTTATATGAACTTTTATACAACTAGAATATCTAGTGAAATTTCACTGGAAATAATGTAATAGTAAAGTCAGAAGTTCCTAACAGCCAACTGACACGTTGGATTTCAAATTGATGAGTCCACCATCTTCCTAAAAGTTACCCAGACAAATTGATGACAAAAGTATGCAGGCAGTTTTCAAAATTAAAATTGATGAGACTGCTCTTCCACTTGTCAGAATAGAGAGTTTATTGATTTCAGTGGTGTTAGAGACAAATGCAAATCAGGCGGGGCTGGACTAGTCCTGTGGGTCGCTAGCCTGAGTGGGCATTAAGTCAGGTCCTGGAGGACGGAGCCCAGTGCTGGTGAGGCCGGTCACAGCCCAGACAAAACATATCCCATAGGCAGGATGTGCCCAGCATATTTAAATACAGTATTTTAACATAAAAAAGAAGGATCTACCAAGGCTTGAAATATTTATAAATTCTCCTAGGTAATACTAAGAGCCTGAATAGCTTGACAAATACATTATTTCAAAATTTTGAAACTCTCTTCAGCAACTCACTGTTGTTTTTCCTAGGTTGCTAATTCAGCACACAGGATCAACTCTTTGGAAGCTCTGAGCATAAATATTACTTTAATAGTATTTTTCTTGAATTTACCAAAACCATCTCTAAATTAAATCTTCTAAGAATCTGAAGAAAAGATCTGAATTACATAAATTCCTACTGGCAATTTTGACTCAGCAGAACATCCTAAGTACGTAGGAGGAAAGTAGGAGAAAAAGGCACTATACTAGATTCTTTACATACCTCAAGAGAACTGGCTAACATTTATGGAGCCAAGCCCTATGCTAAGGACTTCTCATGCATTCTCTCATGTAATCCCTATAGGAAACCTTACTAACTCCATTTTACTGATGTTTAAACTAGAACGTTAAGTGACTTGTTCAAATTCCCACAGCAATCCATAGTGCTGGAGTTCAGGCCGAGACCTGTCCAACATTAATGCTTGTGTCCTACCTGCTGTGCTATGCTGTAAACACATTGCCCTGATTTTTTATAAAGATTTAGCAAATTGAACAGATTTTTAAAAAAGTAAATTGCTAAGTGGCTAACTTTAAAAGAGACCTTTTAGCTTTATACTAAAATGGCACATATGTCAAAGGATTTTAAAATAGCAGATGTAATCCACAACATGGCACCATAGCAGATGTCAGTCTTCTCCAGCTCTCTTACTAGTTTAGATTGGACTTTCTAAAACAGGCATTCTGTACCATTTACTAAAAAAATTTAAAAAAATGGCATGACTGTTTAAACTACTTGAAGATAGTCTTTTATCTGTTAGCAATTACTCTGTAAGAAATTTTACTAAAGTTACTGAGATGGAAAAACCATGTCATATGCTCAAAAAGAAAAAAGACATTCAAATTAAGTTATGGAATAAAACAGTCTATTTTAAAAGTAAACTTCACACCTTAGTATCATGAGAACTAACAGCTTTCACAAGGTCACATTCAGTGTGCTTCCCGTTATGAACTGTCTCCTGATGTCGTACTCTAGATATCTGAACTAGTCACGAGAGACTGACAAACACTGGCTTGTCAAAATCTGAAGTTACAAGGAGGAAAAAGGTTTTTTTCCCTAACTGATACACTAGAAAAGGTAATTTAAAATCTATATAGCATTCTTTCTATGCTCTCTAAAAACCAGAATGTAATCGATACTTTCACAAGGATTTCATCTTCATAAATGCATTAACATTGATTACTTAGGTCTTAACATCCCTGTGTAGGATAAACATTAGCATATTCCCTCCATTTTTAATGTTATTTATGAGAAACTTGTGAGTTGAAAAGTTTACGGAAGGATGTTTCACTCCTTTCTCTCAGAAGTCACCCTAAAGGAAAAGAGAAAACACAAAACACAACCGGAACTCTGTATTATATGAAGACAGCCTATGCAGGAGCAGGAAGAGGGCAGAGTCATAGAAGAAACCTGAGGGCCTGCAGAGTGGGCACCAGGCAGGAATGAGCTGACCCACCTGCAGATATGGAGAAAAGGCTCGAGATTTGGTACACTAGGCAAGAAATGAAAGGCTTGTTATCTGGAAAAACTGAATGATTCTGGAGAAAGTAGCTGATGATGAAACCAGTGCTGATCCTAATCAAGAAAGCCAGCTCACCTTTAACAAGTGTAAACCCAGATATACAGAACATTTATTCAGTTTTTAACGCATTCTTTTAGTGTCTCACTCTTAAATAATCATCAAGCACTTAAGAAAAACCTCTAACATCAAGGACCAAAATAAAAATTAAAAAATAAAAAGGAAACAAACTACATAGAATACATAAAAACAGGAAATAGAGTATCAGGAATAAAGAAAAGGCTTTTATCTACAAAAAAAAAAAAAAAAAAAAAAGCCACTCTAGCCAAGTGCTTTGTTGGTTAGAACATCATCCTGATATACCAAGATTGTGGGTTTAGTCCCTGGTCAGAACATATAAGGATCAACCAATAAATGCATGAGCAACAAATCGATGTTTCTCTCTCTCACTCTCTAAAATCAATACTTTTTTTTTTTAAAAAGACCTCACATGCATAAAACAAGAACAAAATATTTAAACAAATTAAAATAATAAAAAGGTATAATCAGAGAAGAGAGCTCCTGGAAAGTAATAATGACAGCGAAAACAAAAAACTCAACAGAAAAGTTGAAAGATAAAGTTGAGAGATTCTGGTAGAAAGTACAACAAAAATACCAAAAGATGGACAACAGGAAAAACCAGTAAGAAAATTCAAGGACTGAATCTAAAAGATCAAACACACAACTTATCAAAGATCTAGAAAGAGAAAATAGGATGAAATACCAGAGAATTGTTCTAGGACATAAACAACATAAATTTCAGGTTGAAAAAGGTGCACTGAGTACTGTCAACAGATAGTCATTAGCACTAATTCAATGCCAACAGGAACCCCCAATTTGGAGTGCAGTGAAGAAAGAAACTTTATTCAGTGCAAAACAGCTTAATTGTGATACAGCATGGCTGTTAAAACAGCAAGGTTGTGGGGCAATCCTGGGGCCAGGCACCCCTCTGGGTAGTCAGCACTGCATGGATCTGCCCTCTCTGCTCCCTGCAGATCTGCTTTACCCTTCGCTGGTCTGCTCCACTCTGCTCTGGTCTCCTCCATTCTGTACCAGTCTGCTCTGACCTGTGCTGGTCTGCTCTGCTCCAGCAAGACATATCTTCATTGTTTCAGGTCAGCAAGGGAAACGCCATCTTCAGTGGAAAGAGACAGTGCTCTCTCAAAGCCAGCGGGGAACTGGCTTATATGGAGATAAGTGCCTACCCTTGGTCCCTGATTGACCTGTCCTCATGTAAATGAGCAATCCAAATTATTGCAGTTTGATTGGTCCAAAAGATACTGTCCTGATTGGTCAGAATGGAGTTGCTCTGGTTGGTTGGTGAAGAAACTAATGGGGCATAGAGGATATAGCTGTGCAGCTTCAATTGGATGGGAATGGCCAAGTCCTATTGGTAGAAATAGGATTCTAGGAACTCCTTTATAAGAGCTGGCTCAGATGGTAAAAACAACTCTTCTCCTCCCTGTCATTCCTCTCTCTTTCCTTCCCCTCCCCTCCCCCTCTTTCTTCTCCTCTTATCTAAGTTGAGCCCAGTTAGCCACTGGGAGCCTTATTTAGTAGGGGTCCACAATATAGCACAATGGTTAAAGAGTCCTCACAAGGCAGAGCACTGTAATATTTCAGAATAGAAGGTATAAAAAGATCTTAAGACCTTCCAGAGACGAAAAAAGAAGTGATATACAAAATTTTAGAAATAAGAATGGAATGGCTTCTTAACCGCAGCATAGATGACAATGGAGCAATGCCTTTAAAAGTCTGAAGGAAAACCATTTTCAACCAAGACTTCTATAGCTATCCAAACTATTGCTCAAATGAGAAGGTAGAATACATTTTCAGACAATATAAGGTTAAAAAATTACCTCCCACACACTCTTTCTCGGAAACTATTGGACTATATGCTCTACCAAATAACAGCATAAGCCAGTGGTTCTCAAAGTGTGCGCCAGGGTGCACTGGTGTGCCCTAAAAGTTCAGGTGCACCCTGTAGTATTTATTCCAGAGAAATATGTGTCTGTTGGGGACCAAAAAACCACAGGGTTTTTTAGAGTTTAGATTTTGGGGGGACAGAGGTGTGGGGAATTGGCTGTAAGCTGACAATCTGCCCAACCCCCCCACCTCACTTGCCTGATTAGGTTGCAAAAGGCTGTTAAGTTGTGGTGCTGGATTTTTTACACTACCCTCCATGTTCCCTGGAAAGACTGGAGGCAAGTTTCTTCTATCCTTTGTTTGGTGTAAAGTTAAGATGTATGGGTGGAGTGCAGAGCACATTTCTAGCAGCTGTGGCTGATGCAATGCTGTAAGAATACTCCAGCTCCCAAAAGCCTCCTGGGCATACCCAGGAAGGGAGCTTGCCTGCTATAAGGAAGTGACTTAGCGCCAACCAAGCAGCTCCCTGATCTTTAAAGCCATTGGCTTTGACGAACACGCTGTAACACCCTATTGGCTGAATCTGTGTATATAAGCTAGCTTAATTCCTGAATAAAGTGGATCTGTGTCACTGAACCTGGTCCCCGGAGTCAGGTCTTTGTGTCTCTGTTGTCCTCAGCCACGGTAGGACTTGTCTACAAAGATGTTATGTATAGTGGAGGTTTTCTGCACTCAACACAATTAAGAATAAAAAAGAGAGGAATTCTTCAATGTATTGATGAGGAAATGAGAGTTTGCCTTTCAAATATATGCCCAAACATTGAAGAAATTGCTAGGACACATCAGGCTCATGTTTCTCATAAACACAAGAATGAAAAAAATTAACACATTCACACAAGGACCTGCCAAATTTAATAAATCTTACTAAGAATGTATGTGTGTGTGTGTGTGTGTGTATAAAGCTTTTTTGTAGTTTTTTTATTTTTTAGCCCTTTTTTTATGAATTCTAAAAAGCATAACAAAAAATGTAACATAAAAATGTTTTTTAATGTCAGAATAAATTTAATTTTGTCATATTTATTTTGTTTAATTACCATAAAAGCACGCTTGGACTCTATATATTTTTCTTTAATATTTGACTTAATTATTATAACATATTTATCAGAAATTTGTATATAATGTGCCTACAATTATTTGTAGAATTTTAAATGCGCCCCAACTTCAAAAAGTTTGAGAACCGCTGGCATAAGCCAAAAAAGCAGCAGCAAGGCATATAATATTGCCCAAGTAAGAGGAACAAAAAATTCCCAGAATGACAATTGTGCAGCAGCAGTCCAGATTGGAACTGAAGAACAGAGGACTCCCAGAGGAAGTTTTCCTGAGGGGAAACTGAACTGAGAGATTCCAGTCCTAGAGCAGTGATTTTCAGCCAGTGTGCTGCAAGGAATGTTAAGACATGCAATACCTAACTACTTAGGGGCACTGACCTCTTTTCCCTTAGATTGTCAAATAAAAAATGACAACAGCCAACATAACAACAGTCGTCTGGTGTGAATGAATGAAAATTATACCTATTTATTTTCTCATTGTCAAAAATATTTTTTGGTGTGCCGCAGAATTTTAGCAATTAGTTTATGTGTGTCAAGATATGGAAAAGGTTGAAATTGCTGCTCCAGACTGACTTGTATGGAAAGTTTATGGCAAGACTGCTATAGGGTTTAGGAAGAATTATTAGAGACAGTTCAAAGAAAATCAACACTTCTTATGAACAAAACACCCTAGATACTATATTAAGTGGAGAGGGTAAAATATTTGGAGCCTGAGTGAGAAGTCTCTGACCTAAAGTCACATATACTCTAATTGGGGGGCTAATCCATAGATACAATATGAACCAGCATTTTTCAAACTTTTTGACCAAGACCTCCAGTAAGAAATATTTCTTACATGATGAGTTAACACATTCATGTATCTATAACTGCAACAAAAGTACACAAAACAAATATTCCCTCTTTTTTATGTAGAACACATTTTAACATTTTCTACTCTGGTCTATTATATTCCAGGTTTTATTTATTTATTTATTTATTTATTTATTTTTTACAGAGACAGAGAGAGGGATAGATAGGGACAGTCAGACAGGAACGGAGAGAGATAAGAAGCATCAATCATCAGTTTTTCATTGCAACACCTTAGTTGTTCATTGATTGCTTTCTCATATGTGCCTTGACCGTGGGCCTTCAGCAGACCGAGTAACCCCTTGCTTGAGCCAAAGACTTCAGGTCCAAGCTGGTGAGCTTTTGCTAAAACCAGATGAGCCCGCGCTCAAACTGGCGACCTTGGGGTCTTGAACCTGGGTCCTCAGCATCCCAGTCCGACGCTCTATCCACTGCGCCACCACCTGGTCAGGCAATTCCAGGTTTTTAAATGCTAGTCACAACCCACTAAATTGACTTCACAATTCACTAATGGATTGCAACCCACATTAAAACAGACAAACAAATAAAAAAAACTACTAAAGACTGTGGCATGTTTTACTAAAAAAAAGCCTCATTCTGGAGTAAAGAACTGAAGGGGGCAAGAAGGATAGTTAGAATATCAGAGACTTGATAGAAGTACTTGAACTGAGCTATCAAGAAATGATCAGAGTGTGAAAGGCAGTAAAAAGGGAAGAAGACAATTCTAGGTGAAGGGAAGGAAGTAAAGGCTCCAAATTCGGAAAACAGGGTTGCTAAAGGTACAGCAGAACAAAGGAGGAGGGGAATAGAAAATAGAGCTGGAGAGGGGGGCTGAAGAGACTAACCATACAACTGTGCTAAGGAGTCTGATGTTGGTATAACAGCAAGAAAATCCAAGGAGTGGATCCAAGGAATATGCTCTAAGAAATGGGGACTGAATGGGGGCTGCTACCAAACTGCAGTGATGTCTTTGCCACCGCGATATATTAATTTTATATGCATAAAATTACATAAATTAAGAAAAACACAACAATTGACTAGAATTATGTTGTCGGTGAAACAACAGAAGCTTATTTTATTCATTCCAGTTTTTTTTCCAACTAAAACTTCCAAGAAAGAAAGGAATACATTAATTTGAACAATTTAGACCCTGAGGAAAAGAGCAAGCATGTCTGATTAGACATCCTTTCTTTTCTTTTATGACCTACTACCGTAATACAGATAGCTCCTTGTACCTGAGGTCGTTAAGCATTAAGAAACCTCTCTCACTTTCTTGAGCATACCAGTCTCTCTTCCTAGAGGGCATTTACACTTGCTGTTCCTGTAATGCACAGCTCATCAACTGCCATCTAGCTAGATGGCACTTTGCCTGACCAGGTAGTGGCACAGTGGATAGAGCATCGGATGCTGAAGACACAGGTTCAAAACCCCGAGGTCACTGACTTCAGAGCGGGCTCATCTGGCTTGAGTGAGGGCTCATCTGGCTTGAGTGAGGGCTCAACAGCTTGAGCTCAGGATCGCTGGCTTGCTTGAGCGTGGGGTCATAGACATGACCCCATGAGCCCAAAGTTGCTGTCTTGAGCAACTGGTCACTGGCTCAGTAGGAACCCCCCAGTCAAGGCACATATGAGGAAAGCAATCAATGAACTAAAGTGCTGCAGCTATAAGTTGATGCTTCTCATCTCTCTTCCTCTCTCTCTCCCTCTCTCTCTCTCTCTCTCTCTCTCTCTCTCTCGTGCATGCTTAAAAACAAACAAACAAGTGAACGAAAAAAAAAAACTAGATGTCACTGAGGCTGAGAACCCTTCCCTGATACCACAACTGAATTAGGTGCCCTTGCTGTGGGTTCCTGCGGCATTTTTCCCATACAGTATGTACTACACTTTTTACTCTGGGCTACAATTGCTTATTTGTTTTCACAATTAGGCCAGAATCTCCATGAAGGCAGAGATTATGCTGATTTTGATTATTGCCAAAACCCCTTCCACTGGTACAGTGCTTAACCTGTGGTGGACACTCAATAAATATTTGATGAATACAAAGTTTTTGTTTGGTGTACCAACATATAAAAGTCTATACTCTGATGCTAAAGCCTAGATCTGAAAAGTCAAAACTGTTCGAAGTAGGAACAAACAATCCATACTCCCTGCCCTCGCTGCCTGTTACGTAAACTGATCTAACTGTGCAGTCTGATACTGTAGAAGTGCTGCCCAAATTAATTTGAATATGTAAGACAGGGTGAGGAGTTTGGACTTGAACTAATAAAGAGCTATTGTAGGTTAAGAAAGGTAGGCATGCAATTAAAATAGGGCTTTGAGAAGATTAGTCTCTTCTGGTATGCAGCATAGAGTGGAGAAATTCTTCCCTCCATTTTTTTTATCCAGTTTTTAAGATATGAGCAGATGACCAGACTAACATGAGCAATCAACCACAAAGACTCAATTTGCATAGATGGATTTTAGTATTCATTAATTCAACAAACATTTTTTGAGGTTCTACTCTGTTCTGTGCCTAGAAGTGGCAGTAGATAAGAAGAGGTCAGAGATGCCCTGGCTAGATGGCTCAGTTGGTTAGAGCGTCCTACCAAAGTGCAGAGGTTGCCATTTTAGTCGCTGGTCAGGGTATGTATGCAAACGGATCAACGTTCCTGTCTCTCTCTCTCTCAAATCAATAAAATAAACATTAAAAAAAAAAAGAGGTCAGAGGATCACAAGAGCCTGACAAGCCACGCTAAGGATCTTAGGGTCAATATTACAAGAACAAAGAATGTATTAATATGTAGGAACGGCAATGGTCAAATCTTTGCTTTTGATCACTTTGAGAGCAATGTGGAGAATGAATAGAGAAAGTAAGAGATCAAGATGCGGGTAGAAAACTCGCTTAAGAGGGGCCACTGAAAAAGCCAAAGATGATGAGTGTCTTAAGAGGCTATAGTAGACACAGAAAAGATGGGACAGACTTAAGAAATATATATTTAGAAGGTAAAATCAGGAGGACTTTGTAAATGATAGGGAGACAAAGCCTAGATGCCTCTCCAGTTTCCAGTGGATAGTGATAGCATAAATTAAACAGGGCCAATAAAAGGAAGATGAAATTGGTGAAAAGTGGAGGTAAGGTATCAGGAACAAGGTAGAGAAAATATATTTTGTTTTATACATGCTGATTAGAACTACCCATAGGGTAGCACCATGGGCAGCTAGTTATCTGGTAGGAGGCAACTGGACGTATCAGTCTGAAGGTGAGGATAGGAACCGTGGATCTGAGAGTCATCAGCATAAGATGCATGCAAACCAGGAAAAGTAACTTTAATCATCCACAGAGAGCTAGTGTAGCCCCCAAAAGGCAATGGAAGAAGTCAGATATCTCTGGACACAACATTAGAGGGAATGGGGATATCATCTTAATGCTTTGTCAGGAGTCATATCCAAAGAACCCTTTCTTTGCTATTCCCAAGATCTCCTCCTTTATGGCTTCTTAAGACTAAATTCAGAAAAAAATTTGGTATAGATATGTCTTTCTATGAAGTAATTAACAAAAGAGAAACAAAGTTAAGGTTATAAAATCTTATCCATTAAGAATACTATTAATTACCAACATTTATTGAGCACCTACTATACCCCAAGCACTATGTTACGTGCTTTATAAGTATTATTTATTTTAAACTTAGTAACAACCCTACGAGTTAAGTCCTATTACTATGGCAATTCTACAGGTGAAAAAACAAATTTTTAAGTGATGAGCGAACCACTATTTGAACTATGATCTGGGAAAAGTCCAGACTCCGGTTTTAAGCATGGTAAGTATAAACTCTCACAGGAGCTAAAAACAGATAATGAGTCACAGAGGCAACCTGCTCCTTCTATACATAACAAGGCCTATCAATGATGTTTATTCCACTCATGACCATTTTATAATATAAATTTTTAAAAAGTATTCAGTACTTACAGTATTCCTACATATTAATACATTCTTTGTTCTTGTAATATCGACCCTAAGATCCTTAGCGTGGCTTGTCAGGCTCTTGTGATCCTCTGACCTCTTTTTTTTTTTTAATGTTTATTTTATTGATTTGAGAGAGAGAGAGACAGGAACGTTGATCCGTTTGCGTACATACCCTGACCAGGGACTAAAATGGCAACCTCTGCACTTTGGTAGGACGCATTCAGTACTGTAATGCAGATTACAATAAAGCATGACTAAAGGTTCTAACTAATGCTGTAGTCCAAAGACTCATTAAAAAAATTTTTTTTAATTTATTGATTTGAGAGAGAAAGAGAAAGCAGCATCGATTTGTTGTTCCACTCATCCATGCATTCATTGCTTGACTCCTGCATGCGCCCTAACTGGGGACTGAACTCACAATCTTGGTGTATGATGGCACTCTACCAAACTGAGCTATCCGGCCAGGGCCAAAGACTCATTTTGTTTTAATTATAAGAAAGAAACATTAAAATTGAAACCTGAGCGGTAAACTTTAATGATATTAAAATAAAATTGCTTTTTAAACTCGAAATGTTAAATCTCTAGATAAACTACTGTAGATGCGATGAGAAAGTGCTCCTTGCTTTATCACCTGTAAAAATAAGCCTGAAAGTCAACAGGACAGGGCTAGTTCTGGTGTGTCCTAGAAATGCTTAGAGCAGGGGTCGGGAAACTTTTTGGCTGAGTGAGCCATGAATGCCACATATTTTAAAATGTAATTCGTGAGAGCCATACAATGACCCATGTACGTTACGCATTATTCAATAAAAATTTGGTGTTGTCCTGGAGGACAGCTGTGATTGGCTCCAGCCACCCGCAACCATGAACATGAGCAGTAGGAAATGAATGGATTATAATATATGAGAATGTTTTATATTTTTAACATTATTTTTTTTTATTAAAGATTTGTCTGTGAGCCAGATGCAGCCATCAAAAGAGCCACATCTCGCTCACGAGCCATAGGTTCTTGACCCCTGGCTTAGAGCAAATGCTGACCAGGGTAATACAGAATTACCAACGAACATACAGTCTCCAACAAATCACTTACCCAGAAATTTTCATATGACCCAAGCTTTATATTTTAATGATTAGGAACTGCATGAGAAGAGCCTTCATTAAACATATACACCATGCTTTTCATGACAGATTTGGGAAATCTGTCATCTTAAGAGAGATCCTTCTACTTCTGTACATACTTACACAATAAACCATAATGACTCATAACCACCATCCATTACCAAAGTTAGTGTTTCACAACTTGTTTTCCACTTTTTCCTCCTTTTAAAACTGAACTTAAGGAAATGTACACAGAATTACGATAAATGAACTTTAATAGTAAGAGTGTAAATTTAAAAAAAAGAAAAACCATAGTACATTTGGATGACTTGCCTGCTGGTTTTCCTATGAAGCTTCAAATAGATATTTAACATGTATTCTTTTAATAGAGGGGGAAAAAATTGTTTTGGTTCTCATCATTTTAGCAACTTTTACTTAAGGTATATACTACTGTGGTATTATGATTTATATTAAGCAATATACAGGATGGGGCAAAAGTAAGTTTACAGTTGTGAGTACATGAAACAGAGTTTATTCTTATATTATTATTTAGTAACTATTGTGTTATTTTCCATAGAAACAACTGTAAACCTACTTTTGCCCCACCCTGTATCTATTTGGTCTTTGTCCATTTATAGCACAGAGTTCTTAAAACCCTTGGAATTTCCTAAGTGTTAAGATCAATAATGATGGAAGAGGTGTCTTTTGTTATTCATATAACAGCGTCTTTCAGTCATACCTGAATTTATATTAATGAGTTTTTGGAAAGGCCCTAGGTAATTTAAGGATGGGTGCTCACTGCCAGGGAAAGTGATCTGATTAGATTAGACAGCTGGAATTTTCTCTTCTCTAAGGGTGAGGGGAGGAGCTGGAGGTTGAATCAATCATCAATGGCCAATGATTTAATCAACCATACCCACATAACAAAGCCTCCATAAAATCCCAAAAGAATGGGGTTCGGCAAGCTTCTGAGTTGGTGCACATGGCAGTGTGGGGCCAGTGGGGCTCTGATAGATGGCATGAAAACTCCCTGTCCCTTCCCACATACCTTGCCCTACACATCTCTTCTACCTGGCTATCCCTGAGTTATAGCCTTTTGAAATAAACAAGACATCTAGTAAGTAAACTAGATAAACTTGTTGAATTTTCCCAAGTTCAGTGAGCTGCTCTAGCAAATTAATTGGACCAGAGGAGGGGAGGTGGGAAACTGACTTGTAGCCTGTTGCTCAGAACTGGTATCAACCTGAACTTTTGCTTCCTGACGGAAAGTGGAGGTGGGACAGTTGTCTTGAGACTAAGCCTTTAACCTGTGAAATCTCCAGGAAGACAGTGCCAGAATTGAGTTAGATTGTAGGATACTCAGCTGGTGTCTCAGAATAGGTTGGTGTGGAGAAAACTACCACACATTAGGTGACAAGAGTACAGAAAAATGTTCAGTGTTGTGTGTAGTGTAAAGGAAAAAAAAAGAGAGAATTTTCTTCCTTTACAACTACATGAATATGATTCCATACAGCATTATCTGAAGCTAGGCATTGGCTTCCTTTAAAAACAAAGATGAGCAACCATACTGATTAATTCTCTAACAATTACAACATATATCAATGTTTTAAAATGGTAGAAATGCTCCTAAAATTTACATTATCATTAAATTTAACCAGAAATCACACAGATCCAAAGATTAATACAACAAAAAGCAGTGACAGTTTCTCTGACAGCTTTGCATAATCTGAGCCACACTTCCAACCTGCTTTTCACTGTGATTTCTGTAGTGAAATCCACTAGTATGATTCAGAACTTTTGCAAATAAAGTTGGAAGTACTTGTTCACCTCAATTCATCTCTGGTGAATGGCTGTGTGGAACTCTGAATTTAAGTACAACTGCATTACTGTTCTCTGATTAGTGTAGAATAATTCTTGGATTCATGATAATGCCAGGCTAAATGACACTGCAAAGAAACTCTTTGTTTTCAAATAAATCAGTGGTTGGCTTTTAGATAATACAATAAAGAATCTTATTCATGTAGTGTACCCTTGTTAAAATTGAAAACTTGAGAACAAAAACAAAAACTTCCACCTCTATTAAAAGAATAATCTTTATTTAAAGCTTCTTTTCCTATATGAATTTAACAGAAACATTGCATTTTAGAAGTAGAAGGAACTTTGAGTGATTTATAGTCAAAGAAAATCAAGTCACTTGCTAAGAATCTGTTAACAAACTAGCGGCAGGTTTTACACTATAACCTAGGCTTCTAAATTCCCTGCCAACGCTATTAAATATTAGAGAATATTATGGACAGGTTAATATCAGCCAATTTTTAAGTAGGCAGTTTATTACATGCCTATTTTGTGCCTTTCACTACGTCAAGTATTTCACATCAATCATCTCTTCCCTAAGTCAGCTCATAAGATTTAAAAAGACTTAATAAAACAATCACATTCACTCCTTTAGACATCTAATGTCGCCAATACACTACTGCCACAGGCAAAATGAAAGAGGTAATTCAAATACTGCACTAACTACACACACTCACTCTCAGAAATTTCCCTCCCAGAAGTAGATGTACATTTAGAGAGCCTAGGAATGCATGGCCAGTACCTAGCCTCTTTGCCAAGACTTCTGCAACTACCTCCTCCTCCTTCATCATCCACATCTATGCTTTTTCTGCTACCACATGCTTTTTTATTTTTCTGTAACTGCTGTTTGTCCTCCAATCTATGCTTTCTTCTGAACTGCCATACCCTCCAATAATATAGAAATCTACATAAATACAGAAATGATGTGGAATTTCTCCTCTACAGTCTGACCTACTCAGGCCAACAGTCTTCCAAATGGTCACTGGTAGATGATTGGATTCATTACATGAGAGATGATTCAAACTACAAATACAGTGTTTTTTTTAAAGTACTAATATAGGCCCTGGCCGGTTGGCTCAGTGGTAGAGCGTCAGCCTGGCGTGCAGGAGTCCCGGGTTCAATTCCCGGCCAGGGCACACAGGAGAAGCGCCCATCTGCTTCTCCACCCCTCCCCCTCTCCTTCCTCTCTGTCTCTCTCTTCCCCTCCCGCAGCTAAGGCTCCACTGGAGCAAAGTTGGCCTGGGCGCTGGGGGTGGCTCTATGGCCTCCGCCTCAGGCGCTAGAATGGCTCTGGTTGCAACAGAGCAATGCCCCAGATGGGCAGAGCATCGCCCCCTGGTGGGCATGCCAGGTGGATCCCGGTCGGGCACATGCGGGAGTCTGTCTGCCTTCCCGTTTCCAAATTCAGGAAAAAAAATACAAAAAAATACAAATAAAAAATAAAGCACTAATATATGAGTATATTTTAGTATATTTTCTTTTTTAGAATTTCAAAACAATAATTTATTTTATTATTTATTTATTTTTTATTTAGTGAGAGGAGGGGAAGCAGAGACAGACTCTTGCATGTGCTGCGATGGGGATCCACCCAGCACGCCCACTAGAGGGCAATGCTCTGATGCTCAGCAACCAAGTTCTTCCTAGTGCCTGAGAGGGAGGCCATGGAGCCATCCTCAGTGAAGGGAGCCAACTCGCTCCAATTGAGCCATGTGAGCCATGGCTGCAGGAGAGGAAGAGAGAGAGAGAGAGCGAGAGAGAGAAAGTGAGGAGGGGTGGAGAAGCAGATAGGAGCTTCTCCTGTGTGCCCTGATGGGAATCAAACCCAGGACATCCACACACTGGGCCAATGCTCCACGGAGCCAACTGGCCAGGGCCAATAATTTATTTTTAAAATACTGAATAATTTCTATATGTGCTGCAAGGCAAAGTCAAATTATATTGTCTTCATAAACACACAGTGCTAAATTGTCAAAGTATACTGCTCACAAAAATTAGGGGGTATTTTATAGCTTTATATTCATTTTGAAATATCCCTTAATTTTTGTGAGCAGTATATTTTTAGTTGAGAAAAAGAATTTACTGGTATTCATACTATTGAGGAGGAAGAAATTTTTCTCTACTCTTCTCAGTTCTTCAGGCTGGCCTAAGAAATTAATTTGAGATACATAAACAAGAAAAAGAGGTCAAATTTAATTACATATGTATTGATATATACAGGTAGTTCCCTAAGAATATAGGACTCAAGGTCAAGGTGGACAGGTAGAGCATCAGCCCTGTGTGTAGAAGTCCCGGGTTCGATTCCCAGCCAGGGCACACAGGAGAAGCGTTCATCTGTTTCTCCACCCTTCTCTCTCCCCTTTCTCTCTACCACTCTCTTCCCCTCCTGAAGCAAGGCTCCACTGAAGCAAAGTTGGCCAGGCGCTGAGGATGGCTCTACGGCCTTCACCTTAGGTGCTAGAATGGCTCTGGTTGCAATGGAGCAACATCCCAGATGGGCAGAGCATTGCCCTCTAGTGGGCTTGCCAGGTGGATCCTGGCCGGGTGCATGCGGGAGTCTGTCTCTCTGCCTCTCTGCTTCTCACTTCAGAAAAATACAAAAAATAATAATAATAATCCTTATGTCAGAGAGACACATTTCCTGGTGACATACTGTACTTCTGTAAAATATGTTGATATATTTTAAGTGCCTCTACTAACTGAATCTCATATGACCTTTACACAACTGCAAATTTTGAAATGCGTTTTTCATAGAATTCTTATAGGTGCAGACAAAAAAATCCTACCATAAAAACAAGAAAGCAAATTTAACTATTTATCAATTCTAGTTAGCATTAAGATGTGGTGCTATATGTTACATTGTTTTGGAGTTGTCATTTCAATCATATGTTAGCAAATAAACTTCTAATTCCTAACAAATAAGTTGATCAAACAGGAATGTTAATTGATTTGAGTGTCAATATTGTTCGAAAAATATTTATATTTCAGTACAATTTACCAGCAAATTCTATCACATAAAAGCAAAAGAATCATGGACTTGATAAAATAGAACTGAACTTAAGTTACATTTAAATTTTAACATTCAAAAGCAATGAAAAAAAAGGGCTTCTGTAGTGAGTGGCACACATAAGGGCAGCTTGATTGCTCTACGTGCAGAATCAATATCAAGAGCTTTCAGGCCTGACCAGGCAGTGGTGCAGTGGATAGAGCATCGGACTGGGATGTGGAAGGACCCAGGTTCGAGACCCTGAGGTCTCCAGCTTGAGCGCGGGCTCATCTGGTTTGAGCAAAGCTCATCAGCTTGGACCCAAGGTCGCTGGCTCAAGCAGTGGGTTGCTCGGTCTGCTGAAGGCCCACGGTCAAGGCACATATGAGAAAGCAATCAATGAACAACTAAGGTATCGCAACAAAAAAACTAATAATTGATGCTTCTCATCTCTCTGTTCCTGCCTATCTGTCCTTATTTATCCCTCTCTCTGTCTCTGTACAATAAATAAATAAACAAAAAAAATTTAAAAAAAAAAAAAAGAGCTTTAAGGCTCTGGCTGATTGGCTCAGCGGTAGAGAGTCAGCTGGGTATGTGGATGTCCTGGGTTTGATTCCCGTCAGAGCACAGGAGAAGCGCCTATCTGCTTCTCCACCGCCTCCCTTCTCACTTCTCTCACTTTGTTCCTCTCCTGCAGCCATAGCTCAATTGGAACAAGTTGGCTTCCGGCACTGAGGATGGCTCCATGGCTTCCGCCCCAGGCACTAGGAGAAACTTGGTTGCTGAGCAACAGAGCAACGCTTCAGATAGGCAGAGCATTGGCCCCTAGTGGGCTTGCTGGGTGGATCCCAGTCCAGGTGCCTGTGGGAGTCTGTCTCTGCCTCCCCTCCTCTCACTAAATATAAAAAAGAGAGAGAGAGAGAAATCAGAAGCATATTTATTTGCATAATTTTTTGGTAACTAGGAATCTAGTGATCATTGGTCCTGGCACCTGCCCCTGACCCTCCAAAACAAGTAATAAAAGTAAATAATTTTCTATTTTAATTTTGGTTAAATAGCCCACTAAAATATGATGTTTGCATTTGAGTTTTTATCTTGATAGTAAATATTCATATTTATACTAATATGAAACATTCATATAAGGCTTGAAAAGTATTAAGGGGAACAACTAGACAGAAGCTCAACAAGGAAGGCAAAGGCATGAAGAACACTATAAACCAGTAGACCCAACAGACATCTCTAGAAAAATCCTCCCACCAAAAGCAAAACATATATATCTCTCTTCATGTACACATGAAATAGTCTCCAGGATAGCCCATATAATATCCCATAAATAGGCCTCATTAAATTTAAAAGGAGAAAAATCATGAAGTGTATGTTCTCAGGCAGCAATGGGTTTAAATTAGAAAGCAAAACAAAAAAACTTTAGTAAAGTAACAAATATGTGAAAATTAAACAATACGCTCTTAAGCAACTAATGGGTCAAAGAAGGAATTACAAGAGAAATTGGGAAATACTTGCATATAAATGAAAATGAAAACAACATATCAAAACTTCTAGAATTCAGCTTATGTAATGTTTGGAAGGAATTTTATAGCTCTAAATGCATATATATAATATAATATATGTTATATATTATATGTTATATATAATTATATGTTATATATTATATGCTATATATAACATAATATATATGTTATATAGTATATGTCATATTATATGTTATATTATATTATATATATTCAATAGCCTATCCTTCCACATTAAGAAACTAGAAAAAGAAAAGCAATCTAAACCAAAAGCAAACAGAAGAAAATAATAATGATTAGAGCAGATAGAAAAGCAATTTTTAAAAGGAAACCAAAGTTGGTTCCTTAAAAAGAAATGAACAGGACCCTGCTGGTCACTTGCAAAAGAAGAAAAGTTTAAAAATAAAGAAAGATATGAACAAAATTGGTATATCAAGAAGTAGAGTAAGT
The DNA here is from genome assembly GCF_036850995.1 of Saccopteryx leptura. Classification (NCBI taxonomy): domain Eukaryota; kingdom Metazoa; phylum Chordata; class Mammalia; order Chiroptera; family Emballonuridae; genus Saccopteryx; species Saccopteryx leptura. The sequence continues at coordinate 308,643,445 of NC_089505.1, forward strand.
AGACTCGTTATTAGTAAAGTAAAGAGTGAAAGAACATCACTACCAATCTCACAGAAGTGAAAAGTTTTAAAAGAATACTATGAACAGTTTGTACACCAAAAAATTAGTTAATTTAGATGAAACAGACAAATTTTTAGGAAAAAAAACACTACCAAAAGTAACTCAAGAAGAAACAGAAACTATCTGAGCAGATAGATAACAATGACAGAGATTGAATTAGTAAAACATACACAAAAAACTTATTTCCCACTGAGAAAAACCCAAGCCCAGATAGCTTTTACTGGTGAATTCTACCAAATGTTTAAGGAAAAATTAATATTAATCCTTCACAAAATCTTCCTCTTCCTCCCTTCAAGAAAAAGAAGAGTAAGGAACTCATTCAGTGAGGCCAGTATTATCCCAACATCAAAACCAAATAAAGATATCACAAGAAAAAATAATTATAGATCAATATAGGTGTAAAAATCCTCAACTAAATATCAGCAAACCAAATCTAACAGCATATAAAAGGGATTACAGTATTCTGTACCATGACTAAATGTGATTTATCTCAGAAATGCAAAGTTGGAACATCTGATAACCAATCAATGTAATATAACACTGAATTATAGAATAAAGGACAAAACCACATGATCATCTCAAAAGATGCAGAAAAGGCATTTGACAAAATCTAATACTATTTAATGATTAAAAACACAACAATCTGAAAGAGAATTTTCTCAAGCTAAGTTAGAGCATCTACAAAAAAACCCACAGCTAGCATCACATGCCGTGATGAAAGACTGAATGCACTTCCCTGAGATCAAGAATAAGACAAGGATATCACCTCTCTTCACTGCTCTTCCACATTGTACTGGAGGATCTAGCCAGAGCAACTGGGCAAGAAAAGTGTTACAAAATGCACTCAGATTGATGAGAAAGAAGTAAAACTACATGTATATGCAGATAACATAAACTTGTATACAGAAAATCCTAATGTCTCCAACAAAAAACTATTCAAACTAATAAATAAGTTTAGCAAGACTGAATACAAGATTAATAAATAAAAATCAATTGTACTAATACAATGTTATATCAATTATACCTCAATTTAAAAAATCAATTGTATTTCTATACAGTAAAAATGAGCAAACATAAATTGAAAAACAATTCCATTTACAATAGCATCAAAAAGATAAAATATTTAGGAATAAATTTTATCAAAAAAGGTGCAAGACCTATATACTGAAAACTATAAAACTCTGTTGGAAGAAATTATAGAAAATCTTAATGGAAAAACAATCCATCTTCATGGATCTAAAGAAAATGGCAATACTGTTCAAATTGATCTATAGATTCAGTTCAATTCCTATCAAAATTCCAGTTGCCATTTTTTCATAAATTGACATGCTGACCATAAATTCATGTGGAAATGCAATGAACCCAGAATAGTCAGAGAATTCTAGAAAAGAAGAACAAAGTTGGAGGACTCAAAGTTCCTTGTTTCAAAACTTACTACACAGCCATGCCAAGCTAACTAAGATAGAGTAGCATTGGCATTAAGAAGATAGATCAATAGACTAGAACTGAAAGCACAGAAATAAACCCTTATATAAGGTCTACCGGAAAGTTCTGTCTGTTTCTATTACAACAAGTTTCAATGCGTAAGCACATGTTTATTTGGCGCATGTGTGCCTCTTTATTTTTATCACTTAATGTATACATACTGACGTAGCAAATTAACTAAAACAAAGTTGGTTCACGTTAGTCTTATGTGTGAAGCGATAATGTACCATGGCTACTGATAAAGTTCATTTAAGCCACTGTAATTTTTATGAATTTCAACAAGGAAGAAATGCTACAGAAGCATGTCTGTTGCACTCACCATATTCCCCAGACTTAGCACCCTCCGACTATCACTTGTTTTTGTCCTTACAAAATTTTTTGAAGGGCAAAAAATTCAAAAATGAAGAAGATATCAAACAAGCACTGGTTCGATTTTTCGCATCAAAAGATAAAACATTTTTCAAAAATGGGATATAAAAATTGACCTCACGCTAGCAAGAAATCATTAATAATAATGGCAATTATAATAAAGTTTATTGATGGTAAGAAAAATTTGTATTTTGTTTAATTCCAAAAACGAACAGAACTTTCCGGTAGACCTTATATTTCTAGTCAATTGATTTTTGAGATGGATGCCAAGATAATTCAATAGAGAAAGAACAGTCTTTCCAACACTGTGGAGACAACTGGATATCCACAAGGGAAAGAATGAAGTTGGCTCCCTAATTCACATCATAAATAAAAGTTAACTCAAAATAGAACATAGATCTAAAATAAAAGCTAAAACTATAAAGCTCTTAGAAGACAGTAATAAATCTCTGTGACCTTGAGTTAGGCAATAATTTCTTAGATAATATGACACCAAAAGCACAAATGACAAAATAAAAAAGAGATAAACTGGACTTCATCAAAATTAAAATCTTTCGTGCCTCCATGGAAACCACAAAGAAAGAGAAAAAAGAAATGGAAGAATTTCCATTCTCCCACAGACTGGAAAAAAATATGTGTAAACCACATATCTGATAAGTAATGTGCAACCAAAATATATGATATAAACAAGTTTTACAATTCAACTAAAAAGACAAACAGCCCAATTTAAAAATGGGCAAAGGACCTGAATAGACATTTCTCCAAAGAAGATATGTAAATGGTCAATAAGTGCATGAAAGGTACTCAGCATCATTAGTCAGTATGGAAATGCAAATCAGAACCTCAGTGAGATACTACTTCATGCTTACTAAAATGACTAAAGTCAAAAAGACAGACGTAAGTGTTGGTGAGGATATGGAGAAACTTGAACTCTCACGCATTATTGGTGGGATTGTAAAAAAGTGCAGGCACTGAAAATAGTTGACAATTCCTCAAAAAGTTAAGAGTTACTACGAGACCCAGCAACTCTGCTCCTAGGTATCACCTAAGAAAAATGAAAACATATGTCCACACAAAACTTGCAGATGAATATTCATATCAGCATTATTCATAATTACCAAAAAGTGGAAACAATCCAAATGTCTATTAACAGTTGCGTGCATAAGCAAAACATGTACACTGATAGAATCAAGTATTTTTCAGCAATAAAAAGAAATTAAATACTACATGTTACAACATGGATGAACCTTAAAAACATTATGCTAAGTGAAATAAACCAGTCACAAAAAGACCACATTCTAGTTTTTGGTGTTTTGTCTTGAACAGTGTTTGCTGGTTTCTTTCCTGAAAGAGCTACATTTAATACCAGTCTTTGCAAATGAGTCTCATCATAATCTCTGGATGTGGTTTCAAAGACTAATGCTGGAAGGATATTCAATATTTCTAGTATTACAGTTTTGATCGTTCATGAGCTGCTGGCCATTTATGAAAGACACCGGGAGCCAAAGGAAATCACCATGACCCAATTAGAATTATCGGAGTGTTTAATTGACAAGGATCAGAATGATCTTTAACAACACAGAAACCGATAGATACCACCTCAGTGGTATCTGATCTTATATCAAACCTGGACATCTTTGGACCTTTGGATCTTTTTAAAATCTCTGGAGCATTTTTATTTTATTTTATATTTTGTATTTTTCCAAAGTTAGAAGCAGAGAGGCAGTCAGACAGACTCCCACATGCACCCAGCTGGGATCCACCCGGCATGCCCACGGAGCCGTCCTCAGCGCCTGGACTAACTTTACTCCAATGGAGCCCTGGCTACAGGAGGGGAAGAGAGAGACAGAGAGGAAGGAGAGGGGGAAGGGTGGAGAAGCAGATGGGCGCTTCTCCTGTGTGCCCTGGCCGGGAATCGAACCCAGGACTCCTGCACGCCAGGCCGACGCTCTACCACTGAGCCAACCGGCCAGGGCCAAAATCTCTTCAGCATTTTTAAATAGAGATAAATTCTGGCTTTAAAAACTTTAAAAAAAAGAAGAAGAAGAAGACCATGTACTACATGATCCCATTTTTTAATGAAATTTCCAGAATATGGAAATCTCTATATGGAGAAAGCAGATTCCTAGTTGCCAGGGGCTGGGGGAAGAAAGGGATGGTGGGTGGGAATTACTGCTAATGGGTCCAGGGTTTCTCTTGGGATTGATGAAAATGTTCTGGAATTAGACAGTGATGATGGCTACACCACTCTGTGACTAAACTACTGAACTTTATTTTTAAAAGGGTGAATTTAATGGCATGTAAACTGAGTGTCAATAAAGCTTTTCTTTAAAGTATTAAGTATGAGGTACTGCAGTGGATGCTGTGGGTTTACTGTCTTCTCCTTTCACTATCTGTGACCTTTTTAAAACTTTTCTAATCATTTAAATGTCTCCATTATTTTTCTCACCATCTGCCCAGAACATAAATACATTTTATTACATAATAGAGTCATAGGAATTCAACACTAAAATGTTCTTTTATTCTTATTTGGTATCTACATCTGCTGATTGCTCTATTTCCAAGGATTAATATAGGTGGTTCTGGTTATCATCATTAAGGGATTTTAGAATATGATGACAGCTTTTGTTAGAGTTGACAAATTTCATTTGCCATTGGTTAACAGAAATGCAACAGCTCTACATATAAGACACTCCAGCCCTGAAGCCATCTTAGCTAAGGTGAGGTGATGTATCCTACCTCTTATACCTGAGAACTAGGTGCACCTTTGCCCTCATTCCACCCCATGATGCCCTGGGTCTTGACCAGGACACCACTCCTCTCAGGGCAGTGGTTCCAGATCTTAGCTGTGCAATAAAATCTTGGAGGTAACTTAAAAAAACATATAAATATATATATATTTGACATTCAAATTCTGTGACTTCAAAATTGAACACATTTAGCAATTAAATTTAGAATTTTAAGCCCTTTTCTATTAGGCAGGCATATATAATATTTAATATTTTCAGTCAGCTTTCTTCTTGAAGTCTGGCAGCAGTTTCTAGATTACAGCATTAATATAATCTCAGAATAATAAGTAAAAATGAAGGGACAGTTTTCAAACTCACTTAACCACTGCCTCATCAGTAGATGGTAATCTGAGTAATCTGTAAATCCTTTCTGCCTGTTCTTTCTGATGAGGGGCTTGGAGAGGAGACAGCCTTTACCTCCTTGCTCAGATGCTCAGGGGCCCTCCTGGTGAAGACAGGCAGACCTTTTCAGATCATCTCTCCCTGTGTTGGCCACTCATGGCTACTTTCAAAACCTCACTAAGCCCCAATTTGCTCATCTGTAAAATAAAACTAACTACTTACCCCACAGTCATTATGAGTATTTCCTAAAATAATGTCTCTAAAGCACATGGTAGGTAGTCAATATTAGTTTCTTTTTCTTTGCTCTCCTCAGGGTAAAATACAGGTCAAAAATGACAAAAATCCTGATAGACTATTTGGTTTAGCTTGTACCAAAAAAGAGCAAAATTATCTAACTACTAAAAGTAAACCAACCTTTATTTTCTTTCTTTTTTTTTTTTTTTTTCCAGATTCTGTCCTTATTTACAATATACTTAAACCGCTGTGAAGTGCTGGCCTCGTTAGCAATGGGACAGCAGATGGCAGGGCCGACCCCGAGGCTGGTGGGTGCATCTCCCACCCAGGACCTGGGGCCGAGCAGCGAGCTGGAGAGATGTCTGCAGTCTGGATGGTTTTACACTCCTTCAACCCCGCTTTCCACACCACTCGGACGCTTTCCTCAGACAGTGCCAACCTTTATTTTCTAAAAGCACCAAACTACATAATATAATATTAAGTAGGCAAATTATATCCATGGTGGTAACATACAAGATAACACGAGGGTGGGGGATCAACTAACTTTGGACTGATTATGTTGGTATTGACTCACAGTTTTATTAGGAAACAATGGAGTATCCAGTTGGCAGAATACTGCAGATGATTTCAGTTAATGGTTCTTCGAGTAAGCCAACAATAACTTTCTCAGCGATAAAAAGAAATGAGGCTGGCCTTACTTATGGTATCAGAATTTCCGAAGGGAAGGGTTCATAATGAATCTCAGTCCCTGCACTTGAGGAGCCAGGTCAAGACGCCTGTAAAATACTACTACTCCTTTGAGACAAGACTACACAGGCATTTGCTTTTTTTTAAAGATATTTTTTAAAATTTTAATTTTCAATTACAGTCTACATTCAACATTATTTTATATTAGTTTCAGGTGTACAGCATAGTGGTTAGGCAACCATATACCGTATTTTTCGCTTTGTAAGACGCACTTTTTTCCCCAAAAAAGTGGAGGGGAAAATGCTCATACGTCTTATGGAGCGAAAAATATGGTATTTTACTAAATATTTTAACACACCATTTTGTTCAGAATATTTTTTTTCTTATTTTCCTCCTTAAAACCCTAGGTGTGTCTTATGGTCAGGTGCATCTTATGGAGCGAAAAATGCATTACTTGACAAAGTGTTCCCACCAATATTTCCAGTACCCACCTGGCACCATACAGAGTTATAATTTAATTGACTGTATTCCCTATGCTGTACTTCACATCCTATGACTGTTTTGTGACTACCAATCTGTAACTTCTTAACCCCTTCACCGTTTCTACCCAGTCCCCCAACCCTCCTCCCCATGCATTCTTAAAAGAAAGATCTGAAACAACTTGACTAAAGACATCAGGAAAAGGGACAACAGATATACACAGACCTATCTTTTTAAAGTCAAGGAATCCACAGATATTTTAAAAACTTTTACAATGGGTTACATATTCATATGGTTCAAAAACCAAAAACAAAGAAAAGAGATACAGTAAAAAGTCTTCTCCCCACCTGTCCCTTACCACCCTGTTCTCCACACACAACCCCAAACAGATAAACACTCCATTTTTCATATGACATTCCAGTTTCTTTATGCTTAAACAAAGCAAAAGTATATTCTTATTTTTCCCTTGTTTTTCTACACAGAAGTAGAAATATATACATATTCTGCATCTCTAAAGCAAATTTCTGATCCTAAAATGTCCAAGGAAAGCAACAAATAAATCCAGTGGGATGGGGACCCTTGTTTACATTTTGTGAATTTTTAAAAGGAGAAATAGAAATAGGAGATGTTAATGAAAATCAGAAATAAAGGAAATCTAAAGGGGACACAAAATTCAAGGGGAAAAAGGACAGAGTTTTATAAATCTCTTAAAAATTCTTGTCTGCTAAAACAATGCAGACAAGAATTATTTGCTTTCATTATTTAAAAAAAAATCATTACCATATAGACAAAAAAAAAATTAAACCAAATATGCACAAGAAGAGAAATTGAAGATAAGTGAACAATTAGAAAAAAGAGAAAGATTCTTGTGTCTAAAAAATGGACTAAAAAAATGTCAACAATGCGCAACTATGTACACTTAGAACTGCAAAAGTAAGAAACATTGTTTTTCAAATTAAGGAGAGGTGTTAACTTCCGATTATTTATTCACAATGTTCCCAGTTTAAATAAACAAATATTATAGAACTTTCATGTTTAAATCATCATAAATTTTAGCACCATGTTTGGAGGCTGAATAAAAATGTCTTTTCAAAACTTTTTTCATTAACCTTCATGAAAAATAGGCCTTTGGTCTCAGTGCAGTTTAAGTAGATGCTGTCTTGGTGTAGAGCTCATGTCTGGCCACAGCATCCTTATAGGTGAGTTGAAGTTGGTCTGAAGGTAGCAACCTTAGGCCTGATTCCCCACCTCTACCTTTTGTGAGAATCCACAAGCCAAGGGAACATTCCTGCAAAAAGTACTGCTTCTTCTCTAACTCCCGAGAACACATGTGCTGATCTATGCTTCTCACCAATGCACATCTCTGCTAATGAAAACCTGGGAAGAAAGGGTTTGGAATCTTGACATACCACTTCTCAAAGATTGCTATTCGTTGGTTCAAGATAGCCTTCTTCCTCAACTTGAAAACAAAGATGGTTTTAAACCAGTTATCTAGAATTCTGGATGTATTCTCTGAAGGGAACAGTAGTCTTAACTAAGACTTGGTTTTAAGACCAAAACACTCTCTAGTCAATCCATAATATGGCTAACATCTTCAATAGAAAAACAAATAGCACAAAACAATGCTATTACAATAAACAAAAAAATATATAAATAATTTTAATTTTATTGTACATTCCAGTGCTTCAAAAAAAAAAAAAAAAAAAAAACCCCAAAAAACCAACCAAGCTTATTTAAAGAAGAGGAGGTCGGTGGAGACATCTGTGGAAATTTTGAAAGGAATTACTGGGTATTCTCAAGGGCTCAGAAGGTTGAAATCACTAGTTTTTTTATAATATCTACCTTTCCTCCCAAACTGAAAGCTTTCCTTTTCCTTATTAAAGGCTTGTTCTTAACTGTACCACCATGATTAGTATCTTTTTTTTTGCTCAAAATCAAAATGAAGAAGTGGGATAGAGAAAGAACGGATAAATTTTCTTAAAGCAAAAGCTGGAATAAGAGGGACAAAGAACAAGGTTAAAGGGAGTAGTAAACTGTCAGAAAGGGGGGAAAGCCGCATAAGGACATAGGAAGAAAGTATAGGCAGGCCTAGTTCATGCACAAGCGCAGTGGAGAAGGGAAAGGGGTGGGGAGATATGGGCCCAGACGCTGTCTGAAAAACTGATGGCTTTGTAACTAGGGAGTTGTATACATGAAATTATACGAATTCACATGTTACTAACTCTGAGACACAGAAGAAACTTTAGGGTCACCTATTTCTACCATTGATGGGAGCTTTGTTAAACCAATTATTTCAAAAATCAAACTTATTAGGAGACTTTCAGAACCTAAAAAAGAGCTGCTCTGATTTTTAACTAAATTCAACATTTTTTCCTTGGTTCAAGTCTATTATTTCTGATTCTTTATTGATCACAATCAATTATGTGTGAACACTGTTATTTCTCTTCTTAAATATCTTTTATTTTAGATGGACTTAAAATACAAATACTGACTGACCTCCATTAGGAGATATGCAACAGGCTAATTGGATCTGTCAGTCTCTACCCGCACCCTCACCTCATCCCCTTTAGGAGCAGTAGTATAAATTTCCATTTTTTTTCCTGATTTTGTATGTGAATATACATGAAGTCCATTCTACCTATAGGAAAAAAATGTTTGGTACTACCGACTGGCATAGCAAATATATCAGGAACCTGAATGGCAGCAATTAACCTGAAGCATATTCATTACTATATGCTATATAAATACAATGTCGGTTATTTAAAATCACAAAACAGTAAAATGAATGACATTATCTCAACATTACAAGCAGATTCAAAAAAAGAGCAAGTTTTAAAAAGGTACAAAATCTAGGCCTTAACCAAAAGCCTGTTAAATCTCTTTACTTTCAGTTCAAAGCCAGGAAACCAGCTTTCTACATTTTAATTATCTGCAAACAAATGCATTTTGTGGCTTGAAGAAATAGCTACTTATAATGGCACTATTGCTCTTGGTGGAAACTATGCTTGCCAATATCACGTGCCAAAAAATGTTTCTAATTCTCCCCAGACTTTCTTTGATCACATATAGGTCTCCCCTATATTTCTAGTCCTGTCAGGAAAGGCAAAGCAGCACTCTGCATGAATGCTCCACCATGAGATCTCGCTAACAACTCTTGCTTCAATCTTCCATCTTCCATTTCCCATATTATCAATGTCTTACCCTACAACAATTATCCTAATATAATCACCCTTCTTTCACCCACCCCATGGCCCATCTTAAGGCAAACAAATTTCAGTTCTGAATAATAGAAGAAACAGTGGTTACAATGAGGCAAAATAAGCAGGTTTTCAGGACCTGTGGGAAATAATAGGAAAGTCCCTGAGAAACTGGACAGGTGCAAAGAGATGGTATACTGTTCCCTTTGAAAAGTCCCTGGGTCAGCTTCAGACAGGCAATATAATTTTACTGGTTGATATTCTGAATTAGCCTTCAACATCTGGTTTTCATGTTGTCTTCCTCTGCAATGACAACTCAAAATTAGTACTGAGTTAAAATGACTGCCATGAACTACAAGATGTGGTGTCAGCACCTCTACCACTTTTCTCCATGAAATAGCAGGGGGGAGCCTGACCAGGCAGTGGTACAGTGGATAGAGTGTCGAACTGGGACACCGAGGGCCCAGGTTCAAAACCCTGAGGTCGCCTGCTTGAGCGTGGGCTCACCAACTTGAGTACGGAATCTCTGGCTTGAGCATAGACATGACCCCAAGGTTACTGGCTTGAGCAAGGGGTCACTCACTCTACTGGAGCCTTCTGGTCAAGGCACATTATGAGAAAGCAATCAATAAACAACTAAGGTGCCGCAACGAAGAATTGATGCTTCTCATCTTTCTTCCTTCCTGTCTGTCCCTATCTGTCCCTCTCTCTGTCTTTCTCTCTGTCTCTGTCACACACACACAAAAAAAAATTAGAAGGGGGGAGAAAAGCTGAAATAAGAACAAAGATGGCACCGTATGGAATAGAATAGGTAAAGAAAAACAGACATTCAGTCCCTTAAAATAATGTGCAAGCTGTTTCTGTCAGGAATAACATGTTACATAATTTGAGTTTCATGAATCAGCAGTTTAGTCAGTAATTTACATGAATTTTAAAAAAAAGAGAGAGAAAACATGAGGACTGGAAAAGGTAAAGTGGTTTCTGAAATAAAGTAGGTTTCAAAAGTATTTTATTCCACTCCCACACAGAAGAACGCTGACAGGCAGGTGACTCATTCTGGCTCCATTAAGGGTTTCTTACCTCCTAATACCTCTTATGGGAAAGGCCATCCCATCTCCCATTTTTCCCTTCCCAAAATCTCCCACCAGGTAAGGGCCATATTTTCCCCTCTAATTGTAGGTTTTCCCTCTGAGGGTCACATACTTGGGAATACAGAGAGTCATGCTTAAAGGATATAAATAGTTGAGGAGTTTTTGTTTTTGTTTTTTTAAAGATGATTTATAGTAAAGTAATTGCAACATTTTGAAAAACACAGTAGTAATGTCAGGTGCTTCAAAAAAAAAAATTACAAGCCCTGGCCAGGTAGCTCGGCTGGTTAGAGAGTCATCCCAATATGCCATGGTTGTGGGTTTGATCCCCAGATAGGGTACACACAAGAATCAACCAATGAATGTATAACTAAATGGAACAACAAAAATTGTTGTTTCTTTCTATCTTGCTTTAAAACCAATTTTTAAAAATTACAATACTTAATATCATTGTGTTTGAACTTGATCATAATTCTAGGTAGCTTGAGTTCAGTGACATGGAAAACGTACAGTGTAAACCTACAGTGATTTTTAGTCCTTAAAAATGACCTTAACTGAGCAGGGATAGATAAGAAAAATGTCAACACAAACACAAAAACCATGTGTCCAATTTAAACTCTCCAAGTCAGAGGGGGAAAGTAGAATGTTTGAGAGAGAAAGAATAACCTATTTGCTTTTTCAAAAACCAGAGATGATAAATCCTAAGAAATTAGTTCAAAGGGCATTCTCATCCCTTTTGGAGAAAATGTGTATCATATACTGTTTGAATTAACAGAGAGACATTAAAGTAGGCCTGGAAATCTTTTAGGCACAAAACAATTATAGTATTTGAGAGGCATATGTTTTGAAACGGCAAGAAATTGGAAGTCATTTGGAGTCATTCATGGCATGTGCCAGGCACTGTCCACATACCTACTCTCTGTTCACGCTCTGCTTCTTACCAGCTGTCCAATCCTGGCTAATGCTTTTTAACATTTCTGTGCCTCAATTTCCCCTCTGTGAAAAACAGGAATAAAAAATGGCTACCAACCTCATAAGGTCTCTCTGAAGAGCAAATAACTATGTCTAGAAGCAATTTGTAAACCATGAAAGTGTTACTTGTCATTTGTTGTGCCATAAATTGTATAAGAGGAAAGTGAGCCTTCCTGCTTCCAAGACACTTTATAACCCTATTAAATAAGGCTTAGTCTCATTTAATCATCTCCCTAGAAATTTAAATATATGAGAGAGATAGGAAGCTAGTATAACGTGCAGATCTTAACATTAGACTCATAATCACCATAATTATATACAAAACCCATATCTATTTTATTCACTAATCTGACCATCAGGCCAAGGCACTCCTTTAAAGAGGGCACTTTATTCTGGAAAAATATCTATCTGCAAATCACAAAATGGGTACCTGTGAGGTTAAAAAGGTTCTATTTTATAATGCATTTCACTTTCAATCTGACCCTTAAATCTGAACTATGATCATATATCCTTTGTCAAACAGACTAGGAACAAAGCTCCCTTTAAAAACAAAATTGGGCTCCTTGTAGTGGCAGTTTAAGAAAGGGGGAAGTTCTGGTCTCTCCAGAGTTAGCTAACATGGGCAGGAAGGCAGATGAGAAAGCCCATGTTGTAGAGATACTAAGGATCTGGCTGGCTGAGATCTGCAAGGAAGAGGTCCAGAAAAGGGGCTCTCCAGACTCCCTTTCCCCAGGGAGTGGAGGGGTGGTGACTTGTCTTACAGGAGTGGTAGCCAAAGGGTCCAGAAGGCACACACAGTTCTAAAAAATAAATGCCTGAAACTTCCTCTCACATTTCTAGCTCTTGCAATGGCATTGGGGAACTGAAGTACGCACAGCCTCTTCATTGCTAAACCGCTATAAAATATTTTGAGTTAACAATTTTAGTTAATATCTATTAAACACTTAAGAGTCCAACACATAGTAAGAGCTACCAAAGTGTTAGTTAAATAAAAAAGGCACTTTTCAGACTGGCTCCTCAACCTAGTAACAAAGTAGAGAATCAAAATACACAAGAGTCTGTTTTTTTCTTTACCTTGATACAGAGTTAGAAACTAGTACAGGTACTCTGTATTTATTCCTAAATCTCAAGTGTACCCTATACCGTCTCTTGTGCAGGACTGAAATTTTACTCCTAGTTCAGAAATCACTGCAAATTCAATAATGAAAGAGTTTAAGTCTTATGAGACGAATTCTTTCTATTCTCTTTCCAAGTAACCACGAAAACTGACCAAATCTAAAAATCTCAAAACACTTCTACATGGTACATACCGATGAAAAAAATGTGGGGATCAAGAGAGTCAAATAGAGAGGGCGAGAGTTCAAACCTCGGAGAACTTAAAGGGTAGCAATGCACTGAAGTGTCAGACCACAGGTCCGAGGACAACAGGTTAGAGACTGCCGTGCCCTCCACCCCCAAGGCCTCCTCCATCCCATCCTCGCAGGTGACCCGCATCCCTTCCCATTTCAGGAGGGGTCTCCCGTCTCCCGGGCTCCCGGCGCCTACGCGCTCCGAAGCTGCGCTCTGGTTAATTAACAAGGTCGGTCCACTGACACCACTCAGGAGTGTAGGAATCAAAAAGCAGAATTTGAATTCACCTCGAGGAAACAAAGCGCATAAACTCTCGGGTCAGGGTTTGGACCGGAGTACTTTTACCTCCCGACCAACTCGGAGGTTTCCGGGCGGGGGCAGGGGGCGCAGCGGCGCGGACCCGGGAACGCAGTCTGCGCCTGGGAGAGGCAGCAGTCGAGGCCCGGACGCCCCTCGCCCCGTCCCGTCTCTCCCGCGCTGGGGCCTCCGACTGCGGCCGGACGCGCGCGGACCCCGCCGCCCGTCCCCCCGCCTCGGGTTCCGGCGCCCCGCGCCTACCGGCCCCGCGGTGCAGCCTCCCGGCGCGGCGGGCGCAGAGCCGAGCGCACTCGCGCTTCCTCCTTCCCGGCAGGGCCGCGGGGCGCCGCGTTTCCTCCCTGACGCGTCACGGCGGCCGCCGGCTCCTCCCGCGGGGTGCGCGGGGCGGCTGGGGAGAGCCGAGCGGGCGGCCGGCAGCGCGCCGGGAAGGCGCCCGTTCGGAGCCGAGGGCGCCCGGCCGGAGCCGCAGTGTGGGTGGCCCGCCCACTCCCGTCCGTGGAACCCAGCTCGCTTCTCGTCCCCGAGGACACCCGCTAAAGCCCGGGTCCCCCGCTCCGCCGCGTGCGCCACATTCAGGGTACACCGGTGAATCTCATCTACTGGCTCAGACTCAGGTGTATCCTGCTTATCGTGACCACTGCCCTGGAGCCCAAGAACCGCGTGGGCCACCGGTCCGAGCTGAGCCCATGAAAATGCTCCACGGTGTGTGCGAGGAGCAGGACCCTTGGGCCCCCAGGAATGGCCTGGTGGGCCTGTGGCTTGGTGTGCACTGGGAACTCAGACAAGGCAAATCCAAATAATTTAGCAACGACTAGGCTTCATTTAGTATTTGAAGTTTTCCATTTTATCATCAAAAAAGAATTGGCCTTTGTGTTTAATACAAGTGGTTACAATTAGCAGATCCGGTGTACAAATTTCTTTTCCACCCATCGTTTCCTATCTATTGACTCCCCTCCCCCCCCCCCCCCACCATTCCCATTAATCTCCAAATCAAGTGAGGGCACACATTACAACTCCTTATTCAACTCTTATTCTTTAAATATAGAAGTTGCATTTTAGATCCACTTAATTGTCTTTTCTCCCCCCCCCCCCACAAGTAAGATAAAGAGGTACAGAAGGTGAATGGAGAAATAAGAATTACATGATTCAATAGATGTGGAGTCAGTCAAGTGGTTAGAATTTTGAAGTTGGGTGGGCTCTGGGGGATTTTTGCCTCACAACATTACTACATTTCAAGTTTTATCAGATATCACTTCAAGATAGACTCAACTATTTAAGGATTCCAACGTGCATATAATACTTCCGATTTTGATGCCATAATCTATTCATCAAATTATATGATTCTAGAGAATTTGCCACAAATCTATGAACAGATATACTTATAAAGATAATTAGAGGAACTGCAATTTATGTGTGACTTCTCTAAATTCAGGGGACATTTCCTTATATTTTTAAAATGATATTTAAAATTTTTGCCTTGTAGGTAAAGGTTAGAATATTCATTTTTAATGTAAGTTACCACTGCATGGCCTTCTTTAGAAAAAAAAAAAAAGGATGTGAATCCAGTACTTTTATACTTCAAAATATAATCCTACAGAACTTTCTAAACAATTATGTTCAGAGGCATACGGATATGCATATCAACTACAGCAGTTATAAGTCAACACATTGCCAGTGGTCCTTTCTACATTTTCATTATGATCCATACACAAAGCAATACACACAGTAAGACACAGAGAAGCTAGACGCTCCTCCCTTGTAGTAAAATCAACAAGTGATCAGTGTATCTTTTAATTAAAGCCATACTTACAGTGCTGAAAATTTTCTCAGCCAAAAGGAAGTTTGTGTCAATAAACTCCAAGCGAAATGACATCATTCTTGCTTTAGAGACAAATACCTGGCTGTCACCACTCCCCCCCCCCTTTTTTTTATTTCTTTTTGAAAAACAAACATCTGGGAACCATTACATTTCCAGGATAAATCTGTCCTCCCACTATGAAGAATACACACACACATGCATGTGCGCGCACACACACACACACACACACACACACACACACACACACACCACTGCCACCACCACCTTCCACAAATATTAAGAAGGTTGGATGAGCCACATTCAACCAATAGGAGTTTTGGTATTTTGCCTTTATAATCTGAGAGTTGCAATTTAATAGCTTGATTTCTCAGAATACTAGAGTATATCACAAACTATTAAAAGGCTTTTCACTTAAAATTCACTTTAAAGGCACACTTTAAGGCTAATCACTTTGATTAATCATACCTATAGATATAGATCATATCTCTATTTTCCATTATGTATCTAATTTCAAGTTTATACTGTAAAAGAAAAGTTTTTGAATGTTCAGCTAAATGTCTAGTTGATGTTTATGCCTTCATAAGGTTTTGTGTAAAAAAAAGTTTTAAATAAAGTTTTTGGCTATATTATGGGATCCAATATTTTGTTTGGAAATATGATTCTGTTCATGCAGATAGGGCAAATGTTTTGTTCATTTGTTTTATGTATAACCTAGAGATCATGAGCACAAGTTTTGGAATTGGACAGACTCAGGTTCTACCACGTTTTACTTTGGGCAAATTATTTCACTTCTCTGAGCATTCATTTTATCACTAATATGAGAATGACAATAGTACTTTTATCATCTCAGTAAAATAGATGTAATAATAGTGCTTATTACATGAAATTTCTAAGAGGATTAAATGAACTTAATAGAATACATGGAACATAATATCAATTGACTACTACTGTCCTCATTATTATTATCTCTAACACAGATATACAAATACCAATATTTTATATTTCATTTGTACTAGTATAAAGAATGGTCAGCCTAACCAGGTGGTGGTTCAGTGGATAGAGGGTGGGCCTGGGATGCTGAGGACCCAGGTTCAAAACCCTGAAGTCACTGGCTTGAGACCAAGGTTGTTGGCTTTAGCAAGGGGTTACTGGCTCTGTTGGAGCCCCCCAGTCAAAGCACATATGAGAAAGCAATCCATGAATAACTAAGGTGACACAACAAAGAATAGATGCTTCTCATCTCTCTCCATCTCTGTTTGTCTGTTTCTCACACTAAAAAAAAAAGAATGATCAAATTTTTTAGTTTTGCAGGCTTCTTTTTTTTATAGAAATCCTAATAGTAAAAGGAAAAAAATCATAAAAGAAATACTGAGATATAATTATGTTCAGAATTTTAGAAAATTGAACAGGCAATATTGTAAACTGTTGACCCAAACATTAAAACAAACAAACAATAAAAAATCTGCCTACCCAGGTAATACAGTTCTTTTTCTAAAGATAATATATTACAATGAGATAAGTGCTTGGGTTTTTTTTTTCATCTTCTTTCCAAAATGGAAAATCTTTTCTCTAAAATGGTGCCCAACATGGAACCATCAAGACTTTTTATATCATAATAAAGTCTTCTATTATTTGTAGTTCCTTTATTATACCTTTGAAGAATTGAAGGGCATTACAATATAAGAAATATCACTTCCTTAAGGGTGAAAGAGCTATCAAATGGCAATTATAGGACCTGAATGATCTATTGTAGTGGAAGTGAAAGCCAATATTCATTAGTGTATTTATATTATAGCAGATAAATTGCAAAGACTAGAGAGGTAAGAGTGATGCTACCAACTACGTACTTACAAAAGTAAAGATGTTTTTGATTCATATTATTTGCACTGTTTTTATAGCAACTTTTCCTTCATTCTACTACTGATTTATCTATTTAAGCGGGTCAGACATGAAGAGTTGTTGCTATAGTTTCCAGCTATGTTTATCCATTGATACAACAATCACAGCATCCTACAACTTCCAAAAGAAAAAAGAAAAAAAGAAAATGATTTTTATTGGGAAGATACTTTAAGGCATACTTGTAGCCATGAATTGGCTCAGAAAATAACAAGAAAAGCCTGCTGTGAAAACAGGTAGGGAGAATTAAAGTAACCAATTTTTGAATTTTCTGAACAAAAGCAATTTAATGAAACACAAAACAACCCAAGGTATAGTTAGAAAAACTCAGATATTCACAGGAACTGAAATTGAGACCAGTTTATATATCGCCTTAGCACAGAGCAGAATTAACTTGTTTCCTTGAGCTAGAAAATGTTTCAGAGACTGCTCATTTTGTGTGTTTGGAGTGGGAGTGGCCCAAAGTTCAAAATCTTTCCTGGCCCAAATTAGCCATGTTCAAACTCAAAATTGAAATGTCTGAAGTTCAAGTGTGTTTTGTAGTAAGGGGAAAACTCTACTTTAAAGCATGACTATGCTAGGGTCAAATATAAGGCTTTTTAAATCACAGGCCTTTCTCACTTTCTATATTAGACTTATGAGAAAAACCAGGAGGAAGTATTAAAAGAGCAGGGCTCTTAAACTGCTAGCATCAGCTTTTTTATTTTAAAAATTGCTAAATATTACTTTAAATTTTGCTTAGATTATTAATTATCTGAAGTAAAACTATTATCCTTCCCTATTAAGGAAATCCAATATAGTTATTATGAGTATGAATAACAAAATAAAAATCCTCCTCCTCTTTTTTGCATTTTTTCTCTTTTTTTTCTGCCCTTGTTTGAACAGTCTATTACGTACATAAACTATGTCTATTAATAGGTGACAATAACTTATTTACATAAGTCTTGTCAGCAGTTACTATATTCCTTGGAGATTCATATTAGGCCTCTGAAGTCACACCTACAAGTTGGACTTTGAAGATAATAACTATTTTTGTTGCTTATCAGTAGGGAATAATAGCTTTTCTTAAACACTAGTCATTTGGTGACTCAGTTATTTACTGTCAATTATATGCAATTAATGATTAAACCCATTTCAAATGCAAAAGCTCTGGCTTTAAAAGGTTTGTTGCTGTTATTTCCTCAACTAAATCTCTAAGGAATCTGTGTCTGGCTCAACCAGATGTGTCAAAGACTTAAATAGATTTTAAGGGATTATAACTCTTTACATACCGGAAGGCCCTTACATTCCCTAGGTTTTCTAGAATAAACAACCTCAGTTCTTTAAACTTTTATCACACCTCTTTCTTAATGTTTTATGACTTTCATACAATTCTTTCCAAATTCTCCACATTTTTCTTTAGATAAATGTTCACAATGAGATATGGTACGCTATAAAGCAGTGGTCCCCAACCTTTTTTAGGCCACGGACCGGTTTAATGTCAGAAATTATTTTCACGGACCGGCCTTTAGGGTGGGACAGATAAATGCACAAAATAAAATTATGCGACCAGCGTAAAAACTGTGGTGTTTTTAAATATAATTTTCGAACTTACGAGACAAGTGTCAAGAGTGAGTCTTAGACGGATGTAACAGAGGGAATCTGGTCATTTTTTAAAAATAAAGCATCGTTCAGACTTAAATATAAATGAAACGGAAATAATGTAAGTTATTTATTCTTTCTCTGTGGACTGGTACCAAATGGCCCACGGACTGGTACCCGTCCGCAGCCTAGGGGTTGGGGACCACTGCTATAAAGGATCAGATAAGTGTTTAGTATAGAGAGAGCACTCTCTCACATGTTTTCTATTCAAACTCCTTTAATGCAACTTAGAATTATTCTTACATTTATATTGTATTTCATCATTATTCAATTTGAAAATCTAAACTCTAAATGCTTGTTTAGCTTACCTGTGTTTTTTGAATTATATTGAGGAGGTTGTTTTGATTATCCTATTGCCTCTGTGCCTATTTTGTGA
This sequence comes from Saccopteryx leptura, assembly GCF_036850995.1. Classification (NCBI taxonomy): domain Eukaryota; kingdom Metazoa; phylum Chordata; class Mammalia; order Chiroptera; family Emballonuridae; genus Saccopteryx; species Saccopteryx leptura. Next base: position 308,662,548 of record NC_089505.1, read on the forward strand.
AAACTATTTTTCTTGGGTGATTTTGAATTTCATATTTGTTAAGACAGATGACATCCAAAGTGGAGGTGTGTACACCTGTGGGGTGCTCAAGACAATCTATTATGTTTACATAGAAAATACCCCAATGTCTATTTGTTTTATCTAGGAAGAAAGAAATTAAACTCTCTTATTTAACATACGTATTGACACTGGCATGGTCCTAAAGTTCTTTGTTGTCATACAGTCAGTCATCCACATGTGCTGTGAGTTATCCTGAGAAGGTTGGGCTTTCCACTTATCTCTTTCATTCAACATCAGTGTACTGTAGTTTTATATATATAGGGAGTCACTGATGTGATTGATTTTGTAAAAACAAGTCCTTTCAATAGAATCTATATAATACAAAATACTGAGGTGGGAGTAAATCATGGAAACTCTTTACCTTCTATTAAAGTATTCAAGATGTTTAGGGTTAAAAGCATTGCTTCTGCCTGACCTGTGGTGCCGCAGTGGATAAAGCATCAACCTGGCATGCTAAGGTCGCCGGTTTGAAACCCTGGGCTTGCCTGGTCAAGGCACATATGGGAATTGAGTTGATGTTTCCTATTCCTTCCTCCCTTCTCTCTCCTCTCAAAAACGAATGAATAAAATCTTAAAAAAATATATTAAAAGCGTTGCTCCTGGACACACACTGCCTGGTTCTGCCATCATCAACCATGGAGACCTGGACAAGTAATTTAACATCTCTGTGGTTCGGTTTCCTCCTCTGCAAAATGGACAGCATAATTGTATCTACCAGTGCTGGGTTGTTCTGAGAGTGAAGTGAGTTAATATATATAAATTACCACCAAAATAAGCATTATATAAGCACTAGTTCTTAATATTACTTTAAAAAAATGCCTGACCAGGTGGTAGCACAGTGGATAGAGGGTCGACCTGGGATGCTGAGGACCCAGGTTTAAAACTGAGGTTGCCAGCATGAGTGTGGGCTCATCCAGCTTGAGTGCCAGGTCACTGGTTTGAGCATGGGGTTGCCAGCATGGAATCATAGACATGACCCCATGGTCGCTGGCTTGAAGCCCAAGGTTGCTGGCTTGAGCAAAGGGGTCACTGGCTCAGCTGGAGCAACCCCTCCATCAAGGTACATATGAGAAAGCAATCAATGAATAACTAAAGTGCTGCCACTACAAGTTGATACTCCTCATTGCTCTCCCTTCCTGTCTGCCTGTCTCTGTCTGTCTCTCTCATGGTCATATTAAAAAAATTATAATAGGCCCTGGCCGGTTGGCTCAGCGATAGAGTGTTGGCCTAGCGTGCGGGGGACCCGGGTTCGATTTCCGGCCAGGGCACATAGGAGAAGCGCCCATTTGCTTCCCCACCCCCCCTCTCTCTGTCTCTCTCTTCCCCTCCGCAGCCGAGGCTCCATTGGAGCAAAGATGGCCCGGGCGCTGGGGATGGCTCCTTGGCCTCTGCCCCAGGCGCTAGAGTGGCTCTGGTCGTGGCAGAGCGACCCCCGGAGGGGCAGAGCATCGCCCCCTGGTGGGCAGAGCGTCGCCCCCTGGTGGGCGTGCCGGGTGGATCCCGGTTGGGTGCATGCGGGAGTCTGTCTGACTGTCTCTCCCTGTTTCCAGCTTCAGAAAAATACAAAAATATATATATATATAATAATAATAAAAATATTATTTTAAAAATATTTAATTATCAAGATAAGTGATGCATTTTCCTCTGACAGAAATGCAAGGGATCAAAATTTCCCTACCTTTCCTTTTAAAGTAAAGCTTTGCAAGGAGTGAGAGTAACTCCATTCACCCTCCCCTTCAAGTGTACATGTGTTTTGAAAGAAATGCTTTGGAGAGAATGTTTTGAAAAGGATGTTTTGAAATATTTCCATCAGTATGTAATTTTGTTGCAAAAATACTATGTGTGTGTGTGCTATCAAAATTCTAATGTATACACACTTAAAAATTTTGGAAACACAATTTTTATCTGTTTAAATGTTTTCTGAAATATGAATCTCAGTATTCTTAAACTAATCTGTTGAAAAAATTAAATATGCAATGACTTTAAATTAGTTTGTAAGAATATTTATTAGACAGGACAGAAAATGGAAATTTAGTAGTCAAATTCAACAAAAACCTTTATAAAACTGGCTGATAAGGTTGGGAAAAAAAATGAGTACCTTAATAGCTATAGGTAACAACAATGCATTTTCTCAATTTAAATCTAAATATCTTTTGAAATATCTCTCCCAGTTACAACTGTTAAAACGTTGCATAAGAATAAGTTAAATTGAGAATTAGATCTTTGAATCACTATATCACAGAGGGGTTTTTGGGGGGTGTTTTTTTGAGAGAGAGACAGGAAGGGAGAGAGGAGGAGAGATATGAGAAGCATTAATCTGTATATAGTTGCTTCACTTCAGTTGTTTATTGATTGCTTCTCATTCATGCCTTGAGGAAATGGGGAGGTGGAGCTTAAGCTAAGCCAGGGGTCGGGAATTTATGGCTCGCGAGCCAGATGTGGCTATTTTGATGGCTGCATCTAGCTTGCAGACAAATATTTTTTTTTTAATAATTTTATTTTTTTTAATGGGGCGACATCAATAAATCAGGATACATATATTCAAAGATAACAAGTCCAGGTTATCTTGTCGTTCAATTATGTTGCATACCCATCACCCAAAGTCAGATTGTCCTCTGTCACCTTCTATCTAGTTTTCTTTGTGCCCCTCCCCCTCCCCCTTTCCCTCTCCCTTTCTCCCCTTCCCCCGTAACCACCACACTCTTATCAATGTCTCTTAGTCTCACTTTTATGTCCCACCTACGTATGGAATAATGCAGTTCCTGTTTTTTTCTGATTTACTTATTTCACTTCGTATAATGTTATCAAGATCCCACCATTTTGCTGTAAATGATCCGATGTCATTATTTCTTATGGCTGAGTAGTATTCCATAGTGTATATGTGCCACATCTTCTTTATCCAGTCATCTACTGACGGGCTTTTTGGTTGTTTCCATGTCCTGGCCACTGTGAACAATGCTGCAATGAACATGGGGCAGCATGTGTCTTTACGTATCAATGTTTCTGAGTTTTGGGGGTATATACCCAGTAGAGGGATTGCTGGGTCATAAGGTAGTTCTATTTTCAGGTTTTTGAGGAACCACCATACTTTCTTCCATAATGGTTGTACTACTTTACATTCCCACCAACAGTGTATGAGGGTTCCTTTTTCTCCACAGCCTCTCCAACATTTGCTATTACCTGTCTTGTTAATAATAGCTAATCTAACAGGTGTGAGGTGGTATCTCATTGCAGTTTTGATTTGCATTTCTCTAATAACTAAAGAAGATGAGCATCTTTTCATATATCTGTTGGCCATTTGTATTTCTTCCTGGGAGAAGTGTCTGTTCATGTGGCTATTTTGATGGCTGCATCTAGCTTGCAGACAAATCTTTAATAAAAAAAATGTTAAAAATATAAAACATTCTCATGTATTACAATCCATTCATTTCCTGATGCTCATGTTCATGGTTGCGGGTGGCTGGAGCCAATCACAGCTGTCCTCCGGGACAACACCAAATTTTTATTGGATAATGTGTAACATACATGGGTTGTTATGAGGTCAGGAAGTAAACTTCCCTCCTTTTAATCAAGTAGTCAGCTAGCTAATTGCAGAAACCCTTTTGATGAAGAAGAAATTTGCCTTTGTGGAGAGAGCAGGTTCTGCGGTGTGTCTAAAATGCAATGATAAAATTGCATTGATGAAACGATCAAATATAAAGCGGCACTTCGATACACACCATACTACATTTGCATCGAAATATCCAGCGGGGGACAGCAGGAAGAAAGCATGTCAAGAGCTACTGTGCAGAATGCAGCTAGTCAGCAGCAACTCTGTGTTTGGACCCAACAAGGTGACTGGAATTTGGCTAGCTTTGCTGGTGCTTTAGCAATTGTGAGAAACGGAAAGCCATTCACAGATGGGGAGTATGCCAAAACATTCATGCTTGATGTTGCCAATGAACTTTTTGACGACTTTTTGGATAAAGACAAGATAATCAAACGAATAAAAGACATGCCTCTGTTGGCAAGAACTGTTTGCGATCTTACCATCATGATGGCAAATCAAATTGAGGCAACACAAGTGAAGGACATAAATGCAGCACCATTCTTTTCTCTCGCTTTGGATGAGTCAACAGACGTAAGCCATTTATCCCAGTTCAGCGTGATTGCAAGGTATGCTGTCGGTGACACACTATGTGAGGAAAGTCTTGCTGTTTTGCCTATGAAAGAGACAACAAGAGGGGAGGGTTTATGCAAGTCTTTCACTGAGTTCGCTAAAAAAAAAAAAAATCTACTGATGGATAAACTTATTTCGGTGTGTACTGATGGTGCTCCATACGCATGGTGGGGAAAAAGGAAGATTTGAAGCGCTTCTTTGTGAACATGGAAAGAGACCCATCCTAAGTTTTCACTGCATCAGGAGGCACTTTGTGCTCAGATGTGCGGTGAGCAGCTTGGTGAGGTGATGTCGCTGGTCATTCGGGTGGTCAACTTTATTGTTGCCTGAGCTTTAAATGATCATCAGTTTAAAACACTGCTGGATGGAGTTGGGAATAATTATCCTGGTCTGCTTCTGCACAGCAATGTGCATTGGTTGTCAAGAGGGAAGGTGCTCAGCCATTTCGCGCGGCTTGTCTGAGCGAAATCCGGACTTTTCTTGAAATGAAAAACATCGAGCATCCTGAGTTAGCTAATACTGAGTGGCTCCTGAAGTTCTACGATCTCGTGGACATGACTGAACATCTGAACCAGCTCAATGTGAAAATGCAAGGCATTGGAAATACAGTCTTATCCCTTCAACAAGCAGTGTTTGCATTTGAAAACAAGCTGGAACTCTTCATTGCCGACATTGAAACAGGTTGTTTACTACACTTTGAAAAACTGGGAGAGTTTAAAGATGCATACACAGCAAGTGACCCTGCTCAACATCTTGATCTCCAGCAGCTAGCAGGCTTCACATCTAATCTGCAGTCATTCAAAGCGCGCTTTGGAGAATTTCGTTAGTGCACTCATCTATTTAAGTTCATCACCCACCCACATGAGTGTTCGGTGGACAGTGCTGACCTGAGTTACATCCCCGGTGTCTCTGTCAGAGATTTTGAACTACAAGCTACTGACCTAAAGGCCTCAGGCATGTGGGTGAATAAGTTCAAGTCACTGAATGAAGATTTGGAAAGACTTGCACGACAGCAAGCAGAGTTGGCAAGCAAACACAAGTGAAGAGAAATGAAAAAACTTCAACGCCCGGACCAGCTGATTGTCAAAACTTGGAACGCGCTTCCCGTCACATACCACACACTGCAGTGTGTGAGTATTGCTGTACTGACAATGTTTGGCTCTATGTATGCATGTGAGCAGTCTTTCTCACATCTAAAGAACGTTAAGACCAACCTACAATCACGTTTAATGGATGGAAGTCTCAACACCTGCATGAAGCTTAACCTCACCACGTGTCAACTAGACTACAAAGCCATCAGCAAAACCATGCAGCACCAGAAGTCACATTAATGGTAAGAAGTACTTTATTCATTATTGGTTAGCAACAGCATAACAGTGTTATTAAAAAGAATTCAGAGACTTATTATACTTTAAAAGTGTTGGTCTTACATAAAATGCACACATTTACTTGTATTTAGTGTTTATCAGATTGTATGGCTCTCACGAAATTACATTTTAAAATATGTGGCGTTCATGGCTCTCTCAGCCAAAATGGTTCCTGACCCTGAGCTAAGCCATTGACCCCTTGCTCAAGCCAGCGACCTTGGGCTCAAGCCAGTGACCTTGGGCTTCAAGCCAGCAACCTTGGGATCATTTCAATGATCATTTCAAGCTGGCAACCCTGCGCTCAAGCTGATAAGCCCGAGCTCTAGCGGGCGACCTCAGGGTTTCAAACCAGAGTCAGCGGTCCTCAGCATCCCCAGTCAATGCTCAATCCACTGCACCACCACTGGTCAAGCTAACCAGGGGTCTCAAACTCGCGGCCCACAGCTAAACTCTGAGACCCCTGAGCTAAACCAAGGTTTTTAAAAAGTAATAAAGTATAGCCTGACCAGGCGGTGGCGTAGTGGATAGAGCGTCAGACTGAGATGCAGAGGACCCAGGTTCAAGACTCCGAGGTCACCAGCTTGAGCGTGGGCTCATCTGGTTTGAGCAAAAATTCCACCAGCTTGAGCCCAAGGTCGCTGGCTCCAGCCAGGGGTTACTCGGTCTGCTGAAGGCCTGCGGTCAAGGCACATATGAGAAAGCAATCAATGAACAACTAAGGTGTTGCAACGTGCAATGAAAAACTAATGATTGATGCTTCTCATCTCTCCATTCCTGTCTGTCTGTCCCTGTCTATCCCTTTCGCTGACTCACTCTCTGTCTCTGTAAAAAAAATAAAAATAAAAAATTAAAAAAAAAGTAATAAAATATCAAGTAATAATCAAGTAAAAACAAAAAGGCTCTTATACTTTTTTTTATTAATAAAATACCTTTAATTAAAAAAAAAATATTGCTTATTTCATTTTTTAATTTTGGGCTTCTATTTTACAATGCGTACAATATATTGTATCACAGGTCACAAATATGTAATTTATACGTGGCTGCGTATGGTAAAACATTTTTAAAGATGGGTTGCATATTCAAAAAGCAAGATGTTAGTAAACTTCTACCATCTCTATTCCTTGGCTTGGTGTCCTCTAAGAATTTAATGCCTTTTGTTCTCTTCCTTCTTTATTCAATAAGTATTTGTTGAGTACTGTGTGCCAGGTATTGAGCGAGGCTCAGAGAGATAAAAATTAAAAAGATACTCCCCACCTACAAAAAGTAGTTTACATCATTTATGAAATATATAATAAGGAGTTATTCCCACAACTAAAGTCCACAGAATCACCTGCTTCTCAGCTCCTTCTCCTTCCCCTACTCCTAGCTCTTTATACAGATAATCATCTGCTATAGATTGGGTTTTGAATTTGAAACCGGTCATTTGAACACCCACTTAATTTTCATGTAGTTAAAATAAACCATTTATTACTTATTTTCTCTTCAAAATACCTGAAAGGTGCTTCTGATGCAGTCATGTGGACATAAATGTTTCTGATTCAACAAACAGTTCCTCTGCAAAGCACTGAGTTAAGACAGAGGAAAGGTTCAAGGTACAAAGATGTATTTACCATCAAAGAGATTTTATATCCATGCTAGAACATGAGAAAATGAGAAAAACATCTTAATTTTGTCCTTATACTCTGTGGATCGATTCCACTATTGAATGTATTTCTCAGTGTGTTGCCTTTCTAACTACATATCTTACCCCTTTAGTCTTGTACTCTGTTTCTTCAAGTGTAGAAACCATACTGTTTGAAAGTTTTACAGGCATGCTATTTGGCTTCAACCTCCTCTTTAAAATTTTATCTTGTTACCTGTAATTTCAACCCATGACTGGGATAAATTATTTTTAATTGCTACTTATTTGCACTGGAGGACAATCACATGAAAAACAGGTAGAGGAAAGTACTGCTGGAAACTGAGATCATGCAAGTTAAAGATCATAGAAGTTAAAATTCCCTGCATGCCTAAAATAGAATCCTATACCATTTCCTTAAATAGCAAGAAAACATGGTGATTTGAGGTATTCAAGGCAAGAGACAGGGCCACACGACTTCCTGGGGTCTAATTTACTTTTAAACTCTGTAAATAAAGCAAGGTTAAAGTTCACAGTCTTTGGAAAAACCTGTATCCATTTGACTTTTTAAAAGTAGTACTCACAGTTCAGAAATTCGGGGCATGGTATGAACAGTCAAAATTAGTTACAGAAGTCTGTGATAATATAAAATTCAATTTAGAAAAACAGAAGCAGCAAATTAAGACAATAATAAAATAATATTTTCATTCAAATTTTAACAGATAACATACTTTTTGGGCTATCCCTCCCACAGAAATACAATTTTACTAGATAATCATTTCCTTAAAATCCAAAAGAAAAATACACTTTGAACAAATTTCAGTATAGTGTAGTGATTAAGAGCATGGCTTTAGAGGAAAACAGCCCTGGGTTTGAACCTTACTCTGCTGCTGACCAGCTCTGGACTCAGGCATATTTCCAAACTCTCCTGCCTCAGTTTTCTCGTCTGTAAAACTAGGTAGTTCCTACTTCATTGGGCTGTAGTGAGTATTAAGTGAGATAACCACATAGTGAAAACACAATACATGGTAAAAATTTAAATTATATATACACATATCTATAAATTATATATCTAAAGTATATACTCATTATGATAGGTAAAATGATGGTTCTCCCAAAGAAGTCCACATTCTGGTCCTTGGAACCTGTAAATAGTATGTTACATTACATGGCAAAGAATTAAGATTGCATGGACAACTTGGGTGAACCTTGAGGGCTTTATGCTAAATCAAGTATAAGACAGAGAAAGACAAGTACAATATGTGGAATCTAAAAACAAAACAAAACAAAAATGATTTCATGGATACAGAGAAAAGATTAGTGATTGCCTCAGGGGTGGTGTATACAAATGGGTGAAGGGGGTCAAAAGGTACAAATGTTCAGTCATAAAATAAATGTCATAGGATGTCATGTTCAGCATGGTGACTATAGTTAATAATACTGTATTGTATATTTGAAACTTGCTAAGAGAGTAGATCTTAAAATTTCTCAGCACAGGCCCTGGCCGGTTGGCTCAGCGGTAGAGCGTCGGCCTGGCGTGCGGGGGGACCCGGGTTCGGTTCCCGGCCAGGGCACATAGGAGAAGCGCCCATTTGCTTCTCCACCCCCAACCCCTCCTTCCTCTCTGTCTCTCTCTTCCCCTCCCGCAGCCAAGGCTCCATTGGAGCAAAGATGGCCCGGGCGCTGGGGATGGCTCCTTGGCCTCTGCCCCAGGCGCTAGAGTGGCTCTGGCCGCGGCAGAGCAACGCCCCGGAGGGGCAGACCATCGCCCCCTGGTGGGCAGAGCATCGCCCCTGGTAGGCGTGCTGGGTGGATCCCGGTCGGGCGCATGCGGGATTCTGTCTGACTATCTCTCCCCGTTTCCAGCTTCAGAAAAATACAGAAAAAAAAAAAAAATTTCTCAGCACAAGAAAAAAATATATAATTATGCGTGGTGACAGATGTTAACTAGCTTTATTGTAAGCATTTCACAGTACTTATAAATTTAGAATCATATGTCAAACAACTGAAACTAATATATTTCAACTATACCTCAATTTAAAAAAAAATTCTATTTTAAAAAGGAATTAATGCTGCAAATGTAATTAAGGTTGCTAATCAGCTGACTATAAGATAGGAAGAATATTCTGGGTTTTCTGGATGGGCCCAAGGTAATCACAAGGATCCTTAAAAGTGGACAAGGGAGGCAATAGAACAGAGTCAAAGAAAGATGTGATGATGGAAGACTGGTCAGAGAGATGCAACATTGCTGGCCCTGAAGGTGGAGAAAGAGACCATGAGCCAAGGAATGTGGGCAGCCTGTAGCAGCTGGAAAAGGCAAGGGAACAATCTCACTCTAGAGACTCCAAAAAGAGTGCTGCCATGTTGACACACTGATTTAGCTCAGAAACACCATGGCATATTTGTAATTTATGAGATATAAGATAATCCATATGTATTGTGGTGAGTCTCTAAGTTTGTGGTAATTTGTTATAGTAGCAGATAGAAAACAAATCAGATACATAGATATAGCAGGAACTCTACAAAGGTTGCAGTGTCTGAACAAATGTGGGCATGTGGACAATTGTCTTTTTCCCCCCTCCAGTTTTGGAAACTATGCTAACTCACAAAATTTTTAATTTTTGTTTTCTTTGCATTACTAGTTGCAAGGACTTGAAGATTATCCTCCAAGTAATAGGAGTGCTGCTGGCTAACAACTCAACCCATTATGATTCCTTGATAAGGCAGTTGATAATTATAGGAAATTTTACTTAAGAACTACTTAGTTTCTTATGATTTTCTTATTTGTGTCTAGATACCTGAGAGTATCACACAAATTAGTTATGAGTTGATAACGCTTGCGTCTAACAGGAGTGGCCCTGTCATCTCCCTGAGAGGTGAAGACAGAGGTTGTCAGTGGAGGCAGGCCACACTCACTGAGTGATTCCTGCTTCTTCTCAGCTGTGTCAGAAGTATATTATTTACATTAATTTTCAAAACCATGCCATCATTATTCTCATTTTACAGGTAAAGAAAAGAAAGTTAAAAGAGATCAAACAACCCTTCCCAGGTCACACAGCAGAAAAGTGACAGAGCTGAGTCCATTTGATTTGAAGTCCTGATCTCTCTGGAGCAGCACAGAGCACCCAGTGTCAGTGGGCGGTGCTGGGTGCAAGGCTCCAAAGGCCAGGTGTAGAAGAGTTGACAAACTCAAATGCTGAACACACCTGGGAGGCACCACAGATGCTGAGTAGCAGAAGAGGTGAAAGTGAAATGATAAATGGCAGCTGACAATTGGTCTTTAGTCTTCATGAGTGGCAAGAGGTACTTGCCCTCTCTAAAGGGAACAGCCTTATAGAGGTGCATGCCCTCTCTAAAGTTGATCGTTGCTATGTAAGATCACAGGCCCAATATTGCCAGATCTATTAATTTTTCAATAAAAGCTAGCAATATAAATTTTAATATGAAATGGCATACTTTCAAATACTAGGAACAAATTCAGATTTTCTTAAAACACTGTGCAGGCCAAATAAGCCATATCTATCAAGTAAATCCGCCCCATAGACTGCCAACTTGAGGCCCAATGAATCAATACTGACTCAGGGAGAAGTCCATAGTCATGCTAAAACAAGTCATGGGTGGATTGGATTGGATTTTGACTGAGCTCCTTGGGTCAAGAGGTGCCCTCAGTTTGAACAAGGGAGGCTTATTCTAGGGTATTGAGGCACATCAGAGAAGAGAATATGACTCAAA